>NC_035109.1:278216118-279416118 GCF_002204515.2 Aedes aegypti
ATGTGGAACTCCTTGAGAATATATGGAAAAAAAAAAAAAAAAAAAAAAAAAAAAAAAAAAAAAAAAAAAAAAAAAAAAAAAAAAAAAAAAAAAAAAAAAAAAAAAAAAAAAAAAAAAAAAAAAAAAAAAAAAAAAAAAAAAAAAAAAAAAAAAAATATTGTTTGATATATTCCTGGATGAATTAATTTAAAGATAGCTTGCCAAATCCTTTAGATTCTATACTTTTTGGTAGAATCAGCTAAGGATATATTGTGGACTCTGAAAAATGCCGAAAACAACTTTTGAGAAACACAAGAATGGTTTCTGTAACGAATTATTTTCCATCGGCTAGTAAGGGGCGAGGCTACGTTGAACTTAAAAAAAAAAGTTTTTTGACAGTCTTATTGTAAGCTGGACACCAAGAATTTGCCAATAAAATTATCATGCCGCAATTTTCTACATATAAATATGAGAACAGAACAGTTTTTCGAAAAAAACAACAATATATTAACCTTCGTTGCAAATCAGTTGATTTTGATTTTTCTTCTCGTCGGGGAGGGGAGGGCAACGGCCCCAAACTGTCCTCCTCTGGCTACACCCATGTAAGTGACTATAAGTCACCTGAAGAGTTAAAAAATGGAATAAATGATGAAATTTGACTTTCCCCAGTCCAAGTAATCATTATAAAAAAAGAGATCCCAATCTGGCATTTTTCGGAAAGAGCTTTCTCACGAATATTATTTAGTTCACTTTAACAAAAGTCATTAACATCTAAGCTTAAGAAAAAACAAAAACTTATAATTGATTAACTTTTGACGTGCCCAAAAATTAACTTAACTTCCAGAACAACTTTACTGAAGATCCCATGTTAGAAAATTATCTGGATTTTGAGATACACCGAGTCCAAATTGTGGTCTACTCGAACCGTATATAGTGTGTTCATTATTATGTGACTTCAATGTGTTTTTGTTAATTCTACCGCTTTTTAAAAAGCCATACTGTAAACAAAAACCGTCGAGTATTGTTCTTAAGAAGATTCTTGAGGAATACATTTTGGTTTGGTGTAGATCGTCCCCTTGATGCTACAACTAGATAACTTGAAATTTGAAATTTTTGACTTCAATATGCCAAAACATTTTTATTAATTAGATCTGTAAAATACCTACAGCTCATAAGCGTGTGATTCAAAATACACAAGTTAAAGTTTATTTTTCAACCATATCCTCTGCGATTAACCGTCACCTTGTAAAACGGTCATATTTTCAAAGTCATCCCAAAATTTTGATTTTCGAGTTATCTAGTTGTAGCATTAAGGGGACGAGATAGATATCCTTGTTGCAAAATAATTACAGCTGTTGTACAAGGTTGTGCTACTTTTCCCCGAATGTCGGTTCCCCGAATGTCGTTTCCCCGAACGCCAGTTCCCCGAATGCCAGTTCCCCGAATATCCCGTTTCCCCGAATAGTCCACTTCCCCGAAATGTTTTTGGCACTCATATTTGTCATGACTTTATACATTTCAGGGGGTGAACGTACTGGCTATCTGATATGCACCCTTCTTTATTTGATTGGCGGTTCTAACGAATATTACCGTCCTCAGCATTTTAGGCAACATGCCTATAGTCGAGAATGACCAAATACCTCCTTCTTTGATTGCTTATCGTTCTTTCTAATTCACCATCCTGCCGCTGCAAACTATTATAGCACTTATTTGAACGGCTGCACTTTTCGGGGAAACGGGTTATTCGGGGAAATGGCATTCGGGGAAACGGGTCATTCGGGAAACTGGCGTTCGGGGAACCGACATTCGGGGAAACGACATTCGGGGAAAAGTAGCACAATCGTTGTACAAAGTACAACAGCGCGACAGCCCGAAAGTTAAGAATCATACCCATTAGGCAACTTATAATCATGCTAATTCACAAGCTTGTTTTCTTCCGATTGGTACCCGTTTGTTTATTTTTTTTTTCAATTTTAATTGATTTGTTGCAAATCTTCTAAAGAACTTAATAAAAGAGAAGTGGACTTCTCTTGTGTAATTCGGTTTCATTATTCTTAATAAGACAATAAACCGAGGAAGAATAGTCAACGTTCAAAAGAAGGGAGAATATGCTATGAAACCATCAAAACATCAAGCTTCAAAACATCAAGAATATAAACTATATAACACTAGTAAAAATCACCCATTTGAAAATACAATCCTAAGAACAGCCAACTTTTAAAAGAAGGCAGAATAATCTATGAAAACAACAAAATACTTATTTTTCCAACAGCTTGGGGACAAAGTAGATAGTAAAACATAGAATAAAATATGTAAGAGTAGGTTTTTCCGCATAAGATTTTGGTCATAGGGTATAAAATATAAATGCGATTTTTAAGGCATTTCAAGAAGAACAACAGTCTATATGAGATATTTGCAGGCTGAATATTGTGTAATGGTTTGAACAGATATCTAGGACATATTCCATGGTACAAGTTGTAAAAAACATATTCTTCGTTTGATTGGATTGAAGGCAATTCAAGATAATTGTTCCATAGTACCTCTACTACCAAAGTGTCAAAAATATAAAACGAGTGCGAAAAAAAAATAAAACTGAAATGAACTATCTCACGCAGAGCTGACGAATCGCATAAATTTAGATTAAAATGAGACAAGGGACTCAAACACTCATCCGATAAACCAGTCTCACAATTTTTATATAGATTTTTGTCCAGCGATGGCGATCGCTAACGTTTCAAAACGAATCGATGTCGAAAATCACTGACTGGCTGACCGAGCACCTTTTAAACAGTATTTTTGGACTCAACTCCATTTTTTTTCGCTTGTGGCTCATAATAATGAATTGATGAACTAAAATTTGTTAGGTGAATTAAAGCTGGAATTCAAAGCTTCTGGCAAATCTTTTTAACGAAAATATAAAAGAAATACCAAACAAAACTAAATTAATTTTTTTTGTACCTTGAAAATGAATAAAATAAAAAAGATTCTCGGAAATGCCCTATTCTGGGCAATGTCCCCTTCTGGGAAATGGAAGTCTGGGGACCGTTATGCTGAGAAATGTCGTTCTGGGGTTTTACTTTCTGGGAAATGTCCTTCAACCGGCCAGACCCACTGGGTTTGAAGATAATTCAAATGCGATACGGCTATCAAATTATCCATGGATGAATAATGTGATAATCAAAATATTAGAATTTTTGATTGAAGAAACGGGGACAACCGTAACAACCGTTTCATTTCTGGGAGAAAGATAAATCGTTGGCGTTGCTAAGAATGTTAATACACACCCCATGTGTTGGTTATCCTTTTCTTGGAATCGGACACAGGTATTTCTCCCTTGTGCCCTGGTTCAAAAGCCTTGGCTTAAGTACCTTTTCTTGCTCTCTGGAAAGACATAAAGACTCATCATCGAAATAGTTTTAAATAAAGAATAAAAAATCAATCTCGATTAAAAAAAAAACACTTTCAAAGAATATATAGGAACAAGCTCACCATATTATCAAGTGGATTTTGCTATTTTAAGGGGTGAATTTCAGTTTCCTTCACCAGTGGCACCATTTGAATAGCAACAAAACGTAACTTTTCTTTTTCTAGAACTATTATTTAATTAATGTTCACTTTCAATACCATTATTAATTAAATTCTTTCCGGGTAGCAGTACACAGTTTTTACACTTATAAAAATAAGTACTATTTTGGATTTCCATCTCCACCAGCCGTATCGACGTGCAATTTGATTTTTTTTTTACACCAAACATTAATCGATCAGTTAAAAAAAAAACTGGCGCAGCAATAATTATAATTGTAAAAATACGAGTCAAATCCATTTAAATTTTCTCTTACACATGCCGATTTGCAAATTCAGCCGAATTTTAATAATAGGCGGAAACAACAATCGTGACAGTTAATTTGAAACACGTCTGTTCACGTGTGCTGCTTGCTACGATCTATCTAAACTCGTTTTCCATACGAATATTCAAAAATTTCCAGAGGGTTGTAACATGTTCCAATTTTAATGAAGCTTTCACAACTTGCTTTTCACTACGATATCTTTCCGAGAAAATTATAAAGATGATCAAATCAAGTTACATTTTTGTGTTTCACGGTGCAAAAGTCTGAAGTGGGACTGACACGTGATCAGGCATTGCAGAATTTGCTCTCATTTGAGTATGAAGCACGATCAAAGCAAGCAAAGAAAAACATCCCATCTGTTGCGGTCCACGATCGTCATTGTATCACAAGTTGTAACAAGCCTGATAAATGGAAGCAGCGAACGAAAGCCCTAAAGAGAGAGCGATAATAAAATCCATTTTTCCCGCTTGTTTACCGTGGGGGGTAGGTGTTTTTCTTTACTGGCACGATAAACAATCCACGATAAGCAATAGTGTACCCCAGGTTTGGAGCATGTTTAGAGGGGTTTTATCATACACTTCCCCCCAATCTGACCAAAGTTGTAGCAGTATACGATAAACAGTCTCTCATAATGTGTAGCATATTATGATAGTTACAGAGAGCGATACGTGAGAGATTCAATCAATTTTCTCAGGATTCAAACCATGCACGTGATTAATTTTCATTATGGGACAATTCGACTTGCTATTTTTTCCCTATTTTCCGAACAAATTATATTATTTCATTAGTGCAGCTGAAAGAGCATTGGAAGAGACGTTCTGGCGTTACGTCCCAACTGGGACAAAGCCTGCTTCTCAGATTATTGTTCTTATGAGCACTTCCACAGTTATTAACTGAGAGCTTTCTTTGCCGATTGACCATTTTTGCATGTGTATATCGTGTGGCAGGTACGATGATACTCTATGAGTCTATGCCCTGGGAATCGAGAGAATTTCCTTTACGGAAAGATCCTCGACCAGCGGGATTCAAACCCACGACCCTCAGCATGGTCTTGCTGAACAGCTGCGCGTTTACCGCTCCGGCTATGTGGGCCCCTTGAAACTTAATTCAACTCAAGACGTTGAAAACTTAACTCATCTCAATTTTGACGAATACGCAGGTAGGACTGACTTGCGATTCACGGCAGCAATGCTCTCAAAACTTTAACTAATTCTATTGTTGAAGCAAGAGGCATTGCAATACCAAAATGTGAAGTAAAATTCGAATCCATGATTGTAGAAGATGATCTTAAACTCTTGATCCGTCTTAAAAACGTGAGGAGAGGACAATTTCAACGCACTCGCGATCCTGCTATGAAAGTGATTCGGCAAGATCTGCAGAAAGAAATTAAAAGACGGTAATCTAAATTAAGAAACAAAAATTGTGAAAATAAGATTTCTCAATTGTACCCCATCTCTATGCCTTTTGGAAATGATCTAAAATTTTATAAAAACCTCAGAAGCCGATTCCGGCATTGAAAGAGGAAAACATATTTTGAATAACTAATTGCGGAAAAGCTCAAAAACTTGCTATGCAGTTTGAAAGCGAGCACAATTTTTCAATATAGGACTTACTAGTTCAATACAAAATCAACGATTTTGAAAATTCCTGGAAAACTGATTTGGAAGAAGTCAGAACTAAAAGCTTCAATTTTCCAACATACATTGTTACAATAATCCAAAGTTATCTGTCAACTCGTACGCTTCAGGTTAATTATCAGAGCTCCAAGTCTGAAAGACTTCCTGTAAGAGCTGGTGTTCCTCAAGGCAGCATTCTGGGGCCAATATTTTACATCTGACTTATTTGAGTTACCTCAGTGATGTCAAAAATCTTTGTTTGCTGATGAAATGCCAAATGACGTAGACTGCGTGTCATCTGTAGTAGTTTGCAAAAAGATTTCGCTTTTTTTCTAAATACTTGCTAAAATAGAAGATTTCACTTAATGCTTCCAAAACTGAACTAATAATATTCCCACATAAACCAAAAGCTCATTATTTGCAACCTTCAAGTAGACCTGAGATGAGAGTGGTTCCAAAAAATTGGTCAGATGAAGTCTAGGGATCGAGCTACATAAAAAAAGCTTTCAAAAATCACATTGAGGGCATTCAAGCCAAATGTAACAAATATATAAAATTACTTTATCCACTTATTAACATATACCTTTTGTCCTAAATTTGTACTGACACATACAGATGCTGGGTGAATATGACCCATCCGTCCTGAAAGGGTTAAAAATGGACGTACAACATCCACAGTAGAATGTATTTTCCGCCAGACGGCAGCAATGCGCTTCTGCTGTGCCGCTCTGTTGAATGCAGTTTTAATTATTTAAATGAGATATGAGAGAATAAAATTAACAAGCTAACCAGCAGCTCCCAACGGTGCCGACGACTACAACGAATGCAGCGCCTGGCTCTCTACAACAGCAACAGCAGTCAACAGTGTTATATCGTGCTGGGTTTGCATGGTTGACAGTTACGTAATTAGAAAAGAACGTTTTTGCCTTTGGTAGCCAAGCGTGGAGCAATCCCTTGATACTCACCAAATGCTGCCATCCGTCGGTGTTGTTGTCTTTGTCATCATCTCATGGGAGGAAGTAGCCTAGTAGATCATTTACAGTTTCAGACCCGGGAGCAGGAACAGAATACAGTATTAGAAAATGCATTTTCTACTTGTTTTGATTTTCCAGATAAGAATATTCTTTAGTAGACTACTTATAAAAATCTATTTGAGTGAAATTTTCACAGTTGGCCAGACATAATTTGATTTTCAACACATACCTACCTACATATTTTTGGATAATTTTTCGATCCACGAGTTCAATTAATATATATATATATATATCAAATTAATAAAAAAAAGACAGGTTAACACAAAAAGCATTTTTAACAGAGAAAAAAAGAGTTGAGAACCAAGTTACGTACCAACATTTCATTCAAATCGATTCATAAACAACTCAGATCTAACCGTCCACAGCTGAGCATTCAGCATGGAAACCCGAAAAAGTTACAACTGTATTATCCAATACTGTATATGTAACAGTATGCAACGTTTAGCATTGTGAGATAATAACGGAAAAATATGCAACTGGATTTACAACCGGCACAAACAGCTGCATTTGTTTTCCGACGCGTCTCTCTGAACTCGTGGGAAATTATTCAGAACACGAATCTACGTGCTGTTCTCCGGATTAGCATAGCAAACGTAGAAGCAGACAGGATTCAAGTTGAAGTGCAGCTCTCCGTTGTAGGTTCGTTTGCCAACACGGAATGTTAAATTTAAAGGTAGCCAAATCGCGGGATTTTAATAATGTGCTTACCGGGAACATAATATTTTCGACGGCGGCGGCGGCGGTGGTTGTGACACCGACTATAACCATTAATTTTCAGCTATTTAATAAGCTGTAGCTGACACAGCTGTTCACCTCCATCCATCTCCGAGCGAAGACAGAGAAGAAACAACAAGCAGCAGCAAGGCCACATGTAAATCTTCAATGTCACACTCTGCGTCAAACAGTGTCGAATAGAGACCATCGCCGACAAATCAGATATGTTCGATATTTTGTAAAAGTATATTAGATGAATTTTCACTGTGTCATGAATACACTGTGAAGCTTATTCAATATATGTATCAAGAGTGTATAAGGTACGATTCGGTTCACCGTATTTAACAATTTAAAGCAGGATAACCTGAGGTTCATAAATACAAATGATACAAATGACAAGTTGGACAAATTGAGATGCAAAATTATGAAGAATAGTAGAATCGTTCTGGTGGGTTTCGATTCCACGACTCCCTAGTACGCTAGGCAGGGCGCGTTAGCCAATTACGCCACAGAATCGGTACGATTATGCATGCTTAGGAGTGTTCAACTGGACATCTAAGAGAGCCGAAATAGATGCCAAATTCTGACAGAGAATGTGAGGTCGTGAAGGACTTCGATTTCAGGTTGGCCAACGGCAAATCAGGCTTAAGCCTGGTTTGCTACTGACAAGGAATCGCTAAAGAAATTTCTCGTCGATTCCTTGCAGAAATTTTCTACAGCGACTCCCATTTGAACTGGCATTTCTTTTCAACTGCGTACTGCGATCAGAAAAAAAAGTGCATTCTTTAGTGATTCCTTGCAGAAATTTCCCATGCATCAAGATAGGCCGAGAAATTACTTGTCAGCAGCGAATCAGGCTATAAGCACTATGTCATTAAGAAAATCACATTAAAAATATAAGATTTGAAGCATCTTAAACATCATCCAAAATTGCGTATTTTTCAGCACCATGGGGCTAGTATGGTACATGCCTTATAACAAGGTTTATCACATGCGAAGCTCTCTACTAATCAATTCTGACTGAACTGAAATTGTATTGTTTGAAAAGCGGATGATTCACTTTTGTATCTACGAGTAAAAAGAGAAATCTCACATAATGTATGATCTCGTCCTAAAACCCCTAGGTGACCAAGTGTGTAGCTTGCTATTACTGAGCAAACGAATGTATTTACACTTTATTTCACAATGCTGCGACGAAGAGAAGATACTCCTCTGTTTCCCAGCGGCGATAGTATTTATTTTGGTCCATTTGTCTGCTTAATAACAACGAGCTACACACTCGGTTACCAATGATTTTTGATTTTGATTTTGATGCATCTTCACCATAGGACGAGATCATAAGTTTTACGAGAAATATATCCTAATAACTTCTTACTTCATTATGACCAATTTTAGAACGATTTTCAAGGTTTTTCGTGGAACATAGTCAAAATGACGCTTGATACAGTTTTGCGATTATGCGTATATCATATATTATTTATGCTTATTACAGCTCTTTTGATCAACAACAACTTTACCTTCCATGGTGTTCAAATGGTTTGATCTTGCAGTTTGTCCCGTATCTCCATACGTTCAACGCAATGTGCGTCGGTACAAAAACAAATATCCATAAATACTTCACACAAAATAAAAAAAATGTTTTGGACCCCCTGACCTATTTTTTGAATTTTGTCGCAAATGAAAGTGCAAAGTCTAATTGTTTTTAATACAAAATTTCAGAATTTCCTATTTTTTTGTGATAAAATTACTCCACAAAATTTGGGTGTGAAAACCTGGATCTTTGCTTCTAGCACTCTGTTTGATCTGAAATTCGAGAGAAACCTTGCATTGTATTCAGTACAAATTTCGCAGTATTTCAGAGAAATGCAATAAATTTAAATGGATGTTTTTTTTGTAAAATCCGTCTTACCAAGTTGAACGCTTCTCTGTTATCATTTTTGTTTTGAAGGAATGACTATCGAACGATTTCCAAGCTGCGGGAAAATCACAGATCAACTGGAGCACTAGTAGCCGAGATCCAAGCTTATAAACTTCCACAATGCAATCTTCGAACTATGCAACATTGCTGAACATGTTGATAACCTACAAACGATCCTTCTTCTTGTTTTGGTCATATTGTGATATTTTAATCGCAAACAGATGGACAATTCTCGCTCTTCCTATACAGCACCACCACGGTGCTGACTGTCGCGCGGCAAAATAGGGTCCAAAATCTCCAAATTTGAAACCAATCCAATCGTCCCGAACCCAAATAGGGTTTTGCCAGTTTGGGTGTGAGTGAGTCCACCACTGATCTTCAAATTCAAATTCAAATTTATTAAGCATAACTATTGCAATACATAGCGGCACTGCACTTTTAAGACTTTAATGAACTCAAAGCTCCTCTAAAAAGTCTCAAGAGTACCGAGAGTGTTGTTGTTGTTGTTGTTGTTATAATCATTCTTACATGCTATTTGATATAATTCGTCTACTTAAAGATATCTACCTAGATGATCAAGCACATACTTTTTCAAATTCTTCTTAAATGTTGTAATAAATTCACAGTTTTTTACGCTACTAGGCAAATTGTTATAAATGCGAGGTCCAATGGACGAAAATCTTCTTCTACCTATCTCAGACGCAAAATTCGAGGCAACTATACGGTCCAAATTCCGGGTTTCGTACTGATGTGATACATTCTGTAACTCAAAATTGTGATGTATATCTTGGATACAAATAATTTTATGGATTACAATTGAGGTTTGATATGCATGTAATGCACCGATTGGAACTATACTGTGGTTGAAAGAATCATATAGATTTATCGTAGGATGTAGAAATGGAAGGCGATATATGGCTTTTAGGCACCTGTTTTGTTGCACCTGCAATGCTTTTAACTGATTGACACCTACAGAGGCCCATACACATGATGCATATTGGTAACGACTATTTATAAAAGCATAATATATTTTTAATAAAACGTGTCTAGGAAGAAAGTAGGATAGTTTCCTAAGCATGCCACAAATCGGAGCACAAGTTTAGACTAGATGTTTGATGTGATTTTTCCATGACAGGTTACAATCGAGAATGATACCTAAATGTTCGAAACATTCAACTTCTTCAATCTCCTCGTTCTTAAACATGATACCTGTATGTTCCGAGAGAATAGTGCGTGGTCCTCTTATTATCATAAATTTAGTTTTCGCAACATTTAGTGATAGCAGATTGTTTTCTAGGTATTCACTTACAATAAGAAGATCCTCTCTCATCTTATCAACTATTTCTTGAGGAGTCCGCCCAGTATAAGAGAGAACTGTATCATCAGCAAATAGTCTAGGAACACCGTTTAGCCCTAAGTTACACAGATCGCTAACATAAATAAGAAACAACAGTGGTCCGAGGTTGCTTCCCTGGGGTACCCCGATTTCAATACTAAGTTCACTACTCCGACATCCATTAACAATGACAGCTTATTTCCCATTCTGCAGGTAACTCCTTAGCAAGTTGTTAGGAAGACCTCGAACTCCACACGCCTCAAGTTTTTTCAGAAGAAATCCGTGGTCGATCGTATCAAAAGCCTTTGACAAATCCAAGAACAGACTGTAACCCTAAATATTTATCCGTTTCCGAGATTTCTGTTTTGTGTGTATCCAAAGCGTTTCATAGCGACAATAAGCCACCTATATCTGAAGTCATCAACCTCTCTGAAATATTTCGATATGAGAAGCTTTAGCAATATCGGGTTTCGAGCAATGTGCTATTGATGCATACATTTAGGCGAATTCACCAAACCATTTTGAAAAATGAAAGGTGTGACGTTTTTCAATACAGGTGAATCCCCATTGCAATTAAATGACTAATGGAAAATTACTGCCTCTCTCTCTACAAAACTGAGTTTAAAAAGAACACTAAAGCACAATAGAAGATAGTTATTGCGCCTTGGATTTTGAGCTCAAGCCAATTCGACTCGCGATTAAACGCCCGTTTCTGGTGGAGTGCTCAAGTCGTTAAGACGTACAATTTTGGAAAGCTTAGTGAACTAAAAGTAGTTTGTGATCAATAGTTATACTAAATTCGGAGTAAGTGCGCGGTGCTCTTCTTAGTTTCAAATATTTTAATTTCATTTTTGAATACTTTTAGTGAATTTAGTGAGTTGATAGAATTTTTTTGAGAAAGCCTGAACATTGTGAAATTTTTGTGAAAAATCAGGTAAGCTGGTGAGCCAATTGACCGATAACAAGTGCTAATGTTTCTGACCGCGTTGAACAGGCCTAGCCCATCCAACGTGGGCGGTTTATCTGGGATTCGTCCTAGTTGGAGTTTCCCCTAGTGAAGCCGAGACCGGAACCAGCATTCGAAAAGTCGAGCATCCGTTTTCCCGAGTCAACCACGTGCTCGACGACAGTGGTGAGTACAGTGAGCCAAGGAACTCGAACTCGTCGCGCCAAGACGTGTGGTAGCGAGCTCCGCAAACCCAGCTCGAATCTCCACCAAGCGTGAGGACGCATTCACCTCACTATTACCCACGCACGAGTAGGCCCATGTGACACCGTTAGCAAACGCCTGGTTCATCGGATTGGATCCTGGCTTCGAACTGCTCGACATCGTTCGACGTGGGAGCAGCGCCGCAGCGAATATTAAGGTCAGACCTTTTTAACTAAATACGATTGCGCAACGTATGAAGAAGTTTTTGAAAGCGAATATCGATTGCTCAAATGTGACGTCACACGGTCCGTAGCCAGTTTTATTTGATTCAAAATCCCAATAACTTGAAAATTGAAATGAATCGAAATACAAATTGTAAAGCTCATTAAATTTACTATTTAGAAACAATATTTTTTCGGTCCGTAGAATTTTTAATAAAGTTTAATAATTATTTCGAGTTTGGTAATCCACTCTATCAGACCGTGTTCGATTATTTTTTTTTTCCCAATTTCTTACGAATTTGTTCGAGCTCTAATTCATCGTAAGACTGTCGCTGAGTATTGTAGAGAGTTTAATAGTTCAACATAATTTTAAAAATTCCCTCCTATTATTATTATTATTTGTTTTTTAGAATTTCGGTTTGGTTAATTTGCGTCGCGTCGTTTGGGTCAAAGTTGTGGATAAGAAGTTCCTACTAAACTGTTTGGCCTGCCCTGAGCAGGAGTTCTCATACCGGGTTACGAACAGAGGTAACGGTCCTTCAATCTGAAGGTGGCGCTAAAGCCGTTAGCTTAGTGGAACGGAACGGATTGTTACAATTTGGCGCCCAACGTGGGGCCGAAAAACAGTTAGTAGAAATTTCAATTGGATTTTGTCCGAAAAAACTTTTAATAGAATTTCAAATTGGAGTTGGTTGAAGCACGATTCATACTTGATTGTGAATACTAATTGGGTCTAGTTTAGGTTTAATTTTATTGGTCTTATAAGTTTAGTTTGCATTGAGTTTTCTTTAGTTCTTAGTTTAGGTATTGGTGTTGGAATCTAGGTTTGGTATTGTGCTTACAGCTTTCCATTTGATAGTTTTATTTTCATAAGCCTTCTAGTATATCTCGTTACATTTTTTTTTGGAATGCTTAAGCTTAATTGGTTATTTCATCTAATTGAATTTCATTTACTACAATTTCATTTGTTTTTTCTCTCGTACGAATCGGTAGTGAATTAGAAGCTAGTGTAAATTTGAAATTTGGTGTAGAGTACGTGTTTTTTTTTGTCGAACGTGATTTTTCTTTTTTGGTCAAGTACTTTTGGATGAAATTTGAACTCAAAATGAATTATTATCATATTAACGAACAGTGTCTAGAAGAAGATGAGATTAACTACGAGTTGCGTATTCGTGGCTACTCGACTGATGGTTCGTTGGAAACCCGACGTCGAACATTGCGTCGTTTGTTGCGAGAAAGTGAAGGTACGGAAGTGAAGCAAACTTGGTACTCCATTGAGGACGAGTATGTGGGCATTCCGATGAAGTTACAGCAAATTGAGCTGGCGATCAAGAATCGAGTAGGTGCAGGCTGTTTGTCGCGATTGGTACATCTGCACAAACGAGTTCGTCGATATAGGGTCATCAGTTTCGACCAACGAGAGAAGCAGAGGATGCTATTGAACGCGGTGTCTCAGATGGCCTTGAACTACTTTGGTGTCAACCTGGACAATCTTGGGCAGGCAGTATCTCTGATGACTCTCGTTACCGGCCCTGAGGAGACGAACGTGGTTTTTACGGTGCCTGAAGGTCGGGATGACTTGGCTGAGGGAAATAGACTTGGTGCCTTTCCAAAGCAGCAGTCGTTGAATGAGGATCTGATCCTATTCTCACCCATGCCGATGGATGGTTCGAGAGTGGATACGAGACGGCACACGTTTCCGGTGGCGGGTTCGCAGACTTCCAGGCTTCAAGCGATTCAACCTATTTTGGTTCCACAGCCACAGGCGTTGGATCCACAGGTTGAAGATGACGTGGGAGGTGATTGTGAATCGCCGCATTTCAAAAGTTCGATTCAGGTGCAGTTGAATCGTCGAGATCCAGCTAAGTCGGCCACTCCGATTCCGAAAGATGAGAATGCGTTTGAAGTCAATCCCTTCGAGCGACCAAACGTTGTAACTGAGATGGGTCAAGCCAGTCTTCGTCAGCATCCGCAGCTTTCCAACATTTCTCCCGTGTTGCAAGACTGCTTTTCGGTGGATGGGTCACGAGATAGTTCATCTTTGACTCCCCAAGAACAAACTGGAAAGAAAATATCTTTAAATGAGTATGTCCATGTCTCGGAGATAGAAACGTATATCAAAAGTTGTATTAGCCAGATTCTGACGAGTGATGTAGTTGACAATTTGGCAGGCCGATTGAAAAACGTTGGTTTAAAGGAACAAAATGGGTTAGAGATTCCGTACGCTTGGTCTGGAAGGCCGAGGGAAGCAGAATCTCCTATAACACATTCCTTCGCTCAACCCAAACCATCAATCCCAATCAAGAACGTGCATGGATTTCCATCATATACTGGTCAAAAGGTTGGGAATCCGTCCACCGAATGGAGACCTCCCATTCCAAATGTCTCTTCAAGTTCTATGGTACCTCCGTTGTATCCGACAACTACTCCTGAGCCGTTTCCGAACCCTTATCGTCGAAATGACCTTCTAAATCAACAAGTACATCTACCGCCGAATTCCTCGACTTTTTTAGGACCGCTAGGAACAGGAAATCCGTTGAGTAACAACTTCGTTCCAAATCATTATTTACGTCAGCGTTTACCGCATCAGACGTGCAATATAATTGAAAAATGGCCGAAATTCTCCGGGGATGGCAATGCCGTTCCCGTAGTAGATTTTCTGCGGCAGATAGAGATCCTTAGCCGGTCTTATCAAGTGACTCAAGAGGAATTACGTATGCATGCTCACATGTTGTTCAAAGGGGATGCATATGTATGGTTTACGGCGTACGATGACAAGTTAGATTCGTGGCCCACACTGACCGCGATGTTGAAAATGCGGTATGATAATCCCAACAGGGATAGAGCGATTCGAGAAGATATGAGAAACAGGAAGCAGAAACCCAACGAACTTTTTAGCGCCTATTTAACCGACATCGAGGCCATGTCGCAAAGGTTGGTGCGTAAAATGTCTGCCGAAGAAAAATTTGATTTGGTAGTGGAAAATATGAAGATGTCGTATAGACGGAGATTAGCTTTACAGCCAATACAGTCTCTTGACCATCTAGCTCAACTGTGTTATCAGTTTGATTCGTTGGAAAATAACATGTTTCTTACCAAACCCGCAATGAAACCTGCGGTACTTAATCAAATCTTGGCTGAAGAGGAACTTGAAGATTATGAAGAAGTATCAGAGGAAGAAGATGCAACAGTGATGGCTGTTCGACCTAAAATGTCTCGTAAGGATGCAAATAAAAGCTCGGGATCCGGCATAACCTCAGAAAGTCAAGAAGCTGGCCAACCTTTATGTTGGAATTGCAAAAACTTTGGTCATATGTGGAGAGAGTGTAGCCAACGGAAAACTCTTTTCTGTCACATTTGTGGTCACAATAATACAACGGCCTATCAATGCCCTCAGAAACATAATCTCAAACCACGTGAACCGGCAGATTCAAAAAACGAGTAAAAACGGTAGTTTCGGGGAACCAAATTACCGAAAAAGATCAGGTTAGTGTTCCCATGTCCAATTTTAAGTATTTTTCGCAAAACTATAACATTAATACTTGTTTTCGTAGATGTCCTCATTTATCAGTGAAGATTCTTGATGAAGAAATTCAAGGTTTAGCCGATACTGGCGCCGGAGTTTCGATAATCAGCTCTGTAGACCTGATAAGGAAGCTAGGGTTACCCATAAATAAATGCAACGTTAAAATCAAGACGGCAGATAGTACCGAATATTCTTGCCTGGGTTATGTGAACGTACCATTCACATACAATTCAAAAACCCGAGTAATCCCTACAATCATTGTACCAGAAGTTTCAAAAATACTTATTCTTGGGGTCGACTTTTTGGAAGCGTTCAATTTTCGTTTAATGATCCCTCAAGAACATAGTCAAAATGACAGTGAAGGTGTTGAATCTGTTGAAGAGTGTTCTTTATTTGAGATTATGTGGGTCGAAAATTATTTTGGAGACGACGACCGTACAATTTGTTTTCAAATTGAACCAGAAACTGAAGTTGTACCTATACCTACGGAAATGGACGAAAGTTTGGACATGCCGGACTATTGAAGTCTTGAAAAACCCGTATGAAAATCCCGCAGATATAGATACTGAACATCAGCTTTCAGACGTCGAAAAACAGGAACTGTTTGAGGCAGTTCATAAGCTTCCAGCAACCACTGATGGCAAATTAGGACGCACTCATCTTTTAGAACATACGATAGAACTTCTTCCTGGAAGTACGCCTAGGAAAATGGCAACCTACAGATGGTCACCAGTCGTTGAAAAAGTGATTGACGACGAGGTTGATCGTATGCTACGACTTGGTGTAATTGAGGAATGCACAGGACCCGTAGACTTCCTGAATCCTATACTGCCCGTAAAAAAATCCAATGGCAAATGGAGAATATGCCTTGATTCACGTAGGTTAAATTCATGCACCAAACGTGATGATTTTCCTTTCCCGAATATGCTCGGAATACTCCAAAGGATTCAGCGTTCCACTTATTTCTCTGTAATAGACCTTTCGGAGTCTTATTACCAAGTTGGGTTAGAGAAAGCCTCGACTGAAAAAACGGCCTTTCGCACAAACAAAGGATTGTATAAATTCGTGGTGATGCCGTTCGGGTTAACAAACGCTCCAGCGACGATGGCACGGCTCATGAGGAAAGTTTTGGGAAGTGATCTTGAACCGTTCGTGTATGTATATCTGGACGATATCATTATTACGTCCAGATCATTTGAGCATCATTGTCAACTGATTCTGATAGTCGCTCAGCGCCTTAAACAAGCAGGACTCACTATTAATATCCAGAAATCGAAGTTTTGTCAACGACAAATTCGATATCTAGGATATGTTTTGTCTGAGGATGGACTTTCGATGGATGCGTCCAAAATCCAACCCATCGTAGATTATGCGCAACCAAAAACGGTCAAGGATATAAGACGCCTCTTAGGGCTTGCTGGCTTCTACCAGAAATTCATTCGAAATTACTCCGAAATAACAACACCGATCACTAACTTGCTGAAAAAGGACGCAAACAGTTTATATGGACGGAGGAAGCCGAAGTGGCTTTTCGAAAGTTAAAAGAAGCCTTAATATCCGCGCCAATTCTGGCTAATCCCGATTTTGACGTACCCTTCATCATCGAGACGGATAGTTCAGACATAGCAATAGGGCCGTCTTGGTACAAATTCAGCGAGGAGAACGACGAACGATAGCCTATTTTTCAAAAAAGCTATCAAGCACTCAGCGCCGTTACAGCTCAACGGAACGAGAGTGCCTGGCTGTATTACTGAGTATAGAAAACTTCAAACATTTTGTTGAAGGCTCAAAGTTCATAATACAGACCGACGCGATGAGCTTAACGTTCTTACGCACAATGTCCATTGAATCCAAGTCCCCTCGTATTGCCCGATGGGCATTAAAACTCGCTAAGTATGACCTAACGTTACAGTACAAAAAAGGTACCGAAAACATACCCGCAGATTGTCTTTCGCGAGGTGTTCAAGCAATAGATGTTCTTGGATTGGATCCTTATGTTGATGGCCTCAAATCGCAAATTGAGCGATTTCCAGATAAATTCAAAGACTTCAAGATCGTTGAAGGGAAGGTATACAAGTTTGTTACCAATAGTACGACTCCTGAAGATCCAGTGTTTCGGTGGAAATATGTTGTGCCATTGTGTGAACGTCAAAAGGTCGTTCGAGATATTCATGGAGAAGCACATTTGGGATACTTCAAAACACTTTGTAAAGTCAAAGAACGTTTCTACTGGCCTAGAATGTCCAGCTTTATCAAGAGATTTTGTCATACCTGTGAGGTTTGTCGAGAGTCAAAAACGCCAAACCTGAATGTACGACCACCGTGTGGAAAGCCTAAGGAATGTTCTCGACCATGGGAAGTAATTTCGCTAGACTTTCTTGGTCCTTATCCAAGGTCAAAGCATGGAAATGTATGGGTTTTGGTTGTGAGCGATTTCTTCTCAAAGTTTGTTCTCACTCAGTGCATGAGAAATGCAACCGCCCCCGCAGTTTGCCTATTTCTCGAAACTATGGTGTTTACGTTGTTCGGGGCACCCTCTGTACTAATATCTGACAATGCCCAGAAGTTCAAATCTAGCTCCTTTCTCAAGCTGCTTGAAAAATACCAGGTCACTCATTGGCTTCTCCCGGTATACCATCCCGCTCCGAACCCACAGAACGCGTAAATCGCGTAATTGTCACCGCAATTAGATGTGCTTTGAATAAGCAACTATCTCATAAAAACTGGGATGAGTCTATTCCGAACATCGCAAATGGGGGGTAAAAGAAAGAATCGGGTCCAACACTTACGTTTTAGAAGATTTATTAGGGCAACGGATACCAGGAACGTATCATGGCTCTTTCCTTCAAAAAGCCTAAGCCTTTCATTATTAAAATCCAGCTATGACTGCTCTAGTACCGGCTAGTGCATACACCAAAACGTTCATCAAAATACGCTCCATAGCGGTGTTACGGCTCATCGTCACGTACTGAGATGTCCTTTTGGTTTCCTCGTACGTTGGCCACTCTTAGCTGACATGATCAGCATGAAAGAATCAGCTATGACTATGGACGTGGGTCCCATATACACCAAGTGCCTACAGCAGTAGAAAATACTCTTCGGGAGGTGTTTCCAGCAATATAAATAGGTAAAAATAGATCTGCTCGAAGACACAGCTATGTACGGTGCTCGATTCATGCCCAGACCACACTCGGGAAAACACTCATTGAGTAATCCTTCGCAGCGAATGAAAGTTAGTCGAGTGTCTAATCACAGCCTCGAAACGCCTACGACCTCCTAACTTTCGGAGTAGCTTTGCTGTCCGTTGAAGATTTGTGTCATCCTAAAATAGTATATCAATAATTAGTTAGTTGTTCGTCCACTACGCGAGAGAATTTGTCGTACCATTCATATCATCAAAACATTCGATCTAGCTTCATTCTCAATCCGGTTATTTTTCTCAATTACAGCTTTCAAACACAGCAACACAGTTTATTCCACTTCAATCGCACAGTTACAATAGTTTCCCAATAGTTTTTTGCCTTAATTTCCGTTTTAACTTAAATATATTGCAACTCACTTTTAAAAATCGCTGTTTTTGTTTTTATTTTCCATTTTTTTTACAACTCTGACAGTTCTCTTTGCATTAGTTGTTTATGTATGTGTATGGTCAAATCAGTTGGTTAGAGTGTAACGGTTTGAAACGCTATGTCGACAAGAATGAGTAAAATCGGGCGCGTATGGGTTTGAGTGAATAAGGTTGAGTAGAATGAGTGAAATTGGTAGGATAGGTTTTAACGTTTAGTTGTTTAGGGAAAACAATATTTTTCAGACAATTTCTGAAGTAACTTAGGATTATCGGTCATAAAGTTTCCAAACATTTTTGGAGTAAATTGGGACTTCTAAGGAAGTTAACTTGGTTTAGATGTAAGCACAATTTCCAAACATTTTTTGGAGTAAAAATATCGGTTTCTGTAATAATTTTATCTAGGAAAATCGGAATGAGTCAGTTAGAATGAATGAGTTAATTGTGAGGAATAAAAGATAACCGTTCGCGAGTAAGATTTCTGGGCCAGATAAGAGATCCTTAGCCGGCTTATCAGTTGACCAGAGGAATTACGTATGCATGCTCACAAGTTGTTCAAAGGGAGCCATATGTATGGTTTCGGCGTACGATGACAAGTAGAATTCCGTGGCCCACACTGACCGCGATGTTGAAAAATGCGGTATGAAATCCAACAGGGATAGAGCGATTCGAGAAGATATGAGAAACAGGAAGCAGAACCCAACGAACTTTTTAGCGCCTATTTAACCGACATCGAGGCCATGTCGCAAAGGTGGTGCGTAAAATGTCTGCCGAAGAAAAATTTGATTTGGTAGTGGAAAATATGAAGATGTCGTATAGACGGAGATTAGCTTTACAGCCAATACAGTCTCTTGACCATCTACGCTCAACTGTGTTATCAGTTAGATTCGTTGGAAAAGTAACATGTTTCTTCCAAACCCGCAATGAAACCTGCGGTACTTAATCAAATCTTGGCTTGAAGAGGAACTTGAAGATTATGAAGAAGTTATCAGAGGAAGAAGATGCAACAGTGATGGCTGTTCGACCCAATGTCTCGTAGGATGCAAATAAAAGCCTGGATCCGGCATAACCCTCAGAAAATCAAGAAGCTGGCCAACCTTTATGTGGAATTGCAAAAACTTTGTCATATGTGGAGAGAGTGTAGCCAACGGAAAACTCTTTTCTGTCACATTTGTGGTCACAATAATACAACGGCCTATCATGCCCTCAGAAACATAATCTCAAAACCACGTGAACCGGCAGATTCAAAAAACGAGTAAAAACGGTAGTTTCGGGAAACCAAATTACCGAAAAAACTCGGTTATGTGTTCCCATGTCCAATTTAAGTATTTTTCGCAAACTATAACCATTAATACTTGTTTCGTAGATGTCCTCATTTTATCAGTGAAGATTCTTGATGAAGAAATTCAAGGTTTAGCCGATACTGCCGCGGAGTTCGATAATCAGCTCTGTGCCTGATAAAGGATGCTAGGGTACCCATAAATAAATGCCAACGTTAAAATCAAAGCGGCAGATGTAACCGAAATTTCTTGCCTGGGTTATGTGAACGTACCATTCACATACAAATTCAAAAACCCGAGTAATCCCTACAATCATTGTACCAGAAGTTTCAAAAAATACTTATTCTTGGGGTCGACTTTTTGGAAGCGTTCAATTTTCGTTTAATGATCCCTCAAGAACAATAGTCAAAATGACAGTGAAGGTGTTGAATCTGTTGAAGAGTGTTCTTTATTTGAGATTATGTGGGTCGAAAATTATTTTGGAGACGAACGACCGATACAATTTGTTTTCAAATTGAACCAGAAACTGAAGTTGTACCTATACCTACGGAAATGGACGGAAAGTTTGGACATGCCGACCTATTGAAGTCTTGAAAAACCCGTATGAAAAATCCCGCAGATATATGATACTGACCATCAGCTTTCAGACGTCGAAAAACAGGAACTGTTTTGAGGCAGTTCATAAGCTCCAGCAACCACTGATGGCAAATTAGGACGCACTCATCTTTTAGAACATACGATAGAACTTCTTCTGGAAGTACCCTAGGAAATGGCAACCTACAGATGGTCACCAGTCGTTGAAAAAGTGATTGACGACGAGGTTGATCGTATGCTACGACTTGGTGTAATTGAGGAATGCACAGGACCGTAGACTTCCTGAATCCTATACTTGCCCGTAAAAAAATCCATGGCAAAGGAGAATATGCCTTGATTTCACGTGGTTAATTTCATGCACCAAACGTGATGATTTCCTTCCGAATATGCTCGGAATACTCCAAAGGATTCAGCGTTCCACTTATTTCTCTGTAATAGACCTTTCGGAGTCTTATTACCACGTTGGGTTAGAGAAAGCCTCGACTGAAAAAACGGCCATTTCTGCACAAACAAAGGATTGTAATAAATCGTGGTGATGCCGTTCGGTTAAAAACGCTCCAGCGACGATGGCACGGCTCATGAGGAAGTTTTGGGAATGATCTTGACCGTTCGTGTATGTATATCTGGACGATATCATATTACGTCCCAGATCATTGATAGCATCATTGTCAACTGATTCCTGATAGTCGCTCAGCGCTTAAACAAGCAGGACTCACTATTAATTCCAGAAAATCGAAGTTTGTGTCAACGACAAATTCGATATCTAGATATGTTGTGTCTGAGGATGGACTTTCGATGGATGCGTCAAAATCCACCCATCGTAATAGATTATGCGCAACCAAAAACGTCCAAGGATATAAGACGCCTCTTAGGGCTTGCTGGCTTCTACCAGAAATTCATCTCGAAATTACTCCGAAATAACAACACCGATCACTAACTTGCTGAAAAAGGACGCAAACAGTTTATAATGGACGGAGGAAGCCGAAGTGGCTTTTCGAAGTTAAAAGAAGCCTTAATATCCGCGCCAATTCTGGCTAATCCCGAATTTTGACGTACCCTTCATCATCGAGACGGATAGTTCAGACATAGCAATAGGGCCGTCTTGGTAAATCAATTCAGCGAGGAAGAACGACGAACGATAGCCTATTTTTTCAAAAAAAGCTTATCAAGCCACTCAGCGCCGTTACAGCTCAACGGAACGAGAGTGCCTGGCTGTATTACTGAGTATAGAAAACTTCAAAAATTTGTTGAAGGCTCAAAGTTCATAATACAGACCGACGCGATGAGCTTAACGTTCTTCACGCACAATGTCCATTGAATCCAAGTCCCTCGTATTGCCTCATTAAATTTACTATTTAGAAACAATATTTTTTTCGGTCCGTAGAATTTTTAATAAAGTTTTAATAATTACTTCGAGTTTGGTAATCCACTCTATCAGACCGTGTTCGATTATTTTTTTTTCAATTTCTTACGAATTTGTTCGAGCTCTAATTCATCGTAAGACTGTCGCTGAGTATTGTAGAGAGTTTAATAGTTCAACATAATTTTAAAAAATTCCCTCCTATTATTATTATTATTTGTTTTTTAGAATTTTGGTTTGGTTAATTTGCGTCGCGTCGTTTGGGTCAAAGTTGTTGATAAGAAGTTCCTACTGAACTGTTTGGCCTGCCCTGAGCAGGAGTTCTCATACCGGGTTATGAACAGAGGTAACGGTCCTTCAATCTGAAGGTGGCGCTAAAGCCGTTAGCTTGGTGGAACGGAACGGATTGTTACAATTTGGCGCCCAACGTGGGGCCCGAAAACAGTTAGTAGAATTTTCAATTGGATTTTGTCCGAAAAATTTTAATAGAATTTCAAATTGGAGTTGGTTGAAGCACGATTCATACTTGATTGTGAATACTAATTGGGTCTAGTTTAGGTTTAATTTATTGGTCTTATAAGTTTAGTTTGCATGAGTTTTCTTTAGTTCTTAGTTTAGGTATTGGTGTTGGAATCTAGGTTTGGTATTGTGCTTACAGCTTTCCATTTGATAGTTTTATTTTCATAAGCCTTCTAGTATATCTCGTTACATTTTTTTTTGGAATTCTTAAGCTTAATTGGTTATTTCATCTAATTGAATTTCATTTACTACAATTTCATTTGTTTTTTCTCTCGTACGAATCGGTAGTGAATTAGAAGCTAGTGTAAATTTGAAATTTGGTGTAGAGTACGTGTTTTTTGTCGAACGTGATTTTTCTTTTTTGGTCAAGTACTTTTGGATGAATTTGAACTCAAAATGAATTATTATCATATTAACGAACAGTGTCTAGAAGAAGATGAGATTAACTACGAGTTGCGTATTCGTGGCTACTCGACTGATGGTTCGTTGGAACCCGACGTCGAACATTGCGTCGTTTGTTGCGAGAAGTGAAGGTACGGAAGTGAAGCAAACTTGGTACTCCATTGAGGACGAGTATGTGGGCATTCCGATGAAGTTACAGCAAATTGAGCTGGCGATCAAGAATCGAGTAGGTGCAGGCTGTTTGTCGCGATTGGTACATCTGCACAAACGAGTTCGTCGATATAGGGTCATCAGTTTCGACCAACGAGAGAAGCAGAGGATGCTATTGAACGCGGTGTCTCAGATGGCCTTGAACTACTTCGGTGTCAACCTGGACAATCTTGGGCAGGCAGTATCTCTGATGACTCTCGTTACCGCCCTGAGGAGACGAACGTGGTTTTTACGGTGCCTGAAAGTCGGGATGACTTGGCTGAGGGAAATAGACTTGGTGCCTTTCCAAAGCAGCAGTCGTTGAATGAGGATCTGATCCTATTCTCACCCATGCCGATGGATGGTTCGAGAGTGGATCCGAGACGGCACACGTTTCCGGTGGCGGGTTCGCAGACTTCCAGGCTTCAAGCGATTCAACCTATTTTGGTTCCACAGCCACAGGCGTTGGATCCACAGGTTGAAGATGACGTGGGAGGTGATTGTGAATCGCCGCATTTCAAAAGTTCGATTCAGGTGCAGTTGAATCGTCGAGATCCAGCTAAGTCGGCCACTCGATTCCGAAAGATGAGAATGCGTTTTGAAGTCAATCCCTTCGAGCGACCCAACGTTGTAACTGAGATGGGTCAAAGCCAGTCTTCGTCAGCATCCGCAGCTTTCCACATTTCTCCCGTGTGCAAGACTGCTTTTCGGTGGATGGGTCACGAGATAGTTCATCTTTGACTCCGCCAAAGAACAAACTGGAAGAAATATCTTTAAATGAGTATGTCCATGTCTCGGAGATAGAAACGTATATCAAAAGTTGTATTAGCCAGATTCTGACGAGTGATGTAGTTGACAATTTGGCAGGCCGATTGAAAAACGTTGGTTTAAAGGAACAAAATGGGTTAGAGATTCCGTACGCTTGGTCTGGAAGGCCGAGGGAAGCAGAAATCTCCTATAACAACATTCCTTCGCTCAACCCAAACCATCAATCCCAATCAAGAACGTGCATGGATTTCCATCATATACTGGTCAAAAGGTTGGGAATCCGTCCACCGAATGGAGACCTCCCATTCCAAATGTCTCTTCAAGTTCTATGGTACCTCCGTTGTATCCGACAACTACTCCTGAGCCGTTTCCGAACCCTTATCGTCGAAATGACCTTCTAAATCAACAAGTACATCTACCGCCGAATTCCTCGACTTTTTTAGGACCGCTAGGAACAGGAAATCCGTTGAGTAACAACTTCGTTCCAAATCATTATTTACGTCAGCGTTTTACCGCATCAGACGTGCAATATAATTGAAAAATGGCCGAAATTCTCCGGGGATGGCAATGCCGTTCCCGTAGTAGATTTTCTGCGGCAGATAGAGATCCTTAGCCGGTCTTATCAAGTGACTCAAGAGGAATTACGTATGCATGCTCACATGTTGTTCAAAGGGGATGCATATGTATGGTTTACGGGCGTACGATGACAAGTTAGATTCGTGGCCCACACTGACCGCGATGTTGAAAATGCGGTATGATAATCCCAACAGGGATAGAGCGATTCGAGAAGATATGAGAAACAGGAAGCAGAAACCCAACGAACTTTTTAGCGCCTATTTAACCGACATCGAGGCCATGTCGCAAAGGTTGGTGCGTAAAATGTCTGCCGAAGAAAAATTTGATTTGGTAGTGGAAAATATGAAGATGTCGTATAGACGGAGATTAGCTTTACAGCCAATACAGTCTCTTGACCATCTAGCTCAACTGTGTTATCAGTTTGATTCGTTGGAAAATAACATGTTTCTTACCAAACCCGCAATGAAACCTGCGGTACTTAATCAAATCTTGGCTGAAGAGGAACTTGAAGATTATGAAGAAGTATCAGAGGAAGAAGATGCAACAGTGATGGCTGTTCGACCTAAAATGTCTCGTAAGGATGCAAATAAAAGCTCGGGATCCGGCATAACCTCAGAAAGTCAAGAAGCTGGCCAACCTTTATGTTGGAATTGCAAAAACTTTGGTCATATGTGGAGAGAGTGTAGCCAACGGAAAACTCTTTTCTGTCACATTTGTGGTCACAATAATACAACGGCCTATCAATGCCCTCAGAAACATAATCTCAAACCACGTGAACCGGCAGATTCAAAAAACGAGTAAAAACGGTAGTTTCGGGGAACCAAATTACCGAAAAAGATCAGGTTAGTGTTCCCATGTCCAATTTTAAGTATTTTTCGCAAAACTATAACATTAATACTTGTTTTCGTAGATGTCCTCATTTATCAGTGAAGATTCTTGATGAAGAAATTCAAGGTTTAGCCGATACTGGCGCCGGAGTTTCGATAATCAGCTCTGTAGACCTGATAAGGAAGCTAGGGTTACCCATAAATAAATGCAACGTTAAAATCAAGACGGCAGATAGTACCGAATATTCTTGCCTGGGTTATGTGAACGTACCATTCACATACAATTCAAAAACCCGAGTAATCCCTACAATCATTGTACCAGAAGTTTCAAAAATACTTATTCTTGGGGTCGACTTTTTGGAAGCGTTCAATTTTCGTTTAATGATCCCTCAAGAACATAGTCAAAATGACAGTGAAGGTGTTGAATCTGTTGAAGAGTGTTCTTTATTTGAGATTATGTGGGTCGAAAATTATTTTGGAGACGACGACCGTACAATTTGTTTTCAAATTGAACCAGAAACTGAAGTTGTACCTATACCTACGGAAATGGACGAAAGTTTGGACATGCCGACTATTGAAGTCTTGAAAAACCCGTATGAAAATCCCGCAGATATAGATACTGAACATCAGCTTTCAGACGTCGAAAAACAGGAACTGTTTGAGGCAGTTCATAAGCTTCCAGCAACCACTGATGGCAAATTAGGACGCACTCATCTTTTAGAACATACGATAGAACTTCTTCCTGGAAGTACGCCTAGGAAAATGGCAACCTACAGATGGTCACCAGTCGTTGAAAAAGTGATTGACGACGAGGTTGATCGTATGCTACGACTTGGTGTAATTGAGGAATGCACAGGACCCGTAGACTTCCTGAATCCTATACTGCCCGTAAAAAAATCCAATGGCAAATGGAGAATATGCCTTGATTCACGTAGGTTAAATTCATGCACCAAACGTGATGATTTTCCTTTCCCGAATATGCTCGGAATACTCCAAAGGATTCAGCGTTCCACTTATTTCTCTGTAATAGACCTTTCGGAGTCTTATTACCAAGTTGGGTTAGAGAAAGCCTCGACTGAAAAAACGGCCTTTCGCACAAACAAAGGATTGTATAAATTCGTGGTGATGCCGTTCGGGTTAACAAACGCTCCAGCGACGATGGCACGGCTCATGAGGAAAGTTTTGGGAAGTGATCTTGAACCGTTCGTGTATGTATATCTGGACGATATCATTATTACGTCCAGATCATTTGAGCATCATTGTCAACTGATTCTGATAGTCGCTCAGCGCCTTAAACAAGCAGGACTCACTATTAATATCCAGAAATCGAAGTTTTGTCAACGACAAATTCGATATCTAGGATATGTTTTGTCTGAGGATGGACTTTCGATGGATGCGTCCAAAATCCAACCCATCGTAGATTATGCGCAACCAAAAACGGTCAAGGATATAAGACGCCTCTTAGGGCTTGCTGGCTTCTACCAGAAATTCATTCGAAATTACTCCGAAATAACAACACCGATCACTAACTTGCTGAAAAAAGGACGCAAACAGTTTATATGGACGGAGGAAGCCGAAGTGGCTTTTCGAAAGTTAAAAGAAGCCTTAATATCCGCGCCAATTCTGGCTAATCCCGATTTTGACGTACCCTTCATCATCGAGACGGATAGTTCAGACATAGCAATAGGGGCCGTCTTGGTACAAATTCAGCGAGGAGAACGACGAACGATAGCCTATTTTTCAAAAAAGCTATCAAGCACTCAGCGCCGTTACAGCTCAACGGAACGAGAGTGCCTGGCTGTATTACTGAGTATAGAAAACTTCAAACATTTTGTTGAAGGCTCAAAGTTCATAATACAGACCGACGCGATGAGCTTAACGTTCTTACGCACAATGTCCATTGAATCCAAGTCCCCTCGTATTGCCCGATGGGCATTAAAACTCGCTAAGTATGACCTAACGTTACAGTACAAAAAAGGTACCGAAAACATACCCGCAGATTGTCTTTCGCGAGGTGTTCAAGCAATAGATGTTCTTGGATTGGATCCTTATGTTGATGGCCTCAAATCGCAAATTGAGCGATTTCCAGATAAATTCAAAGACTTCAAGATCGTTGAAGGGAAGGTATACAAGTTTGTTACCAATAGTACGACTCCTGAAGATCCAGTGTTTCGGTGGAAATATGTTGTGCCATTGTGTGAACGTCAAAAGGTCGTTCGAGATATTCATGGAGAAGCACATTTGGGATACTTCAAAACACTTTGTAAAGTCAAAGAACGTTTCTACTGGCCTAGAATGTCCAGCTTTATCAAGAGATTTTGTCATACCTGTGAGGTTTGTCGAGAGTCAAAAACGCCAAACCTGAATGTACGACCACCGTGTGGAAAGCCTAAGGAATGTTCTCGACCATGGGAAGTAATTTCGCTAGACTTTCTTGGTCCTTATCCAAGGTCAAAGCATGGAAATGTATGGGTTTTGGTTGTGAGCGATTTCTTCTCAAAGTTTGTTCTCACTCAGTGCATGAGAAATGCAACCGCCCCCGCAGTTTGCCTATTTCTCGAAACTATGGTGTTTACGTTGTTCGGGGCACCCTCTGTACTAATATCTGACAATGCCCAGAAGTTCAAATCTAGCTCCTTTCTCAAGCTGCTTGAAAAATACCAGGTCACTCATTGGCTTCTCCCGGTATACCATCCCGCTCCGAACCCAACAGAACGCGTAAATCGCGTAATTGTCACCGCAATTAGATGTGCTTTGAATAAGCAACTATCTCATAAAAACTGGGATGAGTCTATTCCGAACATCGCAATGGCGGGTAAAAGAAAGAATCGGGTCCAACACTTACGTTTTAGAAGATTTATTAGGGCAACGGATACCAGGAACGTATCATGGCTCTTTCCTTCAAAAAGCCTAAGCCTTTCATTATTAAAATCCAGCTATGACTGCTCTAGTACCGGCTAGTGCATACACCAAAACGTTCATCAAAATACGCTCCATAGCGGTGTTACGGCTCATCGTCACGTACTGAGATGTCCTTTTGGTTTCCTCGTACGTTGGCCACTCTTAGCTGACATGATCAGCATGAAAGAATCAGCTATGACTATGGGACGTGGGTCCCATATACACCAAGTGCCTACAGCAGTAGAAAATACTCTTCGGAGGTGTTTCCAGCAATATAAATAGGTAAAAATAGATCTGCTCGAAGACACAGCTATGTACGGTGCTCGATTCATGCCCAGACCACACTCGGGAAACACTCATTGAGTAATCCTTCGCAGCGAAATGAAAGTTAGTCGAGTGTCTAATCACAGCCTCGAAACGCCTACGACCTCCTAACTTTCGGAGTAGCTTTGCTGTCCGTTGAAGATTTGTGTCATCCTAAAATAGTATATCAATAATTAGTTAGTTGTTCGTCCACTACGCGAGAGAATTTGTCGTACCATTCATATCATCAAAACATTCGATCTAGCTTCATTCTCAATCCGGTTATTTTTCTCAATTACAGCTTTCAAACACAGCAACACAGTTTATTCCACTTCAATCGCACAGTTACAATAGTTTCCCAATAGTTTTTTGCCTTAATTTCCGTTTTAACTTAAATATATTGCAACTCACTTTTAAAAATCGCTGTTTTTGTTTTTATTTTCCATTTTTTTTACAACTCTGACAGTTCTCTTTGCATTAGTTGTTTATGTATGTGTATGGTCAAATCAGTTGGTTAGAGTGTAACGGTTTGAAACGCTATGTCGACAAGAATGAGTAAAAATCGGGCGCGTATGGGTTTGAGTGAATAAGGTTGAGTAGAATGAGTGAAATTGGTAGGATAGGTTTTAACGTTTAGTTGTTTAGGGAAAACAATATTTTTCAGACAATTTCTGAAGTAACTTAGGATTATCGGTCATAAAGTTTCCAAACATTTTTGGAGTAAATTGGGACTTCTAAGGAAGTTAACTTGGTTTAGATGTAAGCACAATTTCCAAACATTTTTTGGAGTAAAAATATCGGTTTCTGTAAATAATTTTATCTAGGAAAATCGGAATGAGTCAGTTAGAATGAATGAGTTAATTGTGAGGAAATAAAAGATAAGAATACAAGAAAGCAAGTCTTCATAGTTGTTGAGAGCCCTTTGTTTGAATTAGTTGACCCATAAAGTTTCATTAAATATAACAAATAATTATTTAAATCGTAAAATATGGCTTAAAAATTTTGAAAATTTTTAATTTTCAAATTTTTTAAAAATGTGTTTGTGCAAATTGTAACCCTAAATATTTATCCGTTTCCGAGATTTCTGTTTTGTGTGTATCCAAAGCGTTTCATAGCGACAATAAGCCACCTATATCTGAAGTCATCAACCTCTCTGAAATATTTCGATATGAGAAGCTTTAGCAATATCGGGTTTCGAGCAATGTGCTATTGATGCATACATTTAGGCGAATTCACCAAACCATTTTGAAAAATGAAAGGTGTGACGTTTTTCAATACAGGTGAATCCCCATTGCAATTAAATGACTAATGGAAAATTACTGCCTCTCTCTCTACAAAACTGAGTTTAAAAAGAACACAAAAGCACAATAGAAGATAGTTATTGCGCCTTGGATTTTGAGCTCAAGCCAATTCGACTCGCGATTAAACGCCCATTTCTGGTGGAGTGCTCAAGTCGTTAAGACGTACAATTTTGGAAAGCTTAGTGAACTAAAAGTAGTTTGTGATCAATAGTTATACTAAATTCGGAGTAAGTGCGCGGTGCTCTTCTTAGTTTCAAATATTTTAATTTCATTTTTGAATACTTTTAGTGAATTTAGTGAGTTGATAGAATTTTTTTGAGAAAGCCTGAACATTGTGAAATTTTTGTGAAAAATCAGGTAAGCTGGTGAGCCAATTGACCGATAACAAGTGCTAATGTTTCTGACCGCGTTGAACAGGCCTAGCCCATCCAACGTGGGCGGTTTATCTGGGATTCGTCCTAGTTGGAGTTTCCCCTAGTGAAGCCGAGACCGGAACCAGCATTCGAAAAGTCGAGCATCCGTTTTCCCGAGTCAACCACGTGCTCGACGACAGTGGTGAGTACAGTGAGCCAAGGAACTCGAACTCGTCGCGCCAAGACGTGTGGTAGCGAGCTCCGCAAACCCAGCTCGAATCTCCACCAAGCGTGAGGACGCATTCACCTCACTATTACCCACGCACGAGTAGGCCCATGTGACACCGTTAGCAAACGCCTGGTTCATCGGATTGGATCCTGGCTTCGAACTGCTCGACATCGTTCGACGTGGGAGCAGCGCCGCAGCGAATATTAAGGTCAGACCTTTTTAACTAAATACGATTGCGCAACGTATGAAGAAGTTTTTGAAAGCGAATATCGATTGCTCAAATGTGACGTCACACGGTCCGTAGCCAGTTTTATTTGATTCAAAATCCCAATAACTTGAAAATTGAAATGAATCGAAATACAAATTGTAAAGCTCATTAAATTTACTATTTAGAAACAATATTTTTTCGGTCCGTAGAATTTTTAATAAAGTTTAATAATTATTTCGAGTTTGGTAATCCACTCTATCAGACCGTGTTCGATTATTTTTTTTTCCCAATTTCTTACGAATTTGTTCGAGCTCTAATTCATCGTAAGACTGTCGCTGAGTATTGTAGAGAGTTTAATAGTTCAACATAATTTTAAAAATTCCCTCCTATTATTATTATTATTTGTTTTTTAGAATTTCGGTTTGGTTAATTTGCGTCGCGTCGTTTGGGTCAAAGTTGTGGATAAGAAGTTCCTACTAAACTGTTTGGCCTGCCCTGAGCAGGAGTTCTCATACCGGGTTACGAACAGAGGTAACGGTCCTTCAATCTGAAGGTGGCGCTAAAGCCGTTAGCTTAGTGGAACGGAACGGATTGTTACAAGACAACCAGCAATGTTCTTATGACGATCAATAGTATCTGACAGCTCATCTACTAGTTCAAGCACGGCTATTTGAGTTGAGGAGCCTTTACGAAAACCGTATTGCTTGTTATAGAAGAAAGAGTTAGAATCCAAAAATTCGAGAAGACGTTGGGTGAGCAGTTGTTCGAAAACCTTGTTAACTGCCGGTGTTGACACGGTGCAAGACGCAGAAATCCAAGACACAGTTCTTGTAGCAATTCCAATATATTTCGTCGGCAGGGAAGGGCTTTTAAGCTAAAATACATAGTCGGTAACAGTGATAAGGTCTTACGTAATGATGTCCCACAAATACTCACAATTCTGTGACTCTAGTCTTCGGTCTACGTCTTCTATGTCCACCTCAACCGTCCTGTGTACCTCCTATTCACCTATGTCGAGTCAAGTTCAACATCTTAGTCATAAGTTTCAGTTTAGAGTTTAAGTTTTACTCACAGATCGTGTTTATAGGAAATAGTTTGAGACTCTAATATAGTCGCTAACCAAAGATAGTTATAAGCAGTTCAGTAGCACAACGCTAACTCAAATTATACCTCTACGTAAACCCAATAGTTTAATATTAATTTAGTTTTGATTTCAATAATAATTCAATAATGCATTAACATCTAAAGAAATTCTTTCATCTCATACTCAGTCACCAGTCACATTTCACTTTTGTCCCGATTTTGTTTGACATTTCTACCTACATCATTGGAGCTTGCGGGTGACAATCGATCTGCCAGATCGGCAGTATCCCTGTTGGTTGTTTTCGATGTAGCGTCAACGGTCGTAACGCCTCCCGCAACATTCCCCTCCTCGTAATACTGCTCCGATCTAGCAGGATTACCTGACGGTAGAACGTTGAGTACAGCGAGCTTTGCCACGGGACGGCGTAGAACTCCTGCAGCCGTCCGAACGTCTACTTGTCTGATGCGGCCGTCTTTTCCTGGGATTACCTTGACGACCTTACCCCGAGGCCATTGATTCCGAGGTTTTTCTCCTACGATGAACACTATATCTCCTTCCTGAATAGGTTTCACCTCCTCGTACCATTTTGTGCGCCGCGTCAAATCGGGAAGGTATTCCCGGATCCACCTTGCCCAAAACTGATCCAGGATGTAGCGACACAGATTCCACCCGTTTCGTAGTGCTTCTCCTTCTGTAGCAGGAGCTTTCTCCGGCTGTTTGACTCCATGCGAGCTTAGAAGAATGAAGTGATTCGGAGTCAATGCTTCTTGGTCCGATGTTTCTAGTGGTACGTATGTCAACGGTCTGGAGTTGACCATTGCTTCGGCGTCACACAATATTGTCTGGAATACTTCCTCAGATGGCGCCCGAGAGTGGTTGACCGATTCCATTGCTGCTTTAACTGCTCTTACCATCCTTTCCCACGCACCACCCATGTGCGGGGAGGATGGTGGGATGAAAAACCAGCGAGTGTTAGCATCCGTAAAGGTCTCCGATAACTCTTTGTTCATTTCCGCTAACTGGTTAGCTAATTCCCGACTGGCACCAACAAAATTCGTTCCATGGTCGGTATATATTTGGGTCGGCGCACCTCGTCTTGCGATGAATCGCCGTAAGGCCAACTTGCAGGCTTCTGTAGAAAGCGACGTTGTCACTTCCAAGTGAACAGCTCTAACAACCAAGCACGTGAAGAGTGCTACCCAACGCTTAACTTGACTTCGGCCGATCTTGATCAAGTATGGACCAAAATAGTCTATGCCGACTAGCGAAAACGGACGAACATACGGAGTTACACGTACTTCTGGTAAAGGTGCCATTCTTGGCACCACTGGACTCGCTTTATACACTTTACACCTTTGACATTTCTTAACTACTTTACGTACCAGCGTTCGTAGACAAGAAATGTGGTACCGTTGACGGATTTCATTGACCACGGTCTCGCTATTATGGTGGCCGAATCGTCGATGGTACCAATCTATAAGGAGTTCGGTAAGGTGATGCTCCTTAGGTAGAATTATTGGAAATTTCGCATCATATGTAGCTAATGGCGAAGCTTCTATACGACTTGCCATACGAAGTACTTTGAAGTCGTCCAAAAAGGGTGATAGCTGACGAATTGCACTAGCTTTGCTGAGTTTCAATGGGCAATTTTCATCTGGATCATTTTTTCTCTGTAGAACCGCTATTTCCTCGGCATATGATTCTCCTTGAGCAAGCCGCCACAGAGCCCGTTCAGCTCGTTGAAAATCTTCTTGTTTCAGTCCACGTTCGACTCGCAAATCGCCTTGCTTGCCGAACTTCACATAACGGTCCATGAATGAATACACATACGCTGTGGTTCGAAGTATTCGTTCCCATTTGGAGAACCGGTCATACTCGATGAGCGGTATGATCACTTCTGCACGATGCACGTGTACGATACGTAATTCTTCTTCCGTGTTGGCTAACTGCACTTGTTGTTGGGGCCACTCATTCTCCGGTTGGAGAAGAAAGTCCGGTCCAGTGATCCAGCGACTATCCGTATGCAATTCTGGGCCTTTTCCCCACTTAGTGGCCTCATCCGCAACGTTTAGTTTTGTGGGAACCCAGCGCCACTCTTCAGGCTTCGATTCATCTAAGATTTCGCCTATGCGCACTGCTACGTACTGGCGATATCTGCGAGTATCCGAACTGATCCAAGAAAGTACGGTTTTAGAGTCGCTCCAGAATACTCTACGACTCACGGGAAGTTTATGATACTCAGCGACGGATTTGGCCAACCGACTGCCAATAACCGCAGCTTGCAGCTCCAACCTAGGAATTGACAGTGGCTTCAATGGAGCCACCTTGGCTTTTGAGGCTACCAAAGCGCAGCGTGGTTGTCCGTAGTCGATTATGCGAAAATATGCGACACAAGCAAAAGCGGATTCACTTGCGTCCACAAATATATGTAGCTGCAGCGTCTGATAGCTATCCGGATTATATCCGGAAAAATAGCACCGTGGAATCCTAAGGCGATCCAATTTGGTGAGTTGTTCGATCCACCGGTTCCAATTCTCTAGTATATCCAATGGAATAGTATCATCCCAGCCAACTTGAGCTCTCCAAAGATCTTGTATTATCACCTTCCCATGAACGAGAAGATTTGAAATCAATCCGAGCGGATCGAAGACGCTCATAACAAATCTCAGGATACTGCGCTTCGTGACTACCCCTGTTGACCCTGAACGCTCGGCATCACTTGGTAATTTAACGAAGTACACGAAAACATCTTCATCCGGTAACCATGCCATTCCAAGGACACGTTCTATCTGACTTTCCTTGTCGATGGTGAAGTCCTTCCTCGATATCGCTGCATCTTCTCCGAGTGACTGCAACACCATTTTCGAGTTCGAACGCCAATTCCGTAATTCGAATCCGGCCTCTGCTTGTACCTTCCGCACATCTGACGCTAGTTTTGCCATATCCTCTTCCGTGTCACGACTATCCAAATAATCGTCCACATAGTGGTTTTCTATCACTGCTGTCGCTGCTTCGGGAAATTCATTTTTCCACTCCGTTGCGTTCGTATTCTTCACGAAATTTGCGCTACAGGGCGAACAAGTCGCTCCAAAAATCGCCACGTCCATAACGAAAACGTTCGGCTTCTGTGATGGATCACTTCGGTATAGAAATCTCTGTACCTGGCGGTCCTCTTTCCTTATTTTCAGCTGGTGGTACATTTCGCGTATGTCTCCCGCAATAGCTACCTCTCGCTGTCTAAAACGACATAAAACCGCCGGCAACGCTGTAAGCAGGTCTGGGCCCTTCAGCAATACGTCGTTTAGAGACACACCATTTGATTTTGCGGCTGCGTCCCAAACGATGCGTACCTTCCCTGGCTTACGAGGGTTTGTTACCACGCCAAGTGGGAGGTACCATGTACGATGCGGCTCACTTTCTGCCATCTCCTGAGGCGTTGCTTTGTGAGCATAGCCTTTGGCCTGGTATTCGGAAATCTGCTTTTCCAAAGCTTCCCGCAGTCCCGGATGAGACTGCAACTTTCGCTCCAGGCAGAGTAATCGACGTTCAGCCATGCAGTAGCTGGGTGGTAGTTCTACCACATCGTACCGCCACAACAAACCGGTTTCATAGTGGCCGTCGGTACATTTGATGGTCGTTCGTCGTAAAATCTCCTTTGCTCGTCGATCGTCTTTTGTTTCTGGCCCACAGTCCACGGCGACTCCAAGGTTCTCAATTGCAAAGTAACCTTTCACTAGGTTGTGCAGGTCACCTTCTTCTGAGCTCTTGCAGATATGCAAAACTGGGGACCAAGAATCTATTTTAGAGCCATCAGTGTTTCCAAATACAGTCCATCCCAACCTAGTTTTTGCCGCCACCGGTCCATTTTGTTGTCCTTCGCGTATCTTAAGAGGCAACGACAGTTTTATGTTGTCTAAACCTATCAAGATTCTTGGAGTGGCGTCCTTATAGCTTTTCACGGGTAGTCCAGCCAAATGAGGATATCGACGAGACAATTCATCGTATTGAAAAGATTGCACTGGAAGTTCTAACTGGCGTACGGTGCTAACATCCACCAAAGTAAAACATTCGCTGCTGTCTTTCTCGGAAATTCTCAAGGAAACCTTCCTTGAATCAGCTTCATGACGGGAAATCTTCGAAGTCCAGGTTAAACACAGTGGTTGCAGCTCGCCGTCGAGGTTCAGCAGGTCCGCTATCTCTTTGTCGATCAATGTCGAAGATGAGCCTTCGTCGAGGAAGGCAAAGGTAGACAACTTAGATTTATTCCCGTACAATACCACCGGAACTATACGGAATATTGTTGCGTTGTCGATTCGACGATGAACATTCACAACGGCGTCGGATTTCGGCCGCGTTACAGGACCGTCGGAGGCAGTTTGTTGATTTGGATGTAACAACGGATGATGTCTCTTGCCACAATCTCCGGTTCCACACGTACGTGTCGATTTACAAGCCCATTTTCCATGCGGCACCAGGCAAATCAAACAAAGCTGGTGAGTTTCCACAACCTTCAAACGATCTCCAATAGATGAGGACTTGAATTTGTGACAATCCTTAATTCGATGCTTTATGCTCTGGCAGACATAGCATGGTCTCTCCTGGTTTTCAGCCTTCTTCCTCTGTTGATCGAATTTTCTCGGTTCGGAGGAAACATGAGCGTTAACGAACACCTTCTCTTTCCTTTGCTTGTCATGCCCACCTACGCGAGGTCCATCGAAATCGGTGAAGTGTGCTACATCACTCGCGGCCGACGTAATGGCACTCATGTAGTCACAGAACGTTCCCAAGTCGATACGTCCGACGTTCTTTTTGTACAAGGCCCAATCCAATCGAATGGGTGGTGGCAACTTATCCACCAGCTCCTGTAGTAGAGTTGGATTGGTGAGATGCGCTTGCTGATTGGCAGCCTTGAGATGGCCCACAAGATTTTGGACAACTAGACCAAAGTTCACCAATGTTTCGAGCCTTTCAGCTTTCGGAGTAGGCACGCTGCGCACTTTGTTGAGCAACGACTGAACTAGTCGTTCTGGACTTCCGAACAATGTCTCCAGCGTTTCCATGATCTTCGGAACCGACGAAGGCAGCAAAAGGTTACTGCGTACCGCCTCTAGAGCTTTGCCTTTCAGGCACTTCTGCAATCTCATTAAATTCTCAGCATGAGAATAACCACACATATTAGTGGAGTTGCAAAAACTGCTAACAAATAGTGGCCATTCTTCAGGACTACCAGTGAAAACTGGAAGGTCCTTAGGCACCACCTGCCTGGCGGACAACTGTTGTTGGAATTGTCCCCACATTGTCTGCTGATTTTGCATCTGTTGCATTTGACTAACATATGGCTCTGCTTGTTGCTGTAGCGATATTTGCGACGGCAACGGTTGATGTATCGAGCTCTGCGGTGCGAATCGACCTGGTGGTGTGTGCGATATTGATTCTCGAAATACAGAAGGAGGTTGTGACTGTTCTTCTACTTGATCACACATCGCCGATTGCTGTTGAGCGAGTGTGTGCGACTGCCAAGACAACTGCTGAGAGAGCGACGCTTGCTTCGTTGGTGGTAATTGCATACTCGATATTTGCTCAGTTAATTGAAGTGATGGATCGATCGACGATTGCGTTACTGGTAGTGGTTGCGACGGCTGTGATAACAATGTTCGGAGAGGTGGCGGTTGTTGTGATGTTGAATTCGATAGAGGCCCCTCTGCACGCTGCCCGACGCCTGATGGTGATAACGATGATTCACTCACTGGTGGAAGTGAAACTGGTGGTTGCTCAGCTGATGGCCTTGATATTGGTTCCGAAAACAAGAATGTTGGTAGAGGTGGCCGTGGAACAAGCTTCGGCCGTATGGGTACATGCTGCATAGGTTGTGTGAGCACCGAATGTGTATACACTGGTTGCGTGAACACCGGTTGTATATACGCAGATTGCGTATTTAACGAATTTTGAGCTGTTGGCTGAGACGCTATGCCCACAGATCGAATTGGAGTAGATGCTGTGATCGGGTTTCTCATAACGGCTGCGGAGCACATAGCCTCAGTCGCAACGTTATCTGCGAGCCAGTCGATCGTTCGTCTGGGTAAAGGATGTTTCTCTGCCTCGCTCGTTCCAGTGATCAATGGGTTTGATGGAATTTTGGGAACTGCTCCGGTGTATTTTGCGAGCATCCCTCCACCTGGCACATCAACCACAGAGCCAATCGAAATTGGCGGGAAGATATCGTCAACGTTTTCAACTACTTGGACTCCTCCGGCAGCCTCGTCGACATCCTTAATCCATTCCTGAACCTGGCTATTCCGGCTCAAACGGCTTCGTCGGCTTCTACGACTACTAGCTTCATCGTCTTCAGCCTCAGCCATAAGTAACGCATATTTCTCGTCGAGGTATTTTTTATCAAGCGCAGCCTTTGCTGCTAGTGCCATTTCCTGACGAACACGATCTTGTTCTTGTTGCTCAAGAATCAACTTTTCTTGAGCCTTCTTCTCCTCCTCTAGTCGCATGAGCTGCAGTTGAACTCTTGTCGAACGAGAAGTGCTACTTGTTTTTCCCGATATCGAGGCTTCGCTAATGGTCACTATCAAGACGCAATCCTTGCACGTCCACACTCCATTGAAACCCCCAGCCATCTCCTCACATGCACGATGGTACCAACGACGACATCGATCGCAAGCTACCATTTCTGCTGCGTGATTTGGAGTTTTGCATTTTTCGCAAATGCGCTGAGGCCCCTCAGCACTGGCCTTCGCCGCGGCTCTTGTAGTCGTGGGCATCATGTATTCGTCGTTTATGTGACCTCAAGGAACCTATCGGTACTTACTCAGTGGCAGTGAGTAGAATTCTTAAAAGATTGTTGACACGGTGCAAGACGCAGAAATCCAAGACACAGTTCTTGTAGCAATTCCAATATATTTCGTCGGCAGGGAAGGGCTTTTAAGCTAAAATACATAGTCGGTAACAGTGATAAGGTCTTACGTAATGATGTCCCACAAATACTCACAATTCTGTGACTCTAGTCTTCGGTCTACGTCTTCTATGTCCACCTCAACCGTCCTGTGTACCTCCTATTCACCTATGTCGAGTCAAGTTCAACATCTTAGTCATAAGTTTCAGTTTAGAGTTTAAGTTTTACTCACAGATCGTGTTTATAGGAAATAGTTTGAGACTCTAATATAGTCGCTAACCAAAGATAGTTATAAGCAGTTCAGTAGCACAACGCTAACTCAAATTATACCTCTACGTAAACCCAATAGTTTAATATTAATTTAGTTTTGATTTCAATAATAATTCAATAATGCATTAACATCTAAAGAAATTCTTTCATCTCATACTCAGTCACCAGTCACATTTCACTTTTGTCCCGATTTTGTTTGACATTTCTACCTACATCATTGGAGCTTGCGGGTGACAATCGATCTGCCAGATCGGCAGTATCCCTGTTGGTTGTTTTCGATGTAGCGTCAACGGTCGTAACGCCTCCCGCAACAGCCGGTAACACGGATATTGGCCGATAATTATTAAGTAGTTTCCGGTCTCCAGTTTTGAATACTGGATAGACAATCGCTTTCTTAAGGCATTCGGGGTATATTCCAGTAATAGCTGAATCATTGAAGGCATCGGCTATGATTGTCGATAAAACCGTGCAATGGTGTTTTAGAGCGGTGATTGGTAATCCATCGTATCCTGTCGCTTTTGAACTATCCATGTTAGAGATGATATTGGAAACTTCTTGCGATGTTGCAGGAGTCAAGAAGAATGTATTTGGAACCTCTCTGATAGTATAGTGAGCGTTAGTGTTGTTTGATGATGACAAATTCTCAGCTAGTAGTCTACCAATTGAGGTGAAGTATTCATTGAAGAGATTAGATACAAGTGCAGCATCAGAAACCTCCCTACCGTCAATATGCAGCATGATTTCACGTAGTTGGCAGTTGGTACCCAGCAGACCGTTGATGCGATTCCAAAGTTCTTTGGGATTGCTGGCATTAAAAAATTGACCATAATAATGTTTTTTGGCTTTCCGCTTTGCTGCCACAATTTTTTTATTGGCTAATCTCAGAACTTCGGCGAGATAATCATTCGTACGGTTTCTCTTCCATCTTTTCAGCACAGTATCCCTTGCATGACAAAGGACTTTCATGTCATAATTAAACCATGGACATCCCTCTTTTTTCAGTTTAACGTGCATAGATTTGGTAGTTGTATTCGCGTTCACAAGCTCAATATACTTTTCTGCAATTTTTACCAGCCTTTCATTAGGATTCGCATTGGCCCAATCGTAGACTGTCAGGAACTCATTGAATTTTCTATCGACAACTTCGTACTTAATGATAGTCTTCGTCAATGTTCGCATACGGTTACTGGCAACAAATGTTTTCAAAGATGTTAGAACATAGTTGTGGTCGCTAAGTTCACAGCTAATTGTGTAATTATTTATTCTAGTGATGTCATCAATTCGTGCAATAGAATGATCCAAGATATTGTCACTCTCAGTTCGTGTAATGTTAGTGTTTGTAACTATCATGACGTATGATTGTAGAAGGTCCATGTATTCTTCCTTGTCTCGTCTGTCGCGGTTGATTGCCACATTCATGTCACCAAAGATAAATATTGGTTTGGAAAGGTTCGACGAAGCCAAAATTTCTTCCAGGAGGTTTCGGAAACGACCAAATTCAAAATCTGGAGGACGATATATACCGTGAATAGAACAAACGGAATTGTCCATTGGTATCTGTAGGTTAATATGGTGATAACCATCTATAGTTGAGTTGCTTATGATATCGTAGCCAATGCCGTTCCTTACATAAACAGCCAAGCCTCCAGCGGATTGAGTACGACAAGAGTGTATAGAGGAGAATCTATTTATATTGTAGAAACTCGACCTGTCTTGTTTGATCCACGTTTCGCAAATTATCAGGATATCCACAGGAGTACCCAAGTTATCGATAAATATGGCTAATGAATCAAGTTTTTCAATATTATTCATGCCGCGAATATTGATCTGTAGCATATTAAAGCAGGATTCACGTGCAAAAATTGATCGCTGAATTGGTGGCTCGACAAAAATGTTACTTTCCTTCAAAATGTTATCCATGGTCATGTCATACATTTTCACAACTGCTTTGATTGCTGATTTGAAGTGAGTTTATGAAAGTCTGCTCGAGTCCTGATGACGATGGGCTTTGAAGACTTGTTGAACCTTACTAGGATGTCGCCAGCAGTACTAGCCCACACATAAGAGAAGCCTATGGCATGTTGGGAATGTTTTAGCTCATTCAAAAGTTCAATTTTCAGTGGAGATAATTCATTCCTTACAGAGACAACTTGATCAGCTCTGCCGTGGCAACGTGTAATGGACCCAACACGTAGTCTCCCGTATTCAATGTTGGCTTTAACAAATTTAAGTTTAGCATCAACGTTGTTGAAAACCACTCGAATTGGAGGAGTCTCGTGATGACTCTTAGTAACAGACAGTCTCTCACAGTGTTTGACTTGTTTCATGTCCATGTGAGGAGAAACAACAGAGAAGGTTTTCTCAATCAATTTTGCAGTTTCTTCGTGTGGAACTCTGGGAATTCCAGTAACTATGGCGTTACATGAAAGTGACTCTCGACTGAAGTCGTCCAACAGTTTTCCCTGTCGATGTACCGTGCAACTGTGAGATTCGAGTTGTTTTTCAAGTTGCGCAACAGTTTTCCTAAGCTCGACATTATCTCGTTTCAGCAAGCGAATTTCATTGCAAAATTCCGCGAAGTCATCGAGAATAGTATCGAATTTAGAGGACATGAATTGTTGGCTTGCAGATATCTGGTCAGTAAAGGAATCAAGCCCCTTTTTTAATGTGGCTAATATCACATTAGATGTAGTAACATTACCACAGCTCATCTTATAGTTTGAGGCAACACTGGACAATCAACTGTTAATCAACTGGCAACTAGCAGTTTTAATGCACGCTTTCACAAACAGATGGCGCTGTACAATTTTTTTGAGCGACGTGGCCTCTAGTGTGAGCCACAATTTGACAACAATCTATTGTATGTATCTTGCTCACCTTGGCTGCTGTCAAGATGTTGGTAGATGGAATCGAGCGATCGTTGATGGCAGCGGACGTAGCGTCAGAGGGGTGGTAAAATGAAACACAGCGCAGCAAGTCAGCTTTATTGATCCAACGTTACATGGACGGGTCTTGCGATAACAAACGTTCGTTATATTGAAGCAGCATGAGCAATATTTTTGACAGCGGAGGTGGCGGCGGGGCAAACAGTGGTGGCGTTTTGTGGCTGTCGAAGGGTGGGTGGCAAATAGCGGGTGGCGATGGCGGGTGGTGGATGGCGAGCGGCGGGTGAAGAAACGTTCATTTCGGGATTAGCAGCAACAGCAGCAGAATGGCGAATGCAATGATCGTTGAGGCACAGACAAACAGACGTAACACTGACGAAGTTTCCATCGACCACCCATTTAACGATCATTTCGAATTGGCAATGTTACAAATCTCACAACCAGAGGCACGCGCATCGTTTTTCTTTGCGTTTGACGTTTCACACTACCGCCATCTGCCGGTCTTGTTGCACGAAACACCTTTTCGTGAAACATGCTCACCAGATGATGATGGTGTAAGCTGGGCGATGGATTTTGAAGATATTTGTTCTAAGTGTTACGTCTGTTTGTCTGTGGTTGAGGTGTAGCAGAGAATCATACTATTTGTTCGTATATCTCATCCAGTTTTACGAAATTGGATTAAAAAACTGCGAGATGCGGTGCAGAGGTACACAAATACGATTTTTTCAAATATTTAGCACTTATACGTGGTGTAAATAATCAGCTATTTAATTATGATGAGGAGCGCAATAATTTGACTGTCTCACTTAGCGTCACAACAACAACGAAGTTAATCTTACTAGGGTACATTTAAATATATTAAGTAATATTTAACCGAAGCCTTTTAAACTAGCCAATTGGAGTCCCAATCAGAAGTGGATAAGGACAAAACTTTTTTTGTATGTTTTTTTGACGTTGGATAACGTCCTTCGGCAACATATGGGGGTGCAATTCCAAAAAACGAAAAATTGAGCATGTAACGAAAAGTGGTCAGGTTTTGACCGTCAATAACTCAGCCATTTATCGATAGATTTTCAATATTTATACATCAATCGATCGGAAATTTATCTACGCGTCGATTCAAATAAAGCACACTATTGATTATTGGCAACAAACTATTGAAAAATCGTAAAATGTTCCTTATCTAACCAATCACGTTCAAGCACATTTTTGGGTTGCCTCCCTCTGACGACAATCATGGCTTCCCACTATAAAAGCGCACCGGTCCTGCTTCTTCCCTCAGTCTTCTTTTTGCGGTCGGACTGTGAACACGGTCGGGCGAGTCATTTTCGCTTTGCGTTTACTCCCGCGTCACAGTTCAATTTGTATCGTCGGAAGAGGAAGACGCAAGGTTGATTTGCGGCGGCGATGACGATGGCTTGGGCGCTTTTCCGAGCGGCAGTAGTTCGCCACTTAGAGAAGCGCCAAAACCATCGCGCTTGTAGATTTCGACTCGTGATAAATTCAGCATCGGATGGTCAAGAAGGCAACCTGTTAGGAACGATTTACTAGAAGCCCCCTGAGTTGCTGTTCCGAGGAGCTGCTGGTAATCGAGCGGCGGACTTGTGAAATCGCTCAAGATTTCAAGAGTGAACATCGTTTCCAGATTTCGACTTATGCCCGGTGATCCACAACCCGTTGGTGTTGTGCGCCATCCACGTTACGAAACATTTAGCTGGTTCGTCGTAAAAGCAAATAACTTGCTCAAATTTATACATTTGAGTTGAGGATTCCCCGTTTGACCTTGGCAATCAGTTGATAACATCCCGCAGTGCTATTTATCTGGGACAACGTCGAAGTTAACAAAGCCATCGGCCCTTTTCAGGGCCATCAAATATGTGGAAAAGAGTTAGAAGAGTAATATTTTCGACTTTTATTACACTTCATATTCCTCAATACATCTCACAGCTTCATACAATATCTCCTTTGTCATGAATAATTGATAACACGACAATTTGAGAATTTATCCGCGGACGCTGCTGCAGTGCCGTCAGGGTGAGAGTGCTCAATATTTCACATCGATTTTAAAATATAGTGTCATTTTCATCATCGTCTATAATTTCCCATATTTAAAGGGAATACTTCGATTACTAAAATTATCACATGTAACAAAATTGCGACATATTTCGAACGCTTTTGAAACCAATTCTCATTGAACAATTTTCATCAGCGTCTGGTTTGTGAAATCGCTAAAGATTTCTAGATTGACCTGCGCTTCCAGATTTCGGCTCGTGATAAACTCATCATCTTTGGTGCAGCCAAAAATCAAGCCCGTTAGGTACCATAATCACTATTATTAGGCAAATCGAGCGTTTGGCTTGTGAAATCGCTCAAGGTTTCAAACTTGAGCTTCATTTCCAGATTTCCAGGGCCACTGAATGTGCGTAAAAGAGTTAAGAGTAATTTATCCGACTTTATTTATCACATTGCCAAGCATTGAATAATATTTCTCTCAAACCATAAGATCAACAAAGCGATGACTGTAGCTTTTATTATAATCCGCGAATAACTTTCTATAGACACATTGCTGTTAAATATTCTTTATGAAGTGAAATTACACATTTTCATAGATAAATATGACGAATGATTGACCAAATTGTAATGTTTATATAAAACGAACTCACGTTCATCGGATAAAGATAATGTAAATTTGGGACATGATCAAACGTACTCTTGGCTGCAAATCGTTATATGCATAAATATTTACGAAAGTTTCGAACACTGAAAACAGTATGAAGTCAAAACGAGCAACAAGAACGACATCAAATTCGGTTACATTAATCATGGTGGTCCTACGTCACCAGTTCGTCTAAACCCATAGGGATGAACCCTTATAGTTTTTCAGGGCCTCCAAGAGTATGAGTTTTCAATCACATTTCTTACAAAAATATCACTATCTCACTCTAACAAATTTTGGAATAATCGAAATATGCTGCGTTAAACTGAACTATGTGTAAAACCGTCCAAAATAATCAGCCCTTCATTAAGACCATTTTCAAAACCATATCCTTTTTGAACCAGCCTAAGGTTATCCAACGTCAACACTGCGGTCGTGTCAGGCACACAACCCCTCCAACTTTTTTATTTCGAAATTTGACAACCCCAAATAATGGCTATTGACAATTGAGCAGCGTTTTAAGGTTAGAATTTGTAACCGTTCAGGATGATTAGGATGACCTGGTAAAACTCCCTAAACATGCTTAAGTATGGCCAGTGGCGTAGCTAGAGTTTTTAGGGCCCGGTGCGAAGGTGGATTTGGAGGCGCCTCAAATAGAGGTTTGCAAAATGTAAAATATACCTTTTACTAGCAAACACGCACGTACCTTCATTTTTTTTTCGAAAACGTTTAACGTTTGGAAGAAAATTTCATGATCAAACGGTCAAAACATTCTGCCGGAAAAAGCACCAAAACGAGGGCGTAGCCAGGATTTACGCTAGGAAGTAGTTTGTGGAATGAAAAACATATATATGAAGCAATTGCTTCAGAAGTTTCTATACGTTTCTGTTTGAAAGGACCATTGAAGAAGCATGTTTACGGTTATTCCTAGTTGGACTCTTTGAAGACTCGTGAAAAAGAATCTTGAAACAATTAATTAACTCATTACGCGTGGTAAAGATGGACAAATTATGGGTGAAATTATGAAAAAAATCCACGTGCTCGGCTGGGATTTGAACCCAGGACTCTTGTATGCTAGACGAGCGCTTTACCAACTAAGCTACCGAGCCACTTGGTGACCCAATAACTGAGTTGGTTACAAGTTTAGAATTCAAATCCCTACAGACCACGCGGACCCCTTTCATAACCAATATCCATCCATCTCATGTTCCTACACACGCGGAGCGAGCGAGTGCGATTTGTTTAGTGTTGAAACTGTTTGCCTATCGTACCTACATCGCTTCCACAACAACTGTATTGTGGAAGAGTAAAGATGTGGGAAGGCTATCAACGTGTCGTTCTCACTCAAGTGACGACATGACTACTACAGAGAGGCAGTACACTCTAATATAAACTGACACTTATATTGAGCTATTCGGTAATCCAATCCGCATGGTTATTAAATTAATTAACTCATTACGCGTGGTAAAGATGGACAAATTATGGGTGAAATTATGAAAAAAAAATCCACGTGCTCGGCTGGGATTTGAACCCAGGACTCTTGTATGCTAGACGAGCGCTTTACCAACTAAGCTACCGAGCCACTTGGTGACCCAATAACTGAGTTGGTTACAAGTTTAGAATTCAAATCCCTACAGACCACGCGGACCCCTTTCATAACCAATATCCATCCATCTCATGTTCCTACACACGCGGAGCGTTATGTTTATATTAGAGTGTACTGCCTCTCTGTAGTAGTCATGTCGTCACTTGAGTGAGAACGACACGTTGATAGCCTTCCCACATCTTTACTCTTCCACAATACAGTTGTTGTGGAAGCGATGTAGGTACGATAGGCAAACAGTTTCAACACTAAACAAATCGCACTCGCTCGCTCCGCGTGTGTAGGAACATGAGATGGATGGATATTGGTTATGAAAGGGGTCCGCGTGGTCTGTAGGGATTTGAATTCTAAACTTGTAACCAACTCAGTTATTGGGTCACCAAGTGGCTCGGTAGCTTAGTTGGTAAAGCGCTCGTCTAGCATACAAGAGTCCTGGGTTCAAATCCCAGCCGAGCACGTGGATTTTTTTCATAATTTCACCCATAATTTGTCCATCTTTACCACGCGTAATGAGTTAATTAATTTAATAACCATGCGGATTGGATTACCGAATAGCTCAATATAAGTGTCAGTTTATATTAGAGTGTACTGCCTCTCTGTAGTAGTCATGTCGTCACTTGAGTGAGAACGACACGTTGATAGCCTTCCCACATCTTTACTCTTCCACAATACAGTTGTTGTGGAAGCGATGTAGGTACGATAGGCAAACAGTTTCAACACTAAACAAATCGCACTCGCTCGCTCCGCGTGTGTAGGAACATGAGATGGATGGATATTGGTTATGAAAGGGGTCCGCGTGGTCTGTAGGGATTTGAATTCTAAACTTGTAACCAACTCAGTTATTGGGTCACCAAGTGGCTCGGTAGCTTAGTTGGTAAAGCGCTCGTCTAGCATACAAGAGTCCTGGGTTCAAATCCCAGCCGAGCACGTGGATTTTTTTCATAATTTCACCCATAATTTGTCCATCTTTACCACGCGTAATGAGTTAATTAATTTAATAACCATGCGGATTGGATTACCGAATAGCTCAATATAAGTGTCAGTTTAATCTTGAAACAATTCTCAGGAAAATAACTGGTAAAACTACTAGACAAATTCCAGAGACAAAATGATTGATTGCATTATTTATGTTATTTTATGAGGAATTCCAGTGATACTTATCCTAAATAACAATTTTGGAATACATCTCGAAAAAATGTAGAGTGATTTTTTTGCATAGAAATCAAAAATTCTTGAATTCTTGGATTAAAAAAAAACTTTTTGTAGGAGAAGTTTTTGAAGAAATCTTTTAAAAGCTTGTATGAATCTTTGAAATAATATATAAAAGAATACTTGGGAAAAACGTGTAAACTTGTTAGAGTTAATGGGGAAATTACTGTTTAAACCACTTGAAGAGCTTCTTGTAGTGATGGACGAATCCAAGAAGAGCTACTTTGAAAAACAGAAGGATAAATCCAAAAGAATTTCCAATTATCTGAGAATTCTCGCAACCTTCTGAGATGAATAACAGACAAAAAACAACAGATAAATTCTCAAGGGATATATTTGCAATAAGTTAAATAATTCGCGCTAAAGAAATAAATAATCTCTGCTTAAGAAATACTTGGGCAAATAACGAGATTTCTTAACCAAGGGTACGCCAAGAAATCCCTTCAGTGGTTTTCAGCGGAAAATGCTCAGAGGTCTCATTGAAACCTTGCTAGCTTCCTATAATGATTTCTGTTGGAATTCGGAAAGTATCCTTGAAAAAATACGGGTAGAAATTTTCGGCATCTCTGTGGCAATTTCTTTAAAAATCTCTTAATGTATCAAGAGATTTTTAAAGAAATCGTCCATATAGGAACGATGAAATTGTTACTAGATATATTATACTGGTTTTACGCCCAAAACAATTCTTTCAGAAGGTACTAGAAACAATCCTGATGGCTTTGCTCAGAATATCCTGTAGAGTTTCTCCATGAAAGCGCTGGAAAAATACCTGGATTTGTTGCATATGTTGTTTCTCAGGAAAACCTGTTAGAATCGCAGACAAAACTCCTGGAATTTCTAAGCGAGTCTTTGGTAGTATTTTCGTGTTTTTTATTAACGAAATGTTGGCGGAAACTCTGGATATGTTTAATGAAAAAATGTTGGTTAAAATTATGATATAGTTTTATATAATTTACCAGGAGAAATTTTAAAATAAATGTCCTGATGAATTATTTAAGGTCAACCGAGAATAGATTCGGATGCTTTTTTATAGGTTTTTCTAAAGGACTGAAAATAATACCTGAAGGAATTTCGTTGGTTAATAGTAAAATTTCATGAAGAAGTCATTGGAGATTGTTTAGTAAAACCTGACGAAGAATCACCAAAATACTTCTTTTAACAATTTCAACATATTATTGGTATACTGTATAGCACAAACGCTGGAGAAATACCCGTAGTTATCTCTAAAGGACTGATTTTGAGGTAAGGCTGATACAAAATTTTTTCCCATGTCACCACGTCCCTCAAAAATTCAAAAAAAAAAAAATAAGGGGAGAAGAATTTATAATATTAATGTTATGTTTAACCCTTACAGGGTATTAAAGTTTTCAAAGCCAAGAATCCCCATCGAACCAACAACCCGTACCTAAACAACCCGTAACAACACTTATTTTGTCAATGTCCAAGAGAAAAAAATAAATAAAATTTGTGAAATGAACTTGTATCGTATCGTTAGACATCTTAAAGCTCACCAATGCTCTAGATTGTTGAAGGCCTACAAACTTGGGTTGACTTGATTGGAAATCAGAATACACGAAGTAAATATTCAAAAATTCAAAGCCGTAATTAGACTCAATATCTTCGAAATAAGTATCTGAGTCTACTTAAGAATCAACATCACGGCCGCGTTTAGCTATAAGAAGGTTCAGTTCTCTCATGCATGCAATCGATTGAATAACAACAAAGAATATAATTTACTAAACAAATATCTGTTGAGGCCCCTAAAATGTGTTGGCACTAAGCCACAGCCCTAAAATATTAAAAATAAAGGATAATCTTGAGGAAACTTTGATCAACGAAGTACACAGGCTCACAACGCTTATCAAAGGTTCCTCTAAAACTTATATTTGTCATGCTTATTTTCTTTTTGGAGTCTTGCAAATTGTTCGTTTCCTACAAGCAATGTCGAAATTTCAATGAGAAATCCGCATTGCGAGCTCGGGGCCCGGTGCGGACCGCACTTGCTTCGCTACTTAGTCTATCCGAATACCTTGACAACTATATCTTGTTGTAGAAATCAGTCAATGTTCGAAACAGACCCGAAGTTATAGCGGTGCACATCTCTAGCACTTTATACGAAGAGAAATCACTCCTACGTTGACGCGATTCTCCATCGGAATCCATTTTTTCCCATGTTTCAAAATTAGTCCGCCTAATTCTTGTTGTTCTCAACTTTGGGATTAAAAATATCATCATCATCTCTACGAAACGCACCCATCTTCCAAGAAAGCAACCTCGCAACCCGTCGAACCGAACGCGTGAAAAAGATCGCGCGAGGCAATGTCATGTTTTCTGCCGCTGCCAAAACAACCAAATGAAAAATTACCACATCAAGACTAGAAGCGCGCTTCTTGCTTGGGAAAGAGAGGGAGCGTGATCCTATGTGCCAAGCCAACGCAACGCCGGTCGTGACTGGAAAAGTAAAACAACAAAACACCGAAGCGCCAAACGGAAAATATCACAAATAAGTTTGTTAAAGACAACATAAATTTTCCTCGCCCCACCAAAATTGTGGAACGTTGTTTCGGAGATTGTCTGCTTTCGGCAAGGTTTTTTTTTCTTTGACTGAAACTCCAGGAGCTCATTTTGGAGAGACCGAATGTCTGTCTCCGGGAGGAAACCCGCCGTCGCCAGATTTCCACGCTCATGTCAGACAATTTTCAAGCCCACATCACTCACTTTGCGGTTAGCAGAGGCGTGCACAAGTCAGCAGATTAGGAGGAGTTGGGTTCCAATGATCCGTGATGAAATAGATTCTGAAGAAAACAGCAGTTTGATCTAAGATTTCTTGATCGTAGGTACAGTAATCAGGGATAACATTAATCAAAATTTTCTTCAAAATCTTCTTCTCCGGGTTGCAGATGTGGTTCGAAAGTTCCGGTTTGCGAATGATGTCCGCACTGTCGACACACCAAAAAAATCTTAGATTTACACGTCACGTATTTTTAGTTTCAATCATTCGTAATGAATTAGCCAATGATAAATCCTAAAAACACACCTATTTTATCCAACATTCTAAACGAAATCCTAAATATTTAACACAAAACGTCTTTTCTCAAAGAATGTTGCAAGCGAAACCGCTCGGTTTACATGATTTTAGGCTGAAAAATCATTCAAAAATAATGCACATCGAATGACCGAGCCGCCGATCTATCCATGTACATTATATTTGGCAGGATATTCAGCGTGAAATCGTGTAAACCAAGCATTCTCGTTTGCAATTTCACTTTTAAGAAGCAAGAAAGCATGCAATATTGGCAAATGTTGGATGCAAGATCATGAAAGGTTTTTTTTTAGTTTCACTCAAGTTTGCAAGCATTCCTAAATGCAACGAGGCAGTTTACATTATTTATCGGTCAATATTCAATCATAACTCGTTTTACATGACAATCACAAAAGTTTAAGTGTCATGTAAATTTAAGATTTTTTTTTGCTGAGTACATACCCGAAGCTCCTCTTCATTCTTCGTCGGCTGGCTTGTCTGGTGCCGAGGTCCGAAGATTCAGGTTGAGGGATGACTTCCGGTTCATCGGCGCCCGACGACCCAAGGCCATACCACTCTCATTTCTTGTTCTTTCTTCGTCAGGCTGACATTCAAGAGTCGAAGTCTGTCCGACGATTTCGGTTGGAGGATGATATCCGGTTCGTTGGCGTTTCGATGACCCCAAGCCAAGCACTGATCTCTACGCTTCATGTTGCTGCTCTACTCTCCATTTTCGCTCCACATTGTCTGTGTTCACCGCTTTCCACTTATCGGCGTCGATGCACATCCATTGGGTGACATTGTCAACGTTCACATTGTCACCAAGAATGCCTTTCAACTCCTCTTGTTCTAGATCAAAGTGTTGATGCATTCGGGACAGGATGAAGACCATGTGTGGCCAAACCTGTGCAAGTATTGTCTGAAACAACCATGTTCAGACAAATTGCGTCAAGTGAAAATTTACTTCGTCATGCGATCTTCTTATCCACATCGACAAACTTGGGAGAAGACGATGTGTCCATCTGCCACGCCTAGCTTGATCTCACTGGTGTTGTCGTTTCCTGATGGTGTCAGCAAGTACTCTTTCTAGGACTCCTTTTGTATGGCGGTCCCGGTAGCACTCGCTGATAGGTATCATCCCTGCTATCACACAGACGGCCTCCGATGAAATGGTGCGGTACGAACTTGGAACCCGCACAGCCATCAACCTATACGTACTACTCAGACGAGATCAATTCCTTTCAGTCTTCAGTGCAGTCACCAATGCTGGACCTCCATATCTGATGATCTATGTTGTGACGCTCTCTAGCAGCCGCTTCTTGCTGTTTTTAATCGACGAGTCGTTTGCCATGATCCAGGATAACGCCGCTACCGTCTTCGCCGATTTTTCACAGACAAAGTCGATATGTTTGTTGAAATTAAACTGATCATCAATCATCACCCCCAGATGCATGACTTCGCGTTTCGAGTTGATGATGCAATCACCAACCGTGATTGTTGCCTGCTGCACTGCCTTGCGATTGCTGGTCATAAACACTTCAGTTTTGTGGTGGGCTATCGCCAGCTTTTGGTCCCGCATCCAATCTTTCACAGTATCGATCGTCTCGGTGACGAGTACATCCACGTCCTCTCTTGATTCTCCGACTACCAATAGCATCACGTCGTCCGCAAAGCTAACAATCCTCCTATCCAGCTAGCGCAGTTGAAAGCGTTCATAACGTCTAGTGTGATCACCTCACCTCTCCTTGTCTGCTTGTTTGTTCTCACCATGGTTTCCACAACAATTTGGATGACGTCCACAGTGGACCTTCCTGTTCGGAAGCCGAACTGCATATTCGACAACCCGTTCTCGCTCTCTGCATGCTTCGTAAACCTGTTCTGAGTTACACTCTAAAGCAGTTTGCTGGACGTATCCAGCAAGCATATCGGCCTATACACTGGAGGTTCACCAAACGGTTTACCCGGCTTTGGCAGCAGCACCAACTTTTGTCGTTTCCAGGAGTCTGGTAAGCTGCCATCGTCACACACTGCAGTTCTGCAGTGTGGTTCTGCACATATCGGAGTTCTCGAGGATCACTGTTTTTAGAGCCAGATTTGGGATTCCGTTTGGTTCTGGGGCCTTCCTTGTGTCCAAGGCTTTCGCCACACTGATCAACTCCTCATTTGTTACTCAAGATTCATCGTAGTCTCTAGCCTGCACTCCGTAAGGAGTAGGTGGCCAGGTTTTGGCTTTGTGCTGCGGGATCAGTCCGTTAATGACCTTTAATCTCTACTGGCACATTTCCGGTGGCATGGATGGTCCTTTTAACGTCGCCATGACTACTCTGTACGTGTTGCCCCATGGCTTCGCGTTTGCTTTGTCGCAGAGTTCTTGAAGATAAGCTTTTTTGCTAAACCCGTTTTCGCTTTTCAGTGCGGATCTTGCCGTTCTGTAGGTGAGCCTCCGTTCCTCTCTATCAGCGTCGTTGCGAGCCCGCTGCACCGTCCATCTGGCTCAAAGACAGCTTCCACGTAAATCGGCAATGGTCGAGTTCCACCAGTAGTCTGGGTGGCGACCTTTAGCTGGTTTCACAACTCTCAGCATGGTTGCTTCGCACGCACGAGTTACATATACCGCTAACATGTCTGCATTGAGCTTCATAGTGATGTGTCTGACTTTCGCAATATACTACCGGATAATCTGATGGTCGCTGCCGGTATACTCTTCACACATTCTCCAGTTCTTGTGCCTTGCTAGCTCCGAGCTGCAGAAAATGAGGTCGATGATGGACTCTCTGCCTTCCCGACGATATGTGCTAGGTGGGATTCGGTATGGCTCAGAGATGATAGCTACGTCAAACTTCATTTCCGCTAAGGACTGCCACAGCAAATGCTGAGCAACCTCACAAGGGTTCAAGTTTAGTTGCACTATCTCCACTGTGACATGTTTGCAAAGGCCGGACATCTTGGGCCTTCTGTGACGTGTTTGTTGTCCTCGTTGTTCGCACAGATCAGACATTTCGGTGTTTTCTGGCAGTCTTGCGTCTTATGGTCTTCTTTTCCACACCATCAACACAGTTGGCTTCTGTCTGGCCCATTGCAGAACCGTGTAACATGACCAAACCCGAGACACTTATAGTATGCTACCAGCTGCTAGCGTTCAGATACACTAAGCGGTCAAACCTACCAGTCTACTTTGGTCTTGCCTGTTTTGAGGGCTTTTTTCGCTGCATCATCGATGGTACTTGTATCCCACTGGGGCCTTTTCTCATACAATTGTCATTGAAACGTTACCCAATGCGCACTGCTGCTGCATGGCTAACCTTAGATCTCCCTCCGTTGAAACCTCTTCCATATTTTTACATTCGACAGTCGCTTCCGGGCACACGGCTTTTACTTCCATCTTATCCCCTATGGTTTTATCGGCTAGCTCTTTATAGAAAGAGCTGTTTGCCTTTGACTCCTTTCTTAACTCGAGGATCATCTCACCATTCATAGTTCGTCTGACTTTATGCACATCTTCTTCTAGCTCTTTGAGATCTAGATTCAACTGCATAGCACGCCAAACCTCCATGTACGAATCGTCACTTGGCGGTAGATTTGTAAGCACCTTAAATGCGAAAGCAGCTTTGGCCATTTCATCGTCCTCCGGGGTACTAAAGTCGCCTTTTTCAATTTCGACTCCCACCTTCCAGTTATTATTTATTAACTTGACAAAACCTCGTTACGCCAATTTACTCTGTCCTTGGCCAACTTTGATTTTGGCCGGGGGGTGAATCTTTTTCAATCGCAGCTTCTTCAGAAGTCCATAGAAGGCGCAACATCCACTGATGATGCGTCTTCGTATTTCACGACTAACGATGCTATCAGCCGTTAACAAGCATCCGAGGTAGACGAATTCATCCACCACCACGAGAGTATCTGCGTCTATCGTAACACTGTTACCTAGGTCTGTCGCTTCTCGTTCCAGGCAGGAATACAGATCTGCCACCGTTCCAAATGTTCTGCCGACAATATCCATATCACCCGCGAAGCAAACAAATTAGCTGGATTTTGTGAAGATCGTACCTCGGTTATTGAACCCGCCCAGTAAACACACCATCCTATATGATGGGATATAAGAGTACAAATGTGGAGGCGATATACGTACATCTTGCATGTATCCTTATGGTGCATGTACGTATATCGCCTCCACATTTGTACTCTTATGCGCTATGTTATACGACTTGGTGTTTACTGGGCGGCTCTCCACACGACACCTTCTAGCGCAATGTTGAACAGCAGGCACGAAAGTCCATCACCCTGTTGAAATCCCCGTTGGGATTTGAACGAACTGGAATGTTCGCCCGAAATCTCCACGCTATTCTGCACACCGTTCATCGTTGCTCTTATTATCCTTGTGAGCTTTCCAGGAAAGCTGTACTCGTACATGATTTCTCACAGCTCTTTACGGTCGATGCTATCATAAACCGCTTTAAAATCGATTAACAGGTGATGCGTTAAGACTTGATGTTCATGGCATTTGTGGAGGATTTGCCGTACAGTGAAGATTTGGTGCGTCATCGAGTGGCCGTTGATGAAATCAGCTTGATAACTTCCCTCAAACTCTTTGGTTTGTAGTACACGGCGGACGATAATCTGGGATAGTGAGTTCTTATCGCTTCTATGGTGTCCATGATCCGGTTGCCACAGAGCCGATCTTTGGGTTGGCCAAATTCCGACTGACGCTATGGATTGCTGGACCATGGGAGGGTTGTCAGGTGGTACCTCGACCAGACGAAACGTGATCAGCGTACGGTGGTAAGTTGAGTCGACGAACCCAGAAACAAACGGAAAAAAACTCCACTGCTTGGGGACGGACTTCACAGGACTTGATGACGATCACAACTACCTTCACCAACATGCATATACCTCAAAACGTAGGACTTAGAAACGAGATCGTGGATGGACACTTGCTGACTTCGGACGGCGGAATGTCCCGGAGTCCCGGGGCTGGGTAGAAAAGCAGCTACTGGGTATTACATTTCGATTACTATTTTTGAATTATTGAAAAATACAAAAACTTACTGCAATATGGAAGCCACATGGACCCCCGCAGGTACCCGGTGGCGAGTTATTCTCCATTCATTTGACGATTTGATCGGGAGCACGCAAATCTTCGAAATTGCTTTTCAAAAGACCCCATCTCCTGATGCGTCTGTCTACCACTATTACCGTCCGATCCTCGAAAAACCTCAGTAACACGTCTGAGGCTCCATTTCATTGTTCCAACGGCGATGTTGTCACGTTGCCTTGCCCACTTCGTTCGGTTGTGCTAGTCGGAAAGCTACAGTGTAGTCCACTTCTTCATCTGCTTCTGGGTGTAATCTTGCACTTTCTTAAAGGCGGAGAGACTTTTGACCGGGATGTTTTCTAAATCGGTTTCGGCGATAACGGTTCGTGGTCATTGAACTAAAAAGTGCCCAGGTGTGAGCGTTTCAAGGTCTCCTGGATCGTTGCTAATCGGAGTGAGCGGTCTGGAGTTCAACACCGCCTCAACCTATGCGTGAGTACCGTCGGCATTTCGTTGTACAGCGGAGTATTCCATCTTGGGATTTAATGCCGATGTTCTGGAAGAATTTTTTTTTTTAATTTCTTTATTAGTATCATTCCAAACATTACATTCATTTCTTATATCTAGGTGTTCTGTGTTATTAGACAACACTATCATCCTAATTTGGTAAAACAAATTTAAGATTTTATTAACATTTTGTAAACAACATATAACATTTCATTTGCCGTAGCAGTTCAGATTTTTTACAGGTGAGTTGATTTCACCTGCTTATAAAAGAAAGTTCTGGAAGAATATTTTACCTGATCCTTCAGGGACAATCCTGCTATCTCCTGCGGGAAGCATTCCACTTGAGACAATCCGCGCCAACTGTAGCAGTGCGTCTTCGTATTCTAGCGAGCTGATAAACCCAGTCTTCTTGGAGTTCTGGTTGGTTCTCTGGGCGTTTTGGCAGAATCGGCGGACCCAAGCTCACGTCCGTCTGTCAAGATACTTCCATCCTTATCCTTACACATTTGAGCTCGCGACATGAAGCATTTTCAGGATGCGTTAAGCTTCTCGTGAAACTTTTGCGCTTCTTGTGATCGATGCAGTTGCTCCATTTCTTCACATTCTGCTTCTTCTAGGCTGCGCTTTTTGTCCCGAAACAGACGGGTATGATGCTTTATTTTTCTTCTATACCGCTCCACGTTTTGTCGCGTTCCTTGCTGCACCATTGCAGGCCGCGCTGCATCCTGCATCTCCATAACCTGTCTGCATTTTTCGTCGAATTACGTACCCGACGATGCTCTCAGCTGCGTTGTTGATGGCTGCTTTTATGGTATTTATGGTTGATGACGGATAGTTTTGTGCGCAGTTTTACCATAACTAGATAGTGATCAGGGTCTACGTTAGCGCCACGATAGGTTCTGACGTCGGTTATATTGGGAAAGTACAGTGTAACGAGGTTACAGTATTTTAATGTAATCTTTAATTACAAAAACCAAAACAGTGCGAAATGCAATATTATTTCCGTGTAGCCACTTTTCGCGTACCAAGTCTCTGATTCCACAAGTTGCGATGCAACAGTAGAGTCCTTATCAAAACTGAAAACTTGCGTTCTTAAAGGAAGTACACGAAAAACGACGAACATTTACGAACTCGGGAACCGCCGGTACAGGGTAATAGCCCAAAATTTCTGAAATTGCCATCCTCTTTAATCTAAACCGTCGAACAGTTAAGACGCTCTTTGCAAAAAGTTAAATATAAAATTAAAAGTCAATCAGTGATTTTATACAATCTAGTTAAGAGTGAAAGGTGTGTACGCAGTTGAAAATTTTTTTGAAAACGTGCTCTGAACAAAAGTTTAGATTAGTTCTGGTAATTTCGTGCGTGTGTGCAATCAGAACTTTCCTTCAAGTGAAGGTCCACCCTTAGGACGGGGCGAATAGTCCAAAGCCTCCACCGTCGACGGTATTCATCGACGTGGTGTACGTTGGGCCGATGAGCATAGTGCCAGTGCAGCATAATCAGCCTCGTGTCGATGTAGCGAGTGACAGATCGCCGTAGCCAGGACCACCATCATAATTATTTCGGCCAACAACAACAACCTCAAATTCACCACGCTTCCGAGAACGTCACAGAGCGAGCATGATTGTGACGCTCAGAACGTAACGCACTGTCTTCGCTAGCGGCCGCTAGAGGGCCGTGAGAATTTGAAACGAACGCACGTGTACGCTACCCGACCAAAAAGGAATTCGAATCGAGGAGATTGGAACGGAGAAAGGATTCGGAGTGTAAAGGAACAGGATTCGTTGGACCAGGAAAGGAAGGATAAGGAATAAGGACAATGGGAAAGGATCAAGTAAGCGCTACCTAAAATTGTAAATACTAACCCCCTACATTTTAAGATGAAGGTTATAAAGCCATGAGCAAAAAGTGAATTGAATAAATAGGTACCTAATGAATTTTCAAGCCTTGGCAAGATTTTAGTTTTTGCACTTTTAGATAAAAGAGAACTGGTATTTTCAGATTTCGGTTTTCGGGACGAGTAGAATAGGCTCTGGGTAGGAAAACCTACAAAGGAAACCTACCCACCCTCAAGTGTTGAAATCGTTTCTTGATAGTTTGTTTTTATTCGTTGGAGGTCGTGTACGGATGTTTCGGTCGTGGGTCAACGGTCGCGATTAAGGACTCGCCCTGAGGTCTCGCAGCCGGGTCGGGATTCTTTGTTTGAGACAACTCGCTCCTTCGCGGCAAGATAAAACTTGCCTGGCGCTTAAGCGGAGGTAGTATTACATCCGAGGTTTTTGCCGCCCCTAGTCCCGTTACATTTGGCGCCCAACTAACGGTTTTTTGAATTTGTACAGTATTTAGTTAAATTGAGTAGGATTAGTTTATAAGTTTAAGTGAATTTGTAGATATTTAAGAATTGGGATTGAGTTAGTTACGTTCATTGAAGATATATTTCGGATTAATATTAGAATTGGCTTTAAATTGAATTTGTTTTGCTGCATTATACAGAATTTGAATTTTTATTTTTACTGAATTGAATTTTTATAAAAATATAGGTCAATTAACATATAATTATTTCTTTTTCTTTTTCAATATTTTTTTTATTCTCCATTCTGTGATTGCGAAGGTGACCTGAAAGTATAAAGAAAAACTTGTGAAAATCATGGAAGTTCAGAATTTTGAAAAAATGGATTATTATATTAATCCTAATGATTTATTACAAGATGAAATTGATTATGAATTAAAATTGAGATGCTTAGCAATTGATGGATCCGTCCAGGAAAAACGCCAAAAGTTGAGACAAGCCCAGCTAGAAGAAATTCGGAAACAGAAAATTTTCAGAGTAAAAAAATCAATCACGCAAGAATATGATACGGTAAAAGCAAAGGTTCAAGATATCAAACATGTAATGCAGTTTTATCCCGAGCAAAAACTTATTTCACGACTAAGACATTGTAGACTTAGAATCATTCGAGCAAATGCGATCACAAGAGAGCAAGTTCGGTTGAAAAATGAACTAGTCTACGAAATTGAGAATTTACTCGATCGATATGGCAGTTTAGTAGATCGTAGAATGAGCTTGCCGCTAAATACTCATTTGAATTTTTCAAATGTAGCGGAACTTAATGTTCAGAAAAATGAACAGGTTGGAAACTTGAACTTAACAAGCCCTTCAGTTATGGGACAAGCTATTGTTAATACAGTACAGACCCAGAACCGAAGCTCAGATGCTCCTTTTTTGGATGAATTGCGAATTGAAAACAATTTATTGGATGAAGCAGTAGGAGGAAATGATTTTGCGGAAAGTGACGGGTTCGAAGAACAATTAGATCTACTGTTTAACGATTTTCGAGACGCATCTCAGCATCAAAGAGTACGTACTCATGAGCCTCTATTACCTGGTAGAAAGGAACAAGATCTGATCAACGTTCTGCCACGGAATCAAATAGATATTTTGAAGCAAGAGATCAATCAATATATACAACACGCTTTATCCGAGCAAATGGCGTCACTTATGGAAAAAATATCGCCAATGTTAGATAATCAAAGGTCTTCGACACCTAATTTACCTCCACCCCCACCTCCGCCTACACCTCCACCACCCGAAATGGCAGCACCACCGTTTCAACCACCTGCGCCAGCGCAACCTCCTAGAGAACAAGTGCGGCAGATGAGAAATGAGTATTATCCTAATTCAGTAGCATCACATGTTTCGCTCGCAGGAGATATTAATCCCATACAGCTTAACAGACCTAGTTTTGAATCTCGCAATCGTTGGCAAGTCCCGGTCAGCAAATGGAGAATCAATTTTAGTGGTGACTCGCGAGGACCAACGGTCACTCAATTTCTCAACAGAGTTGAAGTGTTGGCCACAAATAACAGAGTTTCAGAAACTGATTTGTTAAGTCAAGCTAACTTCTTTTTTAAGGAAGGATCGGAAGCGGAGGAGTGGTACTTCACATTCTGCAATAAATTTACGAACTGGGTCGGTTTCAAGCACCAGCTAAGGTTGCGCTTTGAACAGCCGAATAAAGATAAGGTTATTGAACGGCAAATTCTTGACCGGAGGCAACTCCCACATGAAACGTTCAATGCCTTTATTTCAGCTATTGAAAGGCTGGCTCAACAATTAACTAAACCAATGTCTGAAGAGAGAAAGCTGGATATCCTTACTGAGAACATGAAGGATAGTTATAAACCCTTCCTAACAATCTATAGGATTGAAAAAATAGACGATCTTGTCGCCGTCTGCCATGCATTAGACAAGTCTATGTATAGGAGCTACAATAGCTATCCTAAAAGTAGACCGCATCAAATTAATAACATTGAGGAAACGGAACAAGATTCAGATTCCCAATACGAACAGGAAGAGGGTGAATTAAACGCAATAGGGCAAGCCCTGCGGCGTAAGAAAGTAGACGAAAAGACAAGGGAATACGCTGGTGCTATTCCAAAAATACCGAAGGATGACCAAAATAATGTCTTGTGTTGGAACTGTAGGCAATATGGCCATTTTTGGCGCAATTGTGACAAACAGAAAAAGATTTTCTGCCATTTGTGTGGACAAATGAATTTTGTGACCGCAAATTGTCCCAATAACCATCGATTCCCATCACAAGCTCAGGAAAACGAAAATCCAGATCGATCGTAGGGAGTGATCCATCTGAAGTCACGGAAAACTCCCCAGATAGAGGTTCTCAAAGAACTGAAAATGATCAATCATATTCAAAATATGCCACAGCGTTCCAAATTAATACAAAACCTAATCGGTGCCCATATGTTAAAGTCGAAATTCTCGGGACACCAATTTTGGCGTTACTAGACTCTGGGGCTAGTGTAAGCATTTTGAGTTCCAGAGAAATAGTAGAGAAACACAAGTTCAAAGTTCAACCGATCAACTTGATAGTTAAAACTACAGATGAGACTCCCCTAAACTGTGTAGGAGTGATACAGATCCCATTCACATTTCAAGGAAAGACTAATGTCATTCCGACACTCTTGATTCCAGAAGTTTCAAAACCCCTTATACTGGGGATCGATTTCTGGAATTCATTTGGAATTGCTCCAGTAGTGGTAGATCATAATGGAATGCAACCAATCAGTACTGTTGGCGATCACGGACTGAACATGATTGAATCGTTTTTTGGTGATCCAGATGAGTTGATTCTTTTTACGGTTGAACCAAACGGACCTTCAGTGGTAGAAGAGGATTCAACCGAAGATATTTCCTTAGAACTTCCGTATATAGAAGACTCTGAAAATAGAAACATAACAAATATTATTACAGAGCATACTCTAACAATACAAGATCGAGAAGAACTCAATGAAATAATTGAACTATTTAGAACTACTAATAATGGAAAACTAGGAAGAACCCATCTGTGTTCCCACAAAATTGAATTGGTCGACGGTGCCCAACCTAAAAAGCCCCCTCAGTACAGATGCTCACCCCATATTCAGAATGAAGTGGATAAAGAAATAGCAAGAATGTTGGAACTAGACATCATAGAAGAGTCAACCGCAGAATGGTGTAATCCGTTACTGCCAGTCAAGAAATCGTCCGGTGAATGGCGAATCTGCTTGGATTGCCGCAGAATTAATGAAATAACAAAAAATGAAGCATATCCGTTTCCAGATATGCTTGGGATCCTTGGGCGCATTGAGAGGTCGAAATACTTCACGGTAATCGACCTATCGAAAGCCTATTGGCAAATACCCCTGGAGGAATCCAGCAGGAATTACACTTCCTTCAGAGCTGGAAAGCAGTTGTTTCGTTTTAAAGTAATGCCATTTGGGCTGAAAGGTGCGCCAATTACTCAAACGAAACTGATGAACAAAGTTCTTGGGTTCGACTTGGAACCGCATGTCTATGTGTACCTTGATGATATTATTATCACGTCTAATAAAATGTTCTAGAAGAACATTTTCGCCTTCTGCGCATTGTAGCAGAGCGGCTACGACGAGCAAACCTCACAATAAGCTTAAGCAAATCTAAATTTTGCCAAAAAGAAATCAGTTATTTAGGCTACACTTTGTCAGATAAGGGGCTAGCAATAGACAGTACAAAAGTTCAACCAATTTTAGAGTACCCGATCCCCAAAACTCCTAAAGACGTAAGAAGGTTCGTGGGTATGGTCAGTTTTTATAAACAGTTTATAGATCATTTCAGTGACCTAACTGCACCCATAACAGACTTGTTAAAGAAGTCGAAAGGGAAAATTGTATGGACCAAAGATGCAGACGAAGCTTTTTTACGAATAAAATCGGAGTTGATATCCCCAAACGTATTAGCCAACCCAGATTTTAATCTGCCCTTCACTATTGAGTCGGATGCTTCAAACGTCGCGGTTGGAGCCGTTCTGACTCAAAACCAAGACGGAATTAGAAAGCCCATAGCATTCTTCTCCAAAAAGCTCTCTGCAACTCAGCGGAAATATGCCCCGACTGAAAAAGAGTGCCTGGGAGTAATATTGGCCATACAGAAGTTCAGACACTATGTAGAAGGGTCTCGTTTTACTGTAGTGACAGACGCTCAAAGTCTGATCTGGCTTCGCCAAATCAGTGCCGAAGGAGGCTCAGCAAAACTGATCAGATGGGCACTGAAATTGCAACAGTACGATTTCGAACTGTTGTATCGAAAGGGCTCCTTAAACATCACTGCTGACGCGCTGTCTAGAGCAGTCGATGCGGTTAGCGTAAGTGACCCCGAATACGAGGAACTGAAACGAAAAATATTGTCAAATAATCAGAAATTTAAAGATTTCAGGGTGACTAAAGACAAAGTGTACAAGCTGATTCCATCCAAAATGATTGACCCTAGGTTTCAATGGAAATTTGTCCCACCAATGCAACAACGATTTAAAATCATTCAGGAAACTCACGATTCCATGCATTTTGGGCGTAATAAGACATACAAAAAATTGCAGGAGCAATTCTATTGGCCATCAATGGAGAATGATGTCCGAAAGTACTGCCAGGGATGTGAAACTTGTAAAAAGGTCAAATATCCCAATGCTAACCCAAAGCCATTGATGGGCAAACAGAAGTTGGCATCGATGCCATGGCAAACAATATCAGTCGACTTTGTCGGACCGTTCCCTAGGTCCAAAGCAGGCAATTCGGTCCTTTTAGTAGTTACGGACCTCTTCTCAAAATTTGTAATCATTCAACCCCTACGGGATGCAAAAACAACACCTTTGATCACATTTCTCGAAAATATGGTATTCCTCCTTTTCGGAGTACCAGAAATTCTGATCTCTGACAATGGGGTGCAATTCAAAGCCAAAGAATTTGAAAAGTTTTTGAACAAATATCATGTGTCTCATTGGAGAAATGCTAACTACCACCCTGAAAACAACCCCACAGAAAGGGTTAACCGGGTGATAGGAGCGGCCATCCGTTCGTATTTAAAGGAGGACCATAAAGAATGGGACAGAGATATACACAAGGTAGCCCTAGCCATTAGGACAGCTGTCCATGAATCGACACATTTTACACCCTATTTCATTAACTACGGGCGTAACTACATCAGCTCAGGAACTGAATATAAGTATATAAGGGATAATGGAATGGATGTTGTCTATGAACCATTGCATATGAACGATAATCTGCGTGAAATTTTCGATACTGTTAAATCAAATTTGAAGAAAGCATATGAACGGTATGCTAAATACTACAACCTTCGCTCAAATAAGGCACTCCCAACGTTCGATGTAGGGGAGACTGTCTTGAAAAAGAACTTTCATCAATCAAATAAGAGCAAGCAATTCTCTGCTAAGCTTGCTGATCCATTTTCGTTGGCTAAAGTAGTAGCAAAAATAGGGACAGCGTGTTACGACCTAGAAGATCTCAACGGAAATCGTTTGGGCGTATATCACGCTACGCATCTACAGAAGAAATAATCAATTGAACCAAATTTACAGCTATGTCTGATGCACACTAAAGCACAGTTACAATGAGATTAGTCCAAAAAAAACACAAACTTACGGTTTGGCAACTCCGAGTTCAGCGGGAGGGATTGGCTTCAATAACAGTTTTCATCCTACAAGCAATCCCCTCTTCGCGTCTCGATGGCATCACCCTAGGACTGCTTCTGACCTAAAAGAAGAAGAAGCATTTAGTTCTAGTGGATTGATAAAAAGCTATATAATAGAATATGCAAGAGAAAAATCGGTTGCCCTAGAACGATCAGTCAGCTTAACCACCCAAGCCCGGAGTTCACCGAGGTGAGCTGAGAGGGGAGAGTACGCTGGAAGTCGGTGCGAGTCTGTAGGGCCAGACGATGACCAGACTGACGTTCAAACCTAGATTCTTCTCTTACATATCCTTGGACAAAGTTTCACAACACAAAAACACTTCGAACAAGTCTTAAGTTCACAATTTTACAGCTATGTACAAAAACAAACGATAATAAACACTGTGAACGTTTACCACAGGCACTAAGCGTAAACATTGTATATAGTCTGTTTTTAAGCTATTTCTCAACTTAATCAATGAATAATCACTTATTTTCGCATTCTTCAGTTGTACATAATATGTATTATAGTTGTTCAGTGCGGGGGCGTAATGTTTTCGTCCGATGCGCAGTGAGCGACATTTAGTGCGTAGATGATTACCATGTTTCCATAGATCCACCAATGTAAATTTCCTGTTAGAGTTCCATGTATCAGCATCCATAGTCCATTCCGTGTTTTCCATCACAATTTACAATAGTTTGTTTAGTTTTTCGCGTAGTTTCAGCAGTTTTTTTTGATAATTCTCACAATCCTGAACCGATTCCATGTTTTTTCTTGCTTCACTTTGTTTTGATTGTCTTTCTTTTTCACATTCACCACAGAGATTTTGACAGTACGATATGTCAAAGCTTTTCGTCGATTTGTTTGACATGTCGATCAATCAGTTTACAGTAGAGGCTGTTGCAATAGGGATACCGTAGGTTGATGTTATTTTGGGAGCTCTGATAGTTCCTGCAACAAATTAAGTAGTTTGGTTGATGTTTGTTCGGATGTTTCCGGATAGTTCAAAATCATGATTTAATGTTGGTTTAGAAGTGGCTGAGAAGTTTCTCGGCGATTCAAGTAAGGATAGGGAGATGCGTTGTGAGCTACGCAAATGGAGTTTTTCACTTAGGTATCCCATATGAACGGCACAATATAATTGGCGAACTTAAAAAAATAGGGTTTAGTTCTTAGATACGCATTAGATATTAGAGTTAATTGTAAATATTCAGAATAATAATTGAAAAATACCATGAATTAAATATAAGTCAACGTATATATGCAGCAACACAAAAGTTTTTCCAAGTAGTTTAATAAAAATACCAGAGCAATTTTATCGTCTACAGATGACTAGTTATTTTTTGAACCACAAAAAAATAAATTCAGTCCCTTCATTCATTTTTTTTAGTTGGTAGGGGGAAGTGTAACGAGGTTACAGTATTTTAATGTAATCTTTAATTACAAAAACCAAAACAGTGCGAAATGCAATATTATTTCCGTGTAGCCACTTTTCGCGTACCAAGTCTCTGATTCCACAAGTTGCGATGCAACAGTAGAGTCCTTATCAAAACTGAAAACTTGCGTTCTTAAAGGAAGTACACGAAAAACGACGAACATTTACGAACTCGGGAACCGCCGGTACAGGGTAATAGCCCAAAATTTCTGAAATTGCCATCCTCTTTAATCTAAACCGTCGAACAGTTAAGACGCTCTTTGCAAAAAGTTAAATATAAAATTAAAAGTCAATCAGTGATTTTATACAATCTAGTTAAGAGTGAAAGGTGTGTACGCAGTTGAAAATTTTTTTGAAAACGTGCTCTGAACAAAAGTTTAGATTAGTTCTGGTAATTTCGTGCGTGTGTGCAATCAGAACTTTCCTTCAAGTGAAGGTCCACCCTTAGGACGGGGCGAATAGTCCAAAGCCTCCACCGTCGACGGTATTCATCGACGTGGTGTACGTTGGGCCGATGAGCATAGTGCCAGTGCAGCATAATCAGCCTCGTGTCGATGTAGCGAGTGACAGATCGCCGTAGCCAGGACCACCATCATAATTATTTCGGCCAACAACAACAACCTCAAATTCACCACGCTTCCGAGAACGTCACAGAGCGAGCATGATTGTGACGCTCAGAACGTAACGCACTGTCTTCGCTAGCGGCCGCTAGAGGGCCGTGAGAATTTGAAACGAACGCACGTGTACGCTACCCGACCAAAAAGGAATTCGAATCGAGGAGATTGGAACGGAGAAAGGATTCGGAGTGTAAAGGAACAGGATTCGTTGGACCAGGAAAGGAAGGATAAGGAATAAGGACAATGGGAAAGGATCAAGTAAGCGCTACCTAAAATTGTAAATACTAACCCCCTACATTTTAAGATGAAGATTATAAAGCCATGAGCAAAAAGTGAATTGAATAAATAGGTACCTAATGAATTTTCAAGCCTTGGCAAGATTTTAGTTTTTGCACTTTTAGATAAAAGAGAACTGGTATTTTCAGATTTCGGTTTTCGGGACGAGTAGAATAGGCTCTGGGTAGGAAAACCTACAAAGGAAACCTACCCACCCTCAAGTGTTGAAATCGTTTCTTGATAGTTTGTTTTTATTCGTTGGAGGTCGTGTACGGATGTTTCGGTCGTGGGTCAACGGTCGCGATTAAGGACTCGCCCTGAGGTCTCGCAGCCGGGTCGGGATTCTTTGTTTGAGACAACTCGCTCCTTCGCGGCAAGATAAAACTTGCCTGGCGCTTAAGCGGAGGTAGTATTACATCCGAGGTTTTTGCCGCCCCTAGTCCCGTTACAACAGTCCATCCATCAAAACGAGGTCGATTTGTGATTCCGTCTGCTATTGTCTCCAAGTACCGATGCGGGAGGCTGTACTGAAAGTAGGTGCTAAGAATGGCCATGTTTTTGAAGGTGGCGAAATTTATCTGTCTTATGCCGTTCTCGTTCATCAGCCAGTGGGCGCTGAACTTGCTAATCGTCAGTCTGATCTCCTCCTCCTGGCCAACCTGAGCGTTCAAATCTTCAATAATGATCTTGACGTTGTGGCTTGAGCAGCGGTCTTATTCGCGTTCGAGCTGCGCTCAAAATACCTCCTTGGCATCAGCAGTGCTTCCGGAATGAGGGCGATGCTCGTATTTGATGCCGAAGTTGAAGAATCGGCCTTTGATCCTCAACTTGCACATACTTTCGATGATCGGCCACCACCTGTTCACGCGTCTCTGCATATCACCCATCACTATAAAAGCTGTTCCCAGCTCACGTGTGTTTCCGCAGCTCTGGTAGATGGTATAGTTACCTAAACGTTCGATCCTGTCCAGCGCACCTCCTGCATCGCTACGATGCCGAAACCGCGAGTCTTCAGTACATCGGAGAGTATGCGTGGGCTCCTGATGATGCTAAGAGATTTACAGTTCCACGTACCGAGCTTTCAATCGCTAGTCCCTTCACGACGCTGTGGTCTTCGCCGATTGTCCCGGTTCGTTTTCTCTCGTTGATTATTCGTTGCTTGTTATTTTTTACGGCTGGCTTACAGAGCCTGACACGAACCCTAGATTTCCGGAGGACCATTCCCCCTAAATGCTCAGAAGACCATATTGCGCGGTTTAGCTTAGAGTACTTCTCTGGCACTCGGACGATGATCAAGCGCCCCTGACATGAGGAACAGACGCTGTTGTGAGCCGCTCCTAACATGGAGTACAGATGCTCCAGGTTTGTAGAAGCAAACCCCCCTTCCCTGTCAGCATACGACCAAAGCTCCCACCGGGGTTGATTACCCGATCTTCCCTACACTCTTACAAAATATCATGTAAATTTAAGTCGCGTTGGATGCACATAAAAGAAGCGAAGCTTTTGACATATTTTTACGTCCGTTCTTAAAATTACATGACGCATGATTTTGTAGCTGAAATTTACACGTAGTGACGTAAAAATGTGTGCTTCAATGTAAAACTACACTGTCAATCATTTTTGTAGCGGTTGTAATTTTAAATGCCATGTAACGTATTTTTTAGTCACAAAATGACGTAATTATACTTACTTTTCGGAAATTCCCATTATTCATTGGAAATTGGTGGCCTTCTTACATACACTACCAGCATTGATTATAGAATCGCCTTACCGAGCATTGCAACACCCATTATTAACACTGCAATTCTGTAAAGCGATTCCATACTTTAGGCGGGTAGTGTACATTACATGTAAACCAAATTGGGATAAACATTAGGGTGCGGCTCATTTTTTAAAAGTTCTCAAAACCAAAAATTCGTGTGCTCTTATGAATTTGAATCACATTAAAAGAGAAACCTCAAAGTTTATTATCATTTTACTCAAAAATTCATTTTTCTTTGACCATAACTTCATAAATACTCAACCGATTCCAAATCTTTTTACATGGTTTTGAAGCAAATTTAGTTGTGTCTAAACTGTTCATAAAACATATTTTTCTAAAAAATGGGTTTGACGTAGTGACGATTTGACTTATTCAACAAAAACTACCCAAAAACATGATTTTTAATAAAAAAAATGAATTTTCCTTGGACTATTTTACTTTTCTCGCCGGAAATTGCATATAAAACTTATGTGTATAAAGCATATTGTTTTAATTACAAGTTGAACAGTGCATATATTTTCTAACATGTGCAAAAAAGTTTCAAAATTATTAAAAAAAATGGTTGAAAAGTCTTTTTTAAAGGTTTAACAAATGAGAAGAGTCTATTTCAGCTTCATAAATATTGTTTAACCGGCAAAAATTTGAAAAAAAAAACCTGCATTTTTCTTTGAAAATCATGTATTTGTGCAGTTTTTGGTGAAAGACTTGGTTAAAACCATTTTTAAGTGAGATGTGTTGTAAGAAAAGCTTGAAAACAATTAAACAAGGCTTAAAAGCATGTGAAATGATTTGGAATCGATTGAGTATTCATGAAGTTATGGTCAAAAACAAGATACAATTTTTAGTAAAATGAGGAAAAATTTGGAGTAAACTACTTGTAACAAATACTAATTTTGATTTTAGACAAATTTAAATCTTGATGCTTTTAGCTCAAACTTTGAGGTTTCTCTGTTAATGGGATTGGAATTCATAAGATCACACGAATTTTTGGTTTTGAGAACTTTCGAAAAATAATGTACATTTAGGGCTCCTTTTTAAGGTTTTGACTTTCGAGGTGATCCAGCCACGGACTGAAAGCCTCGTTAATAAAGACAATAATAATAATAATTCAAAGTTTCGAAACTTTAATCTAAATTGGGGATAAGTACCACGCATATATTTTAATCAAATAGAACTGATTATAATTCAGATTATGTAAATACAATACGGAGATACGACCAAGCGAAGATCAACAAAGATACAGGTTTTTTTAATTATTTACACAATTACTCACAAAATATATACAAATCAAAACTTTTATCAAATGAATTAAGTTTAAATGGCGTTTAATGTGCTCTTGAGAATAATAGTAAAACAATGGATTAGTACATTTTTGATTGACGAACATTTATTCAACATCTTTTTTTCTAATTCGTAACGATTTGGAACTTTGCACTTTTCAAACGATTTTTCAATCATTGTTATTATAATTATTCCTTTTCTTTTCGTTTGTGAAAAGTATTCAAATAAGGTAAACAACAGTAGAATACATAAAAGAAGAGATGGCGGTAGATATTTTGATCACCGGTTTGAGGCGAGTTACAAATTCTACTGAAACCGTCTGAAATTCTAATTCTATAACCCTCTCAATACTATGCATTGAATTTTTCAACTTATATATAAAAATCGTTGTTCGGAGATCAGCGAGCGCTGTGAAAATGTCCTTCGTGCCTTCGGTTAGTTGCGTTTGTTCCGCAAACGCGTAGGACACACGATGATCATTTCCAAGGTCTGGAAATTAAAAATAAATACAATAATTAATATGTATAACATCACAACAAATAGACACAATATTGCGTTGAGTATTATAACGGCGTATCTTCAGTTATCAGTTTCGCTAATAACTTGATCAGAAAAATGTTTCCGTCTTATATTCTTGTTTAAAAAATCTATGTAGACGAATCAATCACTGCAGATACGCCGTTTTGATACTTAATAACTACTTCAGATTTTTGCATCGCTTAAAATCTGGTTAAAAGTGGTTGGGGGTCGTCCATAGATCACGTGGTCATTTATGAGAAGAGGGCCCCACCTGGTAATGACCACGGTCCATACAAATTAAAAAAAAAATGTATGGACAAATGACCACGAGGAAGGAGGGGGTCTGGAATCCCAAAAACAAAAATGACCACGTGGTTAACGGACAGCCCCTTATCGAATTAAACAAAAAGATTGTAGCTGCACATGGCCGCTTTATTATAAATGATTTCGAAAATTTTGATTTGGCAACTCAAAATCCTGGAATAATATTTATCTTAGGTGGTGCATCACTTTTAAAGTGGCTGCAATATTCAGTATGAATGTAGTACCGTCGTTGGGGGTGAGATTGAACAAAACATACGTAAGGCTTGATTTTTTTTTTTTTTTTTTTTTTTTTTTTTTTTTTTTTTTTTTTTTTTTTTTTTTTTTTTTTTTTTTTTTTCAATTTCTTTATTAGTATCATTTCAAACATTACATTCATTTCTTATATCTAGGTGTTCTGTGTTATTAGACAACACTATCATCCTAATTTGGTAAAACAAATTTAAGATATAATTAACATTTCGTTAATAACATATTACATTTCATTTGCCGTAGCAGTTCAGTTTTTTTTTTTACAGCTGAGTTGATTTCACCTGCTTATAAGAGAAAAAAAAAAACGTTTTTAATATACTTAACCTAACTTAACCTAAACATATAACGCATTAATCGTGGCAATAGAAGATTGTAACGATTTTTGCCTGAAATTATTAATGATTGTATTTGACATTTGTTCCAATGTTTCAACATTGGATATTCTATGTAACTCATTGGTACTATACCAAGGAGGAAGCCTCAGAATCATTTTCAAAATTTTATTTTGAATTCTCTGCAGAGCTTTCTTCCTGGTATTACAACAGCTAGTCCATATTGGTACAGCATACAACATGGCTGGCCTGAAAATTTGTTTGAATATCAAAAGCTTGTTCTTAAGACAAAGTTTTGATTTTCTATTAATAAGGGGATAGAGACATTTCACATATTTATTACATTTGGCTTGAATGCCCTCAATGTGATTTTTGAAAGTTAAATTCTTATCTAGCATGAGCCCTAGATACTTAACTTCATCTGACCAATTTATTGGAACCCCTCTCATCGTGACAACATGTCTACTTGAAGGTTTCAAATAAAGAGCTTTTGGTTTATGTGGGAATATTATTAGTTGAGTTCCAAAGCATTAGGAGAAATTTTCCATTTTTGCAAGTATGAAGAAAAAATATCCAAACTTTTTTGCAATCGACTACAGATGACACGCAGGCTTCGTCCTTTGGCGGAGAGGCCTGTGTCATCCGCAAATAAAGATTTTTGACATCCCTGAGGTAGCTCAGGTAAGTCAGATGTGAAAATATTGTATAATATTGGTCCCAAAATGCTGCCTTGAGGAACACCAGCTCTTACAGGAAGTCTTTCAGATCTGGAGTTCTGATAATTAACCTGAAGTGTACGATTTGACAGATAACTTTGAATTATTCTAACAATGTATGTTGGAAAATTAAAGTTTTTTAATTTTACAATCAAACCTTCATGCCAAACACTGTCGAATGCTTTTTCTATGTCTAGAAGAGCAAGACCAGTAGAATAGCCTTCAGATTTGTTGGAACGGATCAAATTTGTTACACGTAAAAGTTGATGAGTGGTCGAATGTCCATGGCGGAATCCGAACTGTTCATTGGCAAAAATTGAATTTTCGTTGATGTGGGCCATCATTCTGTTCAAAATAACCTTTTCAAAAAGTTTACTGATGGAGGAAAGCAAACTGATTGGACGATAGCTAGAAGCTTCTGCAGGATTTTTGTCTGGTTTTAAAATTGGAACAACCTTAGCATTTTTCCATTTGTCAGGAAAATATGCTAATTGAAAACATTTGTTAAATATATCAACTAAAAATGATAAGCTACTTTCTGGAAGTTTCTTGATGAGGATGTAGAAAATTCCATCATCGCCAGGAGCTTTCATGTTTTTGAATTTTTTAATAATAGTTCTCACTTCTTCCAAATCAGTCTCCCAGGCATTTTCGAAAACGTTCTCTTGATTGAGAATATTTTCGAACTCCTGAGTAACTTCATTTTCAATTGGACTAGTAAGTCCTAAATTAAAATTGTGCGCACTTTCAAACTGCATAGCAAGTTTTTGAGCTTTTTCGCAATTAGTTAGTAATAATTTGTTTTCCTCTTTCAATGCCGGTATTGGCTTCTGAGGTTTTTTCAAGATTTTAGATAATTTCCAAAAGGGCTTAGAGCCAGGGTCCAATTGCGAAATTTTATTTTCAAAATTTTTGTTTCTTAATTGAGCAAAACGTTTCTTGATTTCTTTCTGCAAATCCTGCCATATAATTTTCATTGCAGGATCGCGAGTGCGTTGAAATTGCCTTCTCCTCACGTTTTTAAGACGGATCAAGAGTTTAAGATCATCGTCTATAATCACGGATTCAAATTTTACTTCACATTTTGGAATTGCAATGCTCCGGGCTTCAACAATGGAATTTGTTAAAGTTTCAAGAGCATTGTCAATATCAAGTTTAGTTTCTAAAGAAATGTTAACATCAAGATTAGAGTCAACATACGTTTTATATATATTCCAGTCGGCTCGTAAATAATTGAAAGTGGAGCTGATAGGATTTAGAATCGCTTCATGGGATATTTGAAATGTAACAGGGACATGATCAGAATCAAAATCAGCATGAGTAATCAGTTGGCTACAAAGATGACTAGAGTCGGTTAAGACCAAATCAATCGTAGATGGATTTCTAGAAGAGGAAAAACATGTGGGGCTATCAGGGTATAGAATTGAGAAATATCCTGAAGAGCACTCATCAAATAAAATTCTGCCGTTGGAATTACTTTGAGAATTATTCCATGACCGATGTTTGGCATTAAAGTCACCAATGACAAAAAATTTTGACTTATTGCGAGTCAATTTTCGCAAGTCAGTTTGGAGCAAATTAACTTGCTGCCCAGAGCATTGAAAAGGCAAATAGGCAGCTATGAAAGTATATTTACCAAACTGTGTTTCAACAGAAACACCTAAAGTTTCAAAAACTTTAGTTTCAAATGATGAAAACAGTTGATGTTTTATTCGCCTATGAATGATGATAGCAACTCCCCCACATGCCCCATCAAGTCGATCATTACGATAAACAAAAAAGTTAGGATCTCTTCTGAGTTTAGATCCAGGTTTTAAATACGTTTCGGTAATAACTGCTATATGCACGTTATTAACCGTAAGAAAATTAAACAGCTCGTCCTCTTTACCATTCAGAGAACGAGCATTCCAATTTAAAATATTTAAATTATTATTTGGATCCATTAGAAAAACGTAATCCAATAACAATTTGATTTGTAAATTTTACACCTACTTGGACTGCTTCAGTCATAGTGGTGGCTTTGAACATTGCATCAATCATTAGATTCAATTGTTCAGTTAGAAAATTAAAATCAGAGGCTGACATGTCATGTGATTTCCCATTGGAATTTCCGGTAGACGAAGAAGCGGAATTACCTGTGGCGGTAGGGTTTTTTCCATTTGATTTGAAACAAGTAGAATGGGTACCCATGGATCGAACAGGGGAGGAGTTCGAATTTCCTGCTACGATATCGGCAAAGGATTTACCGTGCGTAGATACATTCGAAATTGAAAGATTCGAACGGCTACCCGACGGATTAAAATTTGTTTGAGAATGAGCATGATTATGATCTTCCTGATGGGTATGATTCATGATCAAGCGATCGTTAACTGAAAAATGAGCATTGTTCGATACTCTACCAGGCAAATTCCGGAAACGACCGTTATCGTAACGGATATTATCTTTCATCTGCCTGGCACGAGCCTCAATGACCTTTTTGCGTGAAGGACAATTCCAAAAATTGGACTTATGGTTAGCCCCGCAATTACAACATATGAATTTGGTGGTATCTTCCTTCACTGGACAGACGTCTTTGGCGTGAGAAGAACCTCCGCAAATCATGCATTTAGCATCCATGCGACAATTTTTTGTACCATGACCCCACTTTTGGCACCGACGGCACTGAGTGGGGTTCTGGTAATTTCCTCCAGGTTTCTGGAAATGTTCCCACGTCACACGGACATCGAACATAATTCTTGCTTTTTCTAAAGCTTTAATATTATTTAGTTCTTTTTTGTTGAAGTGAACTAAATAATATTCTTGAGAAAGCCCTTTCCGAACAATGCCAGATTGGGTTCTCTTTTTCATAATGATTACTTGGACTGGGGAAAATCCAAGTAAATCATTTATTCCATTTTTGATCTCTTCAGGTGACTTATAGTCACTTGAGAGACCTTTCAAGACGACTTTGAACAAACGTTCAGTTTTGTCGTCATAAGTAAAAAATTTGTGCTTCTTCTCTTCAAGATGTTTGAGAAGAAGTTCGCGATCTTTAAGAGTTTCCGGCAAAACGCGACAGTCACCTTTCTTTGCGATTTGGAAGGAAACCTTGATTCCCCTAATGGAGTTCAAGATCTCCTGCCTAAATCCCGCAAATTCGGAACAACTGACCACGATAGGCGGCACTCTTTGCTTCCTCACTTGAATCAAAAAGCCTGGGCTAGAGGCTGCTTCGATTTGGTGTTCGGAAAATTTGTCTAGAGCATCGAACTGATTGCTCATTTCGATACAATTATTCATTTCACCCTTGGAAGAAACTTCGCATTCCGGGGAAGCGCCCTTTCTTCCATTCTTGCCACGTGTAGTGACAGTTTTAAAACCCACTTTTTTGGAAGGAAGTAGTGAATTCAGAGATTCACCCTTCCTTTTGTTAGTTGTTGATACCATGTTTAGTTAATAAACGAGAAAGACGTGACCTTCGAGAGGTTTTTTCCCTAGACGGTGTCCAAGAAGGATTACCACCGCTAGCTTTCGCCAACGGGTCCAACGAAAAATCGAAGGCACGGGTCCAAACAAGGATCGTAAAGGGATCAATAGTAGAAAAAATAGTACTGAAAAGTACTGTTTAAGTAGCACTGAAAAGTACCGTTTATAATTTTAGCACTGAAAAGTACTGTTTTATTGCTTTAGGTAGTTTTTAAGAAAACTTCCAAGAGCAGAGAGAATTCGTGTACGCACAGCACGAAGGTACGATGCGCACTGTAAGGCTTGATTTATTTTTCAACAACCTTTGCCATTTGACTTGAAATGTTCTGCTTGTTGAATAAGAGACGTAGGGACATTTTAAAATATATCGGTTTAAATCATGGCTTAGCATAATTTTTGAATATGATTACAGTGAAGGGGCAAGCTCACCTCTTGTTTTAAATGATGTTATCGATGAATTTCAAAAATATTATAAAAACATGTTGATTTGAGATTTTTGAAAATGTCTTTTATAAGGTTTATCAACGAGGCACGGGACAAGAGTGCCACTGGTATATGGCGAGAAGACCAACAGAGCAAAATTGCAACAAATCTTGTATATTATTATTTCGCCGCCTAAACAGTACATTATAGAGTAAGTGGAGATAATAACTGAGGGATAAAAATTTACCTAGTAAAACAGTAATTTTACGAAATTAATTCAATTTTCATTCTATCCGACTGTTGGAATAATAGTAAACATTTTTGGAAAGCTTTTCGAATATCCATGATGGTTTATTTTAATTTGATTTGGTAGGAAACATTGATTTAATGCAATATTAAACAAGAAAAATAAAACCTAATTTGATTTTATATGAGAAAATTGCAGTGTCTCTCTTGCCCCATTAGACAAACTGTTTTCATATATGCAAAACTTAATGTCAAAAGAACTTTTTCGAAAAAAAAATCTACAGCTGTATTAAACAATTGTAAATTAACATACTGTGCGGAAAAATCAATATGTTTTGGAGTTAATGGGAGTCAAAACTTATCTTCCAGTTTTACATTCTTATATTATTTCGCAATTTTCGGGTTGGCGAGTTTAAGACATTTTTAATTTGAGTTGTGCACATATATTGTTGATCTTAGCTTGCAAAAAATTACCAGATATTATTTTATCTTTTACAAGCTTTTGGAATATTAGAAATAGATCATTATTGACCCAGCCTTCGAATAAATCGTGTGCAACACATGGAGCAGCACCGTTGTCGAACACATGGAAATATTTCAACTCATTCAGGATACAACCTGCCTTAACTCCTCGATACGGGCTGCGCTGATCCTTAGCTATTGCCACATCTTGCTCATGTAAGGATGGCGTTCTGAGTTCTGCGCGTGTTGTAAAGTCGTTTTGAAATGTGTTATGATCCACATAACAGGTTCGGCAGAAGAATGAGCTCCTCGAAAAGTTTTCAGTCAAACCTGAAATTTGATGAGCACCTAAGTTGTCACCCATAGTACTAAACACTGAACCGTATATTTTCTCTTCGCCATTTTCCCCATTTATAACAATTCCACTTTCTTCTAACACCTTAATATCTTCGACCACCCTTCGAAATACAGTTTCTGTGTCAAAGTAGGAAAAGTCTTTAGTTTTGCACACTAAAACCAACTGTACATTATCCGTCAAACAACGTTGGTGGGGAGCAAGATTTCCCACGACCATGTACACACAAAGCACCTTGTGACGACCCACTGCATTTCCCAAACCATTCGCGACAACCTCAAGTGCATCTTGATACAAAAATATGTTTATCGTCTTATGAGAGAAAAAGCCACTGTTCTTAAATTTCATTCCATCACAATAATCTTGCAAATATCCCGAGACCTTGGCTCCGTTGTCATGAAAAATTGCGGCGTAGATTTGCTTGTCATTGAGCATTGCGCTCAGCGTATCCAGAATTGGAACATAATGGTCAACACACTCATTATGGTCATTATCGCGTTGTAGCGAGATTTCTTCAGGAGCAATATAAGAAAAGTTTGCTTGATAGTACTTCTTCCTCATATACGCGGTTCGAAATACCCCACCAGAACCAAAGACTCGATTTAACACATTGTCAGTATCTACGATACGGATTAACACTCTTTTCGCGTCGTCAGTTAGCTGTAATTCATTTCCAACTAAATCACACTTTATCTTCCAAAAATGATTTTCGGCGATTACGGCCTCTTCTAACGCGATACAACCTCTTGAATAACGGTTTCGGTTACATGATTCTGAGAAATTAGTTTCAAAAATAAATTGGCAAATAGCATCTCAATTTTCTTTCAAACGGCACTCAATGGTTCTTCTTCATCCGTAGAATTTTCCGTCACTTCTTCGTTTTCCGGCAGTGAGGGTGGAATGTCAACTTGGGCATCACTGTACATATTTTTGATGGGCTTTTTCACCGATTCGACTACTCGGTGGTAATACATATTATGAATTCTCAAGCTGTTTACCGTGGTAAACGGCTTTCCGTCACGACAGTTAAGGGGACAAAAGATAGGATGTCCCGACGAAATATGTTGCATCGCGTGTTTTGTCATTAATTTGAAACTATTCGTCCCGAAATCGCATTTGATCATTGGACACTTAAACCGGTCTTCAATTTCCTTTTCAAAATGGCGTTGCCGGAGTTGCTGCCGATACGCGATAAAGGACTTGAATGCCACTTCACAGCCAAAAACGCACTTAAATGGTTTGAAATTCCGGTGAATTCGAATATGTTTAATATAAACTTTCGTGCTTCCGCACATAATTTCACAAATTAGGCACTTCATTCTTTACCTTTTGCAATTCGCGTAAACGTTTTCACTCCACACAAACGGACCGAAACGTGCAATCTCGACGGCGTTGAAAATATAACTTAGCGGGTAGCGTGATGGCTGGACCAATGTCAACGATCATGTAAAATTACGTTGTGCAAGACTTGAATTTCAAGCTTATGTGTTTTTTTCACAGCATGAGACACTCATATTTAAAATCATTACGTATTTTTCTGAACTTTTCGTAGAAATAGATACAAACACATAATTTTCTGCTATGTATTATATAAAATTGTTTGTTATGCAATTCAATCTTATATTACAGCAAAATAAACATAAAAACGAGTCATATTAGTGTTTGCGTCATAAAATATTAAGTCAAAACAAGGTTTCAGTCAAACTTAAATTTCATTTTTTTTAAGAGTGTAAGGTTGCATGTACCCCGGCCAGTACCGCTAGTAGGTAGGGATTGAAGTTACTGAGCAGGCAACTAAGGACCACACAGAAGAGTCTATTTATTTTCCTTCAGGTAAGTACGCGTGGTACCGATGGAATGTTATACCCAGCCATTTACCAACGTTGAGTAAGTCAAGAATTGTCAAAAATCGAGGGGCCCTCATATACTTTTTTAATTATAACTGACAAGGGGTCCATCTATTTAAACAACTGAATGCAATTTCTTCACTTACTCGACAGGAATTTTCGAATGAACATGCATCTCAAGATATGCCTTAAATGAATTCTTGTTTTCTTTTAATCTTACACTTAACAAAGATCTTCCAAGAAACGCTTCTGTCGTTGGAGTCAGCGATCGTAGATTTTTTATCCGCGTCGTTTCTCCATTTGGCTGATAATTAATTGCCGATTTTTTTTTTGCTCCTGTCGGTTCCTCTGTTGCATTTCATCGCACTTCAGTCGTTCGAAGGCGATGGAAATCTCGCCTCAACTGCTCCGAACTGCAAACACATAAACCGCCGAAAATTAATTAGCTTAGTGAAACCAACCGTAGATCAAATGGTCTGCCTCATTCTGCTTGCCGAGGAAATTTGTATAAATCTTGATTAAATATTGCCATATTTTGTCTGCCTGCTCGGGCGGATCATAAATCTTGCCCCGACTAATGTTCCGACCAACTGACTGAACGCCTTTGGATTCGGTATGACACATGCAACCGGGCTGATGGTTGCCTGGGCCAGGGGAAGGCGTGTCCGATTGGCCATCAACCGGATCAATCCCCAACCATATCATCATCGCCGGAGCCATGGACTGTGATGAACTAAACATGGAAAATTCAATATTTTGTAGCTTTCCAAATAGTTTCATTTCAATCATTCAAGTGTTTATGACTTCTGACGTGAATAGGAGCAAATACTGATTTCAAAGATGTCATCATTTGAAATTTTCAAGTTTAGTTCATTACAGTCCTTACTTGAACTTCTACCGTTAGAGCGATTTGATGTCCCCCCGGGAGATCACATTCCAAATGACACAACGACACACGAGCAACTGGTTATTACCACATCTGCCCACCACCAGTCCGTCAAGAGGCCTGCTGTCATCGTAAGTAAAGGAGTCGGTTGGTAGTCATTCAGTCAGTTAGTAATGACACACCAGTTAGAAGCACTCCCGGGGGGAAATGTCGACCGAAACCTTTTGGCTTCTAGATGGGCGATTAGTTGAAATAGTTAATGGCTGGTTGTAAAAAAAAGAAAATGAAATACGCATTTCTGAGGGTGGAATAGGGTTGACAAAAATTTCGAACTAAGACTACAGGGTCCATAGAAACATAAAAGCCCCATGTTAATTTTTGTCATTTTTAGGATAAACATGCTAATCGTCACAAGAACAGATTCGAAAAATAGTGAAAAGTGATCAATTACACCCAAAAATACAGTAGTTCGCGATCTTAAAGGGTTTTCGACAAAACGCAGTAATCTCCTTTCTTGCGATTTGGAAGGAAATATCCCAATGCAGTTGCAGATCTGCTGCTAAAATTCGCCAAATTCAAAAATACTGACGACTATTGGCGAACCCCTTTACTTCCTTTACTTTAATCGAAAAGCGAAGGCTAGAGTCTGTTTTGATTTGCTACTCGGAAAATGTGTTTTGAGAATCGTACTGTTTGCTTATTTCGATATGTTTTTCCTTGTCTTACTACCTGTAACGACAATAATTATAGTTTTACTCTTTATAGACAACTTGTTTATAATAACGATGTGTGCTTTCAAAGTTTTTATTATTTGTTCAATTTTAATTCCAAGCTGTTTCACCTTAAATGTTGACGTACATTTAGTTATGAGTCTGCAAATTGTTGTGAATACATTGGATGAACAATGTCTGCTCCACCGTTTTTATCTCAATTTCATGTTTGCTTAACGCATTTTCACTGAATTTATGAAACAACTCGCGCCATTTCATGTGAAATAATATTCAACCATGAATAAATAAAACAACAAACTTACAGTCCCAAGTTTTTCAAGAGCTTATGCTCATCCAACAAACCGTAGCTACCGTATTGCAAACATAACAGATGCAGCAAACCACAGAACAAATAAAACTACACGTCAAAATATTGAAAGTTACTGCACATTTTACGACTACACCGTTCGTCGCCCAATTTGCACCGAGGATAGGTTGTGTTTATTCCCAAAACAGCGACCGCAGTCTGCTGAAATAGATGTTTTTTTCACCTAGCTCTGGAATCAAATGGAAACAGACACAGAGATGAAAAGCGTTAGAGTAAGATGGGGTGAGAGTTTGACATTAGTGATATTTGTTTTAATTAATTATGATTCGTGGTTTACCACGTGGTTCCACGGCTAACCAGCCGAGTGGAAGTTCGACAACTACCAAAAGCTAAACATTACATATACTTTGCAATTGGATTGAATGGACAAATTGATGTGAAGTTTGCGAAAAAGTTACACGTCTTCTCGGTGAGAATCGAACTCACGACTCCCTGTTCTCTAGATAGGGCGCGTTACCCCTACGCCACGAGAGGACTCATGGATACAGAAGGTAACCTGTTTTCGATTTCTGCTCAATAATCATGTGGTCCATTTTCGCAAAGCGCAGCTCTTTCGGATGAATTAGTTGCCCGACCAAACACAACGCCGTGCTTTTTATATCCAATGCCTAGCCCGAGATCGCATTATTTTTTAGGTATTAAAATAACTTCACCACACTCGCCAACGACGTGCTGGCTGAGATTTCTATTGTGTGTGCTTTCTATAGGTCGCAAAAAGAACAGAATCTGAAAGAACGTGAAAAATGAAAAAAACCGTCACAAACTGGTGTCGAAATTTTGCAAACTTGTAGATTAGAACCTGACTGAATTGCCAACTCTAAAAGAGGCTATGAAGTGTAAAATTATGTCACACGAATAAAGCAAAAAAGCTATTTTGAAGCCACCTGTTCTGAATGAAAATAGCTTCATCTTAAAAATGATTTTATCAAAACGTCGATCTTGTCGGATTTATTCCAACGTAAACAAAACAAAATAAGATTGAAAACACGTCGGTAATAATTTGTTTCGTAGTGCTTGTTAAATAATCGAAGTGATTGATTTTGATAAAGTGCTCAAATCTCTAGTGCCGAGTGAGATTTACGTGTGCCCCTCTGAAAGTGGTATATTTCTAGTGATTTAGCAAATGTTAAATGAAACCGCCAGGTGAAGAATAAAACATTTTCAACATTTCTTGCTATTTTTGGGAATTAATTGTGCTTCAAATTATATTTAGTCAGTTTAATCATCATACCATGGCATCTTATGAGCGAATTCATGGAGATAATTTGATTTGAAAATAGTGAAACTGTGGCATCCGGAGTAAAATTAATATGGTGGAACCATAATTGATAGATTGTCATCGAAAAATGCTGTTTTGTCACCATAAATATACAAATAAGGGCACACTGTTATGATTCGGCATTTGTGGATATAAAATTGCCTCAATAAATGCTGATTGAAGATGATTCAGCTTTTTTCGCATTTTATGGTAACTATAACAGTTCGGGTGAGCTGTTTTGAAGAATATACGCACAAACACTGAAAACGGATATCAATGTTGCATTTTCCCATGATAAATAAGTGTTCCTTAGTAATAACGCAATATTAGTGACGTTAAATTGGTGTGGCAAGTATAAAACTTGCAATGAAAAAAGTGTTTTCGCATCTTATAAGCCCAAATACTGATTTGGGAGGTATAAATAAGATAAGTTATCAGAAACCAAGTGGAAGTCATGTAGTTTAAAAGCAGCTTTTATGACAACAAGGTGTATTATATGAGTCTTTTATCATAGCCGTTACAAATAAGAGTCATTTGGCCACGGCAAACAGTTAAAAAAGGTATTGTATGCTGCAATAAAGCTGGGTTTGTAGCCACACAAATTTGACTTTATGCTTTGGCTCTAAAAGGTTTTGTTAACAGCCTAGAGCTGAATTACAAAATATCATCGTTTGGCAACGTTAAATGTCGCCTCTAACTATTATAGCATTAACGTAACTGTCAAAAACCATCAATAAATCCACACGAAAGTCAAGTTGCTATTGAATTGTTACTTGGGTATTGTATCTGCTACCTTTTTGAATTAACATTCCTTAGCCGAGGCCTTCCTTAGCCGAGTGGTTAGAGTCCGCGGCTACAAAGCAAAGCCATGCTGAAGGTGTCTGTGTTCGATTCCCGGTCGGTCCAGGATCTTTTCGAAATGGAAATTTCCTTGACTTCCCTGGGCATAAAGTATCATCGTACCTGCAACACGATATAGGAATGCGAAAATGGCAACTTTGGCAAAGAATGCTCTCAGTTAATAACTGCGGAAGTGCTCATTAGAACACTACGCTGAGAAGCAGGCTCTGTCCCAGTGCGGCCGTAATGCCAAGAAGAAGAAGAAGAAGAATCAACATAGAAATGCATTTTTGTGATCAGAAGTATTTTATTAAGTATTCCCAATTAAATGTTTCACTCGTTTGAAAAGTAACACAAGGAATGCGCCCAGTCATCAATCATGGTAATTGCGAAAACTGATGACGATGATTGAAAACGTATGCTTTACTCCCAGGCCTCCTGTTATTTGACTACCATCGTAAAATAACTCATGGTCGGGACCACTGCTTATTTAAATAAAGTCTATTTCACTTATAATTTGGCCGCACAAAAAGAGTGATTTCCATTAGAAGAAATATCGTACAAAAATCTTAGTTCAATATAAAAAGTTTGTTTCTCAGCTATTTAGTTGAGTTTTCAAACATTCCGCTGAACTTGCACAGTACCATTGTCAACATCAGGCCTGCCCATCCTTCTTGGCTCTTTTGTGACATAAATGGTTGGTTTTTCAGCAGTGTCCAGAATTCTCTCTCGGTTTTCGAAATCCATCTACGATAATTTTTGCAAGTGTGTATGAATGTTGATGAAATTTTAAGCACTGAATAAACCGTTCTTCCAGATCAAAAGGCTTCAAAATGTTTCTCACTATTGCAACTCAGGACAGCACAGTAGTTGAAAAAAGCGGCCAAATACTAAGTGGAACAGACTTTAACATATCAGGGGGCGAATTCAAAATAATATTGACCTCAAGGGGGCAAAAGCAAAAAGAGTTTAGATACTAATCTAAAATTAATTTGGCAACATATGTTGGGCAAAGTTCACGGATTGAACCGCAATATGTCGCTATTTTTATATATAATAAGTCTACTTTATACCAGTAATCATGTGAAGTAAAGAAATACACTATAAGCACAGATGACCGATGTTTCTGCTGCTTAGAACAAAAATCTTCTGAAATCCCTTGAAAATATTCAAACTGAAACACGTTGGAATTACTAACGCCGCCACTCGGCGTATTGCGTCAAACAGTGGTGAATATTAGTATCTTGAAACATTTCATACTCACCACTGACATCGTCATGAGAACTTAGCGATAACAGCGCCACCACGATGTTACTACTTGTGTTGCCATTAAAAAAGGCCGTTAATTGTCTTACACCGTTTTACAATCGGACATAAACGTCTGTTGTCTGTGCTATAAGTTTTGATCAAAAAACTACTTAATATTTAACCATAATATTTACATTTAATATTTAACGTGAAGTAATATATTATATTATATAGGGATAAAATGATACCATCAAGGTATCGATACTTTTACTCGAAAATAATATTGGAAGAAATTATCGCTACTAACAAAATATCGAATCAAAAGTATCGATACCTACTTGAATCATATGAGTACTTTTTATTACAAAAAAACATCGATCGAAGAACGATTCCGATAATATTTTTTTTAAGTTGGCACTGTCGATTTATTCACTAAATAAAATATAGGTACCTTAAAACTAAAATTCTCAATAAATTTTCATGAACGACACACGACACAGCAATCTTTATTATTATTTTTTTCGCGTTATTAGAATTGAATGATCACTTTCTCTAATACATTTTTGTAGAAGCTGGTGCCTTCTACAAAAATGTATTAGAGAAAGTGATCATTCAATTCTAATAGTTGTATTTGATACTTGGTATCGCTACAAAAAGTATCGATTCCAATTTTACTTGGTATCGAATCAGCAGTATCGAGTATTTACTTATATTGACTTGGATCCATTCATCCCTAGTGAAATATTTATGGGTCGAACTTTTTCCCAATATAGGCCTAAACTTGTGTCCATTCAATAATGTAAAAACTAGCATGGCCACTTTTTGTAAATATTACTTTAAGATTTATTCAATATAAATATAGATGTACATAAATTATTATATAATTATATTGTTTTTTTCATGTTCTTCAATGTTAAATTATTATTCGTTTTAATATATTTTTCATTTAATCATATATTATGTCATTGTCAAAATTAACAAATTCAATAGTTCACAGAAATATATGCGATATTCAATATCACAGTTCAAAATGAAATTCACCTTTCCAAAATCGCATAAAAACTTGCATACAAGTCGCCTTCTACCAATACTATATCAAATAAAAGTCTCTGACGCTTTACACACTACACCACGAACCACGAATAAGCCTAAGTTTTGAAGTTCAAGCCCGAACGTTTACGATAGTTATAAATAGATCGGAGTCCAAAAATAGACGGAACGATACAGGTCATTCAGATGGAATGATAGCAAAAGAGATAGCGCTTCAATCGGTTCTCATTCGTAGTTGATGAGGATCGTCGTTTGGAAATATCGTGAAATTACTTCGGTAATTTTACGTACTTCCATCCACGAAGATGTAAAATCACACCTTATCTGAGGACTTTCTACTCGTCCATTTTGACCTGGACCATGGAAGAGGCGACAGTGCGTAAATAATCGTTAAGTCATTCCTTGCTTAGCGCTTGTACGAGTCGGTTGACTGATTCCCGGTCTCATCGCACGGCACTCTTGCAAAGTATTTTAGGCCTTTTTCTCCCATCGCCCGCGTGGGTTTTTGGTTCAATTTGTACTCACAATCAGCAATAATTCAATATTAAATTAGTGCAATTGTGTGCTTAGGCGATCGCGCTTCGCAAAGGAAGCGAGCTAGTGAAACTAGCATCGTTCCACCATAAAGAAAGTCATCACCAACTGCATCAACGGTGATTGATTTTTTTCTCCCCGCACCAAGAGCATCAACAAGGCAGAAGGCAAATCGGTCGTTCTGCTACCTACGGTGCGTGGACGAGCTGCTGTATACGGATAAGTATCAATTTGGATATCTATTGAATTGCTTTCACTTCTCCGAACAAACAGTGCTGAGTTCAAGGTTGTTTTCGCTTCTCCTCTGTCTCTCTCCCGGTGCGATTCTTTCGACCGAATTGGGGATTTGGGTACAAAATAGCCCACTGATTGGTTAAGTTTTTTTTTCTTTTTCTTTTTTTTCTTTGTAATTTTGCTTTGCCCATTTAGGGGAGGTGTGTACAAAATAGTCCACTGATAGGTTAATTTTTTTTCTGCATATTTTTTTTTTGTTTTTTTTTTTATTATTATTTTAATAATTATTTTTTTTATTTGGTTGCGGTTGATTTTTATCCCGCATGGACGATACGGATGGAGACGATACGCCTCCAAAAGATCTCGTTGCTCGAACGCGGTTTTACCAACCGTCTTCGGCTGGGCCTTGGGTTGTCTATTTCCGGCGCAAAAATAAGATTTTGAATGTGCTCTCGATCTCTCGAGAGCTGACGCGTAAATATCCAGGGACCGTTATTCACCAAGTGAAGCAATCCAAGCTGCGTGTAACTGCACCTAGTTACAAAGCAGCGAATGAGATTGTTCAGCATGAGGCTTTTGCTGTGGAATACTTTACCTATATTCCGGCACGAGAAGTCGAGGTGGAAGGGAAAATCATCGACGCGAGTCTGACATGTGAAGACATTAAGACTGGCAAAGGTGTTTTTGATAACCGGTCAATTCCTGATGTGGCTATACTGGATTGCAAACAATTGCAATCAGTTTCCATGGAAGGAAATAAGAAAGTTTTTTCGCCGTCAGCCTCGTTTCGAGTGACTTTTCCTGGTTCCGTCCTCCCGAAATTTGTTTGCATTGATAGTGTTTTTTACCCAGTGCGTCTTTACGTGCCGAAGGTATTCAATTGTACCAACTGCAAGCAGCTTGGCCACAGTGCTAGCTTTTGCGACAACAAGCCCCGTTGTGGCAAATGCAACCAAGCTCATTCAGAAGATGCTTGCTCACAGGAAGCTGAAAAATGCAGCTACTGTAGCAAGGATCTGCAAGACTTGCAGAAATGCCCGGCATACAAAAAGCGCATTCGAAATGAGAGTCGCTCAATTGTGAAGCGCTCCAAGAAGACGTATGCGGAAATGGTGAAAGCTTTGAATCCGCCTGCAAAAGAGTCTTCATCAGTGTTATCATGTTTAAGGAAATTGTTAGAAAAAATGATCCTATCCCGACTCGATCACTGGGTCGAATCAAACAACATGCTTTCCAGTACACAATTTGGCTTTCGCAAGGGCAAAGGAACAAACGATTGTCTAGCGTTGCTTTCATCAGATATTCAACTAGCCTTTGCAGACAAGGAGCAATTGGCTTCGGTTTTCTTGGACATTAAGGGCATTAATTTCTTGTACAATTTGTTGTCAGAAAAACACATGTGCTTCACCCTTGGTCAACTGACAACTTCCAGAATTACCTATATGGGTCTTCCCCAAGGCTCATGTCTAAGTCCCTTCTTCTTCTTCTTCTGTCGGGTGTGGGATCACTGCGTCCATTTTTTAGGACTATTGTGATATACCCTATTACTCTATGTACACAATGTTTTCCAGTAGCAAATGTGCCTCCGGAATACTTTGCGCATTTGACTGAACTTTGAACCATCTGCCATTGATGGGCAGAAGTCCTAGGTTGCAGTGTTGTAGTTCCCCCAATCTGGCGTGATCAGCCTAATAAAGCTAACCACCTCCCTGGGGGATGCGTTCCAAATATCAGCTGGCTGTAAGTAGTGCTTGCCAAATATTTTGAACCTACGATGGATGTGTGCACTGCAAGAGCAGAGAAGGTGTTGTGAGGTTTCGTCCGTCTCGTCACAGAAACGGCAATTTGTGTTTTGGACGACACCGATCTTGTATAAGTGGTATCTGCTTGGGCAGTGACCAGTTATTAGACCGATGTATGTTCTGAGATCCCTTTTGTTGAGACCTATAAGTTTTTGTGTTTGTGTCGTGTTTATTGTTACGAACCTTTTGGACTGATTCGCATTGGAAACTGTATTCCAATTTGATTGAATTTGACCGAACAACCAGTTGTTCAATTCCGTGTTTAGTGCAGAGTTTGAAATGCCAAGGAATGGCTCTGGACCAATGAACATATTGGTTGATCCATTCCTTGCTAGCTGATCGGCAATTTCGTTACCCTCTAGACCCGTATGTCCTGGGATCCAATATAGTTTAACTCGATTGCGTTCAGCTAGGGATTTCAGTGCAAGAATGCATTCCCACACAAGTTTTGAGTTGCAAGTGAAAGCCTTCAAAGATTGAAGCGCTGCTTGACTATCAGAGAAAATACAGATGGTGGCATGTCTGTAATTTCTTTTTAGACACAGCTGCGCACATTCCTTGATTGCATAGACTTCTGCTTGAAATACTGTAGGCCACTGTCCAAGAGAGACAGAGATTTTGGTTTTCGGTCCGTATACTCCAGACCCTGTCAAATTATTCATTTTTGAACCATCGTAGAATTTAATAGATCCCGGTGAAATGGTGGGTCCACCTCCTTCCCATTCCTCACGAGAAGGAAAGACCACCGTTAATGGCGAGTCATAGTTTACCACTTTTTCCATCCAGTCACTACATTTTTCAACAATAGGATTTATCGAAAATTCGTTTAATATACTGAGGTGACCTGTTAAGTCCCCTGACAGTAAGACTGTTGATCGTTTTAGCCGAAGAGCACTTTTCTCAGCATCCAGCTTTATGAATTGATCCAGCCGGGGCAGATTGAGTATAGCATCTAGGGCAAACGAGGGGGTACTACGAACTGCACCGGTTATGGCAATACAGGCAGTACGTTGAATTTTGTTCAGCTTAGCTCTAGCCGTAGCTTCCTTTGTCTTAGGCCACCAAACAAGGGACGCATAGGTTATTCTAGGCCGAACGATTGTTTTATAGATCCACATGATCATACTGGGTTTTAGACCCCATGTTTTACCACAGGTCTTTGAGCAAACCCAGAGTGAATTGAGTCCTTTATTTATGATTGTTTGAAGATGGGTGTTCCAATTTAGTTTTGCGTCAAGTGTGATGCCAAGATACTTGACCTCATTTGAGTAAACTAATTGTATTTGGTTCAAGAAAAGAGGGTGGAGTTGTACCTTTCGTCTTTTTGTGAACGGTACAATTGTTGTTTTTGAAGGGTTTATTCCTAGTTTCTCTTTTTGACACCAGGAGAGTGTGTGATTGAGAGCAATTTGCATCCTTGATGAAATAACGCTGTCAAATTTGCCTCGTACAATAATGACTACGTCATCTGCGTATCCAACAACTTCAAAACCCCTTCTTTCTAAGCTATCTAGCAGTTCGTCCACCACTAATGACCACAATAAGGGAGATAGTACTCCCCCTTGAGGGCATCCCCTTGTAGCCATTACAGTAATGCGCGAATCACTCAGCTCAGATGAGATCTGTCGATTTGCTAGCATAGCATGTACCCAGGTTGCAATGCATGGGTCGAAGTTTCTCCTCAACATTGCCGAACCTATAGACGAATAAGAAGCGTTATCGAACGCGCCCTCAATATCAAGAAATGCTATAAGAGCGATTTCTTTTGCATTAAAGGTTTTCTCGATCTTGTTCACTAGCGTGTGCAGTGCTGAGACCGTTGATTTTCCGCTTTGATAAGCAAATTGGGATTTAGAAAGAGGCATAGTTTTCATAAATTTAGAATCTATATACTCGCATAATACCTTCTCCATGATTTTAAGCATTACCGAGGATAGGCTTATCGGTCGGAATGCTTTGGGGTTGGTTTTGTCCTTTTTTCCTGCTTTTGGAATAAAGACAACTCGAACTTGACGCCAATCATTTGGAATGTGTCCCAGAACTAAACTTGCCTTAAAAATCTCTACCATGTGTGGAATCAGTGTCTCTTCCTCTTTTTGGATAAGCGCTGGGAAGATTCCATCCATGCCAGCAGATTTGAATGGCTCGAAAGATCTCACTGCCCTAACAACCCTATCGCGAGTAAAAGCTTCTTTGGCAACCTTTATTGCGTCCCTTTTTGCTCCTGAGTCCCCTGATAGGAACCCGTGTGGAACTGAGACGTCAAGTATGGCACCTTCAGCATTTAGACTCGTTTGTGGGATTGAATCAGGAAAGTGAACTCTTAGCATTTCACTCAGTGTTTCACGAGGTTCCACAGTGAGTGAACCGTCAGTCCTTTGAAGACTTCCCAAACCATTGGAGTGATCCTTCGAAAGAGTTTTATGAAGTCGAGCAGCTACGGGAGTTTTCTCAATGCTTTCACACATGAGAACCCATGATTTCCGTTTTGCTCGTCTCATTTCTTTGTTATACTCTGTCAGAGCCTTTCGGTATAGACTCCAATCAGAAGTGCGTTTGGCTCGGTTGAATTCCTTCCGAGCAGTTTTTCTGAGTTTATCAAGGTTGAAGTTCCACCATGGAACATCTCTGTTCGAACTAACTGTTTTGATCGGACAGCTCTCTTGATAAGCATTTAGAATTTTGTTTTTAATAGAATCCGAAGCTGCTTCTAACTGTATAATAGTCTGAATATTCGGCTCTATTATATAGTCTTCAGAACGGAGAATAGCTGAGTAGGTTTCCCAATCAGTTTTCTTGGGATCTTTAAACGACTTTTGAATCATTAGACCCCCTTCCCACTCGAAGACTATATGTTTATGGTCTGACATAGATATTTCATTAGAAACATGCCAGTTTTTTATTTTATCCGAGATGGATTGACTGCATAAAGTCAGATCAAGGACTTCTTGTCGTAAGATGTTTTCAAATGTAGGCTTATCACCGACATTGCATATGTCAATATTTTTGGAGGAAAGAAACTGCAAAAGATGCTCACCTCTGATATTTGTGTTTGTACTTCCCCATACAAGGTGATGAGCATTGGCGTCACAACCGATGACGAAGGGGATGTTGTGTTTTTGACTGTAAGAGACAAGAGCAGCCATCTCTGGAGGAGGAATGTCTTCTGCGTCGCCAGGGAAATACGCCGAAACCATAATGATCTCAGTACTGCCCCTAGCAGTAGAAACCTCCATCCTGACCGCCACGATGTCCCTTTTGATGAATTCTGTAATTGGAAAACATTTAGTATCATTGCGTATTAGAATAGCTGCTCTGGGAGAGAGCTGGCTGTCATCATATACCAACCTACACGAGTTTAGTTGAATACCTTGTATTCGAGTTTTGTTGACCCATGGCTCTTGAATCAGTGCCACGGAAAGGTGTTCTTTTGTGAATCTCCTGCAAAGCACATCTGTTGCGCACTGAGCATGATGGAGATTCACTTGGAGGATTTTAATCATTGCTGAGGCGTTCCGCATTTTCCGGACGTTTGCCGTCCTTCTTTGGATGTTGCGGATCATCAACTTTTGATTTTGGGGGATGTCTTAGATTTTGGTTTTTGTCCTTTCCTTTACCTAGGCCTGCTGGCTTATCCCCTGTGGTCAATTTTACACTTTTGACATTTCCACTGCCCTTATTGGGAGCCATTGAGGTGACACCGCTTGGGCCAGGAAGTGAGGTCAAACATGCATCTTTTCCATCAGAGGAAGACAAGCTAGCCTGTATGGTGGGAATTGGTTGTGGGATGCTACTAGAGGCCTGCTCAGATTTCTCTTGGGTCGGCTGTCCAGTTGGATTGTCATTGGAGTTTGGGGTTGTGCTCTTTACTTTCCTCAACTGTATTTCTCCAAAGCGGTAGTTGAGGATGAACTTGGATTGAATGAGTTTTTCCATGGACGGTCCATCTACATTAAAGACCCACACCACATGCTTGTTGTTAGGAGTGAGTCGTTGCATGACACGCCAGTTGTTGGTTATCAGATCGTTCTGACTCTCGATGAGAGCTTTGATACGATCATCGGTGTATTGTGCGCTTTGAGGGAAGAAGGCTCGAATCAGTTCTGGACGTTGAATCTTATCCTCATCCATTGCAACCAACTCAACGCCTTCCAGGGGATTTAGTGCAGGTGTTATCTCCTTTACCCATTCCGCAGTCTCCTGATCCTTACAAATAAGAACCATATGGCCAAACTTGTAGATAAGGTTAGAGAACTTGGGCTTCATTGTCGCGTTCCGTTGTTGTTCAACCCGAAGCAGCAGTGCCTCCTGGAGAACGTCCAGCTGAGTCGTTGAAAGTTGGGTCGTGGGGAAGTCTTTTGGGATTATTCCGACTCTCCTGCGACTGGTAACTTCACCGTAGCTTAGACTAGTCTGTTTTTTATCTTCTGGTGGGGGTTTGTTGATCGTCGAGGCTGTTGAGCTGTTGGTTTCCTGTTGCCCAACGCGCTTTCTCGGATTCAGGTGTTGTTTCATCCGTTTCTGCTTATGTTCTTCTTCAGCATTTGTAGACTTGTCAAGGTCCTGCCGAGTGCGTTTCGAAGGAGTTGACACCATAGCCTCACCCCCCGTGAATCTGGATAGGGCCTCAGGGCGGCTTAAGCCACTTTGTCGGAGTGCTTTTAGCTGCTTCCTTTGGCTCCGAGTGATCTTTTTGGTGCCAGTAGGTTTTTGTTTGTTCGCGTCATCTGTTGGATGTTGATCGGTCTTCCCATCAATAGGACCCGAGGTGACGTTCGATCCTGTGATTGATGGCTGCGATCCTGTCAAGTTTATTGTGACTGTAATTCCATCCTCTTCGTCGTCCATTGGTTCAACCGAAGGATGGAGTCCTGGGTCGTTCGGGAGTGTCAGAGGGGGGTCGGTTTCCATGTTTTCATGCGAACTACTGAGAAGCTCATCTTCGGTCAGTCCAAGCTTACCAAAAGCATTCTCTGTTTCCGTTTCGTCCGACTGGGAGAGGCCTTTTTCGAACTGAGGGAGGCAGTCGACACCTTTTATTTTGGTTTGATTATTTGCACTCATTTTTTGGTCCCACGAGTCGCTGGGGAAAGACGGTCCGCTGCATCATTGCCCCGCCCTAATGCAGTAAGAGCTACATACTGGAGAGTTCGCCCTGGTGCTCTCCAGGCTCCGTTAGCGATTGAGCATATTTTAACCTTAGTTTGATACTGGGGTCATAATGACCCAAAATCGGATTTCAACCTGCAATATCTCTGTTGTTATCAAACGGATCTTTCTGAAATTCCCTGACTTTTAATATTTTGTGGAAACGAAGCGCAAGACCAAAAAAATTTTTTCTTAAGGTGATTCTAAGATGGCGCCACAAAAAAACAACTTAATAAGATACTGGGGTCATTATGACCCAGAAATGTATACCCCTATAAATCAGCGAAATATCAACCGAATAATGAAATTTATGCCGCATTCGAAAGATATACTCCTCAAGATTCTGATCACTACCTGGAATACCGGTTCCGGTTCCAGTGGCCACCGGGAATCGGCTACGAAGGGGACCATGTTGGCCACGTGGAATTTCAGTACACTCAGTCCAGAAATCTGCAGTCATCACAAAATTGTATAAGATGCAGGCCATATAGGAACGCACTGTCTTCAGCAAACTTGCTTCGGAGACCAAGAACTTCAACATGGGATACATTTTAATTCAGAACTCGACCACCGCGTGGCGCTAGCGTCGATATGAACTTCCGGAAGGGGCTAATTATGTGATAGCTCGAGATTGCGAGCACATAGAAGGATTTTTATTCTGTCTATAACATAAACCACTGCGACCAATATTTGATCTATTGTAGTATATCCCGTGTCTTTTGTTTAGTGCATATCGTTTTACTTTGTCATCATTGAGAAGAGCTAATGTATTCGGTTTTCTTACAGTTGTAATTCGTAACTTGATCGCTGGAAAGGATTCTTATTGGAAGGTTTCGCTTTTTATTCCCTTCGAAGAGTGTGGTGAGTGCACTCTCCATAGGCGCGCACCTTTGTCGATCAAAATCGGATCCTTTGATAAAGCTAAGAAATTACACAGATATTGTCCGTGCATCAGAATCATAGTCCCTACTTCTTCAAACTAGAGAATCAAATGAATAAATAATTTTGAAACAAATTGTTCAATTCGACTCCATTTTTTTCCTTGTCTCGATCATTGTCAGATCATTCTCGGCAACTGGGAAAACCGTGACTTGTCACTTTCAACAAGGTTTAAAATGTAACAAGGACTAATAAGTGTTCCTTTCATTACTCGAACATCCTGATCTCTTTGTTTGAAGCAGTCAGGGCTAGGGTTCACTGGTATATCTTTTCTCCATAACGCACCACGAAAAGATGATGTACCCGCGTTATGGGTCATTTAAAAGGATGCTGTCTTCCACAAAGTTGCTCAGGAGGATAAGGACTTCCACATTGGTTACAATTTAGTTGAGAACTTGACTACCGCGTAGCGCTGGCGTCAGTATGAACTTCCGGTAAGGGCTAGATATGCGATATCTCGAGATTGCGTGCATATAGAAGGTCGCTGTCTTTGGCAAAGTTGCCGAAGAGGATATTTTTTTGTCTCTTATATGATGAGATTTTTAACCCATAGCAAGTTTATCTCGAGACCAACGGCTTTGAGATCAAAAGTGACCATCAAGGGTATGTGATTTGATCCCAGGTCTTCAGCGTGAGAGGTTTGTGAACCAACCACAATATTAGGGTCCGTCTCACAAAAGAATAAGGTATTCCACATGGGCTACAGTTCAGTTTAGAATCCGACCACCCGGTGGATTAGACGTCGATTTGTATTTCCGGTAGAGGTTAATTATTAGAGGGGGGGTTTCACATTTTTTGAGCTGAAACCCGACCCGTACCCGACTTACTTTATTTTTTCAAACCCGGACCCGACCCGTATCCAGACCTGACCCGAACCTGAAAAAAAATCGCTGTTCAAATCCGAATCTGACTCGAAACTTAAAAAATTTTTGTAAGAAAAAAACAATTCTTAAAATAGTTAAATTCATCTTTTCTGATGCATAAGGAAACTTTCTGATTGTTACTCTTTCCATAACTCTTACCAAACTCCACCTAAACCCGAATTTTTACAAGCCCGATTCCGACGTACTCGTACTTTTTTTTTATCGAGATTGTAAACTTATAGAAGGATGCTCTCTGCGGCAAAATTGTTCGAGAGAATAAGGAATTCGTCATGAACATACATTCAAAATTTAACCAGCATGTGGTGCTGGCGTCTATATGTATTTCCAGAAGGAATTCTTTTGTAAAGGTTTTATCTTAGAAAAAGTTGTTCAGTTTTTTTTTAATTCTGCGTAGTAAATTCCGCGTGACGCTCGTCATTATATATATGATATGAACTACAGGATCTGACATGAAATATATGGTACGATATAAACTACAGTCGACTCTCAATAACTCGATATTCAAGAGACCAACGACTTATAGAATTATCGAGTTATAGAATATACCGACACAAAAAATCACAAAATCGAAGGAACAAATTTCTGTATTTCCAATATATTTATTATCATTTTTTGTAAGAAATAAATATCATATTGTTGATGGTATTTTACAAACTATTATTTGAAAACATTTTTTGAAGTACACAAAAAATCACGTTATTTTTACTGACAATAGTTTTTATTATTTTCATGTTTTTCAACTATCATTACAACTTGTAAGTATTTATTCACCTTCAAACAAGAATTAGATCACGTTTCCCCAAAAAAGAAAAAATTTAAAATAGATATCGAGTTATGGAGAGAAATTTACCTCTAACATAACATCAACTTGTGGCAGTGGCGCAACCAAGGGGGGGTTTTGGGGGTCAAACCCCCCCCACAGCAGATTTTTTTTATAATAAATTTTAAATACATTTTTGAAACTCAACACCAACGTCCACAAACACTGGACCAGTAAGTTGTATTGACAATTATGTTGTTTTGAGTTGTGGATCTCTAATTTGAAGACTTTTGAAGGAGTTAAAAACGTAGTTTACTAGCTTTTTCTGATAAATTAGCCACAGATTTTCGAAGAGAAGTTTGTATCAAACAAACATGCAAATATGAGAAGCAATTCTTTAGTTTTAAGTATATGATTACAAATAAAAACCCTAGGAAAGATTATGGAAGATGGTGATTCCATTGCTAAGCTGAAAATTCGTCTACAATATGGAAATGCTTCAATATCTACAATGCTGATTTGCCCTCGACAAACTGCTAATGACAGTCGCAATGCTTATTACTGCGACTTGTACTTGAAAGATTCTGATAGTTGAAAAGTGTGTATAAAATGGGATTTCGGATGGACGGAGAAACTCGATTAAAAATCCAGATATTACTTCGGGAGATAACATAATCTTGTAATTCGCGGTTGGTAATAAAAGAACAAAGTAAACACATTTGACATTAGCAAAATACAGCCAAGTCGTTATAAAAGTATGCATACAGTATTGGGTATTCATACAGGCCTGGTTGCCAGAGGTTGATCCTTTACAGTGTATGTGCGCGCATCCATATGTAGCTTGGATAAACTTTCGAACAAACTACGCGATATGTAATACGCATTTTGGAAAACTTCACCAGGTACAAAAGATTTCCTTTGAATAGAATTGTAAATTTATATAAAAATGTATGCGATATGTAATACGCATTTTGGAAAACTTCACCAGGTACAAAAGATTTCCTTTGAATAGAATTGTAAATTTATATAAAAATTGGAAGAGAAAAGCTTAAGTTTGCATTTGGTGTTATTTTTTTCTTATGGTAATCTCGCAATAAGGCTGATACAAATATTAATTTTCTTTTATGTCCGAGACCACTTGAAAGGTACGAGGGGGGGGGGGGATAAAAATAAATAAGGAACAAAAAAATAAAAATAGAAAAAAAGTTATTTTTTCGAATTTTTATTTTGAACGATAGTTGTTCAACTTTTTTCAATCGTCCTCTGGACCTTTATTTTACCAGTGTTTTACTTCGAAAATTAAAAAATCCCAACTGATGCCAAAAAATTGATGAATCTTTTTTTTCTCCCCTTCAAAATTTTCGGATTTTTGAAGGGGGGGTAACATAAAAGAAAATTAATATTTGTATCAGCCTAATTTTAAATTATTCAGCCCGAAAGTTTTTGTGGTAACTGTGCACTTTAGTTTTTAATTGGATCCGGAGGAATCATATTATCTCTTATCATATTATCTTATGAGTATTTCCTTCTGGATTTCCTCCAAAAACTCATCTGGATCTCAAGACGTAGTTCACATCGGAGTTATTCAAAGGAGATAGTCCAGTAACCTTAAATGATTTGTATGATGAATTCTACAGTTATTTACCGAGAGCTCATCCGATGGAGTACAAACCCATGCCCTTATGTCCTCATCCTCTCGAAATATCTCCAGAGACTCTTCCAGAGATTTCTCCAGGAAATCTTTCAAAGATTCCTCCAGTGATTTTACCAGAGAATAATCCAAGCTATTCTTTACCTTAATCTCTACAATGATTTCTTCTGGGGTTCCCTAGGACGTTTGCCAGAGATTCCTTCAGGAAGAACTTTTGTTCGCCATGCATGGAATACCTTCCTCCAGGGAGTTGACATGGATTTTTTTCAAAGATTCCTACAAGAAAAAATATGTATAAGGATTTCTTTAGAGATTTCGCTAAGATTTCCAAAAGAAATATCTCTAGTGAGGCTTTCTCCAGGAATTCTTCCAGGAGTAATACTAAAACAATTTCTTCAAGGATTACTAAAGATGATTCTCTAGTGATTTCTTCAGAATTTCTTCCGAGGATTCCTCCACGGATACATACAAAGATATTCCCAAGCAGTTCTCTGGAGACGCGTCCAGAAATTATTCCGGAGATTTTTTCCGGGATTACTCCACGGATCGCTCCAGGGATGATTCTACGAGGAAATTCTACAAGGATTCCACAAGGAATTTCTGCAGGTGTTCTAAAACTCCCGAATTCCTCTAGGAAATCACATGAATTGCCTCAAGAATTTCTCAAGATAATCTTCCAGGGATTCCCCAAGAATTTCTTCAGGGATTCATACTGGGTCTCCAATAATACTCCATGGATTCCCCCAAGAGTTCTTCTTGAAATTTCTCCAGAGATTCTCCCATTAATTCCTGCAAGAATATTATCAGAACTTATGCTAAAAATTTTTCCATGGATTTCATTAAAACAAATTTCTACATATAATCCTCCAGTAAAATCCCTATATATATATCTTTTTTTTTTTTGAAAATTTATTCATGGATTTCTTAAGATATTTCTCCTTAGATTTTCAAGAATTTTTTCCATTTAAATATTCCTATGAGGATTCTTCCAGGGATTTTTCCAGCAAAAAAACTACAGGAGTTTTTCCAGAGATTTCTCTAGCGATTCCACCAGCAAAATATCTACAACGATTCTTCCTGGGATACCTCCAAGGATTCTCCAGTGATTGTTCCAAAGATGTCTCCAAGAGTCCTCCATGGATGCCTACAGGAGTCTATCCAAAGACTCCTCCAGAGATTTCTCTATGCAAATCTTTACAGGAATTCCTGCAGAGATTTCTCCAGCTTTTTCTTCAGAAATTTCTCCAAGAATCGCTTCAGCAAAATCTCTACATGGTTTCATGTAGATGTCGTTTCAGGAATGAGCTGGTAGAGATTTGACTGTATATAAATGAAATATTAGTTTCATCTACGCAGTCTTTATTATAAATAGAACGTTGAAAAAATAAAGACTGCGTAACTGAAAAGCATATTTGATGTTCCGGGGATTTTTGTAAGGAATTCCTCCAGAGTTTTCCTCGAGTATCCCTCTTTGGGCTCTTGCAAGAATTTCTCCAGCGATCCCTATAAGAACCCATAAAATAATTTCTTGTAAAATCCCCAATTGAATGGTAGAATCTCTGGAATAATTCGTTATAGAATTCCTGGAGCGATCCCTGGAGGAAATCTTAGGAATAAATCCTAGAAGAATCTTGAGAGGAATGTGTGGAGAATTCACCGTGGAAATATTTTAAGTAATCCTTGAAGAAATGTTAATTAGAGAAACCTCTGACATTCTGCAAAAATCTCTGTAGAGATCTTCTGGAAGGAATCCTTAGAGGAATCTCTATTTTTTTTTATTAGAGGAATGTCAGGAGAAATCGCTTGAAGAATCTTTGGAAGAATCGCTGGAGAAGTGCTTGAAGTAATCTATGCCATAATTCCTGGAAAAGTTCCCTGAGGGTGGATTGATTCCCGGAGAAATGTATCTGGAGTGAATTCTTCAGAGTTTTTGCAATTCCCTCACAGGTCTTTTTTTATTGAATTCTTCTACGATCTGATTTTAAAATTGTTTTCGGTATTTCTCAAGTTATTATTTTTGGATTTGACGGAATAATATTCTGATTTTTTTTCTAAAGGATAATTTCGAATTTTCTCAAGAGGATTTTTTGTAAACACTTCAGAGTACCTTTCAATAATGCGTCACAATGAAGCTATTTCTGGAATTCCTCCAGCTGTTCTTTGTAGTATTAGTCCAAAAGATGTTTCCAACATTCGTTCGAGTTAATGTATGAATTCCTCCATGGTAATTTATTTAATTGCTCCAGAAGTCTACTGAAGGTCTACTTGAAGTTCTACACGAGTTTAATTTGATTCTTTTAATACTTTCTTATGGAATTCTACGAGAAATTGGGATTTTTTCATTGGTGTTTGCGAAATTGCTTAATTTTTTTTTACAAATCTTCTTTCAAGATAATCTGATGAAATTTCTCTGAGTTCTTCCTGGCAATATTTGGCAATATTGTTATAATACAAAACTTTCACGCAAATTCTTGTACGCAAGATGTGTTGAAATTTCTGCAGAAGCAGATTCTAAAGAAATGTCCAGAAGTTAACGGAGAAGATTTTTTTACGTTGGCGTTACTATCCTGTTCATTATTTTTACTTACACAAAAATTGATTCTGAATCAAATCAACTACTGCAGCACTAAATTTTACGTTAAATTTTATTCACACACTCTATTGATTTCACTATAAACTTTTATTTATCTCAATAATAACATTGATAATTATCACTATCCGAACACATTCACATCTTTATACTTCAATTCATGCTCGCAAATCTACGTACTCTAACTTGCGAAGAATAGTGTAGGTGATAAAATAAGCACAACTCAAGCAGAGGATCACGTTCAAATTAAAGTTTATGACGTGCACTTTTTTAAGTAGAGGTAAGAAAAGGTAAGAAGTTTCTTACGAAATGTGCTCAAGAGTTTCTTTCGAAATTCTATCTCTAATTTCTTCTAGGGATACGCCCCAGAATTTTTTTTTCGAGGACATCCTTATAAATTATCTCCTAGGAGAGACACCCGTAGTACTCCTCAAGGCGTAAGTTTATCAATTCATTTATTTCTCCAATGATTTTAAAAATTACTCCTTTAATTACTGTTTAGGTTTTTCTGGAGTTTCTCACGAATTTCTTTCAGCAATTTGTTTCTTTGTTTTCATTGAAAATAGTTTGAAAGTTCCTTGCACAAATTATCTACCTATGCATTTCCTTCCGCAATTTCTCCAGAAATAGTTTTTTAACTACAGTCATACCTCGATATAACGTAACCTCGATATAACGTAACTTTTACCTTGATATAACGTAACTATTTTTTGGCTCTCATTTATTTTTCCAAGTTTTATTAAAAACATGATGTATGAATTACAATAAACATTCTTCAAAATTCAAACACCAATCAATACTAAATCAGAGCAATCCAAGCGATTACTATCACTGAATACAGATATTCTTCAAATTATTTCTCCAAGAATTTGATGTTTCTCCTGGAATTTCTTCACGGATTTGAACTAGAAAATCTTCTGATATTCATGTTCAATACTTTAACCTAAATAATTGTGACAGTGATCTTGTAGGAATTCTACTAGTTAATCCTCATGATATTCATGTATAAAAACTTCTGAGATATTCCTCAAAAATAATTACAGCGATTCCAGCATTTTTCAAGGTGATTTAAGAGTTCCTCCAAGAATTTCAAGAAATCTAGAAACGGATTCCCGTCCCAAGGATTTCTTGAGACATTTTATCAGAAAATTGTAATTCCATTCCTCCAGGTTTTTTTTTCCAAAATAAGTCCTAGAACTGTTTCCAAAGAATCCCGGATTTTAAATTCAAGGATTTTGAATTTCTCCAAAAGTTTCTTTTTCAAAAATATCTATGAATTCTTCTATGCCTTTGATCAAGAATTTCACCAAGTGTTTTCTCCAGGATATAAAGAGGATTCAACTATAAATTCTTCAATCCATTCAGCCTGCGATACTTTAATTTTTCCGGAGTATAGAAATTCATAAATTATTCCAACAATTTTTCATGAATTCATCCAGCGACCCTTTCGAAGAACTTTCCAATAATAATTCTTGGAATGCCCTAGCAATTATTTTAAAAACTCGTACAAGTATTCGTACAAAAACCTGAAAAACAATCTTCTCGAAATGTCGTAAGTAAATTAGTTATGAATTTTAGCAGTACATTCTGTCAATATTCATGCAAGAACCATTTTATGTACTACTTAAAATTCTTCAACGATTCAATGTGGAACGAAATTCTTCCTTTTGATTCCATCAGGAATTTCTTAAGAAAAGTCTTTAGGATCTTTTTCAGTGGGTTCTCCAAGTAATCTTTATAGTTTATAGATTTTCCTATTGACAAACCAAAAGTACAAAAATGTATTCTGGAATTCCTCCAAAAACTGATCAAGTTCCCCAGATCCCCCAGCGAATTCTCCTAAAATAATGTCGATAACGTATTCGTTCTTAAACTTTTCCATGGAAAATCTCTCAAGAATAGTTCTTGTTTGAATGGAGTTTTCTAGTGATTCCTTCATGAATTTATTGATACATTTTTTTAAGGATTCTTGGGGAATTTATTCTAAAATTCTTCCAAGAAATTACAGAAAGATATATTTCAAGAGTTCCTCATAAAAAAAAACTACGGGTCCCATAGTTGCCTGATAGAACTGTTCATGGACGGCTTAACATTATCTTTTTTAAGGGTTTCTGAAAGAACTCGTTAATGAATTTCTTGCAGAGTTTTTCTGAGTGTTCAAGGATTCCGCCAAAGACATTTCAGGAATACATTTCTTCAAAGATTGCAGCAAAATCTCACTTTTGTTAACTATTAAAACACTAAAATGTTCGTACTTGGTAAAATAATTCTTCCTGAAAAATCCATGGTAAGTCGATCTACATGAAGTCTGAAAATTGTCTGAAAAACGATCTTCTTTCTATGTAAGCGCAATTTCTCAATATCGCATAACTAGCTCCTATTGAAAGTTCATAAAACGCCAGCACAATGCGGTAGTCAAATTCCGTGCTAAATTGTAACTCATGTGATTTATCATATAACTTATTCTCCTGAGCAACTTTGCCGAACACATCATCCTTCTATATGCTCACAATCTCGAGTTATCGCATGATTAGCCCCTACAGAAAGTCCAAACCGACGCCAGCGCCACGCGGTGGTCGAATTCTGAACTAAGTTGTATCCTATATGGTATTCCATATCCTCCTGAGCAACTTTGCCGAAGACAGCATCCTTCTATGTGCTCGCAATCTCGAGTAATCGCATAATTAGCCCCTGCCGGAAGTTCATATCGACGCTAGCGCCACGCAGCGGTCGAGTTCTGAACTAAATTGTATCTCATGTGGAAGTCCTTATCCTCCTGAGCAACTTTGACGAAGACAGCATCCTTCTATGTGCTCGCAATCTCGAGTTATCGCATAATTAGCCCCTGCCGGAAGTTCATATCGACGCTAGCGCCACGCAGCGGTCGAGTTCTGAACTAAATTGTATCTCATGTGGAAGTCCTTATCCTCCTGAGCAACTTTGACGAAGACTGCATCCTTCTATGTGCTCGCAATCTTGAGTTATCGCATAATTAGCCCCTACCGGAAGTCCAAACCGACGCCAGCGCCACGCGGTGGTCGAATTCTGAACTAAGTTGTATCCTATGTGGTAGTCCATATCCTCCTGAGCAACTTTGCCGAAGACAGCATCCTTCTATGTGCTCGCAATCTCGAGTAATCGCATAATTAGCCCCTACTGGAAGTTCATATCGACGCTAGCGCCACGCAGCGGTCGAGTTCTGAACTAAATTGTATCTCATGTGGAAGTCCTTATCCTCCTGAGCAACTTTGACGAAGACTGCATCCTTCTATGTGCTCGCAATCTTGAGTTATCGCATAATTAGCCCCTACCGGAAGTCCAAACCGACGCCAGCGCCACGCGGTGGTCGAATCAGAACTAAGTTGTATCCTATGCGGTAGTCCATATCCTCCTGAGCAACTTTGCCGAAGACAGCATCCTTCTATGTGCTCGCAATCTCGAGTTATCAAATGATTAGCCCCTACCGGAAGTCCAAACCGACGCCAGCGCCACGTGGTGGTCGAATTCTGAACTAAATTGTATCCTATGTGGTAGTCCATATCCTCCTGAGCAACTTTGCCGAAGACAGCATCCTTCTATGTGCTCGCAATCTCGAGTTATCGCATAATTAGCCCCTACCGGAAGTCCAAACCGACGCCAGCGCCACGTGGTGGTCGAATTCTGAACTAAATTGTATCCTATGTGGTAGTCCATATCCTCCTGAGCAACTTTGCCGAAGACAGCATCCTTCTATGTGCTCGCAATCTCGAGTTATCACATGATTAGCCCCTACCGGAAGTCCAAACCGACGCCAGCGCCACGTGGTGGTCGAATTCTGAACTAAATTGTATCCTATGTGGTAGTCCATATCCTCCTGAGCAACTTTGCCGAAGACAGCATCCTTCTATGTGCTCGCAATCTCGAGTTATCACATGATTAGCCCCTACCGGAAGTCCAAACCGACGCCAGCGCCACGTGGTGGTCGAATTCTGAACTAAATTGTATCCTATGTGGTAGTCCATATCCTCCTGAGCAACTTTGCCGAAGACAGCATCCTTCTATGTGCTCGCAATCTCGAGTTATCGCATAATTAGCCCCTACCGGAAGTCCAAACCGACGCCAGCGCCACGCGGTGGTCGAATTCTGAACTAAGTTGTATCCTATGTGGTAGTCCATATCCTCCTGAGCAACTTTGCCGAAGACTGCATCCTTCTATGTGCTCGCAATCTCGAGTTATCACATGATTAGCCCCTACCGGAAGTCCAAACCGACGCCAGCGCCACGTGGTGGTCGAATTCTGAACTAAATTGTTTCCTATGTGGTAGTCCATATCCTCCTGAGCAACTTTGCCGAAGACAGCATCCTTCTATGTGCTCGCAATCTCGAGTTATCACATGATTAGCCCCTACCGGAAGTCCAAACCGACGCCAGCGCCACGTGGTGGTCGAATTCTGAACTAAATTGTATCCTATGTGGTAGTCCATATCCTCCTGAGCAACTTTGCCGAAGACAGCATCCTTCTATGTGCTCGCAATCTCGAGTTATCGCATAATTAGCCCCTACCGGAAGTCCAAACCGACGCCAGCGCCACGTGGTGGTCGAATTTTGAACTAAATTGTATCCTATGTGGTAGTCCATATCCTCCTGAGCAACTTTGCCGAAGACAGCATCCTTCTATGTGCTCGCAATCTCGAGTTATCGCATAATTAGCCCCTACCGGAAGTCCAAACCGACGCCAGCGCTACGCGGTGGTCGAATTCTGAACTAAGTTGTATCCTATGTGGTAGTCCATATCCTCCTGAGCAACTTTGCCGAAGACAGCATCCTTCTATGTGCTCGCAATCTCGAGTTATCACATGATTAGCCCCTACCGGAAGTCCAAACCGACGCCAGCGCCACGTGGTGGTCGAATTCTGAACTAAATTGTATCCTATGTGGTAGTCCATATCCTCCTGAGCAACTTTGCCGAAGACAGCATCCTTCTATGTGCTCGCAATCTCGAGTAATCACATAATTAGCCCCTGCCGGAAGTTCATATCGACGCTAGCGCCACGCAGCGGTCGAGTTCTGAAATAAATTGTATCTCATGTGGAAGTCCTTATCCTCTTGAGCAACTTTGCCGAAGACTGCATCCTTCTATGTGCTCGCAATCTCGAGTTATCAAATGATTAGCCCCTACCGGAAGTCCAAACCGACGCCAGCGCCACGTGGTGGTCGAATTCTGAACTAAATTGTATCCTATGTGGTAGTCCATATCCTCCTGAGCAACTTTGCCGAAGACAGCATCCTTCTATGTGCTCGCAATCTCGAGTTATCGCATAATTAGCCCCTACCGGAAGTCCAAACCGACGCCAGCGCCACGTGGTGGTCGAATTCTGAACTAAGTTGTATCCTATGTGGTAGTCCATATCCTCCTGAGCAACTTTGCCGAAGACAGCATCCTTCTATGTGCTCGCAATCTCGAGTTATCACATGATTAGCCCCTACCGGAAGTCCAAACCGACGCCAGCGCCACGTGGTGGTCGAATTCTGAACTAAATTGTATCCTATGTGGTAGTCCATATCCTCCTGAGCAACTTTGCCGAAGACAGCATCCTTCTATGTGCTCGCAATCTCGAGTTATCACATGATTAGCCCCTACCGGAAGTCCAAACCGACGCCAGCGCCACGTGGTGGTCGAATTCTGAACTAAATTGTTTCCTATGTGGTAGTCCATATCCTCCTGAGCAACTTTGCCGAAGACAGCATCCTTCTATGTGCTCGCAATCTCGAGTTATCACATGATTAGCCCCTACCGGAAGTCCAAACCGACGCCAGCGCCACGTGGTGGTCGAATTCTGAACTAAATTGTATCCTATGTGGTAGTCCATATCCTCCTGAGCAACTTTGCCGAAGACAGCATCCTTCTATGTGCTCGCAATCTCGAGTTATCGCATAATTAGCCCCTACCGGAAGTCCAAACCGACGCCAGCGCCACGTGGTGGTCGAATTTTGAACTAAATTGTATCCTATGTGGTAGTCCATATCCTCCTGAGCAACTTTGCCGAAGACAGCATCCTTCTATGTGCTCGCAATCTCGAGTTATCGCATAATTAGCCCCTACCGGAAGTCCAAACCGACGCCAGCGCCACGCGGTGGTCGAATTCTGAACTAAGTTGTATCCTATGTGGTAGTCCATATCCTCCTGAGCAACTTTGCCGAAGACTGCATCCTTCTATGTGCTCGCAATCTCGAGTTATCACATGATTAGCCCCTACCGGAAGTCCAAACCGACGCCAGCGCCACGTGGTGGTCGAATTCTGAACTAAATTGTATCCTATGTGGTAGTCCATATCCTCCTGAGCAACTTTGCCGAAGACAGCATCCTTCTATGTGCTCGCAATCTCGAGTTATCGCATAATTAGCCCCTACCGGAAGTCCAAACCGACGCCAGCGCCACGTGGTGGTCGAATTTTGAACTAAATTGTATCCTATGTGGTAGTCCATATCCTCCTGAGCAACTTTGCCGAAGACAGCATCCTTCTATGTGCTCGCAATCTCGAGTTATCGCATAATTAGCCCCTACCGGAAGTCCAAACCGACGCCAGCGCCACGTGGTGGTCGAATTTTGAACTAAATTGTATCCTATGTGGTAGTCCATATCCTCCTGAGCAACTTTGCCGAAGACAGCATCCTTCTATGTGCTCGCAATCTCGAGTTATCACATGATTAGCCCCTGCCGGAAGTTCATATCGACGCTAGCGCCACGCAGCGGTCGAGTTCTGAACTAAATTGTATCCTATGTGGTAGTCCATATCCTCCTGAGCAACTTTGCCGAAGACAGCATCCTTCTATGTGCCCGCAATCTCGAGTTATCGCATAATTAGCCCCTACCGGAAGTCCAAACCGACGCCAGCGCCACGCGGTGGTCGAATTCTGAACTAAGTTGTATCCTATGTGGTAGTCCATATCCTCCTGAGCAACTTTGCCGAAGACTGCATCCTTCTATGTGCTCGCAATCTCGAGTTATCACATGATTAGCCCCTACCGGAAGTCCAAACCGACGCCAGCGCCACGTGGTGGTCGAATTCTGAACTAAATTGTTTCCTATGTGGTAGTCCATATCCTCCTGAGCAACTTTGCCGAAGACAGCATCCTTCTATGTGCTCGCAATCTCGAGTTATCGCATAATTAGCCCCTACCGGAAGTCCAAACCGACGCCAGCGCCACGTGGTGGTCGAATTCTGAACTAAATTGTATCCTATGTGGTAGTCCATATCCTCCTGAGCAACTTTGCCGAAGACAGCATCCTTCTATGTGCTCGCAATCTCGAGTAATCACATAATTAGCCCCTGCCGGAAGTTCATATCGACGCTAGCGCCACGCAGCGGTCGAGTTCTGAACTAAATTGTATCTCATGTGGAAGTTCTTGGTCCCCGAAGCAAGTTTGCTGAAGACAGTGCGTTCCTATATGGCCTGCATCTTATACAATTTTGTGATGACTGCAGATTTCTGGAATGAGTGTACTGAAATTCCACGTGGCCAACATGGTCCCCTTCGTAGCCGATTCCCGGTGGCCACTGGAACCGGAACCGGTATTCCAGGTAGTGATCAGAATCTTGAGGAGTATATCTTTCGAATGCGGCATAAATTTCATTATTCGGTTGATATTTCGCTGATTTATAGGGGTATACATTTCTGGGTCATAATGACCCCAGTATCTTATTAAGTTGTTTTTCTTAACATCCGCGGAAGGTTAAACCCCCTCAACCATTCATCCATCAGCACGGGTCGCATCACACCTTGGGATTGGGGTTACCTGACTAGTAGATTTTTACTACAGGATCAGGCAATCCGTAGTGTTATTCTTAGCCAGTTGAGACAACCACTACCGACACTACACGGCTATCTAGGCTGCTTGGAAAAGAAGAAAACATTGAATATTAACTTCTATGAACGACCAAGCAGCCAGTCTAAGTCCCTTGCTTTATAATTTTTATGTTAAAGATATTGACAACTGTTTGGAAGAACCATGCACGCTTAAACAACTTGCAGATGATGCTGTGGTCTCTATGAAGGGCCCACGAGCGGAAATCTTGCAAAGACCATTGCAAAATTCCCTTGATAATCTATCTACTTGGGCTAGAAATTTAGGGATCGAGTTTACGCCGCAAAAAACTCAACTGGTTGTATTTTCTAGGAAGCGGAATCCAGCCCAATTAAAGCTTAAGCTATTGGGAACAGACATCGACCAGTTTTTGACTTCAAAATACCTTGGGGTCTGGTTTGATTCAAAAGGCACTTGGCGAACCCATACTAGGTATTTAACGGAAAAATGCCAACAAAGGATCAATTTTCTACGGACAATTACCGGAACATGGTGGGGTGCTCACCCGGAAGACCTCATAAAACTCTATAAAACAACTATTTTATCTGTTCTAGAATATGGCTCTTTCTGTTTTCTCTCAGCAGCAAACTGCCACCTGATTAAATTGGAACGAATTCAATATCGTCGTTTGCATATCGCCTTAGGGTGTATGCACTCAACACATAATGCGTGCCTAGAGGTTCTGGCAGGGGTTTTACCGCTACAGAACCGATTCTGGGAGCTCTCGCTAAGTATACTTATTAAGTGTGGGGTGAGCAACACACTCGTTATCGAAAACTTCGAAGAAATGCTCAAACTGAATACTCGGTCAAAATTCATGAGAGTTTATCTCTACTACATGTCATCTGACATAAGTCTTCCATGTTATAACGCTCCACGTGTACACTTCACCAATGACAGTTCCTCTGTTGAATACGATCTGTCCATGAAACAAGCTATTCATGGAATCCCAGATCAACTTCGATGTATAACGATTCCACGTATTTTTAACGCAAAGTATCAGAATGTCGATTCCTACAGTAGATATTTCACTGACGGGTCCCGCATCAATGGATCCACTGGCTTCGGTGTCTTCAATGAAAACTCTTCCGCCTTCCGAAAACTTCAGGAACCTTGCACGGTTTATTGTGCTGAGCTGGCAGCAGTCAACTTCGCTTTGGGGATGATCTCAAACATGCCCGCAGACCACTTCTTCATCTTTTCGGATAGCCTCAGTTCTATTGAGGCACTTCGATCGATGAAACCTGTAAAGCATGCATCTTACTTTCTTACAAAAATAAGAGAGCAGATGTGTGCACTGGTCGAAAGATCATATAAGATTACCTTTGTATGGGTCCCCTCACATTGCTTAATTTATGGCAATGAGAAGGCGGACTCTCTCGCAAAGGTGGGCGCTGAGGAAGGTGAGATTTATGATAGAAGAATTTCACACGATGATTTTTTTCATTTAGTACGTCAAAGTTCTCTTCACGGTTGGCAAAGCGATTGGCTAAATGGCCAACTGGGACGGTGGTTACATTCCATAATTCCTAAAGTTTCCTTGCGAGCGTGGTGGAAAGGTTTGGATGTAAGTCGAGATTTCATTCGCGTGATGTCAAGACTTATGTCCAACCATTACTCGCTAGGTACACATTTGCACAGGATTAACCTCGCGCTGAGCAATATTTGTAATAGGTGTGGTTCCGGTTATGATGACATCGATCATGTAGTTTGGAAATGCCCGGATATGGACGCCTCCAGAGCGCAACTTGTGGATACCCTTGCGGCCCGAGGTAGACAACCCTATGTTCCTGTTAGAGATGTGTTGGGCAACCGCGATCTCATTTATATGGTCGCAATTTACGATTTTCTTCGCTTGTCCAGTATAAAAGTTTAATTCTTCTGTGTTCTTTTCTCCAGTTTTTTTTTTTCTGTGTTTTGTCCCCTGTATGTTGGATTGAGGATCCTGGCCATCCGGCAGACGAATACCGGCAAGAAATTGGTACCAACGCCACTACACGTTAATCGCGATACGGTATATCGTGGTCCCAGATGTGCTGCAGAAAACCCTAAACCCAATCCTCACCATGTCCTTCCTTCCAAAAATTGTGACCATTAACCTCGAGTTGCCACGAGTACCCTGGCTCCTTCCCATACTAATCTTAGTACAAAAAAGTGAATGATTTGTAAACAATACAAAAAATTAATTTCGGCTCCGTAAAGCGTTAAACGCGATTGAGCCTCAAATAAATGAACTAGAAAAAAAAAATAATCGTTAAGTGTCGCGGTGGTTTCATTTGGTAGTAAATTAAAATGTGACAAGTCTTGTAGATTGAAATTAATGTTACTTTTTGTTCATTTTCGTTAGTCAAGTAAAGTTCGTTAACCTAAAGCCAAGAAGGTAAAGTGCGGTCAAGTTATTTTGTGTGTGCGATTGTGAATTGAGAAAGGTAATTGTGAAGTTTTTTGTTGAGTGGAGATTTTTTTGTGAATGTGTCGAACAGCCGTTCGACGGCTTTCTATCTAGGATCGAAGTCTAGCGATCTACGGCCCAAGCTCGGCACACCGCAGTTACTCGCTAAACGCTGCTCTCGACCCCACGCTTCAGCGTTCAAAAGTCCTGGTTTGAGGGGAAAGCCGGAAGGGAACTAACCGTTCCGACAGAGTGGCCTTCGCCAATTTCTATTATCGTGGACAGGCCACGTGTGAAGCCATCGACGATCCCCACTGTCGTCAACTGCGTCATCCGCCACAGACACAGGTGATATCCGGCGTGCGACACTTCATCCAGAGGTAAATCCAAAAAGTCGCAGTTCGTTGCCGTATTTGGGGTGGTAGTCGCAATACCACCTGCGTCCATGTGCTAAATCCGGAGTACTGTTTTGCCGTCGCATTCTTCGTCCGGCACTTCTGCTTTGCCGGCGGCATTCATTGCAGCAAAAAGGGTCCGTGAGTGGAAACCAAAAACCAACTAACCATCTGCATGCGTTAGACTTTACACAACTAATTGAGCTCGAAGAAGAAAATGTCGATAGAAGTAGATTAGAGAATCCGCACACACATTAGGGAAAGCTAGGAAGTATGAAGAAGTAGAAGGAAGGAACCCACGTCATGAATAAAAACCTAGGTTATCAAATTTGAATAAATTTCTAAATGTTTTTGCTGTTCTCAACCAAATTATGTATTTTTGTAATATGTTAGTGCTTTCCCTGTAACAGTTTTTTTGGTCTTCGAGATTTCTCACGTTTCGCGTCGTTCTACCTGTTTCTTTTTCTGTTTTTTGTACGCCAGTATAGACTGCCTGGGAAATCAGTCTCTCCACTCACGTATCTGAAGCGGACAGGGAAATTTGAATTAGTGAGTGTCTTTTTGTGTCGGTAGAACAACGTTCAGCATCAACTATTTTTTGAGAATCGCTTAAGGCGACCTCTATAACTGAGAAACCTCGATCCACTATACCCTTTGAGTTTTCTGTATTGTTTCCTAAATTGCTATTTGGACTATTATAAAACAAATCCGCCCTGAGGTTGGATTTCTTGCCGAGCAAACATAACTCGACAGACGGTCCTCTTCGGAGGTGGCGCTAAAGCCGTCTGTTTCTTGAGCCAGGGAACGAAACAGGAGACGTAAAACCTTTAGCCGTATTTTACGTGCTACAACACCTCAAAATACCTATACGATAAGCTCAGTTACGTACTTACATAAAAATGAATATTTTTTCTTCTTATTTTATTCCATGCGATGAAAATTAAGTGTCGCAAAGCAATCAATAGCCAAACATGTTGCAAAGCTCAATCGACTTCTAAAATTTTTGAAGTGAAAGTCTCTTAATTGAGCCGCAATGCGATTTACAATATTTATTTTGAACTACCAAGTTGTCCCGGCAAACGTTGCATTGCCAATCAGTAGGCATGTAAAAGTCCCTGAGAAAATATCTGTGTTGTTTTTTCCATCTTTCCGGTTGATTTTCACAAACTCTCAAATACGTTGCATCCCCTGTCAAATCCAACAGTGGAAGAATCAGGTTAATCCGTTGACGCAATCCGTTTGAGCTGAGCACTTGATCGATTAGTCACCACCAGCAAGTAACCAATTGATCAAGTACTCAGTTCAAATAGATCTCTAGTTCTCCAGACTTGTGCTCTTGAAAACTTTATGCTTGGCTTCGAGTCATCTGCACCTTAACGAGAAACTTTTGCCCCATCTTACCCTACTCGTCATGTTGATGGCGCATCCGGTGGAGTCAGCATTTCCGTTTATCCACAACTATTTACCGTAGAATTTCAAGAAATATAGTCATCACTTGGTCGTTGAGCTAAACGATGGCGACGTTGTCGTTCAGGATTGCTGCACAGCAGCGTAAGAACGCGTCAAACCGAAAAATCGTGGGAGTTATATAAAAAAGTGTTGCTACTTTCGGAGTGAGCATAATAAAAACACCACTTTCCAGCGGCACCCGAGCTCGTTCCGCGCGGGACTCCATCGCGCTGTTCCACGGTGAAATGATGCTACACAAAATCGTGCTCTTTTGAACTAACATATCGGACGTGTAATTTTAACGCATTCTGAAAAATGCTTCTAGTGTTGACTACTTCTTCTGTTTTGCAAAGTATATAACACGTGAAGATGCTTCACAATGTAAACCCCTCTTCATATTTTACCGCAAAAGAAATATTTAAATTGCGATAACTTTCTGGTTTCTCTATATTTTTGCACCATTTTTTCACAAGTTCTCAAAAACTCTTCTAGTTTTAGAATTTTTGTCAATATTGATCATTGATCATCAAGCATACATGGTTTGTTGGTCCAGAAGTGCCGGATTTTGTGTAACTTTATTTCAAAGATCTTCCATTTTCACCCATCTCGGACGCCTTGTTCCGGGGGATCCGAAGGGTGAGGGTGGGTACGTCGAGAGGAAGCTAATGGGATAATGAATGGTTACATTGGAGTTTGATGGTTTTTCACGACCGGAATCTCCCGATGGGAAAACGTTGACGATGACGACGACGAGCAATGTGTGAGAACGCGAAGCGGTGGTGGTTGAATTACTTCGTGAGTTGCGAGTGCCGCCGATCGTTGGGGAGGGGGTTGATTCCGAAAGTCACAGGGAGGCGGTGCAGTTATGATTTATTGAAATATGGGACATTGGATAATTAGCTTATAATAGAGGGGGAGTTTTTCTTTTCGCTTTTGATGAAGTGTATGCGGGCCAGTAGCCAGTAGGTCGGTGTGAAGGGATTAGTGGTTGGCTCTTTTCGGGGATTATGGAGAGAAGGCGTGGAAGACTAATGGATGTGCTATTAGACAGGGCAGATGCCTGGGGTTGACTGTAGTTAATTGATGTTTTTGATTCTGGATGTTAAGTATGTGCAAGTTATAGGGTGACATTTTGACACTCTTAGTTTATTCTGTCACTTGGAGAGATTTTTCTTGTGACAAGAGATTAGTTTGAAAATAGTGAAGGGAAGACTACCAAACACTGTCGAATGCCTTTTATATGTCTAGAAGAGCTAGACCAGTAGAATAACCTCCAGAAACGATTCGAACTTGTTACACGTAAAAGTTGGTGAGCGGTCGAACGTCAGTGTTGGAATCCTATCTGTTCATCGGCAGAATTTAAATTTTCATTGATGTGGACCATCATTCTTTACAAAATTACCATTTTGTCTCAAATTCCGAATAGGCTCTGAACACTCGGTTTTTGTATGGCGATTTGATAGAAATGTTTTGCTGAAATATGTCACCAAATAACAAGGATTTTGTAGTCAATTGCAATTCATTGTCAATGTCTCCAATATAATTTATTCCTCGGAAGTAGTGAGTTTAAGTTTGAGACCAGTAGAATAAGTTCAGATAAATTTATTTGCGAAATTTTTCATTCACATACGATTTATTCGCGCTGTTTGGAATTTAAATCAAGGTGTTCGGAATATTAGACAGAATGAACATGGCGTTCGGCATTTGAATCACAATGTTGTTCCATATATTTACGTAAAATCAATACAAAAACTAACTGAATGAATTTTTTTATTGGCACACCCAACAGCTAACAATTAGACTTTGCGAAGAAATTAAAATTTACACAAATATCAGCCAATTTATACCAATCAGATGCATTTTAAGTTAGTGTTAGCCTTAAGTGTTCGAAATATGAGTCAAAACGGTACAATTTCAAAAATTTTGCTGATAGATAAAAGCAAGCTGATTAGACGGTAGCTGAAAGCTTCTGCAGGATTTTTGTACACGTTTCAAAATTGGTACAACCTTGGCAAGAATGATGAGCTACTCTCTGGAAGTTTCTTGATGAGGATGTAAGAAATTCCGTGTTAGCTAGGGACTTTCTTTGTTTTTTGAATTTTTTTAATAATAGTTCTCACTTCTTCCAAATTAAACCCCCAGGAGTTTTAGAAGATGTTCTCTTGAATAAGAAAACCTTCAAAATTTTGAGTCACTTGATTTTCAATTAGATTAGTGAGAACTAAATTAACATTATGCGTGCGTTCAAGCTGCATAGCAAGTTTTTGATATTTTTTTTTAATTAGATAGTAAAAATGTGTTATAATGCCAAAATTGGCTCCAGCGTTTTTTATTTTTCAACATTTAAATAAATTTTTAAATTGAGTAAAAATTTCTTTTCTGTTATCAGATCCCGGCATATAATTTTCATAGCAGGACCGCAAGTACGTTGATGTCGTCTTCTCCTCACGTTATAAGACGGTTCAAAAGTTTAAGATTATCGTCTATGATCATGGATTTGAATCATTTGCGTAGGAACAGGGGGAGGAGGCAGGGACAGCCCCTCACCCGCAGAGTCATCCAGAAACCTTAACCCCCCCCCCCCCGCAGAATTTTGAATAATAATACATATAAAAACACACAAAAAAAAAGAACAATTTACATGATTCTAATGGGAAGAAAATTGTTTGAAAAATTATCATGGCTCTTATTATTAACAGAAACACTCGTCAGTAGTTCATTTTTTTATTTTGTTCAACGATTATGGAAAACCTCGCTTGTCGTACACAGCATCAGTGTGCCGATTCTAATTTAGGTCAAATGCGTGACAACCGAAAGACTAACCAGCTGTTGCTCGATTGATTATCGCTAGAACCAGTTTGTCCGTAGTTATTCGTAGTAAAAAACACCACGGTACAAACAAGGTAAATATTCTGATCAGTCGATTCCCGAAATTAATACTTTCTGAATAATGCAAACAATGTTGTTTTGTTTTTTTTTTTTGTACATTAAGCATTATTATTTCCCATATTTTTGGAGGATGCTGTGCTCGAGGTGTCCGGTTTGCTTTAAAAGAATTCACTAAGGGAATCCATACATTAACTACACTGCCCATAAACGCATAATTGTCCCATGAGAATAGGAAATTCAGCTAACATGGAACTGACATGCGTTTATGGGCAGTACAACTTGTATGATGTCCGACAAAATAAGGCTGAATAGACAATACATACCGGGAGTTTTTGACGTAAATAGAATAAATTAATCATAGAGTTTTTCTAGAAACTTGAACCGTGTATTTTTTTTTTTTTCAAACAGAAAAAATTCCAACAAAATTGACCAAAGTTTTTTTTTTATTCCAGCAACAAATTCTTTCTTTGATTTTGGATATTTTGTTAAGTAATTTCACATGAATAACCTCGATGCTTAAACTCTAAACTACATTGTTTTCAAGAAAATCTATGATGCATTAAATTTTTAATAAGTACCAAAAATTATTTTACTAATCTCCCACGGATTTGTAGTAAAATTTTTGAAACCACCTTTCGATATTCATAGAAAAAGTATAATCAAACTCCTCAAAACATATCCAAGGCTGGTTTTAGGACTTTTGCTACGAATCTCTTGGAAGTTGGTCAAATAATATTGTGAGATTGGTTCGTACTTTCAGTGTAACTTCTTTCCGAAGGACAAATTCCTTCTATATATACTGTTTATCCACAAATTCATTCCGGATTTTGGTGCTGAATTCTCATTCAAACTTACATAACCTTTCAAAATATCTAAGTTTGCGTCAGAAATTCTTCTGTTTTTTTTTAAATCTGCATGGAATCAGGTTATTCAAGAATATTCTACGAAAAGTGTTTTTGAAATGTTCTTAACTTCGAATCTTCAGAGGAAATTTATCGTAAAACCCCAGGAACACTTTTTTTTTTTAATTAACTTAGGTATGTAGAAATTTGTGAGGATGTTCCTTAAAACATGGTTTTAGTTTTATAAATTAGTGGCGGAATCCATATTCTGGGATTGTGTTCTTGTGCAATTTCAGGGCGAAATTCACAGAGGTTTTATGGCAGAATTCTAGAGAATCCATAAGATGAAGAAGGGATTCTGCTAGATTTCACGGATAATTTCTAAAGAAGATCCTGATAAGGCTTCTTAAGAAACATGTTTAATTGATTCATTAGAGAGAAATAATATTACTTTTCTTGCGTTGTTCCGTTGTCCATCTGCTGTTTGATAGTTTCTTCACCTTTCGCATGACGCTTTCTTTAAGAAACTCGCACAAAAATCTTCACATTCTCTAAAAAGTATTGCTAATGTTTTCTCCAAGATTTAACTTCAGAAAAACCTTACATTACGAATTCTACCATTAGACATCTATGACAATGTTATTGAAAAATACTTTCATTTTTATCACGTGATGTTACACACAAATATCTTCAGTAAATATTCCACCAAGTTTAACGCCAACCATGGTCCATTATTATACGAAGAATACAGAACTTTTTGTAGTAAATCCTATAAAAACCACTTCAGATTTTCTGTGAGGTATATCGCCAGAAACTTTATCATAGTTGCAGCCTTCCTTTTGGGATGATACATGCCCCCCCCCCCCCTATGTCACGTTTTTTGTATGAGTCCTTCGAAAACTTTATAAGGCTTGTAACGTTTGGCTTGACCCCCTCCCCCCCTTGGAGCGTGACCTAATGAACCCTTAGTTCAAAATCTAACATAATATCGTGACGGTCGCAACATTTTAGATTTTCAATTGACACCCAGTATATTGCCGTAAGACGTAGTTAACGTCAAAAGCAAATATGTATCTATGAAAGAATATTTACCAAGCTGTGTTTCAACAAAAACACCTAAAGTTTCAAAAACTTTGGTTTCAAATGACGAAAAAAGATGATGTTTTAAACGTCTATGACAGTGGTTCTCAACCTTTTTACTGCTACGACCCCCTTTGAAATTCTACCAACATCCCGCGGCCCCTAAAACGGATAGTCTCAAAATAAAAGTATATGGAAGCCTTTCAAAGATTTCATTATTAACCAGCAGATAGCCTTGGCGGGCACAATCAAAAGTCACGTCTGTAATTCATTAAAAATAGCATTGAAACTAAGCAACTCGCATTAGTTCGTAAGTTGTAAACATTTTTAGACTGATGTATGGAAGTTGCTCCCTTCCATTACTTTAGTCGGCGATTTGAGACTAACCCCTGACTCTCACACAAGATTGACACATCAACTGGCAAAAACTGAGGAATGGGAAGGTGTGATTAAGTGAGCACCTACTTAAGAGAGATGCAAAGAACTCTACAAATTCTCATACGTGTGTACAAACAGATAATGAATTCTTCTGACTTCTGCAGAAATCATTTTGAGTCCACTAAATTTACTAAGAATTTTACTGAGAATGTACAAAACATCTTCCTAAGAGCGCGACAATAAACTTCTAAGAAAGATCTTGCCAAAATCAACAAACTCAGGTAGTTAAAATGCTTCCAATAAATGTTCATGCTCGCTTGTTAAGAATATTTAAAATAGTACAATGTAGTTCTGTTCGAAATCCAAAATATTTTCATTAGATTTGGAAGATTTCTTTGGGTATTTTCATGCTTTTCAATAATAATTTTCGAAATTTTTGTCAAGAAATTTCCGAATGAATGGCTTGGTGTACTCCATGCAAGCTGCTAGAAATAATTTCATCAACGTGCAATAAGCTTTTAAGAAGGCAACTGAAGGTCGTTGAAGGAGTTCGTTGAATTTTGGCCAAGAATTCTTCAAAAGTCAGATCAAGAATATTTGCGGAAATCTTTATATAATCACCACGGCAGATGTAAATCCAAAATTTCACTAAAATTATGCCAATTAAGTCGAGAATATATAGTCCATGGTTTGATTATATAGAAGCAGAGAAGAATTTCAAATTGCTTCAATTCCCTCAATAGTTTGCTAAGAAACTTTCAAGAAATTTTCCGGGGGTCTCGCCAGGAAGATGGAAAAAACCTGTCAATGATTAAGTCAAAATTATATCACGGATTTCCTATGGATACCTCTAGGAACAATATTAGGTTCGTTCTTCTTCTTCTTCTTGGCATGACGTCCTCACTGGGACAGAGCATGCTTCTCAGCTTAGCGTTCTTATGAGCACTTCCACAGCTTTCTTTGCCAATTTTGCCATTTTTGCATTCGTATATCGTGTGGCAGGTATGATTATAATCTATGCCCAGGGAAGTCAAGGAAATTTCCATTACGAAAAGGTCCTGGACCGACCGCGAATCGAACCCAGACACATTCAGCATGGCTGTGCTTTGTAGCCGCAGACTCTAGCCACTCGGCTAAAAAAGGCCCTGCAGTCAGTGAGGTAAAATTGGGCTGGTTATCTCTTATTGGCAGAAAAACATTGCAAGTATTCAATTCAGTCGTTGTGTGCATAAAAATTGAAGTCCAATTTTAATATATGAAATATGAAAAATCTTAACACCGCTTCTAATGCTCTATACAAAACAAAGAATGTAGAGATTATTTGAATTTATTTATCACATTTTACAAGGGCTTTGCAGACCCCCTGTGAAGTCGTCACGGCCCCCTAGGGGTCCGCGGACCACCGGTTGAGAAACTCTGGTCTATGATGATTGCTACTCCACCGCATGCTCCTTCCAGTCGATCATTACGATATACAAAAAAGTTTGGATCTCTATTGAATTTTTTATCCAGGTTTCAAATAATTTTCGGTAATAAGTGCTATATGTATGCTATAAGCTGTTGATGAAATCCTCTCCACAACTCAAAGAACAAGCATTCCAATTCAAAATATTTGAACAAAATATTTAGATTGGAGAAACGTTATCCGGTAGTAATTGTATTTGTAAATTATACACTAACTTGGACTGCTTCAGCCATAGTGGTCGTTTCGAAATTTGCATCAATTACTTGATTCAATTGCTCAGTTAGAAAACCAAAATCGAAGGCAGATATGTTACTAGATGCAAGAGCAATTTCTGATGCCGTTGGAACTTTCCGTTGATAAAGAGACGGAATAGAAGTTACCTGCGACGCCATAAGCAGTGATATTTTCATTTGATTTGAAACAATTCAAACGGTTACTTGTAGGAAGAAAAAGGCAGGAACTTAGATTACCTGCAACACCGTTAGCAAAGGAATTATCTCGGGTATTTCCCTTCAAATTGGAAAAAAATCGAACACGACGAAAGAAATTTAGATTGTGAATGAACATGATTATAACTTACCTGATGGGTAGGATTATTTAGTAAGCGTTCGTTTTCTGGAAAAGGAACATTGTTGGAGATTTTGCCTGGAAAACTCCGCCTACGAAAAGTTAATCTGCCTGGTACGAGCCTCAACGATTCATTTGCGCAAAGGGCAATAACAAAAGGTAGACTTATGGTTGCCCCAGAAATTTGCGCATACGAACTTTTTGGTATCTTCCTCCACAGGACGTCCTTAGTACCATGACCCCATTTTTGGCACCGACGGCACTAAGTGGAGTTCTGAAAATATCATCCTGTGGAGTTCTGGAAATGTTCCCATGTCACATGGACATCGAAAATAAATTTAACCTTTTCCAAAGCTCTAATAGAATTAAATAAAGTGCACTTAACAATATTTTTGAGAAATCCCTTTCCGAAGAATGTAGGATTGGGATTTCTTTTTCATAATAATTACTTGGACTGGGGAGAATCCAAGTAAATCATTTATTCCATTTTTGATCTTATGTTCACTTGAAAGACCTTTCAAGACGACTTTGAACAAATGTTCAGTTTTGTCGTCATAAGTAAAAAAATTGTGCTTCTTCTCTTCAAGATGTTTGATCTTTAAGAGTTTCCGGCAAAACGCGACAGTCTCTTTTCTTTGCGATTCGGAAGGAAACCTTGATTCCCCTAATTAAAATATTGTTTTTTGTTCATACTTATCAACTTTATTCCGAAAGAGGAGCTACGACGATCAGCGTTTCGAAAACATAAAGACATATCTAAAGCTTAAAATAAACTTCAAACGCCTGCATTTTAGATGTAACATTTGAATATACTTCAAAGCAATCTTTATTTGAAGGTCCGATCGAAGTAATTTCAGTTGAAGCATAAAATTCCGCCATCTAAACATCTGCAACTGACCCACCTCGCGCGAAAAGTGCGTATCGTAAAACCGTTTTACAGATCTTCTGGTGCTTAGATGTGTACCATCATTACCTCCCATTATCGAAAATAAGCGCACTTGAACCGTTTTGGCCCTAGTCAGGTACCAAATTTTCCGTTTTTCGTTTACCTGTAAAGCACTGACTGCTTCCAACGAACCATCTCTTTTAAGTATCCACATCGCATCACCAAAGCAATTGAGCTCCAATTTCAGATTCGAGCAGGAGAAATGTTCCTCGGGATGGTCCCACGCCGTCGTTTTCGGCAGAACCAAAGACGAAACATGTCCTGTGCAAGTGCCACAACCTGCTTCGGAAAGTGGACTATAAAAACTACATTGAGAGAGCGATATCTTCGTTTGCAATTGCCGTACGGCGAGCAGCGGTTCTGAATGTCAAGATTGAAAGGAAGCACCATCTTGTCCTTAAAGAAGAAGCGCACATCCTTCCATGAGCGGAGCACAAAACCTTTTCAAGGTTCCACCAAACGGACGGACGGGTGGACCAATAGGGCAGACGAAATCTACCGAGGGCAGTAACTGGAAAACGTGAGGATATTACTTCACCATAATACTGAATAATCCATGTGGTGTCCTGGGCGACGTCGTCAACGACGAAAACGAACGGAGATACGTTGGCAATGTTGCCTTCCGAATCTGGCGCGGGTTGGTATGGTTGGAGAGACTTTCCTGCATACAGCGAGGAAGCTCTGTCAGGTTTTGGGGCAGGCTATTTTGAAAGCTATGAAAATTTATGCCCATCTGGAGAGTATTTATAATTCTATTTCAGGTGCTACGGTCTCATTTTTCCAAGCCATGGGTTGCTGTGAGAAATGGTTGAAACACGCAATAATGCCTTCAAATCGATGCACATTTCCTTTGGAGATGTTCAAGATAGATACACTGAGGCCTACATCTACGCAACCTCCATTACTGTCAAATCTATTTACGTGATTTCGTTTTCTAATTAAAAAATACTCATGAATGTTTCGTAGACGGAACATTGAAGCTTGTACTAAATCAAGAGATTATTTAGAAAATATGAAATGTTGAATTATTTACTCAAGATATGTATTCTTGAACTCATGCACTCTTTGGTGTAGTTATTCAGATTTATGAAGGTAACCAGTAATAATTAGGAACTTTATCATTCATACACACGAAGGATAAAAATTTGATCTCTTATGTTTTAAGTTAAACGCATATCTATGATCATCCTAATACTCATTTGAATAAATCACAGACAATCAGAAGTCGTAAAATAATTAACTCAAAAGCTCGTTTACTTGTACAAAACAAAACAAAAATTATGTCCGCTTCAAACGGTGACCGAAATTGTATGAGTGACGATTTTCCTCGTACATTGAAGGTCAAAGTAGCTATCAAATCAACTTTTCTATCATAAATTAAGTCGCATATTATTACATATTCGCTATAACATTCGCATTGCATATCAACTTTCATCATATAAAATATGCATATATATTGTCTCCACTTTTGTACGTTTAATGCCTTCTGACGCCATCTTATATGGAAATTTTCAGTTTCAGTTTATTATTATTAATCATCGGGCTAAGTAAAGCACCAATGTTTAAACTTAAAATCTAATAGTACACGTTTTGAAACATTCAACAAATGAACTGCGGAACACGTTTTTGTCTCAAGCACCAAAATACCACTATTCACTCAATTAAGGGTTGCTGAGTTCATTGCCATTTTTAGAAATATCCTAACACATCTAGTTTTTTAGATATTGGCTGTTGAAAATGCTAAAATTGACTATTATAGCCAACTTGCATGCAAGCTTGCCAGCTTGTGAGGCAATTTATTTGCCAAAGCCAAGATAAACATTTACCTTGCATCTTGTGATATAGATGCAAATTCTTGTTCTTCACAGCAGCAAGAATAATCTTATTTCATAATGTCTATGATAAATTCTAAAAGGGGAGGAGCCTAAGTTTATATTCTAGGGATATAAAAGATACATACATCATCTGTTTGCCATCATTTTCATTTGAAGCGCTCGAGATGACGAAATCAGAAGGTGTCGCCACGAAGAAACGCGTGACCTTCGATCGTAGAAATCTTTCTACGATCAAGAAGAAGGCACGCCAACGCAGGAGGAGGAAATACTTGCAAACGAAGTTTGTAAGTATCGACAGGAGGGTCTTCCGACGCGGTAGTAACATCCTCGTTACTATCACGTACGGAAGAGTCTAACAACGTGATAATAAAACGGCCCTTTTCAAGGCCAATATTACAATTAAAGAGTTGTTTCGAACAGTTTTCCTTAATTCTAATAATAAACAATTTGGTAAACCACTTATAGGGTAGGTGTACCAGTTATGGACATAGTGGTTCCCTATTCCGCCATAAGTGATTACTTGAATGTCTTATAATTTTGAAAAGTTCAGTGTGTTATAGCAGATAGATTCAAGATATATCTTGATGTTAAAACATTCAAAGAAATTAAAAATGAGAAATGTCAATTGAAAATTTAAAATGTTGCGATCGTCACGATATTATGTTAGATTTTGAACTAAAGGAAGGCTGCAACTATGACAATCGACTAAAATTCAAATGCAGAAAATTACTTGGCGTAGTTAACGTCATGCGGTCGTCTTGTACACAACCCTCTCTGATTTTTGAAGACAGTAAGCATATATCGAGATTATGATATTCCAGACAAACATGACCTTTTATAACTTCTTCTAATTGAGCATCTTGAATAAATCAACATTCCAATTGTTCAACGACGATGTATTTGGTGCTGTCCGGTGCTAGTTGATATCACCATTTTTAATACGTTCAAACATGTTGAACTTTTCAACCGTTTTGTGTACAGTATTAATGCTCAACTACAGTTAACCTAAGGTCAATTTTTTACGTTGCTCAGCGACGGCGAACGAATAATAAAACCCGCCAATAAATGTATTGTGCTAGAACGATTTGTACACTTCATTGCAGCACCAACAAGCGCGCGCGTCTTTCCAATAAACCCAAATTTTGGACCCATTACACGGCGAAGGCCAATAAATAAGGCATGAACCGTAGGAGATAGTAAAAATGAAGCACCAGTTTACTACCCATCTTCACGATTTCCATCAAAAGAAGATTTACGTACTGTTCGTCCAAATGGGTCCTTTCTTTAACGGTGTAACAATAAAACTTGCCTTCTTATCCGCCAAATTCCCCTCCCTAGACTGCCCGTATCTTCGACTCATTATGTACCAATCGCCCGAACAGATCGCCACGTCCCCTTTCCCTCCTTTTGCCATATCGTTACGTTATCCCCAGGTCGTCCATGCCGACTTCTGCTTAACCCCCCATTTTACCTCGGTTAACGACAGCTGCCCTTTCCGCACTCGAGGGAAATTCAATTTTCAAAGTAACGCCAACAACGAATGCTTCACACCACACGGAAAACCAAATTAATAGCTTTTCTCGGCATTGGCCTTCCCCTTTTCACCCCACTCTCGAGCAACGTGGGGCTATGGTCGAGACACAACGGTCGAAGCTGCCAAAGCAGGTTGGGTGTCGAGGAATTTTTTAAGACCACGCATCCCCACACCAGAACCGTCACCTTTCGCCGGCCGATAATTGACCATTAATTTCAGTTCCACTGAAGATTAACTTCGGGAATGTGGTGCAACCGACTCTCTTCATAGGGTGGTCGATTGGGGTTTGCGAAAAAGCATTTTATCGTATTGGAATTCGTTCATAATTTGTAAAAATAATTTGAGTGATTCCTAGCAACAGCACCAAAATTTGGTAAATTTTTTAATTCATTTTTTTCTATTGAGCTGAAACTTTGCACAGTTTTCCAGTTCCATCTAAATCGTCATTTTCCGATATCAAATCTTCAAGTTGAGTCACGACTAACTTTTCAAAAGGGTGTATGTGAAAATGGTTCAAAAATATTCAAAAAGCTGCACAGCAAAAACGGTTCGTTCGATTGTTAGACAACTAAAGAAACAAAGTTAGACAACTAAATAAATATTCCAAAAAAAATACACACAGTAAAAAAAATTTTTTTTTTGCATTAAAAAACATAATTTTTGACACAAAAACTCAAATATCTCAAAACCATATCGGAATACCAACGTAATTTTTTGAGGGAAAACGGTCCATTATATTAGCTATCTACCATAAAAATTTGGTGATGGTAAACCAATAAACAAAAAAGTTATGACATTTCAAACATGTCACAATTTTCACATTTAGTAGAAAAAAAAAATTTTTTTTTTCGGTGTAAATTATTACGGGAACCGCAGTTTGTTGCTGATTTTATTGTTAAGGGCTTTGCGTGAATTAAACAAGTCGTTTTCATGTATTCATTAGTATCATGTATATTATATGTATAAATATTATGTATATGTATAAATATTATATGTATATGTATATATGTATAAATTAAAATAAATTAACAGATTACACGAAAATATTTTTTTTTTACCAGGATATTTTTTTTAGAGTATGATCAATGAGTTTCTAAATGATATATATAAACTTTAAAAGTTTTGGATTTGGGTATGCGTTATGAGATCATGAAAACATTTTATTAATACTTATTTATTTATTTATTGTTATTCAATTTTTTTACAATATCGAACACTTTTGCATTATTATCAGTACAGTTCGAGTATAGTTTTGCTTTAATTTTATTTTCTGACAATGGAATGAAACAGTGAAATTTTTGGGTTCCTTGGATCGTTTTCGCGTTATTATATTGCTCGCTGAGCTCTGATGCCGTTAATTCGTACTCTTCAGTAGTAGTAAAACAAAATGATAATTTTGTTAAATCTTCTTCTTTTCTGCGATTCGCCCAATCAAATAGTTCTTTTGCAGTTTTAATTGGATGCTCACGTTCCTTGGCTAAACTTGCTCTTGTGGCCATGCGCTTTATGGTTCCTCCAATAGCATCACAAGGACCTTTGCCATGTGACGTAGCAAAGAAATGCCATTCTGCATCAATTCCGTACTTTGATTTAAATTGACATAGGCTCGAAAAATTCTTACGGTTTTTGTACTGCGATGCTGCTCCATCAGACATGAAATATATCTTTCTGATTTCTTTATCCTTATCAACGCGTAAAAAGTTAATCATTTTGGCAATGAACAAATTTACAGATACTGAGTCGTGTCTTAAATCTTCGGAAATTACAATAAACTAAAATGTTCAATTTGCGTACTTCCATTGAAATAAATAACGAATGGATGAATTGTAGCTTGTTGTACGTTCCAGTGATGGGACTGCACTTCATCTTGCAATACAAAGCTATAGTTTTCATAAAAATCACAAATGACTAAAAATTCACCATCTTGTAATGTATTTTTCGTATTTTTTAAAAAGCGGGATTGCTTTGTTTTAATAAAGTCGTGAGGAATTAAACTTTCTAATTTCAAGCAAAAAAATAACACAAACTCATCTACAGGTTTTACAATAGTTTCTAGGTCACACCTATCCGTGGTCACCCATTGCTCAAATGATAACTGATCAATATAATTTTCTTCAAACTCAGCGAATAAAGTATTTTCCAATGATGAAGAATCTGGACAATCCGAACAAGATCGTAGATAGCAATTTGATGTTGTATTTTCACACAAAAGACTACCAGTTAACATTTTAATATCCTTTGATAAATTGATTCTTTTCAAACTATGTAAGATTAGGTTAATATTTTCGTGTGTTGTGCACACACAAACATTATGTGTTCCTGAATTGGATAGAAGCTTGCATTGCCTTGGACGAAGGCTTGCAAATGAGGAAAAACCTACCTTAATATTTTCGTTAATTTCCTTGAAGCGTGTATACGCTTCTTTCAAAGTAGTCATCATTAATCGTTTTTGGATTGCTTGACGCTTTCCATCTTTTTTTACAGATACATAATCTTTTTGGCCAGGCATAGCTCTACTTACTTCATCGTCTTCAAAATATTGAATTATTTTTTCTTTTGTCTCATCTGTTAATGAAGTACTGGACCTAGCATTTTTGGTTGCAAGACAGTTATTTTTGAATTGTTTTGCCTCTTTTGCTGTATTTCTATTGGTTTTGAACTCATCAATGGCGTCTTGAATAGACCACGAGCTTGGCAGCATCGACAAAATCAATAATTTTTCTTTCCTTGTCGTGGCTAGATTCGAGAACCTTTCCTTCATATTCATAATTACCTCATCGTAGTCTGTATTTTCCACATCCTCAGGTCCAAATTTGAAGAGGTTTCTTCGTACAGCTTCGTTGATTTCACGGTATTTTTTCTCGGGATAATTGACGTAACCCATCTTCGTCCATTTAATCGGAGTCACTTTTATTACAGCTATCCCTTCGTTGAAGCGTTCGATGTTGACCTTCTGGATGCACTCATCTTCTGATTGATTTGTTGAAACAGATGTCGCTGATGATACCGTGGCAAGACTATCTGCACTTGGTACTTCTGGTAACTCCTCAGTTGTTGTCGGTGCATCTAGTAATTCCTCAGTTGTTGTTGTTTTCGAACTTCCTGCAACCTGATCCACCGATGATGTACAGATTGCCCGTTTGTCAACGTTTAAACGGCAGGACGTACAAATGCGTAAATTTGTATTCAATGTAGACATTGGAGCATAACCAGCCGCTTTCAGTTTATCTATGGTGCTTTCGGTGAGATTTCGTAGCTCTTTCGAACACTTTTTTTCTGCAAACGGCCTGCAACAGTTGAGAAAGCGACTACTCATGTTGCTCGTTAGATTTTAATAAACAAAATCACTTTTAAGTTTTTACTGACTAGTCGTTTGCTTGACTGAAGAAAAATTTTACAATTAAATCTTTTATAACCATAGTGGTAGTATATTTTTAGCTTTTTCGTGAGTATGTTCATGGTATGTACCTATCATGTTTTTGATGTTGTTGAAGTTACTCGCTTTCTCCCAAATATGATTAACAAAGTCTATTCTCTACCAAGGCGGGTCTATACCCAGGTGTAATCAGATTTTAACTTTGTGGAGAAAACCAGCGCCGAGAAAACCGACCTGCTTTACGTATACTAGATCACCTGGGTATAGACCCGCCTTGTTCTTTACGAGGTAAACTTTTTGCAGGTAAACTAGTCGTATACCTGTATAGAAAACTTTTTTTGTAGCTTTTGTCTTCAATATTAGATTTCTTATAGGTTTCTTTTATCAAAAGGTTTCAACACTATTGAGAGAATTTTTCTTCAGTTACGTACAATAAAAAATATGACACTATCAAGACTTTAGATCACAACACTGGATCGCGTCTAACTTTCTAATAGATGCTATAATAGTTATGAATAATTAAATAAAATATCATGAAAACAACTTGTTAACCTCATGTGGTACCCTTAACAAAAAATTCAGCAACAAACTGCGGTCCTAAAAATAATTAACAATGAAAAAAAAATTTCACTAAGTGTCAAATTTGTGAAATATTTGAAATGTCATAATTTTTTTGTTTATTGGCTTACCATCATCAAATTTTTATGGTAGATAGCTAATATAATGGACCGTTTTCCCTCAAAAAATTACGTTGGTATTCCGATAGGGTTTTGAGATATTTGAGTTTTTGTGACAAAAATGATGTTTTTTAATGCAAAAAAAAATTTTTTTTTACTGTGTGTATTTTTTTTGGAATCTTTATTTAGTTGTCTAACATTGTTTCTTTAGTTGTCTAACAATCGAACGAACCGTTTTTGCTGTACAGCTTTTTGAATATTTTTGAACCATTTTCACATACACCCTTTTGAAAAGTTAGTCGTGACTCAACTTGAAGATTTGATATCGGAAAATGACGATTTAGATGGAACTGGAAAACTGTGCAAAGTTTCAGCTCAATAGAAAAAAATGAAATAAAAAATTTACCAAATTTTGGTGCTGTTGCTTGGAATCACTCATTTATCTTAAGAAAAGCAATCAATTGACTTTCTCAAAACTAAAAAAATACAGCCAAAGCTCAATAAGTTGCAGTTTTTTGACAGCCTTTCTCACCATGGTAAGATTTTTTGTATGAAAATTCAAAATAATTTGTACAGCGGATAAGATATCTCAAGCCCCTTCCCCCTATAACCCCTTTCGTAATTACTAGACAACCCATACTATATCGAGTAATGGAGAGTTAACTGTAATCGAAAAAGCTAAATTAATGCATGTTAGACTTTCTTCAATGCATCCATTTAAAGTGAGGAACAAAAAATACAACGAATACATACAACTTCAAATATATCGCTTAAACTCTTTCATTCCAATTAAACTTCAAAATAAAAGAGATCAAGTATAAATTGTTGAAATGCCTATCAAAAAGATTGTTCATTTAAACAGTTTTGATTAAGGGATATTATTTTGACTGAGAGTATTCGAGTGGAAATTAACTGAAAACAAAAGCCATTATCGCTGAATTTGTTCTTTTTTTCACACTGCCATCATCGGCATCCCAACTGAAACGTGTTCCGCGAAACTGAAAGCATTCAATAAAAACAGCATTTTCATATGATGAACGAGCATGACGAAGAAAAATAATCCGAGCCAATGTGCGTGGACCATTCAATTGTACAAAAATAACACAAAATCTGTATCTCGACTCGTTTGGTGGGGGCTATCAGCGCTACCTAGAGGTTTATTGCGTTGTGAAATTTCCGTTCTGCTGGAATTGGCCATGTTCAATAACAACTAGCACGTATGCGAAACTCTGCCCGAAAAGAGTAGCTGAAGCTCTATTTTCGTTGAAGTTGGTCCAACTTCACCAAACAAAATTCCGTTACGATCCAGCGAGCGAATTCTCCGCTTGTACCCAGCCAGCCATTCGGCATTTGCATTTTTCATCATTATTTTCAATGCGCCAGCCAATATCAATAACCGATATTATTGCATTTTCCGACACACCAACTGAAATTCGTCCGAGAGTTTGGCTCGTTCGCAGTTTTGTGCGGAGCTGGTCGCTTGCTCAGTCGGACAGTCATTGAAACATAGGGCAAACTGGTTCAAAATGTACTCATGGAGAAAACTGGGTCCACAAGGTTGCCTAGATAGAAGTAGGCTGTATTATTTTGCATAAGTCGTCGCTTTTCTTTTATGCTGATGATTGATCGAGCTAGCCTTTACCCATACTAGGCAGGCTTAAGCTTTTTGCAATCTCAGCACGAAAAAGACCAGCTGCGAAAAAACAGATCGAGAACAGATCTATTGAAGGTCGCCAAAGGTGAAAAAGCACAGAAAGCACTGCGTAAGACGCATAATGCGAAACCATAAAGATGAAAATTTAAATTCAATAACAACATATTCATAATCCCTGCCTTTAGCCTTTCTTTAGCCTCAAGCTAGAGACTGAAGAAGGGCAGCTGATTATCTCGGAGATACACAAGGTCACCTGCACCATTGCTCCGGGTAGCCTTGGTACTCTATAGGCTCCGTTTGCGGTTAGGTTTTATTTAGACCCTCCTTACCATTCATTCTTAGGCACGGTAAGCTCAAAGCCGCATGAACTAGGGGTCACCCGTGAGATGGACTTTTACAACCGAAACAGGCAGTCCATAGTGTTGATTCTTAGCCAATTGAAAAAAAACAACCGCTACCGACACTACGCGGCTATCTAGACTGCTCGGGAAAGGAGGTTAGTATTGATGAATAACTCCTGACGTGCACAAGTAGCCAGCAAATTTCAATTCAGCGTAAGGTGACATTTTGAACCACCTTCCCCTACCCATCAGCATGCCACGGCGACTCCGGGCAGCTGATAGGTTCTAATCAAATGGATATCTGAATCAGCGAACAGCGAACAGAAAACCGGGAAGCGTATAGTTTTCTGTGTCCGGTCCCGGCCGGTGCCCACTTCCGCTCCGATTGATTGTCCATTTGCGTTCGGATATTGATACACTTTTTAGAGAGCGTATTTCTGGGGCAGTAGCGGCTCCGACGCCAGATTGATGCGTCAATGATGATGGCCTAGATAGTCGAACTTCCTGGTTCAGGATTTTTTTTTTTCGCATTCATTCTGACAATTGTGCTTTATAGAGCGATTTTAATTACATCGGAATGGAACTTGCAATGAAGCATTATTTTTGTGATAATTGGGATTTCGAACTGGTTCGTCATTTTAACGCATCACTGGAGACCGGAAGTAGGAATGCATGAGTGCGTCATTTAGTTGTTACTTGTGGTGCACAAGCAGAATGGAATAAACCAAAGCTTGATTCTTTTTGTCTTTATTGCATGGATGGTTGCACTAAAAGCCTATGATTTTCCATGAAATCGTACCTTTGATTGAGTATTGTTTAAAACGGAAACGTTAAAAACTGTGACATTAATAATCAACAACGATCAATAATAAAACCGATTTTGTTCCACAACTATGTTAAAAAGTGTAGTATCTACTCTAACATTCAAACTTTCTTCTATCTTTTCAGGTAAACTACAATGAGCTCCATAGTAAGGTAATTGAAATGTTCCAACCAAGTGACTCTCAATCAAATAAAATAAGGGTTTTTTTTGATGATTTTACTATAATTTTAATTCGGTGGTAGGTCATTTAGCATAAAGTCGTTTGACATAACGGTCGATTGGCATAATGAGTCTGAAACCAAGATTTTGTTAATATGACATTCGTTTTTACGTTTATATTGAATCACACTGACAACCTCATTCGTATTTTGGAGTCAATTCAAACAAAAATGACACTTTATTCAACAATTATATGTTCTTGAATAAACTTAATCATATAAGGAAAGTCATTGCCGAAAGTATGTTATGATTTATCCAGAAATTACCATTAATGCAAATATCAGTTTTTCTTTTGAGATGCGCTATTGAAACAAATTTTTGCACTGCAGATTTTGATGTATTTTGAACAAATTTACCCTTCTGTCAAACATTGAGTGTTCTTTCTAAATATGATGTAACCATAATTATAGGTGTAAAACAGTTGATATAAAATTTAAATAAAGCTATATGTTCCTACTCGTACTTAGCACAGTTTTTAAGTCGTCGAACACGCAGTTTACACGCGACAAGCTTTATCTGCTAACTGAACTTTATATTAGTCTTGGCGGTTCACAACGGTACAATTTGCAACACGGAACATGAATGATAAGCAACGGACTGTATCTAATACTGGTTTATTTTCGACTGGTTAGATGTAGAAATTGGTTCTGATCGCTGACTGAGTGCGATATTTTTTGAGCAGCATTTCGCTACCTGCTATCGACCCTACTACCCAGACAACCAGAAATCGCATGAAAGTTCACGTTATAACTCGTTTATTCATACTAATTACATCAAACCCGCAAAACACCGCGGATAAACTCGTCAGATTGATGAGTTTCCTCGCATAAAACTTTTGTACTTTTGTTCCTCTGAATTCATTTGTACATTTTGCTTCGTCCCGTACACTCGTACAAAGTAAGTCAAATCGATCCGTAGCAGCTGTCAAATAAATATTTGTTATCATAAGTAAAGTTGCATAAGATCATAGGTTAGGTCGTTAAAATATTTATACACTCGTATTGTATTTTATTATTCATCATATAATATATGCACCACTACCCCACGGCCATTACCGGTGACAATCGGAAATTTCGACAATAGGGGAACTGGGGGTAAAATGAACACCCTAAGCAATTTTCATGTTTTCTTGCTTATGAAGCTGTCAGATTCTTCTTCAATTGCTCAGAATTGAAGAAGGATGTTTATGCAATGTAACAAGTTGAAATATTGTGATGGAAGTAGAATTTTATCAACATTATTATAGTTTTGAAAATGGCTTTCCACAGAGTCAATGTCCCAAACATGTAGGTAAAATGAACATACCATGGGGGTAATATGAACATGTAGTGGGGGTAAAATGAACACCATTCAAATTGAATGGGTTGCGGCATGATTCTCGGCATCTGGTACAGTTCAATGCATATCTCACGGACAATCCGGAATCGATGGAACGTTTGGCCGCGACCATTTGGATGGCTGTCCATGTATATCTTTGTATTTTCTCCGGAAAACTCTCGGCATCTGAAATAGAATCCGGTAGTATTCACCCTGCGATGGTGTTCATATTATCCCCATCTCGAGTGGTTCATTTTACCCTCAAAGAATCAACATCTTCAAATCATTTGTTCTAAAAAAATAGAAGATAAAAATAATTTCAATTTCCATCTACTTATCATAAATACTTTAAAGATATGATGTGCTACGCAGTTAAATAGATTTTTGATGGTTTAGTCATAAAAACCTTAAATTCCAGGAGTGAAAATTTACATCATATGAGAAAACGGAGAGGCGTACTTTGTTTTTGTTTACTTTTATATCTTTTGAAAGTTCTGGATCGCGCTAGAGTTGTCGAAATATTTCCTTAGTCTGAGGGTTAAGGATGGTGCAATGTTTTGCATAGATTTATAGCATAATTACTGTAAAACACAAACCTGTTCATTTTACCCCCCCTGTTCATTTTACCCACAGTTCCCCCAGGCCCGGATTTGAGGGGTGCCGAGGGGGCAAATGCCCCCCGTGAATCGAATAAAACTGAAAGACAGTTCGATAAATTATTCCTACATTATCGATTATTAATCAAAAATGCATCAGATATATCAATTTATAGTCAGCAGTAATTTTCATACGATTTCCATCTGTATTTTTCAGTTTCAATGAAAATTTTTCCGTTCGCCAATAAAAACCATCCAGGTTAGCGTTATCGTAGTAACGGTATAGTTTGTAGATTGGATACTAGCAACATACATATTTTGTTTGATAATTTCATCCAGATCGCTTCCAGAAAAAAAAACCCTTAATTCAATGAAAACCATCAACATTAGATCAAAAACTTTAAAAATCTTCTCGGGTTAATATACAGCAAGTGACAGCCTTCTGGATCTGTATTGTAAAATTACAGTACTCTATGTTCTGGAATGATCCTGTAAAATCAAAGATACTCGGTAATTCATACATTTTCTGGATTTTACTGTCAGAGTACTAAAACTACTATTTTATCAAACATATCTGAAATTCTACCAGAAATTTGATGTTTCCATATTCTACTGTTACTCTTTTCCGTATGTGCCTGATTTTTTAAACGTTGTATAAATATTTTTTTTTTGGTTTTGTTAAAATATTGCAATTTGTAGTTTAAAATTTACCATAGTTTTGACTGAAAATTACACAATTTAAATACAATTATATTTTACCCGATTCCTAAATTACTAGGCCCAGTGGATAAATTATCAAGGTTATTTTGCTATGGTCTTTGCAAACTTTACGCTCGAGGGCTATTTACAAGACTATAGCACCATCTGCAAGTTGTCTAAGCGAACATAGTTCTTCCAAACTGTTGTCAATATCTCGAACAGTAATAATAAAGTAAGAGACTAAAACATGAAACTTCGGGAAAGCTTATGTAGTTAGTTCTGGAAGTTGCTATTTGACCGCGAGTGAAGCTCATGTGCTTGTCAGAAAGCAATAGTTCCTTGTACTCAATGACTAGTTTGATGTTTGATTGAAGCAAAGCTTGTTAATCGTTTGTTGCATTACCGTTACGCAAAACAAATTGAGTATTTGAAAGATTATAGTTTTATCCAGTCACGATATGACCATTTTTTTCTTAAAATAAAGGTAGGAAACCATTAATTTCCTCACGATATAATACCATAGCTAACCGTTTCGCTTATTTGTTCAATAACGAATGACTTCATTGAATAAAATTGAAAAAAATATTATTTCATTTTTTATCGTTATCCAAATCTTGATAATCATATTGTCTTGATTTCAACAGGAACGATTTTTGATTTGTTTGAGTAATTCATACATAGAATTATTTTACGTAACATTCACAAGAGTTCAGACCCGGGCCCACCGAGGCCCAAATCTGGCACTGAGTTCCCCTATACACTTTCGTTGGGGTTTCCCTGTTTAACCATGGCAATCAACTTATAACATCCCGTATTAGGGCGGTTCAAAATTCAAAAATGTCTAAGAATCCAATCTCCCATATGTTACTTACCATCCTTACAATAAAAATAGTTATCTGTGAAATTGTTAGCTCTCTAGGTGGTAATTTAAAGGTGGCCCAAAGACAATGTAGGTTCATATAGAAATTACTAAGGAGAAATTTTGAGGTATGTTCCAAACACTTTAGTACTGTAATGTAAGTACAAACTTTTTATCCCGTAGTAAAAACTCATTCTTCAAATCATAATAAAGACATTTGCTGAAGAGAAAAATACAATCCGACGGATAGAAGGAGAGATATTCATGAGTTTGTTTACTATTATTTAGCTTAATATGGGATTATAACCCTGCAAACATGTACAAAAATCCCAAACAAAATTAGCTCAAAAGATATTTGTTTCTTCAACAACAGCCTACATTAAGGTTTAAATAAGAAGTTTTCAATATGGAATTATAAGTTTCTACTTACATTACAGTACTAGCGTGTTTGGAACATTTCTCAAAACTTCTCCATTGTAATTTCCATATGAACCTAGATTGTCTTTGGGCCACCTTTAAATCACCACCTAGAAAGCTGAAAATTTCACACTATTTTTATGGCGAGGATGGTAAGGAGCTGAGACGAGACTCGCGAAGACGGTCTTCTTTTTCTGTGATTGCTGAGTTTTTTCTTATTCCACTTTGTGTTTATATCAATTATGCGCATGCTGTTCAAACCCTCACATGAACCTCTCAGCAAAAAATGTTTGAGTTTGCATCACATCGAATCATAAATAGCCGTTTGAGTGAAATTTCACGCCAGCAAACGTAGCAGACATTAGAAATAATTAATCTTCTGCTTAGATTTATCAGCAACTTTAGAAAAAACTGCTCCACCGACTGAGGTTTTTAATAACAGTTTACTTTGAACACAATACTTTTCACTTTTTCAGCCATATAAACGGTGGGCTGCATTTGACGTTTCGTGAGAGGGGAATCTGGGCTGCATATGACGTTGATATTTTTCCTCTTCGCGAGTCTCTCTCAGGTAAGAAGCATATGGGAGATAGGATTTTCAAACATTTTTGAAATTTGAATCGCCCTAATCCCGTATTGATCTGTGATAGCATAGAAGCTCAATTGGCCCTTTTCAGGGCCAACAAACTTTGTTAAAAGGGTTTATTGAATAATATTTCCTGATTTATCTATCATGATCTAAATCTAGCGGTATTGTACAAAACTTGATTTGGTTCACATAATTTAATCCACACAATCTCATGAAATTTGAGAATTTATTCGTGGATGCCGCTGCAGCGCCGTCGGACCGTAATAACATCATAGTACTCAGCATTGTATGGCATTTCTAACATCATCGTTGATTTATCATATAATGGGGAAACATTTCCTGAATTCTCGAGTACGAAAATTGGGAAATGTATTAAAATTGCAACAGATTTTAAATACTGTTCACTAAACTGATTCTTGACCAGCTGTAATAAACATCTATTGATCTGAAATTTTTCTACATGTTAGTTTCAATAAAGAAATCCATTGAAAATGTCATACTTTAAAAGCAGAGCATTCATATCAACGCTTGTATTGGGATTCGAATTCCGATTTCCATAACTTTTACACACATTGATCAGAAATATTTAAAATTTGCTCGAAGGCAAAACATGCGTATTTTTTATTTATTGTAAACTATTGAAATCATGTTTTATTGTACATCCGGAAAGATATGTAAATCCCTAACCAAGACATCAACTTCATATACCTTATGTCCCAGATTGGTCGATCAGAAGAAGGAAAGAATACGAAAGAGAGGAACATCGTCTGCTATTCAAATTGTGAAAAAAATACTACCTTCGACTGATTCGGTTCATTTCATTTAAACTTTCGAGCTAGTAAGAGCTTCTCGTGATGATCGCAGCATCGGTACAGTCTAGACACCATCCCGTTAGGCACCACTACAAGAAGCCGCCTCATGATCGGCTGATCCGAAAAGCTGCCAATCTTCGGGTATGTGGAATCGCTCAGGATTGAGCTACGTTTCCAGATTTCAACTTAATCCCTGTGGTTGTCATATAGCCTATTTCCCAGATCACATACCGAAGAAATAGGCTAAATAGGAAATAAGCTATATGAAATTGATGTCTTGACAAGGGATGTACAAGATGAACATTATGCTGTTATTGCATCCCGACTTCACTGCAGCAGCGCGACGGAAACATCCTCAAATTATCGTCGATTATTCGTAATAAATCAAATATTGTATGATGCTACGATATGGTTCAAGAGATTATAGTAAGTATGTAATTTACACATTAGGATTTTTCCTTCATTAGGTTTTTCCTTCACTATCGATGCTGAGCCTGCTGAGATGCGATCCAAGCGGAGAGTGAAAAGCAAATGAAGTCAACTTTTCTCTTGCACCTCTATTTATAGATTTGATTGAAATCAACGTTCTCTTATTATTAATCTATTTGGATAGGTATGTAGGATTCAGTAAGTAAACGACAAGACCCTTTTATGCCTTGTCTTTCGATTGAGGTGCTAATCAAAGAATTTCGTTAAGCCAGCAAAAAGTTTTAGAGTTTAAAATATTTCATACCAACGTAACTCTCTTGGTTTTGAAATTCCAATTTCACTTCTGTATAGAGAATTATTATTGTAGTATCAAACTGAGCGGCATAATAACTGTCTTTCATTCATCATAATCAAATCAAATCCTTTTTAAAGTATTTTACTTTGAAATCCGAAGCTCTGAAAAAGCTTCCAAGCCAAATGACCCTTAAAACCATAACGTAATTGAAAACTCACAATCACAGCACCTCCCAAGTAACATTAGTAGCTGAACAGTAGGTTATTAAACTAAAATAAGCCTAAGAGTGATTTGTTCGGCTCTTATTCAGTATAAATGTTTGTGTGGCTATCATCAATCATCAAACATCCTATCATCTGCAAAAAGCTACTGCACTATTGTTAGAGTTTGACCCAGAATTGATCGAAGTTGTGTGCATAGTAGTTCTACGTCAACCCCGCGGTAATGTAACGGACATTACCCACCCCAATTTTTTATGTCGATACGTAATCAAACGATTTACAGAATTTTTATCCTTAGTATTTAGAATATGTGAAACTATTAATCCTTACCCTTGGAACGTCGCTGTTTGGAATATGAGTCATGTTTGATATTTGAGATAAAACGGAACATTGGATCAGTTCTATGATGGAGGAAACTACCATGCCCACACATTTACGGATCACTTTGGCGTTCAATATCGAATAAATTGCTCAAAACATAAACGTTGACGTAAAACATATTTTTGCCAAGTCATAATATTTCTCTTTTACCATTTGTAATGCTAAGCACAACATTCAACCGCTAAATAACAATGTTTTTTGATCATCGTTTTTGGGTTGCTGATGTAACTCGCCAGGATTGGGACACAGGAGGACCAACTTTTCGATCTGGATCATTATTTTTTTTCATTGATGGTTCAAAACAAGATAACATGGTAGGGTCAGGAGTATTTGGCCCAGGAGTAAATGTATCTAATGCACTGGGATGTTGGCCAACAGTTTTTCAGGCCGAAATTTATGCCATTCTTGAATGCGCTGACATTTGTCTTAAAAGGCGCTACAGGAATGCTAATTATGTATTTGTTCGGATAGCAAAGCAGCCTTGAACGCTTTGAAGTCTAGAACTTACACATCAAGACTTGTTTGGGAGTGTGCCAAGCTACTGCAGCAGTTGTCCTACCGTAATAATGTTAATCTATATTGGGTTCCTGGACATTGCGGAATAGAAGGAAATGAAAAAGCTGATCAGTTAGCAAAACAAGGTTCTTCCATGCAATTTATAGGCCTCAACCGTTCTTCGGAATTGCCTTTGTGCTCTGAAAATGCAATTAAAGAGCTGGATGAAGGCAAAAATTAAACTAAACTGGAAGAACGCAATGGACTCTCGTCAGTCCAAACGATTCATCGAACCAGACGCCTATCAAACGCTGAGGTTGATAAACCTTAATAAACACGATCTAAGTACTTATACTGGCTTATTAACAGGCCACTGCCCCAGCAAACGTTACCTTAAAATTATAGGTAAATTGCCAGAAGATATGTGTCGTTTCTGCAAATTAGAAAGCGAAAGCACGGAACATTTGTTGTGCAAGTGTGTTGCACTATACCACAAGCGTTGTAGATATTTAGATAAAGGCTTGCTAGAGCCTAATGAAATTCAGTACTATCATCCAAAACAGGTACTACATTTTATCCGAAACGTAGTACCTGATTGGGATGCACGCCAATAGCTGTGGAGATAGTTACTTCATATAGTAACATATTTCTACAGCACGGCAAAAACAAAGAGGATAACACCACAATAGATCAACTTAATGGTCGCAGTGGTATCATGTCCCCACAAGGAAAAAAAATCTTTGATAAAAACACATCTATTAGTTCGAAAAACATGTTTCCACAGAACATTTGCACGTGGCGTAGCACCGCCGAATCTAATTTTCACCAGCGAAATTGAAAAAAAAAAAAAAGAACGCGGACGAGGTAAACGTGACACTAAATTCAAAACGCAGCCGCCCGCGCGCCTGGCTTGCTGCTATTCCCAGCTCCAGACTAGGGCAACTCAACAAACATTGCAAATTATATTGCACAATAATTATTTTTACTTTTGATACGCAATTAATTAGAATATCTTGTATTTAAAAGTTTATTAAATTTACATTGATTGATTGGATCATTTTAATGAAAATATTTTGGTCTAACTTTTCCTAAGAGCAAATTTTACTAACTCAGAATCTTTTTTTTTGCAATGCAAAAATGTAACGATCTTCTAAGATAGTAAATCATGCAGATGTTCAGTGGAATACCTATAATCATAGGGAACCCGAATTTAATACTAGTCCATTTGAACGTTCTTGCTTGAAATCGATATTTTCTAGAAATCATTAGATAAACTAGAGGTTTTCCAATTTTTTTTCAATCATGTATATATACTTTACGTTTTTTAATTGATCAGCCTAACGAAAATATTTTCGTCTAACTTTTCTCAGGGGCAAATTCAACTAACCAAAAGATTTTTTTTCTGTAATCAGCTTATAAGTCATGTCCAAGAAATAATTGAATACATTTATAGACAGCGTTGAATGTTTTTTTTATCGAATCACGAAGAGTATTCTCTTGCAGAATATTATCTTCGGATTTTAAGATTGTCCTGTTTTTTACCGTGACCTTGTTGGAAAAAGTGACTATTTGGTGCCCAGGACGAAAAAAGTTACCTGCTACCAGCCCTGTATAAGATCTGTACCCTTAACCCGCTGTGGTAATGAGCTATAGGCTCTCTTTACGCTCATGCGTTTTTGCAGTGTCCTTTTTAGGGCGCTGTTCGAACCCATTGTGGTATAGAGCTACGTGCTCTCAATTCGCTTATGCGATTTTCCCTCTTCAAGGGACCCCACTCCTATTTCCTCCCATCTTTCCCTTCCCTTTCCTCTCCCTTCGGGTAGATGATGAAATAGCCTCAAATATGGTGATGGCACAAATCTCCCAAATGGCGGGGAACGTGCAATCTTTTCCAGCTTTTCTGGTTTCTCGACCACTATAACGTTTGGAATAAGAAGCGGTGCAAAATTTCACCATTAAATACAACAGCCTCAGGTGCACTGTCTGGCCGAAACCAGTGTTCTACCACCCAGCTCCAAGCATCAGATCCATCACTACTGGCAGGATGATAAGCCCTCTAAAGTTTCGCTCCTAAAAAGTAAATGTTTTACTGCTTTCCATGATGCTTCCTCTTCCTCTGCATCGCTGATGGTTAGCGCAATTACGCTTCAATCATTTCACGCCCCGACTGGAATGTGTACGTGAGCCTACATTTTGGGAAATGAACTTTTTACAAGCTATACCCTCCAATTCTCCGGTTACACTTCCGAGCTGCGAAGGTCGGTCGGTGTGATATACCTTTTTTGGTGGGTGGGTCCAGTTCAGGGCCAAGGATTGATGCTGATGCAGTGAGCGCACGGTGTGTCTGGCAGAACAATATTATCACAGAAAATATCTACAAGTCTCACGTCATTCGAAAATATAGGTATTAAGCGAGGTGACGAGTTCTTCAAAAGACACGCCGTGAGTGGTTCAAGGACGAAATGATGCTGACGGAAGTGGCAAGTGTGAAAAAGGTAGCCAGATGAAAAACGATCGCGGTATGATTGGGAAGCCTTTTTTCCACTCTCCTTCGGGAGTCATATTTCTACGCTGACGGTACACAGATTGGAATTTGTCTGCAAAATTCCTGCAAAATCCTGATTTAGTCCGTGTGCTACACGATTGAAATTTCCATTTAATGCGCCATGAAATTATACACACGCGGTGCCACTTTCCTTCGATTTCACAAATCTTATCCTTTGCTGTAATTAGCACTCGTACGCCCCGAAAGCAAACGTCTCCAATTACCATTTGAAATCAACACTCCTAACAGCACCATAAATTCCGTGCTTCCTTGTGACTGTGAATAACCCACTTGTAAGGCACTTAGTTTCCTGCAGCTCCTTCCGCATCGCGCCGCACCTTGCAGCTTAGGCACCAGGAATGGTTTCAAATTACTTTTCAATGGTTGGTTAAGCAGATAGACGAATTAGTAGCACAAACATGTGCTGCTTGCTACAAACAACTGCTCGGCGGAGGAATACTACACTGCTCTGGGAGCCGGGAAAGCGATTTACTGCCGTGCTCCACAAGTTTTCCGTAATCGCATGTTCTACCACCACGTTCGAAAAGTAGCTGCACCCAACCTCAAAGAGGGAGGCACAAGGTACCTAAACGTGTGCTTCTCGATTCCGGTGGTGCGATAAAGCCTTCCTTGGACGAAAAACCACTTTTCTCCGTTTTCCGCTCCTACTGACACACTCCCGACTGTATGAAGAAAACCGGTTGCACCTCCGTCAATGGGCGTAGCCAGGCTTTGCATTAGAATGGGACGAGCAACCTTAAAAGTGCGGTCTACGCAAAATCGATCATTATTCACAGATTCCTTGCTAGAATGGGGGGGAGGTGGATGGTGCAAAATGGAAACACTCTTGGAAAATATTATGTAAAATGCACATGCACATAAAAAACCAAACCTTTAGTCCGTTCTTGAAATTATCGTAAAATGGAGTGCGAGGGACACGTAGGGTTTTAAGGGATTGAACTTCTCTATCAAGTTCGACAAATTACAGAAACGTCGAAAGTCGATATATCAGTCATCTAAAATACTTCATTTGTTAGGTGGATTGTGAGCTGCATTATATGATAGGGGTTGTCTATTAATATAAAGTATTATGGATTCTAGATATTGTAAATGTTTCTAAACATTTTAGTTCCTATTTTATGAGCTCAACCAATACATTCATCTACAAAACTGTGAAAAATATGTGAATAACTTAGAAGATAAGTATATTTAATTGAGATCATAATCTAGGCATTTTTAATTTTTTTTTTTATGAAGAAAGTCTTATTTTCAAAATAAGTGGGGTGTTTAGGGATTATTTATTCTACTTTCCTATGTAACTTAATTCATTTGATTCATGCCGTAATATATTTCAATACACTGTTGGCTTGTTCCGTGGAGTAAAACTGCAATGTCAAGGATAAGGGTCTATTTTGTAAGTCACTGAATATCAACAGAAATGACTGAACTCAAAATTTGGTGAAACTGGTAGGTTTTTTCTGTCTACTATTTTCAAAATTCGTTTGGAAATGTCTGTCCCACTGAAGGAAATGCGTCGTTTACTGTGACACTTTATTAACAGGGACACTTCCCCCATTGAAAATAAAAGCATGTTGAATTTATCCTAATATATGATAGTTTATTCGCAAAGTTGCTCTGCACAGCTTCTAGGATCCATAAACTTCCAATATATATAAATTGACGCTTATATTGAGCTGTTCGGTAATCCAATCCGCACAGTGGCGTAGCTAGGGTTTTGGGGGCCCGGTGCGGAGGTAGATTTGGGGGCCCCACAAATAGAGTATTGCAAAATATGTCTTATAAGCTAACACATACCTACAAATGTTTGTCAAAAACGTTTAATATTAAAAAAAAAAACGTGATTTAGAGGTCAAAATATATTCTGCTAGTAAAAATTAACCCGTACGAGGATTTAGGAATCAAAAAATACCTATGAAGCAATTGCTGCAGAAGTTCCTATAAATTTCTGTTTTCAAGGATCTTTATTTAAGAGATTTGCAGCCCGAGGCTGGCTCATTTCTTTCGGTCTTTGAAGGAATTCTTGGATAACTTTCTGTATGATGTACGGTATTTAGTAGTTTGCTTACGATTATATCTAGATGAACGCTTTAAAGGCTCGTGGAAAAATATATCAATTCATAAGAAAATAGCTGATGAAACGGCTCTATTTTTTGTGTTTTTTTATGCAGATCTAGGAGGCAATCAAGGATGAAATGTATGATGTTATTATTGATATTATTTTATGAGGAATCCCAGCGAAACTCATAGAGGTATCCTGAGATAAAATTTTGGAATAAACTCTAAAAAACATGCAGGAATTCTGCTGAAGTAAAAATATTTTCCTGGAATTCTGTCAAAATTCCTGAAATTTTTGGATTCTTTTTTTTTATTTTTGAGAAACTCCTTATAACAGAAGTCTTGTTAGAATATATTAAAATAATTTTGAAGAAACTGGTAGAATCGCTTGGAAGTTTCTGGGAATATTAGGGGAAAAGCACTAATTTTCGACCTACAAGAATTCTGTGCCAATTTTTGGATTTTCATACAAAGAAGGCCAAAATCGTATGAATGGGTCGAAAATTAGTACTGGGTCGAAAATTGGTGCTTTTCCCCTACTGCTTTTATCACTTGAAGGACTTATTGTAGTAATGGATGAATCCATGCCGTGCTCCCTGGAAAAAATGAGGGACGTATCTAAAAGGATTTCCAATTATCCGAGGAATTCAAACTTCTAAGATAAATACCAGATGAAAAAACCTAAAATAAATTTCAGAAAGTATAGTGGTAAAATAATACTTAGGAAAACCACGGGATTTCTTGGCCAACGGTACGCCAATAAATTCCTAGAATGATTTCTGTAGGATTTCTTGAACGATCCTTGAGAAAATCCGGGTATAAATTTTCGGATTTTCTGTGGCAATTTCATTTTAAATCCCTTAATGAATTTACAACCATATAGGAAAGCTGGATAGATTATTACTAGCAATATTATAGTGTATTTTTTTCAAAAATTATTAGAAAAGTCCTACTGGCATTGTTTAGAATATTCTGTACAGTTTCTACATGAAAGCGCTGGAAATAGTTTCATGGATTTGTTGCTTATGTTAATTCCGAAAAAAAAAAAATAATTTCTGCAAACATTCCTGGAAAAATTCCAAAACGAATAATTGGAAATATTTTCTCGTTTTTTTTTTTCAACGTAATCTTAAAGCAATCTCTGGATACGTTTAATAAAAAATAAATAAATCCACGGCATAGTTATATATAAATAACCAGGAGAAATGTGTTAGGCAATGCCTGATTCACGGTCATTTGAGAATAAGTTTGGAAGATTTTTGGTAGGTATTTTTAGATGATTTAAAAATAAAATCTGAAAAATTTCAATATACAATCAATGTTTAAAATAATAAATTAAATTTAAATTTGTAAAACAAAAATGTGTAAACTTTTTGTGTTTTATCTGTTTTACTCAAGTTTGTGCCCTTTTAAGGGGGCATGATCCGTCATTGATTTCGGAGTATTCAAAAGCAATTTTTTTGTTCAAAATCAACAACTTTATCAGGCAAATGTGTTTACTGTATTCTTTTCTACAACCGAACCACAGTGAACACATTTTCATAGATTAATTTCGTGTTTTGAATAGAGAAACTGCTTTTGAAGTTTCGATGATCACGATGATTACTATGACGGAGCGTTGAACATTATTATTTTTTCGCGCCCTCGGATTTAAAAGAAAATAAATAGTCGACCTTAAGTCGTTGGCTTACTCATTCTACAAAATTCATGCTTTTGAGCATATCTCAAACATTGAAATTTGAACAAAATGTACACCTTTAGCATGTATATTAGAGTGGTTCAAAAAATCGTTTTTGCTCCACACCGCTCATTTGATTCTAGATCAAATTCTGAGTGTCCTCCCAAAATTTGAGCTCATTCGGATGAAAACTGAGACTGCACAAGCTCTTCAAAGTTTATATGGGAATTACTATGGGAAAAGCAAGCAATTCATTCAATCAGTCATAGTGTTTGCCCATGTACTCTTGAGGATTAGAGCTACGTTGATACTGTGAGATACATTCATCTGCTACAACTTTGCCGAAGTCCGTTTTCAAATCGGATGCCCCAGTAATTAGTTATTGATTTTTGAATGTGTTGTAAAACTTTGGCTATAATTATTGGGCTGTTCTGCAGGCATCACTGAAAAATGCAGTAAAACATTGTAGCCATGATTTGTGCGTGCTATCTTTCGCGCCAGGTACAGCAATGTTGCCTGTTCAGAAGTTAAATGAGCACTGCTTAAGAATTTGTGACTGCATTTAAATCAATAACTAATTACTGAGACGCCCGATTTGAAAACGGTCTTCGGCAAAGTTGTAGCAGATAAATGTATCTCACAGTATCAACGTAGCAATAATCCCCAAGAGCACATGGACAAACATTATGACCGATTGAATGAATTGCTTGCTTCTCCCATAGTAATTCCCATATAAACTTTAAATGGCTTGTGCAGTCTCAGTTTTCATGCGAATGAGTTCAAATTTTGGGAGAACACTCAGAATTTGATCTAGAATCGAATGAGCGGTGTGGAGCAAAAACGTTTTTTTGAACCACTCTAATGTGATATTGAGAAGGTATCTGTCAAATTTCTAAAATGAGTGACAATGAGAATGGTTAATATCGTGAGAAAATAAATACAGGTTAAAATTTCACCAATGCTCCAAATTTCTGGAGGCCTACAAACTTGGTAAGATTTGATTGGAAATCAGAATTCATGAAGTATTATATAAATATAAATAATTATGAATCCAAAGCCGTTATTAGACTCAACATCTTCAACATAGGTAGTTCAGTCTACTTAAGTATCTACATCAGGGCCCCGTTTAGCTATTAGAAGACTCGGATTTCTCATGCGTGCTATCGATTGAACAACAACAAGAAAACTAACTTACAATACAAATATTCGTGGAGGTCCCTAAAATGTCTTTTTTTTCTTTATTAGATAGACTTTCAGCCCGAGGCTGGTTCGTCTCTTTCCCTACCCCTCTATCCCTAAAATGTGTCAAATGTGGGAGAGATTTATGTTGGGCTGTTGGCCCCGGTAGGACCGTGACTGTGGGCCCTTACATTTTAGGGCCTCCCGGAGCCCTCAGTCCACTCTAAAATATTAAAAATAAGGGATAATCAGGGCCCCTGAATATCGCAGATCCAAGTCTGCTTATCATGCTCATTTTTTTTTTGGGATCTTACAAATTGCCAGTTTTTCACAAGCTATGTCGATCTTTTAATGCTATGAGATATCCGTACTGCGATTTTGGAGCCCCTAGAAGATCGGGGCCCGGTGCGGACCGCACCCACCGCACCCCCCTAGCTACGCTACTGAATCCGCATGGTTATTGAATTAATTAACTCATTACGCGTGGTAAAGATGGGCAAAATTATGAAAAAAATCCACGTGCTCGGCTGGGATTTGAACCCAGGACTCTTGTATGCTAGACGAGCGCTTTACCACCTAAGCTACCGAGCCACTTGGTGACCCAATAACAGAGTTGGTTACAAGTTTAGAATTCAAATCCCCACAGATCACACAGACCCCTTTCATAACCCATATCCATGCATCTCATTTTACTACACACGCGGGCTGAGCGAGTGCGATTTGTTTAGTGTTGAAACTGTTTGCCTAGCATGTTCCTTTTATTTTTTTGAAAAAAGATCTGAGGTTCATGCTAATTTGATAATGTGTGTGTGTGTTTCAACAACTCTTTGCCCAGAGATTCCTCCGTGAATCAAACATGTTTCCAAGATTTTTTTTTCAGGTAATTCATCAAGAATTATCTCCATGCTTTAAAAACCTACTGGTTAAATTTTAAAATAATTCACAAATCACTTTAACAAACTGATTCTTCTGTCATTTTCAAAGCAAATTTCTTTTATTACTCTTACAGAAGTTTTTCTACGAGCATTACAAGTACAAGTTATTATAAAAAAATTACCAATGAATATTTTAATACGAAGTTGACTTAATCATGTTTCATAAAAAAATCTAAGAATCCACAAGAAATTGTTTATTTTAAAATATCCTAGGGGAATTATTCTAGATATTTTGTTTGATATTTTTATAATTTCCTAAGTATTTCATGATTTATTAAAAAATTTCAATGAGAATCACCTTTTTTATTATTTCTCCAGAGTTACCTTTATGAGAAAAAGACGGGAAAACCGGGAATTGGAGATGGTCACCGGGAAAATGATTTTTAACAAACATATTCAAGTTCTAAATCTACAAACCACCAAAAATAAGTTGCAGAAAGTTGGTATGATTGATTATATTGTCATTGAACATCTGTAAACTTGGACAATTAACATTTGAACATTAGTGATTCAACTTCTTCACTTTTAGATATTAAACTAATTTAACGATCAACGCTCCGTCATCGTAATCATCGTCATCATCGAAACTTGAAAAGCAGTTTTTCTGTTCAAAACTACAAATTATTCGATGAAAATGTGTTCACTGTGTTTCGGTTAGAGAACAGAATACAGTGAACACATTTTCCTGTAAATTTTCTTGATTTTGAACGAAAAAACTGCTTCAGAAAATTCCGAAATCAATGACAGATCCTGCCCCCTTAAGTAAGTACTAATGTTTGCAAAAATCCTCAAAACAATTATGTAATTTGTGATACATCTATTACAACGGTAGACACTACAAGATCCAGCAAAGCTGAAGCCAATCGATGTTTGTCGAAAGAGTAGGGAATAGGATAGAAGGTCGCACTGAGAAATTGTAAGGAAGTGAGTTTAGAATGACACAGAAATTGAATTAATAAATCTTTTTTAGCTTTGGCTCATCCACTAAACTAAGCACCTTTGATTTGCTGAAAGAAGCTCAGCATCCGACTCTACGCCCTATCCTTCAATCGGATTTCAAACATCGCTTGATACATATATCAATATTGTGTCATTCTACGCGAACATTGCTCTCTGAAATAGCTTTGTTTTCTTCAAATACACTATCTTGATTGGACAATGATTTTTACATTTTAAGATTATGTTCTGTGTTGGGTGCTATTCGGTACTGTGAGATATCCCCCGTTTTCACTCAAAGTCGATCAAAATTTCACTTACACCCCTTTGCTTGCAATTATTTCCTATGGCAACTTAATTTGTGGAAGAACCTCTATTGAATGCCTACTAAAGGAATGCTGGAAGGAGTGCCATTAGAAATATATGGAGGAACCTAACCTAAGGAAATCCTTGGATAGAGCGCTAAAAAAGATCTTGAAATTCCTAAATATCCTCGGATTTCGGTTATGATTCATGCGACATATTAAGAAATAACTTTAAATCCTGGTGAAAATCAATACATAACTTCAGAAGAAAAACCTGAACATGTATTTCTCGTTAAACTCCTGAGTTATTTTCCAAATAAACATTGGAAATTTCCAAATTCTCTCTAGTTTTTTTTTTTCAGAAATATTAAAAAAAAAGGTTCTTCATGTTAAGGTGATTGTAGAACGGAGCCTCGCCTCAAATTTTCAAGAGCACATCGCATTGGTCGCCACCAGCAAGCAAGCAATTTGATTGGGTTTCAACGCGAACTGTTCTCAGACTCTGCAGACTTATGCACTTGAAAATTCAATGTTTGGCTTTGTTTTATAATCACCTTTATCCAGAAAATATTTATAGATTAAATTCTTGCAAAAATCCTTTGTTAAATCCCAAAGCATTGCAGTATCTTTAATGTAATACCATATTAAATTTATACTTAAATTCTAACACGTTGGGCGCCAATAATAACTCCCCCGAGACTCCCTTGGGAACCCCTGAAGAGCTAGTGGCTACCAACCACTTCCGGGTAACTAGCTCAGTAACATGAGACCCCTGAACTGTGTCGCAGGGTCGGCATGTTACTGGGTAATCGGAGGGGCTTCGCGAACAAAGTATGAAAACAGGAAATTTCACATTCTTAAACACATTTATTAAGCCCTTGTGTGGCGTGTGGGTGTGGGTTGTACAGGTTTATGTGGCGTGTAAGCGAGACTTGTCGGGGAATTTCTGTACTCACTGCTGCAGCTACCGGTCCTTCTTCTTCATCGCGTTGGCCCACACGGCTGCTCCTGCACTACCGTGTGGCCAGAAACTCGCAGCGAGGCTGCTCGGGGTTGGTGGAATGGCGGATTGCTGCATCTAGCGGGCGTTGCTGGCGAAGATCCGGCGAACAGGCGTCTTCCTTCATTGACGAGATCGGCACGGCCCAGGACGAGACCGGAATGACCGTGCCGAGAAAGGACCCTCCTTGACGGTTAAGGCCGAAGGCCTGAGGGAATTGTCCGGAATCGGACGAGGACGAATCCTTTGCTGTTAGGCTCGGAAGCCATCTTGACTTCCGAGCCGCCGTGTGTTGACCGTTCTTAAAACGGATACGAGGTCCTGTTATAAGGAATTAGGAGGTTTACCGTCAGGGTGGTCAAATGCAATTGCTGGACCTATTTACCTGAACGGAGGCAGTTCCCTTGTCCAACACCCTGATTAGGGGGGGGGGGGGTTAACAATTATACTGCACTTCACAGACACTGATCTTAACACACGGACGCCTGATAATACTCTGCCCAATAGCCTATTTCTAGAAGATGGCAGCGCCCAGTAGATTCATCTTCTCTTTCCATTCATTCTACCATTTTTGTGCGACTATTGGGCGAGTTATCGAAAACCCCTTCAGTAACGTAGTCGATTTTGGTTACAGTGGTACAAATTCTCGCTAAAATGTAGCCTACTGTATTTTATAATTAAAAACGTGAATTTTCGTAAACATATAAATTCATACAAACACAAAAATCTAAAGATTGGAACCAACCGGTTACAAATATTTGACAAAAATATTCAAGGTAATTTAATAAAAAATCCAATTATCATAAGTATTTTGCAATTTTCTTGGGAGAAGCTATAAACACACACACTTCGTATAGTATCCAATTCTAGATTAGGCAACATACTGGAAGCATCCTTGAAGTTATTTTTGTTGGAATTTAAGAAAGAGTGCTTGGAAAAATCCCTCAACTAATGTTTAAGGAAATCTACTCAGAAAATCCTTGAGAGAATACCAGGCGCAATGTTGGGAGTTGTTCTTAGTGGAACTCCTTGGATTATTCCTATAGGATACCATCGATTATCGTAGGAGTTTAAAAAGAGGTCCAAGAGGAAAATTTATTGGAGTTTCTCAAGGAATCATCAAAAAAGTTGTTGTAGAAAATCTGACAAGTATCGAAAACAGTTTTTTTGTTTTTATTCCCAGGTTGCATTTCGTCAAAAATTTCGTTAAATTTTTCATTTGAATACGATTTATTTGTGCTGATCGGAATTTGAGTCAAGGTGTTCGGAATGTGAGACAGAATGAACACAGTGTTCGGCATTTTAATCAAAATGTTATTCCATACTTTCACGTAAAAACAATACTTAACTAATTTAAAATAACCTTCTTATCGGCACACCCAACAGCTAACGGTTAGACTTTGTGAAGAAATAAAAATTTTCACAAATAACTGCAAAGTTGAGCCTATCAGATGCATTTAAAGTCACTGTTGGCCTTAAGTGTTCAAAATATGAGTCAAAACGGTTTTTTGGACTTTCTCTGAAGAGATTCGTCGATTAAACCACGAGGAAATATAGGAAGTTTTTTCAAAGAACTCCTGGATTGATTCATTTTAATAAACAAGTGAAACTGCTGGCAATATCTTTGGAAAACCCCTTTTGAGTTGCATAACAGAGTTTTAGCAGATCTCGCAAGATCGAATAATTTCTTCTGGTGAGAACTTTGACTGACTTCAAAACTTCTACAAGAAACTTTCCCTAATGCTTTTTATTTTTGGATATAAGTAATGGAGACTACTGTACGCCTCCTGGCTACGCCCATGCCACCATCCATCGCCATCGGCGAAGGGAAAGCAGGAAGGCTGGAGCTATGTACGAAATTACAATCCTTAAAAGCGAAGCGACAGCTGGAACTCCATGGGTTTGCAATGGTGCCGTGCTATTCATGCACACACAAGACGGGAATGTTCAACGTTGTTGGACCACAATTCCGTGGAGGCAGGTATTAATTAAAATGTAATTTAGTTTACATTCTGCTCCGCCGGTTGTAATACTTCTTTGCACACTGTGCCGTGCTGTCAGGATGACTCGAAATGCGATCGTGTGCGACACTGTTGCGCTAAAGTGTGGTGCTCTCTAGGTATTTGTAGCGTGGTGCGATACGATTCGAGTGAAACAGGACACGACTGCTGTTGTTACGAGCATTTGGGAAAATTTATCTGATGTTCGCGTAAATTATTCTTGAAAACATGTAGATGAGAGGGCTTTCTTCAGGCGAATGGTTAGAGTCCGCGGCTACAAAGCAAAGCCATGCTGAAGGTGTCTGGGTTCGATTCCCGGTCGGTCCAGGATCTTTTCGTCATGGAAATTTCCCTGACTTCCCTGGGCATAGAGTATCATCGTACCAGCCACACGATATACGAATGCGAAAATGGCAACTTTGACAAAGAAAGCCAGCGCAAATATTTGAATGGCAATGCACAATCTTGTGTCTGATTTGAGCTGGTTTGAATCAAACTAAATTTCGTGAAGAACGTCTTGCTTTTAACAGGAATCATGTTAAAAAATCATGCTAAACCTAGCATTTACACATTACCATTTAAAATTTTACCTTACATTGATTTATCTCTATTAAATTATTTTATTTGTATTACACATAAATGTTGACATATTCCAGAAGTTCAATTAATTATTACTAGGTACTCAGTCAGCTTGAAATGTTCTTGGTCAAATGCGGCTAATGATTCCTGGAAAGCATTATTTGCTCAAATTTATGCGTTCAACAAGGGCCCATTAATTGAATCCTGATCGTAATCAAACAGTTGATGCTCCTTGCTGTATTAAAGCATCCCCGTTCCGAACGGCCAGCGTTATCGATAAATATGAAACCATCAGGCAAACGAACGCTTAGCTGCTCCTTCCTCCACGCAGCTCGCGTGGCAACAAATTTGTTCTGATTAATCAGCGATCGGCAATGATAAACAATTCTGATAAACACGAAATCCGAGCTGCACTACTCAACGCAGGAAGATTCCATTAGCCATCAGGCCACCACCACCATCCATCGAATTGATCCTGGTCGGCTGACCGTAAAAAGGGGTAGCTTTGATAGCTCGTTGTCTCCCACGTCAGAGGCGCAAAGGTTACTGACCTGCGTTCGATCCCAATAAAGTTGATATCGTCCGCAAAGCCAAGGAGCACGTATGACCGTGTGATGATAGTACCGTTTCTCTGCAAGCCAGATCTTCTAAAAATCTAAAAAGACCTTCGAGTGCAATGTTGAACAGTAATTTCGAAAGTGCGTCTCCCTATTTCAATTCGTCTAACGTCACGAACGAGTTTGACACCTCGTCTGCAATCTGAATACTTTATTTGGAACCATCCGGCGTTGCACATATCCGTCTAATTAGTTTCGTCGAAAACCATCTTCAGACTAATCTGCTAGAGCTCATTTCTTTCCACTGAATCGTACGTCGCCTAGAAAACAATAAACAGTTGATGAGTGGGAAAGTAGTACTCCTGGAATTTATCTAGGATCATTCGCAAGCTAAACATCTGGTCCTTTGTCGTACGGCCCTCACGAAAACCAGTATAGTATTCGCCGACGAAGGACTCCTCAAGCGATCGCAGTCTTTTAAACAGGATGCGTGACCGTATTTTGGACGCCAAATTCAGCAGGGTAATACCTCTGTAATTGGCACACTCCAGTCTGAGCCCTTTCTTGTAAATTGTTGTAAATGTAGGCCAACCAACCGGTAGGCTTTTCTTCGTCCTCCCATACCTTCAGAAGTACTTGGTAGATCGACTGATAAAGCTGTTTACTTCCTGCTTGCGAAGCACGACCGGGATCTCATTCATTCCAGCAGCCTTACAGTTCTAAAGCTCACTGATAGCCTTTTAAACCTATCCAAATGTCGGTTGGTCCACAGCTTGACCTTCTTCATCAATATTCATCCTATTTCTCGCTACATTTCCATTTTCACCGTTAAACAACTGCTCATAGTGCTCTTTCCACCTAGCAGCCACCGCCGTTTAATCGATCCCCTTCTCCATCATCGCACATGACGGGCACTGGTACGTGATTGTGCCGTGTGCCATTGACCGTTGCATAAAATCTCCGCATATCATTCCGGTTCATGCTATTTTTGGCTTCAGCTACCACACTTTCTCCGTGCTGCCTTTTCTTTCTGCGGAGTATTCGCTACTCTTCGGCTCTCGCTGAGTTGTACCGCTCTCTATTCTGCCGAGTACCAGCCACAAGCATACGGCTTCTGGCGACATTCTTCACATGATGTCAACTATGTGCTCCATGGCCCTCGCTTATCCTATGCTGATGACTTAAAGCTTTATGCGAGGATTCGTTCTAAAGCCGATGCAATTCGGCTTCAACAAGAGTTGGACAACTTCAAGAACTGGTGTACCCTGAACTGTATGGTTGTTAACCCTGACAAGTGCAGCATTATTTATTTTGCCAGAATTCGTAGTAGCTTGTAGTTTTTGACTACAAGCTAGGTGTAGTTTTAGACAACCAGTTAACATTCAAACGGCATGTTTCATATGTCGTAGAGAAGGCATCCCGTACGTTAGGGTTTATCTTTCGCATCGCAAAGGACTTCACGAATGTGTATTGTGTTAAATCGTTGTACTGTTCGCTTGTTCGATCCAATCTCGAATACTGCTTGGTCGTATGGCATCCTTACTATCAGAATGGTATAGACAGGATCGAATCAGTACAACGTCGCTTCATACGGTTCGCTCTTCGTCGACTTCCTTGGCGTGATTCATTCCATCTACCGAGCTATGAAAGTCGATGTCGATTAATACATATCGACACACTTCAAGTGCGAAGGGACGTTTCGAGAGCTCTATTTGTAGCCGATACTTTACAAGGCCGGATTGACTGCCTTGATATTCTAGGGGCGGTGAACTTGAACGTTCGTCCTAGAACGCTTCGAAATAATTCGTTATTAAAACTACCTTTTCAACGCACTAATTACGGACAGAACAGCGCAATAATTGGCATGCAACGGACGTTCAACAGAGCCGCTTTTGTGTTTGATTTTAATTTGTCTCGTAAAACTGTTCGTCGATATTTCTATGTAATATTTTCCAATTTAAATGACGATTAGTGATATCCTTATGTGTTATATTTTTTATTGTTAACAAATTATGTTTAGGTTAAGGCATCATTGGGACAATTGTTGTCTGTTGGTGTAATACATAATAAATAATAAATAAATAATAAATCTGTCACTCTCTGACACTCTTAATGAAATCAGTCGTTTTATCTTTGTCGTTGACTACTGCAAACCACATCCCGCGCATTTGTGATCACAGCTTCGTGGATAGGGTTCTACAGGCTGTTGACATGTCCAGAAACGTTAATTATTTCCAATTGCTCGTCTAGCTGCTGGCGCAAGGTTCTGTTATTTCTGGAACTCGTGACGCTGGATAACCGCGCCCGGATTTGGACTTCAAAGAGATAATAATCCGAGTCAATATTAGGGCCTCGGAAGGTCCTGACATCCATGGCATCTGAGAAATGTCGCCCATTAACCAGCACTAGGTTTATTTGGGAGCAGATGTGATGTTTCATCTAAAAAATCTTCCATACACTTCTGCAAGTATCCCTCCAGGAAAATCTCTACAAGGGTTATTGCAGAGATACATTCAAGGCTTCTTCCGAAAGTTCTTCCAGGATTTTCAATAGGATAATCTCTTCATGGATTTCCCAAAATATTTCTCTAGTGATTTTTTCAGAATTTCCTCCGAGCATTTCTCCAAGGCTACATACAAAGATATCCCAAGAACACAAATCTAGAGAACCGAACTTCCCTAATTATGTGTTGGAATTTTAATCATATTACGGAAATAGCGCCCTTCTGATACTGGAGTTATGACATCATTTTTATTCGCCATTCAAAATTCTTCGCTCACCTTCTTAATGAATAATATCATGCAATGAAAATCACGCTTCATAAGCCATCATGGTTCAGAAATTGTAAAATTTTTATTCATTTACTTCTCTTTTTTTTCCGCTCACCTTCCTTTATTGAATGGTAATTTTAAAAATTCAGTTCTTAAGATTCGGGAATAAACATCTCGAAAGAATTCTATTATTCACTGAAAATAGCACCCTCAAAATCCAGCAGTTATGATATTTTTCCGCTTACCACCATATTGCATAAAATCATGCAAGAAAAATTGCGCCCCTATAGGTCAGGAGTTCTGACGATTTACTCCATTCTCTTCTCAAAAGAGTACCCCCTCCCCCTTCTTCTCATGAAAATTGCGCTCCGTTTAACAAACAACAGAATATTGTCATCAACATGGAACTGTACCCCTTTAATTCAGGAACTCTGACATTTTTTTTCGCCCACCTTCCCTATTCAACTAGTATCATATAATCGAAAATGCGCCCTTTTTTCTGTATTCATGAACTTATATTTTATCCCAAATACAAAATGCCGCCCCTATGATCCACCTTTTCATTGAAAAAAATCATGTTACGAAAATTGCGCCCAAATAATCCAGGAATTATTGCAATTATATCATGTAATGAGAATTGCGCTAATATCGTTCAGAAATTATGACAATTCGGATTACCTCTCGACTAGTATTCTAGTCGGTAAAATAATTAAAGTGTGTAAAGTCTCAAATGTAGTTGATGCCAACCGAAATAGATCTAACAGAAAGTGCCATACTAATACGCCTTACTTTTGATTACATATCGTTCAACTCATTAACATATAATATTTTATGTCATTTAGTAAGTTGTACCCGCACGATCGAAGAAACCCTATTTTACGGTACATCTATACGTGCAGCAATTGTGGATGGAGCTTTTGTGTGCCCTGCTCTCATCCATAGCTACAGATATAAAACGTGTAAACAATCACAACCATCGGTAATTATCGACCATCGGAATTGTGTTCTCTTACTATATCCATAGTTAGAATTACAATCGAATCCAGGAGACGGGGAAGGTCCTTGTGGGCGGTTGTGGTGCAGCAACAACCAACATACATTAGGAAAGGCTTTCACTTGGTTCAACCACATAATCGCGCGCATTGAATTTCAAGACTATTTATACTGCCCATAAAAGCATAACTGTCCCATATTGATTTTCGAGCCAACACCTCTTTTCGTCGCAACATCCATGTTTTAATGCATGTTTTACCATGCATATTAAAATTAACAAACTTTGTTTGAAAATGTTGTGGAAAAATATGAAGTTGATGCAGTCCCATATTGAAAAATAAAGGCATAATAGTCTCTTTATGAATTTTCAACCCAAATAACAACTGTAAAACGTGAATTGTGTTCAAGTTTATATTTTTCGCTAATAAATAAAAGCAAAATGAGTTGTCTGCGCGGTTGTGTTAAATGAATATGCTATGTAGAAATTTACTAGAAAATTCTGAATATTTGTATGAGAAGGCAAACTTCAACCTTTGGGTGCCATTTTCTCAATGCCTACTTTTTCCATATGGGACAGTTATGCCTTTATGGGCAGTATAGTGCCTGCAGCCAGACAAGAGAAAATTACTTTCCACTTTACCGACATGGGGAAAACGCTGTGTGGGTTTGTCGGGTGTTTGCACTATTGTGATAACGAAAGCAACGATGAGAGCTAATTAAGAAGGTGCAACTAGCTATTGCACAGTGATGTGAAGATGAAGAAATGAAAAGGTGGTTGGTTTAAAGACCTTTAAGACATTGGAACTTATGTTCTTAATTGTACTGGATTGTACCAACAATTTAGCTCGATTTCAATATTTATTGCGGTGCAAAATATGCTGCTTCCCGTAGAGTGGTTAATAAGCAACGTTTGATACAGAAAATGAGTCTTCCTCAAAATATTCTGTATCGATGATTGTTTCATGCCTTCACAGCATCCTTAAAGCTGCCGATGTACACAACCAATTTAAACATTCATTATCGTAAGCTCCAAATGTGGTCGGCCTAAAGCTTACCAAACTCCTTCTTGAGCAGGCTTGTTATGAAAGAAAACATTTCCGGATAAACTCACACCTTCTAATCCCTACCAGGGAACGTTTCCCCCAGCCCTGAAGGCGAGCGATCGTCGTCACCTTTGACGTGTTTTTCTTGCGATGTTTACCGGTTGGGCTCCATTTTACCACCCGACTATCAGAGTAAATTGTTCGCAGAAAACCCAAAGCAAGTTTATATAGAACCTGACATTCACCAGTGTGGTCTCTTAATCGCACAGAAGTTTTTCGTTTACGCAACTGAATTGGAAAATCCCCTCTGAATGAGGTCTACTTTTCATAATGTGGAGAAAACATTAGATAAGCCTTCGAAGGATTTCATATCCAAGATTAGGAATGTTTTTGATTTCGAACATCATGTCTGCATTTTTTTCTTCCTGGTACTCGGAAGCAACCTCAGGGATCAATTGTTTTATCTGTCTATACTTTACTGTTTTGCAAAGTGTAATGGTTGATTTTTTTTTATTTTTCATTTGAACTTTTTTTGTATACGTCCAAGCAGTCTTTGAACGACTTTTACAGCTCGGAAAACACAAAGAGATTGTTGATATCTTTTTCAGATCAAAAGTAATAGAAGTTTTCCTAATAGAAATTCTTTGTTTGATAAAAAAAAATATTTTATTAAAGTTACAAAAATTAAACTTCTGTTTTTTGCTATAACATACAATATTGTTTGTATTTTTATTGCCGTTGTTTTTTTATGTTCCACAATCAATGTAGGCGATCATTATAGCATAGCATAGCATAGCATAGCATAGACTGACTGTACATGTCAATGGTTGCTACTCCGTGATTGATCGGAACTGGTAAGAATTGCACTACGATCCAAATGAATAAGGGATGGGAGTTTCCGCTTACTCTCGAAGTGCAATTTTAGCAGATCTAATATTATTGATCAATAACGGCGCCAGCCAAGTCCTTACAGTCAGTTGGGATGGGGAAGGAATGTTAGGGTGTAATGATTGTTGTTTCTAGAGACCGAGAATACCTCTACATCTCCACAATCACCACGGGAAGGGTGTTTATTAGTGAGGGAGGAATAGATCTGGGAGTCACCTCTGGTCGGTGATGCGATCCATGGACAAGGGGAAAATATACGACTTATATTTAAAGCTAGTTTTGTATTTTTGTCTCGAGAAGTTTTTGGTAGAAGCTTTCAAAAATAGGTCAACATCTATAATGTCGAACAATTCAAAAGATGTTTTTATTAATGTCGAAAACTGAAAATTACATGTATATATTTTAACTTATATGAAACAGGAATAATGCCGACACTTATAGTGACGAACCATACATAGTTTATTTGAAAATGACATATGAGTATTACTGTGCATTTTGTCTCGATATGGTAGAAGTTTTAAAAAATGCGTCAACATTCACAATGTCGAACAATTCAAAAGATAATTTTTAATAATGTCAAAAAGAGAAAAATATATGTATATTGAAATTGTATAAGAAAAAAGCATAATGCCGACACTTATAGTGACGACCCATACAAACTTTGTTTTAATATTACATAAAAGTTACGCTTTCAAGAAAAAATGTGTTATCATAAGCATGAGCAAAATATATCGGACGACACAAAACCGAACCGTCCTGCTTGGGCCTCACGAAGCACTCCACAATCAATGTAGGCGATCATTATATAAGAAAAACAACAATTACTCCCAAACGGAAAGAGATAGCGAGTTCCTTCGCTAACCAAATACGTTGATAAGATATTAGAATTGAAAACGGGAGCCAGAAAACAAATTTTTGTTGAAGCACCCTATGTCACCATAGCAGAAGAGCTCTTAATAGGTTAATTTAAAACCTACAAAAAAAAACTTCTTTTGGCAATGTTTCTTGAAATTGAATAATCTACAATTCTGCTGAAGCATGTAATATATACAATATGTACAAATAAGAAAGTTAGTTATACTATTTCTATGAAAATGTGGACCACCCTAATTTTCAATAACACCAAACAAAGGGCCTTAACAATACAAACAACTTTGTAGCAGTGTTGATAGACTCACACTCAAATCTCAATCAATACGCTCTCCCGTGAGAGCAAACTCATAAGAGATCTGCTTCGCAAATCACACACTTGAGATTTTGATGCAAAATCACTCAATCAACTAAAACCGTAAAAAATGATTCAGTCGCGAAACCCGTCAAAAACTCGTAAAATCCGAATGTTGTAGTTTACGTTAGAAAGGATTACTATAATTTTACCAGACTAACAAGAAATTATTGCCATGTTTGAGTAAACTGTGGAAATACGAGACAATGAGTCAAAAAGGTGAGCCAACTCATCCATGATATTTTGACTGCTGAGTTGCGTGATTGGCAACTCACACATGAAAAATCTACGGCGTTAGTTATGATAAATTGAGTTTTTCACAACACTGCTTCGTAAAACACCGTTTTCGTCTAATGTTCCATTATAAAGCACAAAATGCATCTTTCCGCATAAAACTATTTTCTGGACTACTGTGCACTGGAATCCCAGGCTCCTTACTCAAATATTTGGATCCACACTGAAATACCAGAATCCACACTGTTATCCCAGCTTCCCCACTGCTTACTCAGCATCCACACTGGAATCCCAACATCCACACTGAAATCTGAGGATTAATACTAAAATCCGAGGATCCACACTGGAATACGAGAGTTTACACTGGAACACTAGGATTGACACTGGAATTCCAGAATCACCACCGCAATAACAGGATCCATACTATAACACCAAGATCCACACTGAACCCATAACCTACACTGGAAACCTAACAACTACCATTGAATACCGCCATGCTTTCTAGGATCTCTACTGAAATTCTAGTATCTACACTGGTATCCAAGTAGCCACTGGAATCCCAGATCTATACTGAAATCTTGGGATCCACACTGAAATACCATAAGCCATACGGGAATCCCAACATCCACACTGATATCCCAGGATCAATACTTAAATCGCATGATAAACGCAAGAATACCAGGGTTTACACTAGAACATAAGGATTCACACAGGAATTCCAGAATCCAAACTAACTGGATAATAGCTGGATCCATACTTGAATCTTTAAATCCATACTGGAATCTTATGATCGACTCTATTGTCTTAAAATCCACACTGGTATACCAGGATTTCTAAAGTAACATCAGGATCCATACAGGAACTCTAGAACCCAGCGTCCACACTGAAATCCCAATTCTAACGAAATTCTAAGGTTCACACTACAGGGTGTTCGCAAATTATCCGAACAGCAAAATATTGGAAAGATGATCTCGCATTGAAAACAATGAAAAATCAATGTCCATGTACCTCTTATCATACAACTATATGTTAACACAAAATACAACTTAAAAAAAATTCGAAATGATTGCTTGTTACTGAGATGAGCAAATTTAAATTTTTCGGAGACGATTTTCCTGAGGGCCGCTAGTCATACTAGAGATGTGTTATCCCTAAAACCTAAACGAGATGAATCCAAATGTCCTATTATTATTTGAAGTAATCTATAGGTTAGTGGATTCAAGTTAGACTGGAAATAGAAAATTGTACAGTTCAAATCCAGTGAGTTCTACGGACATTTCTCTTCCGTCATAAAGCTCGGAAAACAGCTCTCTTTAAAACACCTCAATACATTTGGGTTGGTTTTGAAATTATTTTAAATCGGAAATGTGTCAAACTTACTTCTAAGGAATATAATAAGTCAATGTTTAAAACCATGCAAGAATATATAATTTATTATGCTTGATTGTATAGAGCCTTGTCTTCAAAGTTTGTACGGATAATTTGCGGACACCCTGTAGAATCACTGGATCTACACTGCAATTTTAGGATCCACTATGAAATAGCAGAAACAACAGTGGAATCCCAACATCCCAACTGAAATCTCAGGATCCACACTTGAATACAAGGATTTACACTGCAACACGAGGATTCGTACAGGAATTCCAGAATCACCACTGGAATTCTCGGATTCACACTGGAATCATATGACCTTCGCTAAATTCTTGAAATCTGCACTGAAAAACCAGAATCCATACTGGAATGCTACGTCCTACGCTGATAACTGAAGAGCCACACTGGAATTTCATGATCAACGCTACTATCATAGGATCCAAACTGGATTACCAGAATCCATACTGGAACACCATGATCTACACTGTAACACCAGAACCCTCACTGAAATCATAGCATCCACACTGGAAACCCAGCATACAAACTGAAATGCCAGAATCTACATTGGTTTACTAGGTTGAATACTGAAATTCTAGGATCCTCACTGAAATCTTAAGATCCACACTGAAATACCAAAATACACACATGAATCCTAGGTTTCCCACTGGAAAACCGGCTCCCACACTGGAATTTCAAGATCCACACTGAAATTGTAGGATCTACACTAGAATACCAGAATTTACATTTCTAAAATCTGGATCCTCACTGAAATCCTAGGATACATACTGAAATATCAAAATCTACACAGGAATCCCAGGTTCACTCTGGAATCCCAGCTTTCAAACTGGAATACCAACAACCACACTGGATTCCCAACATCGATGCTTAAATCCCAGAATCTACAATAGAATACCAGGAACTACACTGGAAGACGCGGATCCACACTGGGTCCCACAATCTACACTGGTATCTCAAGATCTAAACTGAAATCCTGCAGTTCATACTACAATCCCAGGACCTTCATGAATGAGGAACCACACTGAAATACCAGGATTCGCACTGGAGTTCCAGTATCCACACTTAAATCCTAGAATTCACAATTCAGACTGAGATTCTGCGATTCACATTTACATCCCAGAATTCACACTGAATTCCTACATTCTACACTACAGTCCTAGGATCCACACCGATAACCCAGGATCTGCACAGGAATAACAGGATGTACACTGAAATCTCATGGCCCATCCTGAAATTCCAGGATCCATCCCGAAATCTCAGAGTTCACAATAGAATCTCGGAATCCACAATTGCTTCCATTCTACAATCTATCAATACTCTCTTATTTGGAAACCACGCTTATTGTAATATAAGATGAGCGTGGTGGTGCCAACAAGAACTGCTGATGAAAGAGCTCAAAATATTTAAATTTTCCATGCTCGCAGTGTCTTCCTTAGTCGAGTGGTTAGAGTCGGCGGCTACAATGCAAAGCCAAGCTGAAGGTGTCTGGATTCGATTCTGGTCGGTCCACGATCTTTTCGTAATGGAAATTTCCTTGACTTTCCTGTGCATAGAGTATGCCACACGATATACGAATGCGAAAATGTCAAGTTTGGCAAAAAAAGCATCTCATATTCATCGAACTTTTCAGGTTTGATATTCAACCTTGTGCTTTTGAGAAATTCATCTGAGAATACCTACGGTGATTTTTTCATGAATTATTTCCGTACTATTTCAGTTCTTTCACCAAGAACTCCTTTACATTTTCATTTAATTTATTTGGTTAAACAGATAACACCGAATCAACAATTTCACGCCACAATACTCGGTTCGTGGCCGCATCCCTCCATCCTCGGTTCTGCCCCACGCTCGCTAAATCGATAGGCACTTGATACTCCCACCATCCGCTTCACGCCTTCTAGTATCAACTGGATCCGAAACGCACATCATCTACGCAGTTCGGCATTCTTGTCCTGCCCATCATATCCTTCCTGCTTTGGCCGCCTTTTGGATACTGGGTATGCCGCCGTAGAGTTGGGCGAGCTCGTGGTTCATCATTCGCCGCCACACACCGTTTTCCTGCACACCGCCAAAGATCGTCTCAAGCACCCGACGTTCGAAGACTCCAAATGCTAGCAAATCCTCAAGCAACGTCCACGTTTCATGCCCGTAGACGACTACCGTCTTTATGAGCGTTTTGTACATGGTACATTTGGTGTACCTTCCATCGTTGCTCCTATCAGTCTCGTGAGCTTCCCGGGAAAGCTGTTCTCGTCCATGATTTTCCATAGCTCTACGCCGTCGATACTATTGTATGCCGCCTTGAAATCGATGACGAAGTGATGCGTTGGGACCTAGTATTCACGACATTTTTGGAGCATTTGTCATACAGTAAAGAAGCCGGCTTGATAGCTTCCTACGAACTCGTTTACTACAGGTGACACACGACGGAAGATGCTCTGGGATAGTACTTTGTAGACCGCATTTAGAATGGTAATCGTGCATAAGTTCTCACAATCTAACTTGTCGCCTTTCTTGTAGGTGGGACATATTACCCCTTCCTTCCACTCCTCAGCTGGTGCAGGCAAATGGCCAGGCTCTACGGGCTCATCTTTATGAGCTCAGCTCCGATACCAGCAGCTTCATTGTTCTTGAGCTGGTCAATGGCATCCTTAACTTCCCTCAAAGTGGGGGCTGGTTGTCTTCCATCGTCTGCAGTACTGACGAAGACATTTCCTGCGTTGCCCTGTCCTTTATTGCCTGTGCTCTCAGCGCCATTCAGGTGTTCGTCGAAGTGCTGCTTGCACCACCTTTCGATCACCTCACGCTCTTCCGTCAAGATGCTTCCATCCTTATCCCTGCACATCTCGGCTCGCGGCACGAAGCCGTTGCGGGATGCGTTGAGCTTCAGATAGAACTAACGTGTTTCTTGAGACCGGCACAGCTGTTCCATCTCCTCGCATTTCATCTCCTCCAGGCGGCGTTTTTTGTCCCGAAAGAGGCGGGTCTGCTGTTGCCCTTTCCGTTAATCACGATCCACATTCTGCCGAATCCCTTGCTGCAGCATGACCAAACGCACAGAATGCCTACTTTCCTCGTCGAACCAATCGTTCCGTCGACTCCGTCCCTCGTACTCAACGTTGCTCTCAACTGCATCGTTAATGGCTTGACGTAATTCTTGACGCCGATAATGTCGGAAAAGTGCCTTTCATCAATCAGAACGTGGTTGATTTAGAATTCGTCTGCTATGGTGATCTCCAGGTGTATCGGTATGGAAGGCTGTGCTGGTAGTAGATGCTACGAATGGCCATATTCTTGGAGACGGCGAAATCAATTAGTCGTAAGCCGGTTTCGTTCGTCAACCGGTAGGCGCTGAAATTTCCAATAGTCGGTCTGAGCCCCTCCTCCTGGCCAACCTGAGCGTTTAGATCTCCTATGGCGATTTTGACGTCGTGGCTTGGGCTGCTGTCATATTCGCGTTCGAGCTGTGGATAAACGGCGTCTTTATCATCATCAGTGCTTCCGGAATGAGGGCTGTGCACGTTTATTTTGCTGAAGTTGAAGAACCGGCCTTTGAGCCTCAACTTGCACACATTCTCATTGATCGGCCACCACCCGATTACGCGCCTCTGCATATCACCCATCACTATAAAAGCTGTTCCCAGCTCGTGAGTGTTGCCGCAGCTCTGGTAGATGGTATGGTTACCTCTAAACGTTCGCGCCATTGATCCCTTCCAACACACTTCCTGCAACGCTACGATGCCAAATCCACGGTCCTTCAGCACGTCAGCGAGTATGCGTGTGCTCCCGATGAAGTTGAGAGATTTACAGTTCCACGTACCGAGCTTCCAATCGCTATTCCCGCTAGAATCGGAAGGAATGTTGGTGTATAATTAATGTTGCTTCTAGAGACCGAGAACACCTCTGCATCTCCACAATCACCACGGGAAGGTTATTGATTAGTGATAAAGAATCTGAGAGTCATCTTTGGGAGTTTTTCATTTTTGTCTCGCAGTGTTAGAATAACTTTGTTAAAATGATCTTTTGTCCACTGTCTAAGCACAGACAAACAGACGTCACACTCTCACCATTGTCCATCGACCACCTTTTTATCGGTCGATACAAAAATATGGTAGGTGGCCAATCCGCCACCAGCAGCGCTCGCGTCGTTTTTGTTCGCGTTTGGCGTTTACACACTACCGCAATCTGTTGGCCCGTCGGCCAAACACACTAATTTTAGCATTGGGCGTACATGTCATCGTGACTATGATTTTGATCGAGATTTTTTCTAAGTGTTACGTCTGTATGTATGTGGTCTAAGCTTTATCCTGGTCCTCAGGGTCGTACAAAATGGTTCCGTGAAGAAATTGGAGAGTGGGTGCAACAACTTCCCTAAAACTGAACGTATTCCTACGTCAAAACCAAGGTGGACAAACCCACAAATAGATAGTGAAAAATAGGGATTAACTGCGTAAATCAATTGACGAGTACGAGAGTAGTTCAGTTTAATATTTTGTATTCATATTTTGTATTTTTATAGGAATTTAAGGAAAGGCTTGAGGCAAATACCGCTCTACTTCTTTACAGCATATTTGACCGGCTGGATCGGAGCACTCTAGCGTAACCTGCCTTTTCGGACCGTATAGGATGGGGTTATCGGTAGCTTCGGTTGTCAGTAAACTCCTTAAAACTAAGCGGTCTTTAGCTCCAGAAAATTAGATCGTCGTAAACTTCTCAGCGGGGTGGCTTCCACTTAGACGAATTCTAGCCTTGACTTGGCACTCGACACACTTCCAGCGATGAACTTGAAGGCACTATCAGCAGGATATAGGGATAGGGAAATAGGGGTGTGCAAGTTAATGATACATTTTCGATATGGTTTTTTGAATTCAAAATTGTTTCTTTTTATTGTTTTTTTTTTTAATTCTTATTTAGTTCAAGTTCAAATCAGGCTGAATTATTCTACCGTAATTTTAATATCAAGAAGAAAGAAAAGAAGACTAAAAAACCATAAACAATAAAAATGAAACCTTTTGAAAAGGTAACCGCGGTGGAAAGATAGTGGTAGAAGATTGAAAAATGACGTCAACATTCATAATGTCGAATCGTTCAATTTTTTTTTTCAGTAACGTCGAAAAAGATATGTGTATATTGAAATTATTCAAAATATGAATAAAGGTTTATCACAACACATCCATTGTTTGCTTGAAAATTACATAAATGTAACATTGCCACGATAAGAATGAAATTGGCATCCCATCCTCAACTGAACACAAATATCTTTTCTCACTCGCACAATGCGAACCGGACACGATTGGTCCTGATTCTGTCGCTCTCCTCACAGAAGCATGCAACGAAATCAAAAGACTGCTTACTACACAAATGTTATGTTATCTAATTTGTGAATTCAAATAAATTCCTTGAACAAAAATTAGTAAATTAAAAATAAGCACAAATATCACATTTTCACTGAACTTTTGTGCTGATCTAGTAGAAATTTACACACGCAGTAATTGAATGATTTATTTTATTTTTGAGTGGAAATAAAAATAACTTCAGGCATTTAGTTTTTAACACACTGTCGAATTCACTAATACATAGTTCAACATATTTGGTTTAATCTCATATATATTATCTATTTATTATATTACACCAACTGTCAACAATTTGCCCCAATGGTGCCTTAACCTAAAACTATTTTTTTAACAAAAATTATATAACATGCCTAATATTGCGTTGAAGCGTTCTGGAATAAACGTTCAAGTTTACCGCTCCTGGAATATCAGTCAATCTGGCCTTGCAAAGGTATCGTCTACATATAGATCTCTCGAAACGTTCCTTTGCACTTGAAGTATGATTCGATCCTTTCTATTCCATTCTAATAGTAAGGATGCCATACGCCCGAGCACTATACGCGATTGGAGCAAACTAGTGAACAGTAGGTACAACGATCTAAGACGAAGAATCCGGAAGTTTATAACCTATGTTGCCAAACGCCAATTTTCCATTTTTTTTCCTACTCTTTAATGAATGTTCGAATCCTCTGAGCAGAATCTCAAATAGAGAAACTTTAAAGTAGATGGAGTACCGTGTACCTTTTAATTCCGCTCCTAAATGCTTATCTTTGACAGATACGCGTATTTCGACTACCACTTGCAGTCTTCTTCAGTGTCAGTTACTCGTATCCACTGTGGATACGAGTAACTGACACTGAAGAAGACTGCAAGTGGTAGTCGAAATACGCGTATCTGTCAAAGATAAGCATTTAGGAGCGGAATTAAAAGGTACACGGTACTCTATCTACTTTAAAGTTTCTCCATTTTTTTCCTACTAAGCGCACATGAGCACTGACCGGATCTGTACATTTTGGAAAATCGGCAATTATTTTCAAAGCTTAACGATGAACACCTGGTGGCTAGTAGGAGAACCGTCATAAAAGAAGTTTCTTTGTTAGTGATTAAATTTGTTGTGAAATCACGCGTATCGCACGAATAAAGGGTCAACATCATTATGTCAATGGAAAATAGTTCAATAATTAATTGATTATGACCTAATTGGGGTGAAAAATTGAACTTTGTACGTAAACAAACATTTTCAGTGGCATTTCTCTCCTTCTTCCTCAGCGACCTCTATGATGGTGGCACATCATATTTTCCTATAGTACGTAAATGCGCATGATTAAAAAGGTTGACATAGGGTTTCAATGCTAGTAATGGACTTCTTAGTAGCTGAAATTCATTCTCGACGCTTTTCCGCAATGATATCTCAGACGGATATACGTTTTGTGAAGTCTAACAACAAGTTCAATGTCTTTACTTCTTAGTAGGGCTTCGTTCTACTTCGTCGTAAGCGCTATTATTATTCGTCGTATCAAACTTAAAATGCTCAACTACGGCGGATATTTCAACTTATCTGCAACATTGATTCATTTTCCAAGTGTATTTTTGTGAAAGCTGTCATGGTTTATGCGCTTGTACTCCAAAAACGCAATAAAACTACTGTATTTCGTTAAATAACTTCAGTTCAATTATCCGTTTTGCACTTCTTCATCGAAATCGCAAGGACGAACACGATTTGAGAGAAATGCTTAACAATCGACACCAGCCACACCACTTTATGATATAAGTTTCTTCCCGCCCCCCTGTGTGACTTACATCGCCGGGCACTTATTTTCGCTATGGAAATCTTTCGTACTTCTTCACTGAAGGATTTCATTCTAATCACACGCCGTAACACTTTATGAAATTTCCTCACCGACCGCGTAAAATTGAGAATATAAACAAAGTTCAATCCGTCGTACTGAGAAAAAAAAGCTTGTGCGCATAACTGTGTGCGCGTTGCTCGACGTAAAAATACGGTTCCTTTGATTGTGTTGTTTTCGCTGCACTTGAGCAAATGCCATAATTGTACGGTCAAAAGGAATTGTGTTTATGTGTTTGGGCTGAATTTTGATGACGATCAATGAATTTTAAAAGAAATTAGTATATTCCATCATGCTGAAGAAATGGAGGGAGATGTCCGTAGATCTACAGTCAGTGACATAAGTTAGTAACCAAATGCTGTTTTTCCATACAAAATGCCCAAGTTTGGGGTGCTGTGTCACAGCTTCTGGTAGTCCGAATTGGCTGAAATTTGGATGACGAACTACAAATAACTTGAAATTTTGCCTGCAAGGAAATTATTACATTACAGTTATTGTACATAAAGTTTCAGAGGGTTGTTCAAACACAAAAGTAAGTAATCGACAGACTTTTTAATATAATTCGAAAACGGTAAGTCGTGCAAAGTTGGTGTGTTCTGCAAATTTGTGTGACTTCTGAAATTGAACAACTTTGTGGAACAGACCAACAACCCACAACTTACCGTTTTAGAATTAAATTACAAAGTCTCTCGGTTACTTACTTTTGTCTTTGAACAACCTTCTGAAACTCTATGTAAAATGACTACAAAGTAATACTTCTCTTACAGGCAAAACTTTAAGCTATTTGTAGATCATCATCCAAATTTCAGCCAATTCGGACTACCAGAAGCTGAGAAACAGCACTCCAAACTTGGGCATTTTGTATGGAAAAACAGCATTTGGTTACTAACTTATGTCACTGACTGTATATATTCTAGTAAAACATTTTATTATAGCATTGATATGTTGTGTTTTGACCACTCAATATATCACAGTGAGCCGAAAGTTGTGAGACGAATCTGGAAACTGATTGCGACAGAAATGAAAATGATACGACGGATTTAGAATACGGCAAGATGCATTTTCTTTGCATCATTTCCAAAATGAGATCAAGATTTATCAAAATCTTATTGTACAATGCTAAGGCCGTTGCGAGAAAGAATTTTTTGGCATCGGTTTGTATCAGCATCATTCACTGCAATACTGGGAAAATTGCAGTTCTCACTGATCAATGCTTAATACGATGGATACTAGCACATCACCCTATACGATAAACAGTCTCTCATAATGTACTGCATGTTATGAAAGTTACAGAGAGCGATACGTGAGAGATACTCTCAATTTTCTCAGTACTCAATCCCTGTTCATGACCCTTTATCGATATCCTAAATTCAGCAAGGTGGCGCGTAAATACCTGCATGTTGCTTATGGAACGGAAAGAGCGATTAGCATGGTAAATCTCCGCCGCTGTGCATGTGCAAGCGGTTATGCAAATGTTGGATCACGTAGCTGCATCTCACGTGCATAATACGATTATACTAAACAATGAACTTCCAATCCATTCCAACTGGAATCGACATTGACATCTTTATTTAGAGTGATCAAGTTTCTTCATTCGTCCTGAGTGATATCCAAAAACTGGAGTCTCTGGACCGACTCCGGCGACTACTGACAGGGCTGGGAAGCGTCAATCTAAATAGAGAGAGTCGTGCGACTTTTACATAGATGCTTTCCTCACTGTCATCGGACGGCGAGACAATGACAGAGATTTTTTTCAAATACTCTTTCATTTTTCCGTCGCTACGGCTTGTGACGGAATCGTAAACTTGATCATGTTTAGTTCATTATCTGGTATGAGTGTTATTTATATCGCTGGAATCATGGAATAATATCCACTTAACCTATCAAACACATTTACTTCCCGAAATTGTCCAAAATAAGATAGAAATTTTAATAGCAAAACAACCTAAAAATAGCTCTTGTGAGAGCTCCGTCATTGCGACGTGACGAAGTGAGAGCATGAAATATAGTTTCGTGTAGTGACAGTGAAAGACTCGTTCGGTCAGTGTCGCAAGTCGGTCATGATACTTAACAGTCCTGCTTCCAGTACATAGTTCAAAAACGTGAATCTCCTCAAGAAGTTGGGTGCATGAATTTTCTAAATCATTAGTGTTATCGAAGGCTCTAAATGCGGAAAATGTAGCGGGAAAAGAAACATTTTTCCACAGTAATTTCGGGTTGCCCTTAGAAACAAGTGTTTTGCCATTTTCAAGTCTTTTTGCATACAGCAACGATGGGAGTGAGTTTCATTGACTTTGCTGCTGTGCTCTACTTGGCTACTGTAGAGTCAATTTAAAGACTTTTCCCAACCCTGCACTATATTATTAAGTGCATAAATATTGAGCGTTTAACAGCCTCACGAACAAAGAGCTCCAATAATGTCCTTTGAGTTCAAAAATCGTCACTCGTCTTTCTTCACAATTCTGAACCACTTTAACTTACCATAAATTTTACATCGCAGATCGCACTCTGATAATGACTTAATGGCACATCTCCAAACAACCATTTCGCCCGCACAGGATTAAATAATCCAGTAGATATCAACCCCTTCAATAAATCACCAACTCGTTCCAAACCGAATAAATAACCGCTTTCAAATAATCGCTTCGATATTCTGAAAATGACTCCAATAAATCTTCTCTCTCGGCTCTTATCTTTCGCAGGTAATTATCACTTTCGACACCATCTTCCTCACTCCATCATCATCCGAGTACTGCTGCTGCGGCGGAACATGGGCGACTTGACAACGGATGTCACCTTCAGGTCCCATCACCAGACGAAAACCGAATCGACCGCCAACGTCCGGATTCAAAAACCTCATCTTCCAACCTTTCTTCCACGTCCTATTAGTGACGGTGACAAGGGCTACGAGAAGGACCGATGATCAATCGATGCCGCAATCAAATTGTTAAGGTGTGTTGTAGGGTGGCCCATGATGATCAAACTATAAAAATGTTTAAGTTTAACCTCCCAAATTTGTTCTTTTTGGCACCCAAAAGCTGCCGTAGAAATTTGAGTGGAATCCGTTATTGGTCCACAGGTTTTTGAAATTTGATTATTTCCCTGAGAATATGGGTTACCCTCAAGTGCAAGGAAACGAGAGGCAGACCAAATTCCAAATTTGTGGGTTTGCTTTGCTTGGATGGGAGGAAACCGGAATGGAACGAGTCCAATCTATTAACCTCAGCTTCCAACTTTTGGAACATCTTCAGCCGTGTGTTGGCCCCATCAATGGAGACGGCATGACACCTCTTAGCAGACGACACCACCATCCCCGCCACGAAGAACCAAAACAGCGCCCAAGAGAGAGATGCGAAGCTACAAAGTGGGAAACGAAACTCCATAAATCACCCAAATTTCCTTCGCAACTTTAAATTACCTTCAACAGTAAACGTCGGTCGGTTTCCTCTGCTGGGCTTCATTCATCTTCATTAGACCAACGAAAATGGTCTGTTTGGCATCGAAGAAGTCGAAACGAATGGATAGAGGACGTTTTGCAAATTCGAGTGGAGGGTTGCTTCACTTTTGCTCCGAAGGCTTCCAACTTTCTATTGATATCGGTAAGCAAGGAGGTTCATTCTTAATTCGCAATACAGTCTCCCGTTTTCAATCGACCGAGACCAAGTAAAAAACAAAGACCACTCTCTGCCTCTTCATTAAATTATCAGCATCCAGAAAAACGTCGCCTATAACCCGGAAGCAGCCGTCTTTATCCGGAAAAAGAATTCCATACACTCACCTATACTTTTAACCAGCATCCGGTGCTGTTGTCTGCACATCAGATCCGACCCGACTCCCTGGAGTCCCGACATCCAGCTAGCACAGCCAGGCACTTAATCTATATTCCATTAAAATTTCACTCCTGCATCACTTTCTTGACATGACATCGAAGCAAAGGCCTGTTCCTCCAACTGCTGCTGCTACCGGCATTCTGTGCTCAAACGGGGCACGTAGACCACGTACCTACCGAACCGCCGCCATCAGTGTGGGCTCACAGCTTGCCACAGCCTGCGTAAGAACGAAATGCATAGGGTAGATGTACCAATTGTAGTTATAGTACCAATAATAGCAATAGTGAGAACAATAATAGATTTATTCCATTGTTCCTCTGGAACATGAAAACTAATATTTTTAAGAATGATAAAAATATCCTCTGCAGTTTTTTTTTTTCCTGGTATTACAACAGCTAGTCCATATTTGTACAGCATACAACAGCTTTTGGTTTATTATTTGGGACTATCATTAGAGGAGTTTTGGTAATATTAGGATAAATGTTCCTTGTTTGCAAGTATGAAGAAAAAATATTCAAACTTTTTTGAAATCCACTACAGTGTTCATCCTTTGGTGGACAGGCCTGTGTCATCCGTGAACAAAGATTTTTGACATCCCTGAGGTAACTCAAATAAGTCAGATGTGAAAACATTGTATACTATTGGTGCCAAAATGTTGCCTTGGTCTTCCGCTCTTACAGGAAGTCTTTCAGACTTGGAGGTCTGATAATTAACCTTTTTTTTTTGTTTTTTTACAAGGGGAAATCTGCAAACAGATCCCCTGAGAAGGTAACTCAGGGAATGCGGGGATGACGCACCAACGACAACCCGCTAAAACCAGCCTATGCACTGTGCATGAGCAATTCTTTTAGACCCTTGGACTCATACCCTTATCTCCCCGGAACCACCTTACGGTATTTCTTTGGGGGGCACAACACGTGTGGCAGAAGTAGCCTAGGCAAACTGCTTCTTCTAGCCGACTTAAACAATGTTACAAGGGACCAGCCTCGGCAGGGCTAATCCTCTGCAGCCAACTCTTGGTCGGCGCGCCATAGGCGCTGCAATTCTAACATAATGTGAGTGACAGCCGTAGTTACTGCTGATGGCACTAGCCATCAAGGAGATTATCGGCCACACAGGACGCCGACGGCAATACACTTCAGCAGGATGCCACTCGCAGTAGAGCGGTTCCATTTGAATTCGAATGTCGGTTTACTTTTGTATTTTTTGATTTCGCTGAATGCCTATCTGCATCATCGGTTCGCCATTTTTACCCTAGCGTTACTTTTGAGAAGGGCCTAAGAAAAAAGCCTTAACAATTTTCAAAAAAATAAAACTCAGAAACTATTTGTCTGATCGGTTTGGTGTCTTCCGCAAAGTTTAAGGTTATTGTTGGAACAATCTGGAAAAAATACACTGTAAAAAAAAAGTTGTAATTTTTTTTATTTCGAAAATAAAGCCTCAAAATCCATTTTCTCAAAAATCGTTTTTTGATTTTTATATTTTTTTATATTTTGAAATAGACAAAAAATGGAGTCTTTTGCACAGTGGGTCAAGATGGAGAAATCATGGACAAAAAAGTTTTGATTTTTAAAAAAGGTTGATTTTTCAATATGGTCTAAACAAACTTTTTGAATGCTCAAAATTTGCAACAAAAAAGGTATATGAGAAAATTTTGCTAATTGCTACCGTTTCCGAGATACAGCGATTTTAAAATTAAATTACTGAAAATTCACAACTTTTGGTTGTTTTCGGATGTTTTTCGAGTTGATAAAATAAAAATATTTTTTTCTGAAAGCATTTTATTTCATGTTCTTATACAATGATAGAGCGTCCTATTTTGATACAGATTTCTTACTTTTTCATAATGTTTACAATTTTTTTTACTATCATTACAGTTGAAAATTGCCTAACTTCTATTTTATCTACGGAAACTGGAATATATGAATGGTATTTTGTTCAGTAATTGTTTTGCTTCCGTTGCCGTGTATAAAGTTGTATCAAATGTGTTCTTAATTGTCTCGGCTGTCCATGACTTAGGCAATACAGTTAAGAGTTGAAATTGCTCTGCCCTTGTCGTCCCTTCACTTGTAAACTTTTCTTCGAGCTGCTCAATTATTTCATAGAATTCGCCGGTTCTATTTTCATTCAATAGGGTCCTAAAGCCATGTCCCAATTTTAGTGCAAAACGCTTAAGTTTAGGCCAATAACACATGTTTACTCAATTTTCTAATGTTTTCCGTTGGTTTGAACCCAAAAAACATTTTTTTTCGATTTTGTCACACCCCTTGGCTTAAACTCAAATTTTGGGTGTATTTTTTTTCCGTGTCCCTTCCAAAATGTCAGATAGGAACAACCCCAGTGCTAAAACTAAAACCCCTGTGGTGTTTTTGTCGACTAAGCGAACGTCAAACATGATCTTAAGTGTCAATGTTCATTTATGGACCCAATTTTTAAATTAAAGTTTAAACATGATATAGCCGTTATTTGAGCGGGAAAAATTGCAGTAGTTGCAGTAAGATGCTCTTTCGTGCTATTGAATAAAAACAAGGTTTCATTAAAAATTTTAGGACCCAATTTAGCTTCCTTATTTAGCGCAAAGATGATTTGTCTAATGCTGTTGACTATCTCGTGATATTTTTTCGTGACATATTTAGTAGAACTAATTTTTGTCATATCGATCGGCGCTACGAGTATACCTGATATTGACTCATTGAAAATATCGATATTCACTTTTTGGATGTATTCAGGGACGTTGGAATCCGTTGTCTCAATCGATGTTGCTGACGTTGCTTCTAATGACTCCTGACTAGGAATATTCATATTGGAATCCGTTGACTGTATTGAAGTTGCTGATGCTGATGCTTCTAGTGTTTCCTCTTCCATGCAAACATCTTCCTCTTCACTACTTGATAAGTCATCACTGCTTTTTTTTTATTTCTTTATTAGTATCATTCCAAACATTACATTAATTATTTCTTATATCTAGGTGTTCTGTGTTATTAGACGACACTATCATCCTAATTTGGTAAAACAAATCTAAGATTTTATTAACATTTTGTTAACAACATATTACTTTTCATTTGCCGTAGTAGTTCAGATTTCTTACAGGTGAGTTAATTTCACCTGCGTATAAGAGAAAAAAAAAGTTTTTAATATACTTAACCTAACTTAACCTAAACATATAACGCATTAATCGTGGCAATAGAAGATTGTAACGATTTTTGCCTGAAATTATTGATTATTTTATTTGACATTTGTTCCAATGTTTCAACATTGGATATTCTATGTAACTCATTGGTGCTATACCAGGGAGAAAGCCTCAGAATCATTTTCAAAATTTTATTTTGAATTCTCTGCAGAGCTTTCTTCCTGGTATTACAACAGCTCCATATTGGTACAGCATACAACATGGCTGGCCTGAAAATTTGTTTGAATATCAAAAGTTTGCTCTTAAGACAAAGTTTTGATTTTCTATTAACAAGGGGATAGAGACATTTCACATATTTGTTACATTTGGCTTGAATGCTCTCAATGTGATTTTTGACAGTAAAATTTTTATCTAGCATGAGCCCTAGATACTTAACTTCATCTGACCAATTTATTGGAACCCCTCTCATCGTGACAACATGTCTACTTGAAGGTTTCAAATAAAGAGCTTTTGGTTTATGTGGGAATATTATAAGTTGAGTTTTGGAAGCATTAGGAGAAATCTTTTAATTTTGCAAGTATGAAGAAAACATATCCAAACTTTTTTGCAATCGACTACAGCTGACACGCAGGCTTCGTCCTCTGGCGTAGAGGCCTGTGTCATCCGCAAACAAGGATTTTTGACATCCCTGAGGTAACTCAGGTAAGTCAGATGTGAAAATATTGTATAATATTGGTCCCAAAATGCTGCCTTGAGGAACACCAGCTCTTACAGGAAGTCTTTCAGATTTGGAGTTCTGATAATTAACCTGAAGTGTACGATTTGACAGATAACTTTGAATTTTTCTAACAATGTATGTTGGACAATTAATGTTTTTTTTAATTTTACAATCAAACCTTCATGCCAAACACTGTCAAATGCTTTTTCTATGTCTAGAAGAGCAAGACCAGTAGAATAGCCTTCAGGTTTGTTAGAACGGATCAAATTTGTTACACGTAAAAGTTGATGAGTGGTCGAATGTCCATGGCGGAATCCGAACTGTTCATTGGCAAAAATTGAATTGATGTGGGTCATCATTCTTTTCAAAGTAACCTTTTCAAAAAGTTTACTGATGGAGGAAGGCAAACTGATTGGGCGATAGCTAGAAGCTTCTGCAGGATTTTTGTCTGGTTTTAATATTGGAACAACCTTAGCATTTTTCCATTTGTCAGGAAAATATGCTAATTGAAAACATTTGTTAAAAATATCAACTAAAAATGATAAGCTACTTTCAGGAAGTTTATTGATGAGGATGTAGAAAATACATCATCGCCAGGAGCTTTCATATTTTAGATTTTTTTAATAATAGTTCTCACTTCTTCCAAATCAGTCTCCCAGGCATTTTAGAAAACGTTCTCTTGATTGAGAATATTTTCGAACTCCTGAGTAACTTGATTTTCAATTGGACTTGTAAGTCCTAAATTAAAATTGTGCGCACTTTTAAACTGCATAGCAAGTTTTTGAGCTTTTTCGTAATTAGTAAGTAATCATTTGTTTTCCTCTTTCAATGCCGGTATTGGCTTCTGAGGTTTTTTCAAGATTTTAGATAATTTCCAAAAGGGCTTAGAGCCAGGGTACAATTGAGAAATTTTATTTTCAAATTTTTGTATCTTAATTGTGCAAAACGTTTCATAGCAGGATCGCGAGTGCGTTGAAATTGCCTTCTCCTCACGTTTTTAAGACGGATCAAGAGTTTAAGATCATCGTCTATAATCACGGATTCAAATTATACTTCACATTTCAAGAGCATTGTCAATATCAAGTTTAGTTTCTAAAGAAATGTTAACATCAGGAAGAATCGTAGCAGGCCACGCGTGCGAGCTGACGTGTTTCGAATTTTCTGTCGCGTTTTGATCGCTCCGAGTAAACTTTCTAAACGGCTGATTCAAGTGTAGAGTTATATAAAATTTAATTCTTTGTTTCGATTAGTGCGAGTTAATGATCCATCCATTTGTATTTTACAAAAAGTGCGGAGTGCATGTAGAAATGAAATTTTTATGTCGTAAGTTGTTTGCTAGTGCCGCGAGTTGGTCGGAAGTGCAATTGATCACATAGTTAAAAACCATCATGAGTTAACAGCTAGTGTGTGAGGTTATTGAAAATTAGGAGTTATAAAGCTGTATCTACAATTAACAATGACTGTTAATCTGGAAGCGACTTAAAAAATAGTCGATTGGTCTCTCGAGGTCCTGGTTGCTGAGTCGAATACAGCCATTTGACTATTTCTAATTTGGTGAGATCTTTCATATTTATACTCCTATTACACTGCGGAACACGTTTTTGTCTCCAGCACCAAAATACCGCTATTCACTTAATTAAGAGTTGCTGAATCCATTGCCGTTTTCAGAAATATCATAGCACGTCCAGTTTTTGAGATATTGACTGTTGAAAATGCAAAAAAATGACTATTTCAGCCAACTTGCATGCAAGTTTTCCAGCTTGTAAGGTAATATATTGGCTTAATTTGCCACTGAATTCAAACTTTATGTGTATAACAATACTTATCATCAAAGTTTGTATTATTTTCGATACGGAAAAGTTATTTTTTGATGGTTTAGAGAATTGTTGTATTTTGTCATATAGAAGAAACGAAGAATTTTGTATGGAGACTGCAAGCATGTTAAAAAAATCGGTTTAATCGAAATTTAATCGCGCAATTTCAATCAAATTATGTATGAAATGAAAGTTCAAGTTCTATTTTGCATGTTTGGTGGATTAGATTACAAAAAAGTATGATAAATTGTACTTTAAATTTCATGTAAACATTAATAAAAGCAGTGTTTTGTACAACTTTGGCGACCTGTAGCTAAAAATTGTGACGTGCTGGAGCATTTCTGAGAACGGCATCAAATTCAGCAGCCCCAAATCTACTAGAGACACATAATTTGGTTCTTGAGACACGCAAACATATCATTTTTGTTACGCTGTGTTATTCAAAGGTTTCATTGGTGTTGTTGGTTGGTTTGACTTTATTAACGAGATTTTTAGCCCTGGGCTAGTTCATCTCGGGTTCATTGGTGTTGTTTGCACGTTGCAAATATGACTATGTAAGCTTTTTCATATATTTGTTGGACTTTTTTTGTAATTAAAATTTGATCCGGTCTGACTAAACATCGAGCAGTTGATGTTGTCACAATTAATAATGAGGTTGTACCAATCACCGTAATTTAATCTACGATTTGCGAATATTGTTATGGTTTGAAACGTTTATAAAGTTAATAAAGGGGGGGGGGGCTTAACCTGAATGTTTTCTTCTCGTTGCAGAGAGCGAGTAACGGCGCTTTAGCCTAGGCTTCCGAGCCAGGACATAAGGAAGAAATACCTGTGTCCCATCCCTGGAAAAAGAACACCAACAAGAATGGAGCGTGCATTTAATTTCTTAGTAACGCCACTCCCAAAGATTTAAACTTTCCCCCTGAAATGAGACGGTTGGTACGGTTGTCCCCGTTTCTTCCTTAAAAAGATTCAAAATTCTACGTCTATCATATTATTCATAAGTGTATAATCTGATCGCCGTGGACTTTTGAGTTATCTTCCAAACCAAGTCTGCACAGTGGGCCTGGCCATTTTAGTATTTGTATCATATCACTGATATGCTGCAAATATTAATGTGACAAGAAAATACTAGAAGAAATTCCAGTATTTCCAGGATGCTTTTCAATATTGGCTGTGCAAGCGCTTAGATTAGATTAGATTAGATTAGAAATGTTAACATCAAGATTTCATATATATTCCAGTCGGCTCGTAAATAATTGAAAGTGGAGCTGATAGGATTGAGAATGCTTCATGGGATATTTGAAATGTAACAGGGACATGATCAGAATCAAAATCAGCATGAGTAACTAATTGGCTACAAAGATGACTAGAGTCGGTTAAGACAAAATCAATCGTAGATGGATTTCTAGAAGAGGAAAAACATGTAGGGCTATCAGGGTATTGAATTGAGAAATATCCTGGAAGCACTCATGTGTGTGTGTGTGTGTGTGTGTGTGTGTGTTTTTTTTTTTTTTCATGCATCTCTAGGAGTTAAAAAATCTTCTCAAGACTGGCCTGTATTTGTTCATGCTCATGCCACAGTGTATGGTTTGGCACTGTGTGGGATTCGCAATGGGGCGCCTACCCACTAAAAACAGTCTCCTAGGTACACCGTCACCGTAAAGAATTCTTCTCCGGCACCACCTTGCGGTATTACTTCGAAGAAGAGGCGACACATGCTACGCGCACCCTTCATTAAGCCCTTCGGCTCCATCATTAATTTGTTAGTTCCTAATCCATGCCATGCTGAGCCCTTCGGCTCCCATTAATAATTTGTTAGTATTCCTAGTTTGTGATCTAAACATGCCATATTCAGCCATTCGGCTCACGATACCATGGGTACCAGAAACTCCCTGACGAAGGAAGTTCTCTCGGTGCTGGACGCATGCCATTTAGCACTCCAGGTTCTCGCGCACTAATCGGATAGTCCCCGGCGGTGAATCTACCCTACCCCGACGAAGACTTCCCCGGAGGTGGAAGTTCTTCCGGTACCGATGCTGCCCGGATAGGTGCCAAGGTCGATCCTGCGATTCCGGTTGGTGGATGACTTCCGGTTCACAGGTGCCCTGACGACCAATTTGGCAAGACAGTTTACACCGTCTTCAGCTCAAGGCTGCACAGACTGAACAATCACAAACATTAGGCAACGGACAACACGAAACACCCAGTAGCCCAATGATGAATTTTTCGTTTGACGAAAAGTTTCCACCGACTGGAGTGGGAATCGAACCCACACTTCATGGCACAATATGCCTAAACGACTGACGCCGCTAACCGCACGGCCACGAAGCCTACAATTTCCGGGGCTTTTCCACGATTTACTCGGTCTTGTCCCCGACGGTGGATCAAGCTTACCTACCGGTTGGGTGCCGAGGTCGGTTCGGCGATTCCGGTTGGAGACTGACTTCCGGTTCACCGGCTTGTTCCTCCCTCCACTTCCGCTGAAGCAATGACATTATTTTCGTCACCGCCATGTTCACCGCGTTCCACATCACCTCATCGCTACACATTCTATCCACTACGTTGTCTACGGTTACGTCAGCACCGCAGACCGCTGTCATCTCGCTACGTTCCGCAGCAAAACGTGGACACTCGAAAATGACGTGTTCCGGCGACTCCTCTACGACTGGGCACTCAGCGCAGAGCGGCGACTCTGCGTGGCCGAACCTGTGCAGATATTTCTTGAAGCAGCCGTGACCTGACAAGAACTGCGTCAAGTGGAAGTTGACTTCTCCATGGGATCTGCTCACCCATTTCGCCAGATTTGGAATAAGGCGATAAGTCCACCTTCCCTTCTCAGCGGTATCCCACTCGCGTTGCCATTTCACCATCGTGTCGGCTCGGGCAATCTTCCGGGCTCCTCTAGTACTACTAGCTTCGTAGCACTCCTTATCCTCTTCCAAAACGTAGCCGATAGGGACCATTCCGGCAATCACGCATACTGCCTCCGAAGATATGGTTCGGTAGGCACTCGCTACCCGCATGGCCATCAGCCTATACGTGCTACTAAGCTTGACTCGGTTCCTCTTCGTCTTCATTGCGGTTCCCCACGCCGGGCTAGCGTACCTCAGGATTGACGTAGCCACGCTAGACAATAGCCTCCGCTTACTGCTGCAAATCGCCGAGTTATTCGGCATGATCCTGGACAGCGCCGTGACTGCCCTTGCTGCTTTCTCGCACGCGTAATCGACATGGCAGTTGAAGTTCAGCCGATCGTCGATCATTACGCCGAGGTGTTTTAGCTCCCGCTTTGAGGCTATGGTGTGTTCTCCCACTGTAATCTCAGCCTTTTGCACCACTTTTCGGTTGCTGATAAGCAACAGCTCCGTTTTTTGGTGGGCTATCACCAGTTTCTTCTCGTACATCCAGTTTTCGACTGCGTCCACTGCTTCTGTAGCGAGAACCTCCACCCTTTCCAGTGAGTCACCAATGACCACAAGCGTGATGTCGTCTGCAAATCCAACGATTTTGACGCCTGTTGGCAGCCTAAGCGTCAGCACTCCGTCGTACATAGCATTCCACAACGTTGGACCCAGGATAGAGCCCTGTGGAACTCCCGCATTTACCGACCTCGACTTCTGTCCTTCGCTAGTGCTGTAGCTCAAGACCCGGTTTTCGAAGTAGCTTCCTAGTATCTTGCACAGATAATCCGGAACCTTCATTTTATGTAACGCCACAGCAATGGCTTCCCAGCTTGCACTGTTAAAGGCGTTTCTCACATCTATCGTCACGACAGCACAGTAACGGTTACCTCTTCTTTTTTTTGTCCTTGCTTTGTCGGCTGTGTCAATCACTGTTTTGATGGCATCTACCGTTGACCTTCCTTTCCGGAATCCAAACTGCCACTCCGACAGTCCACGCTCTCCCTCAGTGAACGCCATCAGTCTATTGAGGATGATCCTCTCCAACAGCTTTCCGAGTGTGTCGAGCAAACATATCGGCCGAAACGAGCCTGGATCACCGGGGGGCTTACCCGGTTTCGGTAACAGAACCAGTTTTTGCCTTTTCCACTGTGCTGGGAAATGTCCCTCATCTAAGCAGATCTGGAGTGATGTTCGGAACATATCTGGGTTGGCCGTGATAGCTGCTTTCAACGCTACGTTGGGAATACCATCTGGGCCAGGCGCTTTCTTCGGCTTCATTTTCTTGGCCGCCTCTATGAGCTCCTCATTGGTAATGATTGCTCTTTCTTCACCTTCCTGGCCATACGGTGTCGGTGGCCAGACCGTTGGCGCGTGTTGTGGGAACAACCCGTCGACGATAATCTGCAACTTCTCTGGGCATGTTTCAGCGGGTACGGCTGGACCACTGATCTTGGCCATCGCCACCCTGTATGCATCTCCCCACGGATTTGCATTGGCATCGCGACACAACTCCTTGAAGCACGTTCTCTTGCTCAGCGAAATTTCTCTTTTCAGATCGGCTTTCGCCGCCCTCAATGTTACTCTTCGCTCTTCCCTCTCACCATCGGTTTTGGCTCTTTGCATCCGTCTCCTGGCTTGAAGACATCTTTTGCGGAGGTTGCCAAGTGTCTCATTCCACCAGTATACCGGACGACGTCTGTATTTCGGCTCGACCTTCCGTGGCATGGCAATGTCGCATGCTCGTACCATCGCAGCCGTTAACTCCTCCGATCTCAAGTTCAGAACCTGCTCTTCTCTTCTGAGGGCTTCCACGAAAAGCTCTTCGTTAAAACGTTTCGTTTTCCACATCTGCTCATGAGGTGTACTCGCTCTCTGTGAGCATTGTGTTCTTCCACCAATTCTATACCGGACCTCCTGATGATCGCTATGGGTGTACCCATCGCAGACTCTCCAGTTCAGGCTTCCCGACAACACAGGACTACAGAAAGTGATGTCGATTATTGATTCCCGGCCATCTCTACGGTAGGTGCTGGTTGTTCCTTCGTTACCCAAGTCTACGTCCAGCCTTGCCAGCGCTTCTAGTAGACTACGCCCTCTTGGGTTGGTGAGACGGCTGCCCCACTCAACTGCCCAAGCATTGAAGTCGCCAGCGATGACGACTGGTCTCCGGTCGGCTAGCTTATCGGTTAGCTCGTCCAGCATCTCGTTGAACTGGTCCAATGTCCAGCGGGGGGGTGCGTAGCAGCTGCACACGTACACATCGTTAACCTTTGCAATAACGAAGCCTTCGTCCGCCTGGAACACTATTTCCTGGATAGGATACCTCCCCATCGTCCAGATTGCCGCTGTCTTCGCCTTATCAGCGATCCAGTTACCGTTTCCAGCTGGTACTCGATACGGCTCGGCAAGGATAGCTACGTCGCACTTCGATTCCGATACGGACTTCCACAGCAGCTGTTGCGCTGTGTCACAGTGGTTGAGGTTTAGCTGAGTTACCTCCACTGCGGTTTAGAATTTCTCGCTTGCTTGAAGGCCGGGCACTTAGGGCCTCCCGTCGCGTGTCTGTTGCGACTTTTGTCCTTGCAAATCAGGCACCTTTGCTTATTGTTGCAATCCTGCGCCTTGTGACCTTCGTCGCCACACCATCTACAGAGCTTACTTCTGTCTGGTCCTTCGCAGTTTCGTGCCAGGTGGCCGTATTCCAGGCACCTGTAGCATCCCTCCGGTCTCTGGGAGATCTTCAGTGGACATACTGAACAACCGACCCGAATTTTCCCGACTTCCAGCGCTTTGTTGGCTGCGTCTACTGGGAGCTTTATGGACGCCGCCTGTGTACCAAGCGGTGCTCTTCTTAGCCGTACTGTCATCTGCACCGTTTCCAGATCGCACTGTTCCTTTATGGCGGTCCTCACTTCCTCTGCGGTGGTGATCCAATCCAGATCCCGCAATTGGAGTGTCACTTCAGGGCACATGGCTTTCACCTGCACCTTTTCGCCCATGACTCTCTCGGTTAGCTCTTTGTATGTTGAGCTTTTGTTCACCGAGTCTTTTTTTAGCTCGATGAGCATGTCTCCCGTCTGGGTGCGTCTGATCTTCTGAACGTCGGCACCAAACTCCTTTAGTTGAGGGTCCGTCCTCATGGCCCGCAAGACTTCAGCATAAGTGTCCTCGCTAGTTTTGACGACAACAGCTTCGCATTTTGCCTTCTTCCTGATTGGCCTTTGCTTTCTGGCATTCTCCTGTTTGCCTCTCTTCTTCTTGTTCCGGACCTCTTGCCATGGGATATCGCCGGGTCCCCCACTGAGCACTTCATCCACCGGTTTTGGATTTGCATTTTTCGGCTTCTTGGGTACAGCCTGTCTTTCGTCTCCTGGTGACGACCTATGTCTTTTAGGGGTGAAACTTGGCGTAGTTCCTATTCCCGCTGACCTTTCTTTCCCCTTGCTATCTTTCCGAGGGGCTATGCCGGTTTTTGCCGGCTGCACTACCGCAGCTGCCAGGGCCTTTTTGGTCGCCGCTAACTCGGTTTCAACAGCATCAATCCTCTGCATCACTTTCCTCCAGTCCTTCACGGCGGATCCGAGGGTTCCTTGAATCCTTGCCACGAGGTCCTTGATGTCTTTGTGCACGTTGTGCCTCTTATCGACGAATTCCCGAAGCTCATCTACGACGGTTTTCGCCGCTTCCACCTTCGATTGGCTCGGGGGTAACTTCCACGCACTTTGCAGCTGATGTTGCTGCTGTCTCTCACGCTGCTCCTGCTCACTTTGCGACTTATCCCGCCGCTCCTGTTCACGTGTTCGCTGCTCGTGCAGCTCATCTTCGCCATGCTGGTGTTCCAGCTGCTGCTGTTCCAGCTCCTGCTGTTGGCCTTGCTTCGGTGGCGACCTCGGCAAGCCACTTTTTGCGAACGGATTCGCTGCTTCACCTACGTTGATGTTATTCACTTCCATGCTTAAGGGTCCCCCCTCCAAGCCGCTATCTCCACCCGTCGTAAGTAGTCGTCCTTGTGATCCCGTGGGTATCTTTGCTTGCAGTGAGGTCCACGCGAGGGCTGACACGGTCCTTCATGGGGTACCGGGTTCAGAGCCAGATCGACGCTAGTCAGGAATATCCATCTGAGCCTACTTCCACCAGCTAAGGTGGCGAGCTTTGAACGTACTAGGAGGCCTGCCACGGTTTTAACGGGACGGGGACAACCGTTCCATTAGCCCACCTGCCGTTTCAGAATAGTGTCACCCATTCTTACTAAGGAAGTGGAATAGAGCGATTGTCAGCTCTATAGCGTCGTGTTGATACAGTCCTTGACCTTGTCCTTGTCCTTGCAGCCAGTATGCCGTAATTAGGATCTTACTGGCATCGATCCTAATGTGCCGGTTGGCACTCCAATGGTTGGGCTAAGGCACTTTGAAAGCGGTACCAGGTCGCTTGTTCAGGGTTACTTGCAGATATGTGGTTTTTTGTAGAGATTCACCAGAGCCCACTGATGAACCCCCGCCACATCCTAGGTAGACCGTGCTTGAGCCCCCGGTCAGATGGACCAGACGCTCGGCTACCTCCCGAAGGAAGTACTAAAGGTGGTATTCCATACGGCTGTATGTACAAGTTTCGCTTGGGAAGGGTAAAAATCCCAAGCTCCCACCTGGCACCTCCTCACTCTAGCTGATGTCAGAAGGACAACAGTGCCCAGGTTGCACTACCAGCTAAGTACGCAACCCTTTGCTGGCGGTCTTTGTCATCGTTAGACCCGTGGAAGCGTGAGGTAGGGGCTTGTGAGGACCAGAGCTATGTTGGACGCTCCTTCCTGGTTGTCGACTCACCATTTTGCAACCCTGTGTGTGTGTGTGTGTGTTTTTTTTTTTTTTTTTTTTAGTTTTAGAAGGTGGTAAATTACATTTACGAACTAACCCAGCGTTTCACGTTCGATATGGAGGCTAGTCATATCGAATTCGTCCATCGTGCGCCAGAGTGTCGGACTCCTTTATACCGACTAAAGTCCACCTTCGCCCACGAGCCATTCCCCCCGGAACTGCCTCTTGGCATTACTTCATGGGGGAGGCTATTGTGCTAAGCACTGCACTGCTCCTTCTTACGCTCCTGTACTTCCCTTGCTCTCTTCGTACTGCTGGCATCGCGCCAGGGCCATGTTTCTACTACCGCTTCTGTCATTGCTACGCTTCGTTGCTCTGCTGCGACGTGTTTGGGGCTGACATCTCGCCAGAGCCCTGCGCAACTGTTGCGCCTGCTGTTAATCCGCCGATTCTCGAGTTCTCCAGGTTGGACCAGTTGGATGCCGAGGTCGGTCCAGCGATTCCGGTTGGAGGGTAGCTTCCGGTTCACTGGCGCCCCGACGACCCAAAACTGGTGGTTGTCACGATCGCTACTCGGCATAGTCCCCGACGGTGGAGCTAGCCTACTCCAGCGGAGAGTTCCTAACGTAGGAATGTCTCCCGAAACCGATAACGTTACGCGTTTGTTCCCGCATCACTGCTGCTGACCGGTGAAGTGCCGAGGTCGATCCAGCGATTCCGGTTGGAGGATGGCTTCCGGTTCACTGGTGCCCCGACGACTTAAGCCGGTGACTCGCTACGGACTACTCAGAATAGTCCCCGACGGTAGATCTATCCTACTCCGACGAAGATTTCCCCGACGGCGGAAGATCTCCCGAACCGATGCTTTCCGGGCTGATGCCGAGGTCGGTTCTGCGATTCCGGTGGAGGGAAACTTCCGGTTCACAGGCGCCCCGACGACCATTTGCCGGTGCAACTACGCGTTCTACTCAGTTAGTCCCCGACGGTGAACTTAACCTACTCCGAAGCTGACCGGGCTGATGCCGAGGTCGGTCCTGCGATTCCGGTGGTGGGAAACTTCCGGTTCACAGGCGCCCCGACTACCATTTGCCGGAGCTGTTTCGCGATCTACTCGGCTAGTCCCCGGCGGAAGGACATAGCCTACTCCGACGCGATGTTGGTCGGTAAGTGCCGAGGTCGGTCCTGCAATTCCGGTTGGAGGATGACTTCCGGTTTGCAGGCGCCTTGACGACTTATTACCGATATTACGCTACGCCCGCTCTACTCGGTCTAGTCCCCGGCGGAGGATCTAGCCTACTCCGGTCGCGCCCGTTGGTCTCCTTCATATGCTCTCTTCAACAGGCTGACTTGTCAAGCGCCAAGGTCGGTCCGACGATTCCGGCTGCCCCAACGATTCAGAGCCATGTGCTGTCCGCTGTGTAGAGTGCCGCTGCTCCTCTCGCCATCTTCGTTGTAAAAGAGACATCATCTGAACGATAGTTCTGTTTACCGCGTCCCATTTCTCTTCGTCGGCACACATTCGTTGGACGATATTGTGCACATTAACGTCATTGCCGACGACGGATGTCATCTCGGCTCGCTCATGCTCGAAGCGCGGACATTCGAAGACCACGTGCTCAGGGGTTTCGTCAACATCGCCGCACCCGGTGCATAACGGCGATCTTGCGTGTCCAAACCTATTGAGGTATTTCTTGAAACAGCCATGGCCAGACAAAAACTGCGTCAAGTGGAAATTCACTTCTCCGTGTTTCTGTGTGTGTGTGTGTGTGTGTGTGTGTGTGTGTGTGTGTGTGTGTGTATACAATCCACCTCCCACTGACCGGCAGTGCTTTTATGGAAGAAAATTGTATGCATGTATTTATTGATACCCTTCGATATCTTCATATCTGCAGACAATTTTAGCCCAGGAGATGAAAGGTGATAGCTCTACTGAAATTCCAACGACCCATTTCAAGAATGGCAGTAAATACACACACATTCTGAGGTCATTTTCATATACAGTAAGCCCCGCATAAAAACACCCAGATATCAAATGGATATCTGAAATATTTTTACACTTCCCGAATCGAAAATTAAATGTTCGACCCTGGCACGTATTTAGTTTCATATGGAAATAGGTAGGTAAATAATAATAAAGAATGATTTTACCAGGATGTAATGTTGTTTCTTCCGTCGCAGCACTGTGCTTACCGAAAAATACAACGTACTTTTTCACTGCACTGCGCGTGAAACACGATTAATCCTGCTTGACCGCTTCACCCGCCCCCGCAGGAGCAAGCGTCACGGTCAAAGGATCACACACTGAAATATCCTGGAAAGCACTCATCAAATAAAATTCTGCCGTTGGAATTACTTTGAGAATTATTCCAAGACCGATGTTTGGCATTAAAGTCACCAATGACAAAAATTTTTGACTTATTGCGAGTCAATTTTCGCAAGTCAGTTTGGAGCAAATTAACTTGCTGTCCAGAGCATTGAAAAGGCAAATAGGCAGCTATGAAAGTATATTTACCAGACTGTGTTTCAACAGAAACACCTAAAGTTTCAAAAAATCTTTAGTTTCAAATGACGAAAACAGTTGATGTTTGATGATGATACGTCTATAAATGATGATCGCTACTTCCCAACATGCCCCATCAAGTCGATCGTTACGATAAACAAAAAAGTAAGGATATCTTTTGAGTTTGTATCCAGGTTTTAAATAAGTTTCGGTAATAACTGCTATATGCACGTTATTAACTGTTAGAAAATTAAACAGCTCGTCCTCTTTACCATTCAGAGAACGAGCATTCCAATTTAAAATATTTAAATTATTATTTGGATCCGTTAGAAAAACGTAATCCAATAACAATTTGATTTGTAAATTTTACACCTACTTGGACTGCTTCAGTCATAGTGGTGGCTTTGAACATTGCATCAATCATTCGATTCAATTGTTCAGTTAGAAAACTAAAATCTGAGGCAGACATATCACTTGAAGTGGGTACATTTGATGATTTCCCATTAAAATTTTCGGTAGACGAAGAAGCTGAGTAGAGTTACCTGTGGCGGTAGGGTTTTTTTTCCATTTGATTTGAAACAAGTAGTATGGGCACTCATGGAACAAATAGGGGAGGAGATCAAATTACCTGCTACGATATCGGCAAAGGATTTACCGTGGGTAAATACATTCGAAATTAAAAGATTCGAACGGATACACGACGGATTAAAATTTGTTTGTGAATGAGCATGATTATGATCTTCCTGATGGGTATGATTCCTAATCAAGCGATCGTTAACTGAAAAATGAGCATTGTTCAATACTCTACCAGGCAAATTCCGGAAACGACCGTTATCGTAACGGATATTATCTTTCATCTGCCTGGCACGAGCCTCAACGACTCTCTTGTATGAAGGGCAATTCAAAAATTTGACTTATGATTAACCTCGCAATTAGAGCATATAAACTTGGTGGTATCTTCTTTCACTGGACAGACGTCCCTAGCGTGAGAAGAACCTCCGCAAATCATGCATTTAGCATCCATGCGACAATTTTTTGTACCATGACCCCACTTTTGGCACCGACGGCACTGAGTGGGGGATTCTGGTAATTTCCTCCAGGTGTCTAGAAATGTTCCCATGTCACACGGACATCGAATATAAGTCTTGATTTTTCTAAAGCTTTAATATTATTTAGTTCTTTTTTGTTAAAGTGAACTAAATAAAATTCTTGAGAAAGCCTTTTTTTTTAAACTTTATTTGAGTGTATTAAAGTTTTAAAAAAAAGGCTTTCTCAAGAATTTTGAGAAAGCCCTTTCCGACCAATGCCAGATTGGGTTCTCTTTTTCATAATGATTACTTGGACTGGGGAAAATCCAAGTAAATCATTTATTCCATTTTTGATCTCTTCAGGTGACTTATAGTCACTTGAGAGACCTTTCAAGACAACTTTGAGCAAACGTCCAGTTTTGCCGTCATAAGTAAAAAATTTGTGTTTCTTCTCTTCAAGATGTTTGAGAAGAAGTTCGCGATCTTTAAGAGTTTCCGGCAAAACGCGACAGTCTCCTTTCTTTGCGATTTGGAAGGAAACCTTGATTCCCCTAATGGAGTTCAAGATCTCCTGCCTAAATTCCCCAAATGTTTGAGGTTATGGCTTTCAGTCTTAAATAAAACTCACAAACTGATTTTTGCTTACATCCGACGTTTCAGACACATGCATTGTGCCTCTTTTTTCAAGGATCAGTTGTGTTCCGTTTTATCGTTTGCCCACAGCATAGGCAACATTTTTGTCCAACAGCATAAAACGAATTCCCCGTTCGGGTACTATACGGGAGTAGAAATCCCAAAACGATCCGGGTCGCAGAACTGAAAACTCAGTTGCCTGTTTTGATGCCACTTTTACTCTTGTTGTGTCGATTTGGAAATTCGGAACAACTGACCACGATAGGCGGCTTTCTTTGCTTCCTCACTTGAATCAAAGAGCCTGGGCTAGAGGCTGCTTCGATTTGGTGTTCGGAAAATGTGTCTAGAGCATCGAACTGATTGCTCATTTCGATACAATTATTCATTTCACCCTTGGAAGAAAGTTCGCATTCCGGAGAAGCGTCCTTTCTTCCATTCTTGCCACGTGTAGTGACAGTTTTAAATCCCAATTTTTTGGAAGGAAGTTGTGAATTCAAAGATTCACCCTTCCTTTTGTTAGTTGTTGATACCATGTTTAATAAATAAACGAGAGAAGACGTAACCTTCGAGAAGTTTTTTCCCAAGACGGTGTCCAAGAAGGATTACCACCGTTAGCTTTCGCCAACGGGTCCAACGAAAAATCGAAGGCAAGGATCGTAAAGGGATCAATAGTAGAAAAAAAAAGTACTGAAAAGTACTGTTTTAGAAGCACTGAAAAGTACCGATTTTAATTTTAGCACTGAAAAGTACTGTTCTATTGCTTTAGGTAGTTTTTAAGAAAACTCCCAAGAGCAGAGAGAATTCGTGTACGCACAGCACGAAGGTACGATGCGCACTGATCGATAGGCGTTAAAATTAACCCGTCGATAAGTGAAATTCGAGAATCATTTTGCCTGGGAATATTGAGTTTGGAAAAAGAGCATCGTTGGCAGTTGCAACATGGGCTATTGCACTTGGGTGCTCTTGACCACGTTGCAAGACCTTGACGATGGGAATTATTGTTGCTGTACCACATCTGTTGGCAATATGCAACTCAACTAATTTATGCACTACACTCCCAGATCTTTAACTTATCCCACTAACCCAATATCCTATCCATGAAAACTGTGGAGATGCAGAGGTTTACTCGGTTTCTAGTCCCTTCCCCGATGACCGTAAGGACGTGGCCGGCACCGTTATGGGCTCTTAAAATTTGAGCTCTCGATTTGTGCTTATTGAAGAATGGTGAGCTAATCCCATTCATTAATTCCCTGTGCAACTTCGATTGTTCTGGTCAATCATGGAGTAGCAACTACGAATTGTACGATCATCTATGCACAATGCTCATGCTCATGCTCATGCTCCTGCCTAAGCCCCCCAAAATCGGAACAACTGACCACGATAGGCGGCACTCTTCGCTTCTTCACTTGAATCAAAGAGTTTGGGCTAGATACTACTTCGATTTGGTCTTAGGAAAATTTGTCTATAGCAACTAATTGCTCATTTCGATGCAATTATCATTTCACATTTCATCATTTAAACATTTGACCCTTGGAAAAAAGTTCGCATTCTGGAAAAAAAAAGTTCTTTCTTCCATTCTTACTACGTTTAGTGACAGTTTTAAACCACACTTTTTGGAAAGTTGTGAATTCATAGATTCACCCTTTCTTTTGTTTGTAGTCGCAACCATGTTTAGTGAATAAAGGAAAGAAGAAGCGACCTTCTAAGAGGTTTTTTCCCAAGACGGTATCCAAAAAGAGTTACCGCCGTAAGCTTTCGCTAACGGGTACAACGAAAAATCGAAGGCACGGGTCCAAACAAGGATCGTAAAGGGATCAATAGCAGATACAATAGTACTGAAAATCGACAGTAGAAAAAATAGACTGAAAAATACTGTAGCTAGTTTCAAAAACTTCCAAGAGCAAAGATAATTCGTTTACGCACAGCACGAAGACACTGCAGCTATATAAGTGATATGCATCTTCGTTGACTTATTACATCCATAACTGGTTCACCTACCCTACTCTTGGGGGTGAAAGGATGGTGAGCACATTTCAGTTCAGTTCAGACAGTTATCTGAAAGATTCAATAGCGAACAAACGAGGTGGGAGCCAGGTCCTAAATTTATGGTGCCCACCAGAAGAACAAGAATTTCCATCTCACTCCCGAGGATGAGCCTGTCTGGCTGGCTGGCAAGTGGTACATTCGTGTCCATCCGGGCTATAAGGCAGTTGTGTCCGAGCACCTGGTGCACTTTTTCTAATGCGTGACGATGTCGTCTAGGTGGTCTGATGTTTACCTTTGTCGTGACAGAGAGTGAACTTTTTACGGAGTTTAGACAAGGTTAGTGAAAATGACATGAATGTTGGTTGCAACGAGAAGGCTTGTGAGTTTTGAAGGAAAAACTATTGTACTCGTCTAGACTAAAAAGACATACATAGCTACAAATTTGTATTTTATGATGGTTATCCTTCGAAGCTCAGATAGACCCCATTCTTTATGAACATATTATAATTCCATTTACTTCACATTTAAGTGTCACAATGCCTCTTGCTACAAAAATGGAATTTGTTAAAACTTAGGAAGCGTTGTCACTATCAAATTTTATTTACAAAGAATTGTTGCTGATAGGATTGAGAATTGCTTCATGGCATGTTTGAACTATAACAGGGATATGATCAGAATCAAATTCAGTGTTAGTAATTAGTTGGCAACAAAGATGACTAGAGTCAGGTAAGACCGAATCAAAACGGTAAAACGGTTTCTCGATGAGAAGGCAAGTAGGGCTATCAGGGTATTTAATTGAGAAATATCATTAAGAGCACTCGTTAATAAAATTCATCCGTTGAAAGTAATTTGAGAATTATTCAACAAGCTATGTTGGTCATTGAACTCTTCAAATAAAAAAAAAGTCTGTTTGAAGTCCATGCTTTTTTAGCTCTATCATGCGTGTCAGCTAAGAAGGTATACTGAGATTGATGCGAAAACAAGCCACCCAATGAGTGAGAACAGACTCGCTATCGCCAACGACGACATTCGTTGATGAAGTCGAAGACAGATTGAATATGCATTAGGTTCCCACACCTTCGCTTATCCTAGCCTAGGAACACACACGAGGATGATAGTAGTGGCAGATACCGGACACAATCTCGCTCACTGACCATCCTGCCGTGCTTCTATCCTGATAGACTTCTTTCATCAGCAAAGGCCTTTCGGTGCCGACATTAGCTACGTATATCGAACCATCATCCAGCCAAGCACGGTACTGAATTAATTCATTCCGGTCCATTTGCAGCTTGTTTGTTCCGGCCCGTTGGCTAGTGATGGTTGGTAGCCGTGACGTTTAGCCGGTCGGTTTAGCAGTTAGTCAGTCGTCGGGTTGGGTACGGATTTTTCTCAGGATTCTTCAGGAAATCAGTTTCCGCATCACATGTCAGCAGAAGTCGACTGGCTGTTACGTGTATGTGCGTGACGTTCGGGCGAGTGAAATTACTCCCAATGATGATTGAGCGATTAAAAGCGCTTGGGCGCGGAAAAGAAGAAAATGTTCAATGCCAGCTGTTGTAGGTACACTGCAACATCTTTTTTCGACGGTTCGTTTTACAACAACTTATTTGACCAGAATTAAGTTTCATGACTGTTCAATAAACAACCAATATGTTAAAACAAACTTGGAACTCGTCATAAGCACAAGATAGTAAACTGGAATGCCAATGATGATGGAGTGGATAAATGTCACTTATCACAATGTAACAAAGGTAATTGTTATCTTATTACTAGTAGTCCCGACAAACTTCGTCTTGCCATCAAGTAGACTGTTGGAAAACGTCAAGAATTCTCCCATACAAAATGACACTTTAGTCTTCTCTCGTTTTCCCAATTATTCCGGAGACTTTCCCGAAATTTTTTCTCGCACGAACACGTCACATCTCTTGATGAGTATAACAGTGAAAAACTTGCGTCAATCCTTTGACTCGTTCTCAAGTCATTTCGTGACATACAAACACCACTCCATTTTTGTTTATACAGATAGATAGATAGATAGATAGATAGATAGAAGATAGATAGATTGGTCATGCGACTCAAAGGTAAAGGGAGTCTGTAGAAGATTTTTTTTTCTAATGATGGCGTCGGTGGTGGTGAAATTTGAGCAAGCCATCAGGGAATCATTAATAATTGTTATCTGATAACACAATCTGCGAAAGTAACCACCATTCGATCTGCAACTACTGCAAAACGTCAAATTTGAATGTTGATGGAATGTTAAATTAAATTAAATAAAATGCCATGCAAAGTAAATTACGATGTGTATTATTATCGTTGGCGACACTACTATATATATTATAAAAAGACCAATATATCAAATCTGTTGCGATACAGAGGGTTGCGATACACGGGTAAATATGTGTTCCTGAAGCCACGAAAATTATTCATGAAATCATGAATAGCCATATTCATGGCACTCTTTTCCATAGAAAATCGGACCATGAATATAAATATTCATGATATATTTATGATACCAAGATCAGATTTTTTTCAGTGCAGAAATGTAACCAGTAATCAATAAAAAATGAGATTGTTTTCAGTCAAATAGTTGTTTTTAACGAATTAAGTATTTTAAATAAGAACATAATGTTTATTCTTAAAAAAAAAACCGTCTATGAATTTCAGAAAAAAAGGCGCTGATCAGCCGTATGACGCAACTTAGTTGCGATGTTCTCACAAGAGTGATGGACGGGACAGACGTCTATCTTCCTGATACAATTCCGGTTCTTTGTAGTCAACTGCTTCGTATCCTTGGCCCGCCAATTATTTTTGTACAATAAGACATTGAAGTAGCCGAAAAATTTTCAATGGGATGGCACTGGGGCCAGTTGGTCGAGTTCCTTTCTTTCGACACGTACAGTAAAACCGTACAACACGCTCGCGGAGTGCTTGCTGTTTCGACACCATTTTCGATTAAACTGACACCAGAGCGAAAAGAAACTTGCCACCCATTTTTAGGGAGTCCAGAGAGCAATTATCTTGGAGAGAGAAAAAAAAATTACGCTCTTTACTTTAATCACGGAAAGACATTGAAATCATCCTCAATTTTATTGAACATCCGTTACGAAATAGCGTCCCTGACTTCTCTAGAGTTGATTATGAAAAATGGTGGCTGGTAAAACTATTCTGGCAAAATCAAAGTGTTTCCTATCTGGTGTAGAATTGAAAACATTTCGTCAAGCAAACATCAAATAGACGTTTTATAATTTGCGGGTTGGCCATTGATAATGTCAAAAATGTTGGTGGCTATCAACTGTGCTATTTGATTCCAAAGTATCGGATCTACTACAAGATCGCAAACAATCATGATTAACGAAACAACAAGTTTAGATTAATTCAGTACTATAAATAGTAACACAAATTTCATGTAATATCTGGCAACGAAAGGTAGACAACTATAAGGAAAAATGACAAAATAACACTATTCATTTTTTATTTTATTAAGGTCTATTAAGTTTTGCATATAAATATTCACAGTTTTTGAAGGTGTGAGCAATATTGTTGGAAACGTCGATACCAAAAAATCTATTAGTGCTTAGCTTAAATGTAAACTTTGAATGATTACAATATTGTCTATGCTTAAGTATGAACAACTGAACTCATTTCTGAAATCATACATCATTATAATCATAGATTTTTTTCCCTCATAAATAAAATGATCGAAGACATGAATTTTGACATTCTAGATTCTGGAGAACTAGATTCAGTAGACAGGGAGATTTTGTATACTTAAACTTGTGTCATTTTCGATTTTAATATTAAAACAAATGATATGAAATGCTAAATTTTATTTCGTACAGTATCGATAACATAAACTGATAGAGATTAATGAAGTTCTGATTTTGTCAAAATTAATTTGACAATATTGGAGTCGAAATTAGCATATTGGATATTGAGGGAAATTTGTAAAAGAGCACAGTTAAGACCCACTTTATTCCCCTTTGAATACCGATACGCTTCTTCTAAGCCACATAAGCTGGTTTACTATAAAGTCATAAAGGAACACAAAGGTGTCTATTGAGGCACCAACTATTGAAAATAAGCATTTTAAGTTACGAAATTAGCAATATAAGCAGCTAACACAGATCCCTGCTCTTGTTCACATACGAATGCACTCTGTTTCGAAAACTGTTTGGCATTCCTGTTAACGGCAGCAAAATTAAGTGGGCCATAGTTTCAAACGCACAGGACTCGATCGAGAGATGAAAACGCAGAGAACATGAGTAACTTCAAGAAAAAAATCATTCCTTATTATTCCATAACTTTCGTAAAGAAATTTGGTTGTCGGTAAGTATAAAATATTTTGTCAAGAATATAAAATCATCAGAACTCTGTAACAAACTTATCTAGGATTCCGAAAGAATGTATCAGAAATTATTATTGATAATTTAATTTATTTGTCATCAAACGATTTTGCAAGGTATTTGCACAAAGGTGTATCTTTAAACAAAATATAAAAAAGACTTTACCTACAAAGACTACCATATCTAAGAGAAAAAAAACTGCCAGAAAAAAATACGTTTTTCTATGTCCTGGATTGTACAAAAATCCACTCTTTATATCTGTAGAATACTACTGAGTATCCTGTAATAATAATTTCAAATATCTTGTGTAAAATTATGTAGGTTTCTTTTATAACAACTGAGTCCAATTTACGGATAGCTATAGCGTTTATCAGCATTGAATAATTTTAGGTTTGATTTTAATTTTATTGGTCAATCCCTTAATTATTATCTTATCAGATTGAACGAATAGGCAGCAAGAGAAAACCAGAAGTTGCGGTACGGTGCAGGTCGAGTACAGGATTTTCCTTTTCCATAGGACAACATAAAAATCACTGAAGACTGCACAAACCTACAGCGGATTTGTTCTTGTTGTATCAAATATGACACCCGGGGGAGAAAGCTTACCATCACACGGAGATGTAGCTCAATTACAAATGCCGGGTGCTTCCTAATCCCAAAGTCCCACAGTACTGGACTGGACTGGCACACTTTTGGCAACTGGAGTATGTATTTTCTACATTTTCTACAATAGTACCGTATTATTGACCATCACATCCAGGCCAACTGCAGCACGGTCAGAACATTGAGCATGTGCAATTGATCTGTGAAGACGCTTCATAGGTGGTGAGGTAGGTATGCCCGAAGTATTTTGCCAGCTATTGAAAGAAATTTATCAATGCGTTGTTCTACCCCAAACAAACGGACGTAACGCTCGTTTTATTTCCTTCTTACAGCAACACAACTACTATTTGGAAATAATTCTCTCATTTCGAGTTTGACGCTCTACCGCCACCTATTAGTTCCCGGTTCACAAAACACAATATTTTTAGCACAGACAAATTTTTAGCATTGTGAATATTAACCACGGGACTATGTTTTGAATTTATAATAGTTGTAGTTGTTGAGTTTGTTTGTCTGTGGATCTTCTGATTTTACACCATTCATCGAATATACAGAGCTTTGTCTCGAAAAAAGTGATCATGAAAATGCTTGTAGGTTTTCCAAAATATGTAATCAAATTTTTTTGATATCTTATGCGTGATCATTAGTGTATGACAAAACTCACTTTTTAGTGACTTGGTCACTTTTTCCTAAAAGTCACTATTTTCAACAAAAAGTATCAGTCACTATTTTCGTGATATGTTGATAATGAAATTTAAAGCTGGATCAGCTTCTCAAACACGAAAAAAAAATTGTTATTATTAAGACATGTCAAAAAGCTAGGGGTTTCTGGTTAACTTACTGCAGGAATTTAGATGAATTTTTCGTAGACATGTTTAATGAAAAATGTAAAACGAATCTCCCGGTTATTTTGAAAAAAGATCCTAGCAAAACTAGGGTTGCGACTTTGGGCTGATTTTTTTTGCCGAAATATTTGAATATATTTTGGTGGAAATCAGGACCAATATCTGACAGACTTGTTGAATAAATTACTAGTGATTTTAGTTTATATAATGAATGCTTGAACATTGTAGGTCAAATTTAATTGATCAATCGTGATACACTGTCCATGAAGGCATAACTTGCTCATATGGTGGTAAAAGTAGGCATTGAGAAGAAAGCGCTCGAAGTTCATAATTTTCTAGTACATTTCTGCGTACCATTTTCAACCACCGCACAGGTATTTCATACAGTTTCATATTACTTTTGTTATAAGCAAAAATATGAACTTGAACACAATTCATGTTTTTCAGTTGCTATTTGAGTTGAAAGTTCATAAAAAGACTGTTATGCCTGTATTTTTCAATATGGGACTGCACCAACTTCATATTTTTCCACAATATTTTAAAACAAAGTGTGTTAATTTTTATAAGCATGGTAAAGTATATATTAAAACATAGATGTTTCGATGAAACAAAACGTTGGTTCGAAATAATCTAATTAATAGGGATTTCCTAAGAAGCACGATGTCAGTCGTTTATTGTTTGCTCCATATATTAATTGTTGTCATTTTCTGGGTCCTAGAACAGTAAAAACGTGAGATTACGTCTCGTCACTAAGTGAGATGATTGTTTTCATTAACATATTTATTGAAACATTGAAATGTAGATATTTCAAGTACATATGGAACCATTTTCTAATTAGGGGTCATGCACAAACTACGTCACGCTCCAGGGGGGAGGGGGTCAAGCCAAGCGTGACAAGCCTTACAAAATTTTCGAAGGACTCATACAAAAAACGTGACAAAGGGGGGGGGGGTCAAAAAAGTCAAAATTTAGCGTGACATAATTTGTGCACCATCCCTTACTCATGCACAACATTCATCTGATTCTGTTTGACTCTAGTCTGTCGAAGTCTGAAGTTACTGTTCAAATTTAAAGACAGCGTTTAATTTTACAGAAATTGTTTTTGAACTTCGCAATCTTCTAAGATTTTTTTTGTATATCCTGAAATCCATCCACAATATTTTTTTTAGGAAATCTACCATAATATTGTCTAAAACCGAATATTTTACCTCGATTTGTTAAAAAATGCTTCAAGTAATTCGTTTTGCACCTCTACTTCAAAATCTTTGATGAATTTTGACCATTAGTTCCATATTAACAGGAGTTTTGCAAAAAATCTTTTTTTTATCTTTATTATAGTGGCTTTTCGCCCTGGGCGAGTTCGCCACTCTGCAAAAAATCTATCACGACTATGTTTGACGGAATTCATGTATTTGATAAACGAGTTTTCTTCTGATTAAAATAAAAAATAAAATAAAATAGTAACCTATACCAAGCTAATGGGTGATATGAATAAAAAACTTGGAACTTTACTACATGTAGCATCTACTCAAAAACAAAATCCACAAAGTTTACTACACTTTTGGTATGAATGAAAAACTTTTCGAACATGTAGTACTTACTACTTTCGAACATGAGCAGTGACTGAAGCTGCACGTGAAGAAATTTCCATTCAGAGTGCAGAGTGATTCTGCACGTAAAGAACAATCTATTCAGAGTGACGCCTAAAATTAATACAATCATGCATATGAAGAAAATGCATGGAATCTAATCGATTACGCGACAATTTGCAGAAATCATGAAGGTGCTGTTATTTGACAAAATTTTTAGTGTAATTTTGCGATTAGTCTGGTATTCTCTTTATGTCTATGGGCAGTGGTTCGGAGGAAGTCCAAGCAATCGGGTTTGTTTTTTTTTTCTCTCTAGTGTCGTCGGCGTTGCGATGCCCTGTTTGCGCGCGAATTGCTGGGTAGTGGGGTAGTGTGTGGTCCGATGGAGGATTTCGAGGTCAATCGAGGATGGATTATCAACTGGTGAGTTCGTTTCATGCTTATGATTACACATCTGTATCGAGCGAACGTTACGGTTTTGAATTTTTTCAAACAAACTATGAATGGTTCGTCACTACAAGTGTCGGCATAAACCCTTATTCTGTTTTTAATAACTTTAATATACATAAACCTTTCTTTTTTCGTCATTACCTAGAATAACCTTTGAATAGTTCGACATTATGAATGTCGGCGTACTATGGGATTACGTTTTCTTAGAGATATTCTATAGTTTTTTTCAGTAAATATTTATGACTATTTCACTTATTTACATCGGACTGCATTAAATTAAGAAGACTGATTAGAGTTTTGAACTTATTTTTACAAACTTCTATCATTATCGTTTTGTATTTGTGTTTGTATGGTTCGTCACTTCAGGTGTCGGTATAAACCCTTATTCTTATTGAATAAAATTTTGTTACACATAGTCTTCTTTACTTGTCATTACTTAAAATACCCTTTGAATGGTTCGACATTTTGAATGTCGACGTATTTTCTTAATCTTTTTTATCTTTATCTTTCAACCGCAGGACAAGATTCGAGAATAGTTTTAAGTTAAAGTTTCCCTCCTTATCCATGGATCGCATCACCGACCAAAGGTGACTCCCAGATCTTTTTCCTTCTTCACTAATAAACACCCTTCCTGTGGTGATTGTGGAGATGCAGAGGTATTCTCGGTCTCTAGAAGCAACAATCATTACACCCTAACATTCCTTCCCCATCCCAACTGACTGTAAGGACTTGGCCGGCGCCGTTATTGATCAAAATTATGAGATCTGCTAAAATTGCACTTCGAGAGTAAGTGGAAACTCCCATCCCTTATTCATTTGGATCTAAGTGCAATTCTTACCAGTTCCGATCAATCACGGAGTAGCAACCATTGACATGTACAGTCAGCCTATGCTATGCTATGCTATAACAACTGAGTCCAATTTACGATGAAATTTCTTCCAAGAATTCGCGTTCAGGATTGCATTTTGAATGTTTTCTTATGAATTTTGTTGAAACCCAGCGTATGATACAATAAAGCTGTGTTTGACGAAGGTTTCTCAAAGTTTATAGAACCCTAGTGTTGCTTGTTGAGTACCGTGATTCGGGAGCAAATTGATCACTATTTCACAACTTTTTGTAATGTCATCCATAAGGAGAACCAACGTAAATGAAAACTTCAGCAATCTGTGGAAATCTATCCATAGAGCGGTGAGCACAGCAGCGCAAGAGGTGATAGGTACTACTCAAAGACGACCTAGGAACGGTTGGTTTGATGAGGAGTGCCAAAAGGTGACAGATGAGAAGATCGATGCCAGAAGCCGGCTGGTAGCGGCTAGCACCCAGCAAAACAGAGAACGGTACAAGTAAGCGAGTGCAGCCGAGAAAAGAATTCACCGCAGAAAGAGAAAACTGTATGAAGAAGATATCATTACTGAGACGTAAAACAACATGGAACAAAATGATATGAGGAGATTTTACGAAATTGTCATTGGCTTGCGGAGAAAAACAGCACCGTCTCCCGTCATGTGCAATGACCGTGAAAGTAATTTTCTGGCAGACGATACCATGGTGACTGCCAGGTGGAAAGAGCACTTTGAACGTTTGTTGGACGGAGAGAACATTAGCGTGTCTGAGAACAGATTAAATATCAACGACGATGAACAAGATGTGGAGCAAGGCATTCGACGAGTTGAAGGACAGTTATACTGCTGGAAAAGACGAGCTCCCTGCCAAATTTTTCAAGCACGGTTGTGAGTAGCTGAACAAAATAAGGCATCGTATTTTATTAAGAATATGGGAGGAAGAAGAACTGCCTGCTAGCTGACTGGAGAGCCTCATCTGCTCTTTGTGTAAGAAGGGACACGGACCGGAGTGCATCAATTACCGAGGAATAACGCTTCTCAACTCGGCGTACAAAACAATGTCACGCATTCTGTTCAACAGATTAAGGCCGCTGGAGGAGTCCTTCGTCGGCGAATACTAAGCGGTTTTACGTGAAGGCCGGACAAATATTTATCTTGCGATAAATCCTTAATAAGTAACAGGAATACAATTTGCAGACTCACCATTCGTTTATTGGTTTCAAGGCAACATACGATTCGATGAAGAGAAATGAGTTGTTAGACTGATTCGTACAACGTTAGATGGATCGAAATCAAGTGTGTGGGCTTATTGAAGGACCTAAACTTTAATCAACTCTGGGGGCAAAACGCCCACCCCTATTTCATAACACCAAAACAGCCGTTTGAATTCAAATTCTACCAAATGTAATGCCACGTTGAAGTTACGCAAGAATTGGAACCTTACAAATGCACATTTTTTGCAACAGCATGTATACTATTATTGAACAATAACATCTGAATAAACGCCCGGATGTATGCAGCCTATAAACAAGCATGATTGTGTGCGTACGTTTACAGCATGGCTAACGCCGGACTGACGCGGGGCATTTTACCCCGCAAAACAATACATATGCAGTTAAGCAAGCATTTTTTAAAACTTAATTTATAAACCCCAGAATAGTTAAAATGGATAGCTTTTTCTACTATTGGGTAGAAAACACGTTTGTCTATCCGACCATAATTAAAAAAGAGCATTAAATAACGTTTTTCACATCTAAAATCGCTGTTCTCCTTAACGTGGGCAAACTACCCCCAGTCCCCCTACGAATGTCGGACAAGCAAAAATAATATTCAGTAGAAAACGAAGCCGTCGACCTCTCGGTAGGCCATGGATTATGAACTGGTAACTACACTTCCAGATGATCCAATTCGAACTAAAACGAAGGCATCGCGAAAAGCCCAAAGTATCAGCAACTGTTTTTCAATTTGCTGTACGGATACGGGTTAAATATTTTTCAAAAATGAAAATTTTATTCTTACTCTGCTAAACCTTCTGGTTTTCTATCTTGTTGCAAATTTGGGATTTTGAACTTTCCCAAATTATTTTTAGGCAGTCGCTATTTTAAAATTTAATGGTATCTAATTGTAACACACCCATTATTCGTGCAACGGGATGGATCCAGTGTTGTGGTTTTAAGAGAATAAAATAAAACGCGGATTGGCTCTTCGCCGTTCTGCATTGGTGAATGCATTTGATCTACTGATCTTTTTTATTGATGATTAGTACAGCTATACATCTAGTGAAGAAAAGACATGTATGACGATGTGTTGGCCAAGCACCCATATAATAGACTATTTTGATTAAACTCTAGTAGTTTTTCCATCTAAATTTGGCCAGAATTTGAAAACATCAACGGATATTCTGGGGAGTTCTCAAACTGAAATATCATAGATCTGTATTATAACATTGATGTTTTTGGATCGATTCTTTTACAAACCTCTATAAACACACACGAAAAAAAAAACTGAAGTATACTCGAAAGTTCCTTTAAAGATAATTCGCTTCGATTGCGCCATATTTTTCTTACCCCATCATCTACCGAATTCGATTTTTTTCTTTCTTCATCGCATCCGGAGTCATTCATCACCCGCTGCTCATTTCCAGGTAATTACATTTTGATAATAATTAATTAACATTTCGCGTTTTTCCACCTTGCATGTTCCGGCCGGAGGCCTGCCGGTGCGTAAAAATGCAAACGAAGCAAATCACGGGTTGACTGGCCCACGATGAAAAAAGGATCAACGAACACACGGGAAGGCTTATCTTTTCCTGAAGGCACACCATCCGGTTAATTTGCCACCGAATCGGGTGTCTTCCAGCTGGCACCGCAGCGGAAATCGATTTTTTTTTCTCCTGCGTCTGGTGTCCTCGTCTAGATCTAGGGCGCAATACGAGAAAAGCCGCAAGCGAAGATCCTAGAAAGGGTGGAAATAAATTAAGCACACTTTCAATCAGCATTTTCACCTTCATCATGGTACTGGGAGGCTCGTTTGGGAGCACTATGGGCCAGAAATTAAAATTTCGAGACAAAAATGCAAGCATTTCGTATTTTAATAATAATTACCCGTAAAGTACTACAGTCCAAAATATACATAAAAAAGTTGTGTTCGGAGTGATCCAGATGCATTTTAAATTGAATGATCGAAATCGACACTTTTTTAAAAATAGTAAAGTTTTTTGAAAACTTATGAAAAAAGGTCAAAAAATATAAAAAAAAAAAACAAAATGTTATTGCAATATGATATGAAAAACGTACACACAACTATAATTATTGCCTGTTTACAAACCGTATTTCTATAAAAATATTTTTAATAATCAAATTTTTCCGTTTAAACAAAATTCAACTCCAGAGAGTGTAAGGAATTTCTGTAATAGATTGAGTAAAATCGTCGGTGTACAATCACATATGTACCCAATCATGAGAAATTTATTGCAGAAACATCATTTAAAAAAACATTTTTGGATTTTCATCACAAAATTTTAATTTCTGTCCCATAGTGGGGCGGGGGAAAAGAGCGTTGTGGGTCGTCCGCAGGTGGGTGGTCGGTTGGGCACTGCTTTTCTAATTAAGGCATGGCACAATCTCATTATTTGCGAGGGGTTTTCCGTGTGCGTGTGGTGTTTGCCGAACTAAGGTGAGCAATAGGCCGGCGCACCTCTGCATCAGTTCAATTTGTCTGCTCATTCGGCTGGAGAGGTGTTTGCTTTCTGGTTTCCGACGTGATAATTGAGTACGTGATTGATGAAATGGAGACGGTATTTGATTGTAATTATCACTTCGAGGAACTGGTGGAGGCGATCTAAGATCCTTGTAGCCATATGCGGTGTGGAAATATTTCCACTGTAATGACATAAATTGTAATTATGTACCCAAACTGATAGAGGTTTGAATGCAGATAGTGTATGTCAATTTTAATAACAGCTCTAAATTGCACTAAATCGTATTGAAGTTGAAGATCGGAGCATATCTTTAATGGGCCATATTTGACTAGATGATTTTCAATTAAGAATGTAAAAACTTAAACATGCCATGGATATATTAAAACACTAACATATTTTATCGAAGTCATTTTCACATATTCCAAAATTAAAATCAGGAAGAAAGTTCTGCAGAGCATTCAAAATAAAATTTGGAAAATTATTCTGAAATTTCACCAAATTAGGATGATAGTGTTGCCTAACATAGAACACCTAGAAATTAATGTTATATTTGAAATTATTTCAAAAATATTATTAAAAAAACAAAACAACCCTAGAAATAAAGAAAAGGTGTGTGTCAGGCGGAAAAACAAACTATTTAATCTGAGTGGATCAGTTGCAGCGAGATAATTAGAATAACTTTTTCCGTTCATAAACGATAAGAGAAGTTCCATTCGTACAACTTTAATATTGCTTCGATAACAACAAGCTACACTACCGACTGTAGTGGACATCGTAGTCATTAAGAGAGTTGAAAATATAAAAAATGAAAAAAGCTGTACTCATCTTCCTATCGATGATAGTGATACTTCCAGTTAACTGATCCCATTTGCGTCTTAATGGAAATGATAGTATTAAAGCGAAAGACCTGCTGAAAGCGTGCTGTGCTGCCAGCAGAAGAAAAAAGTGCTAGCTCCCGGCACAAAAACCCTTCCATTCTCTCGTCCTATAAATATATCTGATGGAAGAATGCGGACGCGAAAAAGTCATTTGCAGCTTTCACCTTTTTATCCCCGCTACTAAAGTGGAGATGAGGACCGGGTCGCTAACGTGAAGTGTTTCGAAGAGAGAAATAAATAAAACATAAAATTGTGCAATATAGTCACATAGTGAGAGAAAACTACACTCGAATTGAGAATGGCTTCCGATATGACCTATACTACAATGACGACGACTACGACAAGAGTCGATGCTGCACGGGAAACGAGGAAAACTTGTTTCACGGCAAAAAGCAAGCTATTAAATGTTATCACTTCCTTGCAGGTTGAAACGTTGCGCTCGGTTCTGGATTATCTTTCGAACGATTCGTTCTTCAACCCTTTCAGGACAGATGTTTCAAAATCAAAAACGAAAGATAGGTAGGTACTATTGATGTATCAACGTGTAGAAAAAAAGTCGTCCTGAAATGGTTAAATTTCCAACTTGACTTTCTATCCAGCTAGTGCGCAAAACTTGTTGCAAGTGATATACCATGATTGTGACTTTTCCCCGATATCCGGATGACAAAAGCGACGATCGAAGATACAAATTTTCCCGGTAATCTACTGGCAAATGTAAAACGAAATTCAAAGTTTCGTTCTGGGAAATTCAATTTCACACTTCCTCTTCTGCCTTGATGCCTTGATGTCACCGAGTGACAGCATTTTCCGTCCTAGTGAGAAAGCACTCTAGTCCGCTTCTATCGGTATAAGAAGCAGGAAGGGCAATCTATTTTCCCATCGGGGCGCAAATTGACAATGCTCTCTAGGTTGGGACTGTTGCTTCCAAGAATGTCATTGTTTTCCTAGCCGAACACCCGAACAAACAACCTCAACGAAATGGAAACAAAAATCACTTAACGCCATTTCTTGGCTTTGTTTTCTTTTTGGCCCATCTTGGGCCAGATTCGTTTGCTTTGGCGATGCCTTGCTTAACGCGATGACTGGGCTACAACGGTAAAGACAGTCACAAAACGAAGATTCGAGGACAGTGCATTGAAATTGTGTGTGTTTTCCGGGAAAAAGAGGGTTTAAGAGATAATATTCGTTTTCTGAAATAAAATAGCTCAACTGCATCTTTCAATTTGTTTCAATCACTACATTTCTTCAATTAACAGCTAATCATAACAGTTTCCAGGAAATTTTAAAAATAGGGTAGATAGCCAATTATTGCATAGCCCATGCATTCCTTATGAGCGTGCAATAATTGGCGCGTTATAGCCTGTACACTGTGTTTAATTTTCTCGATTTCATGCGCTTTTTGTATAGCGTCCAAACTGTTAATTTTTGCGATATAGGGTAGATGTACCAATAGTGGAGGTACTAAGCACTTTTGAACTTCATTTGACCGCCTAAATTCAAGAAGCGCAATTAATGTACATGTTAATGTTGTAACGGGAAGTAACGACCATTCACCTAATGAGAAAAATTATTTCATCGCAGTAACCCACGGCATGTCAGTGAAAAATAATACCTCCACTGTTGGTACACTGTTCCTTTAGTTGCGGTATATTTTTAATTTGTGTTCCTATAGTTGCGGTATCCGTGGTTTTCTTATGGGATCCTCCACTATAGGAACACTTTACCGCAACTATTGGTACAAGCAAGGACAGTTTTAGCAATTTTAGTGATATTTCATCAGTTTCAAACCAATTTGAACGCTCTTTTCAAATATTCCGTGTGTCAACAAGCCAATTCGTCGATTGGCAGTGCCGGCTGTGTGACTAATGTAATAAATTCAGTGAAAACGGTAGTACCGCAACTATAGGAACACCCACAACTAAGGGAACACTTACCCTACAGTTGCCTCTCCACATCTCTATATCGATGGGACTATCGAGATAGGGAGAGATCGAGACAAAGAACATTAACTCTCAAACCCCCAACGTCTGACTTTTCATTAAAAATGAATTTAAAAAATCATAACTTGGCCAATTATTAATCAATTTTGGATCTTTTGGTCTCAAACAAACCGCATACTCCTCATTTATTGTGTTCCGGAAGAAATGGGATTGGCCACTTGGTTCCGGAGTTATTCCGGATTCAAATGGGGTATATTCGTTCCGGAAGTGATAGTTCCCTTAGATTTTTCAAGATTAGCGGTAAGAAAATTATTCATTGTGTACTTTCTATAAGTTAAAAGCTGCCAGAAGGTCGAATGACATTGGTTCTCATTGATTCTGGCCATTTCGGATACCCGGTCACCTGGCACCGGTTCCTGAATGTACCCAGAGAGGACATTTTATGAAACTCAAAGAATACTACCGTGCGATGGCTCAAAATTCCTGTTTTTTTATCCAGAACATCATAGATATACTGCCAAAGACCAATATGAGGTTCTGGCCACATCCGGATACGCCGAAATTGGTTCCGCGAGGGCCTCAGTGGGACACTTTTGTAATGTTATTCACTCATATTGTGCGACGGCTCAAAAGTCATGATTTTTTATCCGGAACATCATGGATATAATGCCAAAGATCAATATGAGATTCTGGCCACATCCGGATACGCCGGAATCGGTTCCGGGAGGGCCTCAGTAGGACACTTTCGTAATCCTACTCACTCATATCGTGCGACGGCCTAAAATTCCTGATTTTTTATCCAGAACATCAAAGATATACTGCCAAAGACCAATATGAGGTTCTGGCCACATCCGGATACGCCGAAATTGGTTCCGCGAGGGCCTCAGTGGGACACTTTTGTAATGTTATTCACTCATATTGTGCGACGGCTCAAAAGTCATGATTTTTTATCCGGAACATCATGGATATAATGCCAAAGATCAATATGAGATTCTGGCCACATCCGGATACGCCGGAATCGGTTCCGGGAGGGCCTCAGTAGGACACTTTCGTAATCCTACTCACTCATATCGTGCGACGGCCTAAAATTCCTGATTTTTTATCCAGAACATCAAAGATATACTGCCAAAGACCAATATGAGGTTCTGGCCACATCCGGATACCCCGGAATCGGTTATGGTGGGGCCTCAGTGGGACACTTTTGTAATCTCATTCACTCATATTGTGCGAAAGCTCAAAAGTCATGATTTTTTATCCGGAACATCATAGATATAATGCCAAAGACCAATATGAGATTCTGGCCACATCCGGATACGCCGGAATCGGTTATGGTGGGGCCTCAGTGGGACACTTTTGTAATCTCATTCACTCATATTGTGCGACGGCTCAAAAGTCATGATTTTTTATCCGGAACATCATGGATATAATGCCAAAGATCAATATGAGATTCTGGCCACATCCGGATACGCCGGAATCGGTTCCGGGAGGGTCTCAGTAGGACACTTTCGTAATCCTACTCACTCATATCGTGCGACGGCCTAAAATTCCTGATTTTTTATCCAGAACATCAAAGATATACTGCCAAAGACCAATATGAGGTTCTGGCCACATCCGGATACCCCGGAATCGGTTATGGTGGGGCCTCAGTGGGACACTTTTGTAATCTCATTCACTCATATTGTGCGAAAGCTCAAAAGTCATGATTTTTTATCCGGAACATCATAGATATAATGCCAAAGACCAATATGAGATTCTGGCCACATCCGGATACGCCGGAATCGGTTATGGTGGGGCCTCAGTGGGACACTTTTGTAATCTCATTCACTCATATTGTGCGACGGCTCAAAAGTCATGATTTTTTATCCGGAACATCATGGATATAATGCCAAAGATCAATATGAGATTCTGGCCACATCCGGATACGCCGGAATCGGTTCCGGGAGGGTCTCAGTAGGACACTTTCGTAATCCTACTCACTCATATCGTGCGACGGCCTAAAATTCCTGATTTTTTATCCAGAACATCAAAGATATACTGCCAAAGACCAATATGAGGTTCTGGCCACATCCGGATACCCCGGAATCGGTTATGGTGGGGCCTCAGTGGGACACTTTTGTAATCTCATTCACTCATATTGTGCGAAAGCTCAAAAGTCATGATTTTTTATCCGGAACATCATAGATATAATGCCAAAGACCAATATGAGATTCTGGCCACATCCGGATACGCCGGAATCGGTTCCGGGAGGGTCTCAGTAGGACACTTTCGTAATCCTACTCACTCATATCGTGCGACGGCCTAAAATTCCTGATTTTTTATCCAGAACATCAAAGATATACTGCCAAAGACCAATATGAGGTTCTGGCCACATCCGGATACCCCGGAATCGGTTATGGTGGGGCCTCAGTGGGACACTTTTGTAATCTCATTCACTCATATTGTGCGAAAGCTCAAAAGTCATGATTTTTTATCCGGAACATCATAGATATAATGCCAAAGACCAATATGAGATTCTGGCCACATCCGGATACGCCGGAATCGGTTCCGGGAGGGTCTCAGTAGGACACTTTCGTAATCCTACTCACTCATATCGTGCGACGGCCTAAAATTCCTGATTTTTTATCCAGAACATCAAAGATATACTGCCAAAGACCAATATGAGGTTCTGGCCACATCCGGATACCCCGGAATCGGTTATGGTGGGGCCTCAGTGGGACACTTTTGTAATCTCATTCACTCATATTGTGCGACGGCTCAAAAGTCATGATTTTTTATCCGGAACATCATGGATATAATGCCAAAGATCAATATGAGATTCTGGCCACATCCGGATACGCCGGAATCGGTTCCGGGAGGGCCTCAGTAGGACACTTTCGTAATCCTACTCACTCATATCGTGCGAAGGCTCAACATTTATGAATTGTCATCATGAACATCATAGCTATATTGCCGTGGACCAATATGCGGTTCTGGTTACATACGGATACCCCGAATTGTTTATCTAACAGCATCACTCCATAAATCAATATAAAGGTTCTGACTAGATACTTGAAATCTTAGCGAAATGCTGAGGCTGGTTCGAAGGAAACAGAACCTGGACTAAGACACAGAGCCTGGACGCGGAAGCAGAACCTCTTCGTGGAGATATAGCCAGGAGGCTGAGCTGTAGTCTGGAGGAAGAGTTAGCATGGACGAAAATCTAATATAGATTTGAAGGTCAATACGCGTTGAACAAATTCAGCGTGATGCGAATGCTGACTCATCTAAGGAACTGGTCAACAGTGTTGGAAGGAACTTGGTAGTCTGGAGAAATTGATGCTAGGTGAATTTGGTTGGGAGGAGCTCACGGAAGAGCTTGGCAACTAATTTCAATACTCTCGTTAACAACTATAATAAGGGATACAAGGTGTAAATAATGGCTTCATTTAAAGGACGAATACAAATTAATAAAATTAAACTTTTCTCTAGTCAATTGCATCAAGGTTAACAATAAATTTTACAAGAATGTATTTAGCATTGCGAACGAATTCCAAAACACGACATGTTGTCATAAAGGATATATAGGATGAAATAGTCAAAAGAATTTGTAGCGAACATGTCTTAGAATTTTCTCTAAATATTTAATTTTTTCAACAACATTTATGAGAGGGACTCTATAAATTTTGATAAGGTATAGTGCCGTTTGATTTTGTCCGAATTCCAGAAAAAATCATGTTGCCAATATCGAACTGTGTCAAAATCAAACAGATGTTTGTAATCATACTTTTGTATTTATAAACACGGATTAAATTTAACATGATGTATTTTTTTGCATATAAATTTCAGTACAAGTCGGACTCGATTATCCGGGATTCGATTATCCGGAATTTTAGACTCGATTATCCTGAGTACGATATTTGATATTCTTGTTTTTAGTATTTGTGCATAAATTGGAGATAATTTAGTATTGCACTATACAATATGAATGGTTCAGCAGTTTTTTTTTAACTAGTGCATTTATTTGAGGCTCAATCGAGTTCAGCAGTTTTGGACGTAGGTAAGAGAAGGGGGTTTGAAAAAGTTTTTTTTGTATACCTTGGTCAAAAAAATGTTTTTTCTTCTCAAGACCCCCAAATGTTCCTAGAAATAATATCTTGCTACGCCACTGCATTATATAAATATAATAACAGATGAAAAATATTTGAGTTCTTTATTCGCAGATTTCAACTTTTTTTTAGTGATTCGATTATCCGGAGTGATAAACAATCGATACTCGAGTCCGATCTGTAAAACCAATAGATAATTTAGTTGCATTGTGTAATGAAAAACAAACTAATCTTAATGTATCCATAGATTCAAATACAGGTCGGACTCGATAATCGAATTGCTAAAACAACATTTAAAACCGAGATAAAAGAAATAAAATAAAAACACGGTTTTTTATCGTGTTTTGTTTATGTTGACAAAAACGGTTAGCCAGAAATGTCTCATGGACTTATCGATATGGATCCAAAGCTATCTCAATGGATTCAACGAAGATTACACAGAGTGCATATGAGTATTATCAGAACAATTCTGGAGTAATCGCATGTTACCAGAATATTATATTGATCCATGGCATAATAGCTATGATGTGCAGCATAAAAATCATGAATTTTGAGCCGTCGCACGATATGAAGGAGAAGATTTACAAAAATGTGCCACTGAGGTCCTGTCGGAACCGATTCCAGGGTATCCGGCTGTGGCCAGAACCTCATATTGGTCTTTGGCACTATATCTTTGATGTTCCGGATAAAAAATCATGAATTTTGAGCCGTCACACGATACGAATGAGTAGGATTACGAAAGTGTCCTACTGAGGCCCTCCCGGAACCGATTCCGGGGTATCCGGATGTGACCCGAACCTCATATTGGTCTTTGGCATTATATCTATGATGTTCCGGATAAAATATCATGAATTTTAAGCCGTCGCACGATATGAGTGAGTAAGATTAAAAAGTGTCCCACTGAGGCCCTAGCGGAACCGATTCCGGGGTATCCGGATGTGGCCGGAATCTCATATTGGTCTTTGGCATAATATCTATGATGTTCTGGATAAAAAATCAGGAATTTTGAGCCGTCGCACGGTATGAGTGAGTAGGATTACGAAAGTGTCCTACTGAGGCCCTCGCGGAACCGATTTCGGCGTATCCGAATGTGGCCAGAACCTCATATTGGTCTTTGGCATAATATCTATGATGTTCCGGATAAAAAATCAGGAATTAAAAGCCGTCGCACGATATGAGTGAGTAAAATTACAAAAGTGTCCCACTGAGACCCTACCGGAACCGATTCCGGGGTATCCGGATGTGGCCAGAATCTCATATTGGTCTTTGGCATTATATCTATGATGTTCCGGATAAAAAATCATGAATTTTGAGCCGTCGCACGATATGAGTGAGTAGGATTACGAAAGTGGCCTACTGAGGCCCTGCCGGAACCGATTCCGGGGTATCCGGATGTGTCCAGAACCTCATATTGGTCTTTGGCATTATATCTATGATATTCCGGATAAAAAATCATGAATTTTGAGCCGTCGCACGATATGAGTGAGTAGGATTACGAAAGTGGCCCACTGAGGCCCTGCCGGAACCGATTCCGGGGTATCCGGATGTGGCCAGAACCTCATATTGGTCTTTGGCATTATATCTATGATGTTCCGGATAAAAAATCATGACTTTTGAGCCGTCGCACGATATGAGTGAGTAGGATTACGAAAGTGGCCTACTGAGGCCCTGCCGGAACCGATTCCGGGGTATCCGGATGTGGCCAGAACCTCATATTGGTCTTTGGCATTATATCTATGATGTTCCGGATAAAATATCATGAATTTTGAGCCGTCGCACGATATGAGTGAGTAGGATTACGAAAGTGGCCTACTGAGGCCCTGCCGGAACCCATTCCGGGGTATCCGGATGTGGCCAGAACCTCATATTGGTCTTTGGCAGTATATCTATGATGTTCCGGATAAAATATCAGGAATTTTGAGCCGTCGCACGGTAGTATTCTTTGAGTTTCAGAAAATGTCCTCTCTGGGTACATTTAGGAACCGGTGCCAGGTGACCGGGTATCCGAAATGGCCAGAATCAATGAAAACCAATGTCATTCGACCTTCTGGCAGCTTTTCACTTATAGAAAGTACACAATGAATAATTTTCTTACCGCTAATCTTGAAAAATCTAAGGGAACTATCACTTCCGGAACGAATATACCCCATTTGAATCCGGAATAACTCCGGAACCAAGTGGCCAATCCCATTTCTTCCGGAACACAATAAATCTTGAAGAGTATGCGGTTTGTTTGAGACCAAAAGATCCAAAATTGATTATTAATTGGCCAAGTTATGATTTTTTAAAGTTCATTTTTAATGAAAAGTCAGACGTTGGGGATTTGAGAGTTAATTTAATGCACACTAGATTGAAAATCACTCCGTTACTAGGAAAATAATAAACAAACAAACTTCATTTCGTGTTTCCAAATTGTTATAAATCGCTTGAATCTGGTCTAGTAACCTGTGATAATTTTCATATCGACATATAGAGAGAAAATTGGGAACAAACAATCAACAGAACACATCGAGATATGGAGATATCGAGATAAGGAGGATATCGAGATATGGAGAGAGAAATCGTATGCAGAATGAAGGGACCGAATCAATCATCGACATAAGGAGAGATATCGAGATGTAGAACATCGAGATGTAGAGCGTCGACTGTAGTTTGTTCGGAGAAGTTTCTTGGCATCCTTTGACGCAAAAAGTTTTGTGATCAATCCACCTAGCAGTGAGATATAAAAACTATTTTTTCAAAACATTTAGATAGACAAATGGTGTCTTCGGGAAAGCTGTAGAATTGGAAATTTGAAACAACTTTGTCGAGGACACGATTTTTCTATCTCTTAAACTTTTTGAGATATATTCCGTTGTACGTGAATGGCCCCTAAAAATCATATATTTCATCATAACTTTTTTCCAAGATTTTTAACATTTCTTGAGTTTTCTACAAAGTTGTTTGTCATAAGAAAACCCGTGTTGCTTTTGCATGTGCTTTATGTCCTATTAAACCGGAGAAAATATAATGGCGCAATGTATTTCACAAATATTTTTTGTAAAACAAGGCTGGGCTTATAATTTGGTGGCCAAGTTATAGCTATTTGATTTCGTACAAGCACTGACTGTTGAAATAATATAAGAGACATTTATTTTACTTCATGTTAAACGTCCATCATGTCAAATTTGTTATGCGAAACGCTCTCATATAAAATTTGTTAATTCGAAAAGGGTCACCCTCGCACTGTTCTCATAGTTCCAAAAACTTTGGAAATAGTTTTACAACTACTGTTAAGCTTAGAAGATAGAGGCTTAAGCAATAATTATTCGAAATTTAAATTTTGCATTAAGTTAAAGCTAAATGTAATAAAAATTCATGCCAACTTTTGACAATCTATATAAATGAAAATGGAGTGGTGCTGTATGGCACAAAAAAAATTGAGAACGAGTCAACGGATTTACCTGATTATTTCACAGTTAATTTCTATAGGTGTTCCAAAGTGCTAGTGTATACAAAAACTCATAGAACTTCACGGGAAAATTCGGGAAAACTAAAGATAGGAAACTAACACTTTTTAGTAGAAAGTAGTAGTTTCACATTATCCACAGCCTACTTAGGGACAAAACTAGGTTTTTCGAATCAACTAGTATAAAATAAAAATTTACCAAAAAAAATAATAGTTTTCGAAATTTTAAAAAGCCAGTGCGCAAAATTTTCAAGCAGAACATACAGCTTTATGTTTTTTCCTAGAGAGCTTGGACCTCAAAAGATCTGCGAAACATATAACAACTATGAGTTTTTCGAAATTTTGCTGAACTAGAAAAAACGATTTAATAGTCAAAATTTGTCAAAATGTGGACTTGGACATGAGTGATCAATGATCCTCCAAATCCATTATATTAAAACATTGCCTGAAACCTGCATAAAACTGTTTGAAAATAAAATACAGGATATATAAAAAGTGTACCAGCTATGGCCATAATAGTTCCCTATATAATTATTTGTAAAATTTCGATCATTTTCAAGTATTTCAACACCAAGGTATAACTATTATATTACTAAAGCAATGTTTTAAAATCTGAAAACATTTATCATACGTGACGCGTAATGAAATGGGGAACCACTATGGGAATCACTGCACAATTAAAAATAATGAAGATTACACGTCATGTAAACTTCATTTATGCGATGTACACATGACGTCATGTAAATTTAGATCTGAAATCATGTAAAAATGTGTTAAATGTCATGTAATCACACAGAATCCTGCTGGATTACATGACATATAATTGAAGTTTACATGACATATCATGTAAATATCCATGATATTCCACGCTCCAATTATGTGCATTATATGTCTCTGAAATTTACACGTTCCGTTCGAGCTGTGTGGTACTCCTATTTCAGTCCTGAGCGATGGGTTCCAGGTTTTGTTTTATATATTATATATTTTTTTTATGTTAAAAAAAAACTGTTCGATGAAATCCCAGACAACAGAACAAGCTTAATCAATGTATTTAGAAGGGAGGTAAGTCAATGCTAAGATAAGATCGGACAACTGACTTCACCCTTGCGTGTTACGCTAAACAGTGTTGCCATTTGTATGGAAGACGATACTATTTTAAAAAAAAATGTCGTTATTGTGGTAATTAGGTGAATAATAGTATGACTTCATAAACACGACAAAATTTGAATCCGCGACGAAAAACATCCCGCATAAAAATGAACCATATTTGTACTGTATCCGAAACTCTCCCCAACCATTTATAACAATATCTAAATAATTTCATATAACGCCTAAAATAACAATAAGCCTACCGTATCATGAATAGTTTTAACAGTTTTGTGAATGGTTATTGGACAAAGTACAGTATAGGGAATAGGCGGTTAAGTTATGTAACCATTCAAAAACGCCGATTTTCTCGAACAATTTTTTTCCGCTACAATTTGCCCAATTGTCCATATACTATCCATTTTTTGATCAATTGACTGTAAAGGAAACCGTTTCAGAATAGTGCAACTATAAAGTTTGAATGAAACAAAATAATGTATATGTAATAGTATGTTTACAGTGTGATATGGTATTTTTACCACAAATGGTACTGTTTCTTTATGTTTAAATTATAAGCAATGAATCGGAAAAAATAGTACTGCAAATTTCGTTTTATTTTTTATTATTTTCCTATGGCATACACATTTTATTCGTCCATGACTTGAATAACTGATGAAATGAAATAATTTGATTTTGAGGCCTGTTCACAAATTTCATAATGGGGAAGGAGGTGGGTGGGTATCCTCAAAATGTTACAGGCCATACAAAATTCGTAGAATAGTTATACAAAAAGCGTTACGTGGGGGTGGGTAAATGTCGAAAACGGTCATTTTCGACAATATGAAATTTGTGAATGAACCCTTCTCATGCGCTACCTCTAAAATCTTTTCCACTAAATGTCACTATTATAAATACTTATAACCGCTAACATGCTACTGAATCGCCATCCTCATGGATATTAGCATTCGAAAACACCGATGAAAACATCGGATTCATCTGATTCAGCTCCCTCCCTGGTTCTGTCTTGGGTCTGGGCCTTGCAAACATTGGAGCATAAATGTTCGTTTTCAGCTGCCCGGGAACTTGTCGGAACTTCCATTCCGGCGCTTCGTCTAAGAAAATGACTGCTGTGGGGGTAAAACAAAACAGAAATTCTAAGAATATAGAGCAAATATTAATGCATGAGATACTCACCAATGGATTGCAATCAATCCCAGATTGTGAAAATTCGTGCAGATCGCTGGATTGACGACGATTTGTCTTTCACTTCAGTTTCTGTTAGCAAAACAAAAACAGAAATACACGCTTAAAACAATTTACACAGTAGCTTAGTAAATTTGACTCGGCTTTCGAAAAATATATGGTATTTTACTCATCTGATTTAAAACATAAGGAACAAGCATACGAACATCATAAAAATCTCGATGTTCCACATTTTTTTGTTGAAATGTGTGAAATCATGGAATAACGTTCAATTAATAATTGCGTAACAGCTAAATAGCATGTGTGTCAAATTTTAGGCGTTCCTGACAAATTGATGAACATTTTTCTACAAATACCAATGCGTTCAACAGTTTGCCAAACTGTTAAAAAACAGTAATTTATAGTTAAATACACGTGTGTAAGTGATGTTCGCTTAATAAACACAAAAACCATTCCACAAACATTGCATAAATGTTTTCACTATTTTCCACAGATTCACATCCCCATATTGTTCAACAATATCTGAGCTATTGAATATATTGTCACCACTTGATATTGATTACTCAAACTGTTCTTTACAGTCTAAAGCTTTGGGTTCCTTATTGTTTTACAACATAATTACTGTTCGTAATACACTAACCTTTTCAGTTGAAAGATATTTGTGGTTTTGACTATAAGAGAAATTGGATTTTTCTATGCGGGATATGCTATGAGAGGCTTTCAGGAGCTGTAATGTAAGGTTCGCGGTAACAAACAATACCAAGGCAACACACTATCTTTGATTCTCAGTATTCGATGAAATTTCAATCAAGTACACAATCTGCATCCGGCTGTCAGCTTGAAGAACTGTATGTTCTTCTCATTTAACACGCAAATCCTAATCAATTCATTACGTACTTTCGGGTCCTTCGGGAATCGATAAAATTGATGATCCGAATGCGACATTCTGCTTCGTACACAATTCAAAGCTTTGCACTTCATTTATTATATTTTCAAGCTGATTTCGCTTCACAATTTTCTTTAACACGAACTTTTATGAACATCAGCAAATAATAACAACCTTACAAGGTAATCCGGCAACACAGGCAAAATCAAAACAAACGCACCCGATGGCAATTTTCCACACGCAGCCACACACTCGGAAACATCAAAATCAACCAATCAGCGACTGGATCACAAACTGGATGAAATTCTATACCCAGTTGTCCGATCCTTATCTTTGGGTCAATGTGTCTATTACAGTGTCCCGCCATATTGAAAAAATAGTAGACAGCTGGCCAGTTTGTAATGCTCGATCAAGTCAGTAAGCCATGAAATCCGAGAAACATTTTCTTCTCAATCCATTTCATATGAAGAAACGTCATTTAGCATCGAGCCCTTTCCATTATTGTTTTAGTTTTTATCTGAAAAGTTAAAATGAATGAATTGCAGATTGCATTTAATAAATCGATAAACGTTGAGTTCAATAATTTATTTTTATACATATATATTTGCGTTATATGAGATCATATAATTTCAAACTTCAAGTTCAAATTCCGAGCAGTCTAAACACAGTCATGATAATGAAAAACTTTCTCTTCTAATTGTAAACTTTCGACTGTTATGCAAGGCAAGTTCAGCGGCAGCTAGCGTTTTACATGTTCAGACATTCCACAATACGATATGTCTTTGCTATAGATGATCAGTCTTGTAGTGCTGAAAATAAAATAATACGTTAGTGTTAGATTATAACTCTCGTCTTATAAATATAGTGTTGCATCCCCCACTCAGCACTTGCTCTGGTCAATTCAGCTGGTAGCTTCCGATGGAGAGATTCGCACAATATCACTCGGCTTTCAACACGTACTCTGGTCTACCCTACTAGCTTGTGCACCTTTTGAATATTGTAGAGAGTTCAGTGTCATAACGGTATTCTGATAACAGCAATATCAATATTTTACTTGAGCCAATATAACAAAGATACTTACTACCGAAGCTTTCCTAAAATTTTCCGGTCAAGACGCAGCCATAAAACCCAATAAACAATTGAACAATCCCACGGAAACGATAGCGGAACAAGATCATTAGGACAAACTTGCCAGCTCGCTGACTCGCCAGCTGTCATTTTACTCAACCTCGCTGTTTACAACACTCCGCACCACTGACTGCTTAGATCATATTACCTGTCTTCAAAATATCTTGAGCTTAACCTTCCAAACAGGCAATACCGTTTTGATTCATATTACGGACACAAGAATCCCTCATTCAATCATCAGTAATCATCGAAAATAAAAAAACAGTTTTATCGTTCAAATTTAAAGATATCCTCATAAAAATTCATCATCGCAATCCAGATAGCAAGAGTAATCGAATAAAAATATTTCTTGAATATTTTTCAACATTTGAGCAAAAATACTGGTTTTGAAAATTTGTAAAACGATTATGGTTATTTTCCTCTTAAGGCTTCAATGAAGTACAACTAATCGAAACACATATAAATTGAATCGTTATGTATAAAACTTTAGCCAGGCCTTTCAAACACTTGAATTTCGAATGATGGGTGACGATTTAGATTCCACATCTTTAATTCACTTTAATCAATAAAAATGTTCGGCCTCTTCATGACACATACCGTGTTATTTACGTGGCCATGGAAACAAATTAACAAATAACTCGTACATGGACCGATGCACGAGCTCACTAATTTGACGTTTGAGCAGTGCCAAATTCATTCGTTTCCATGGTCACATAAATAACACGGCACCGCTCCACTGTGTTTTATTTTCTCGATTTCATGCGCTTTTTGAATAGCGCCCAAACCGTTGATTTTAGCAATAAAGTTTGTTCGGAGAAGTTTCTTGGTTTATTAAAGCGCAACTTTTGACGAAAACAGTTTTGTGATCAATCCACCTAGCAGTGAGATAGAAAAACTATTTTTTCAAAACATTTAGATAGACATATGGTGTCTTCGGCAAAGTTGTAGAAGCAATTTGAAACAACTTTGTCGAAGACTCGATTTTTCTATCTCTTATACTTTTTGAGATATGTGCCGTTGTATGTGAATGGCCCCTAAAAACCATATTTTTTATCATAACTTTTTTTTTACATTTTTTGTGTTTTCTACAAAGTTGTTTGTCATGAAAAAAACCCTGTTTTTGCTGAACATATCATTACCCTATCTTTTGAAATAACAAAGTTATTCATGAATTACTCTTTTTTCAAGGGGTAGTTTAGGCCTCTGTAACTGGCTTCGGCGCAAAATGGCGCTGACAACTCTTACAAATTATGAAAGTACCAGAACTCCCCTTTCGGCAGTTGTTTAAAACTTTTGTCTATAAGCGTTTTTGCATGGGTTTTTACTATCAAACAAATATGCCATATTAAAACGAACTCGACTGATAATTCTTTTTCCTTAAAAGATAGAGAAGTGCGATGTTCAGCAAAAACACGCGTTTTAAGATATCTAACAACTTTGTAGAAGACATGAAAAATGTTAAAAATTTAAGTAAAAAGTTATGAATAAAAATGATTTCAAACGTGTTTTTTCATACAAATTTATGTACTTTATGTTAAAAAATTCGTAACTCTTTTACAAGATTTTTAACATTTTTCATATCTTCTACAAAGTTGTTAAACACCTTAAAACGCGTGTTTTTGCTGAACATCGCACTTCTCTATCTCTTAAGGAAAATGAATTATTGATAGTAAAAACCTATGCAAAGACGCTTATAGACAAAAGTATTTATCAACTGACGAAAGGGGAGATATGGTAATTCCATGATTTGTAAGAGTTGTCTGCGCCATTTTGCGCCGAAGCCCGTTATAAGGGCCTAAACTACCCCTTGAAAATAGAGTAATTCATGAATAACTTTGTTATTTCAAAAGATAGGGTGATGAATGTTCAGCAAAAACAGGGGTTTTTTCATGACAAACAACTTTGTACAAATCACAAAAAATGTCAAAAATCTTGGAAAAAAGTTATGATAAAAAATATAATTTTTAGGGGCCATTCACACACAACGGCATGTATCTCAAAATGTATAAGAGATAGAAAAATTGTGTCTTGGACAAAGTTGTTTCAAATTGACAATTCTTCAACTTTGCCGAAGACACCATATGTCTATCTAAATGTTTTGAAAAAATAGTTTTTCTATCTCACTGCTAGATGGATTGATCACAAAACTTTTTTCGTCAAAAGTTGCGCTTTAATATACCAAGAATCTTCTCCGATCAAACTATATCGCTAAAATCAACGGTTAGGGCGCTATTCAAAAAGCGCATGAAATCGAGAAAATAAAACACAGTGCGCTCCAACGTCAATGAGTGAACTCGTGCATTGGTCCATTGGTCCATTAGAATGACGTCAATACTATGTGAACATTGTAAATTTTCATGGATTGCTATGTAAAATCATCTTTATAATTGGAAACTTTTTGACGGCACATTTTGAAACATTTCGGGTGAAATGTTTCCCATACAAAGTAGAGTGTCCGGAATTTGAAGCTGTCTAGGATTCGAATAAAAACGTTACTTCTCCAGTTGCCCCGAACGTTAAGGGTCGTGAGTTCCTCTTCCACTGCGTACAGCCAGCGTATTCTTGGTCTTCCACTAATTTGTTTACCTCTACTTGGCTCCCTGCTGAATATTTTTTCGCATTTTTTACGATACTCATGCTAAGTGAGTGACCAGCCCACTGAAATCTGCCGTATTTTACACGCTTAATAATATTTGCATATTTGTACACTTAAGATAACCCGTGATCTATGCGGCTGTATCACTGTTACCAACCGAACGTTATCCGCAGAATTTTACGTTCGAAAACACCATGATTAAGCAAATGTCATCGTATCAGACGACATTCAATTGACACTTTTTTGTGTTTGTCGACGTTCATTCTAACGCTCGTGCTGTGACTGCTGACCATGGCAACGAAACGAACGTCGCGCAAAGTGTCGAATGTTTACAGCACTGGTCTGGCCTATCTTCGCTATCTCCCTGTTCAGACGCACGAAGGCCTCCTCAACTATCCAGCGATTGATTATAATAAGGTCGATATCGTTCACAAAGCCATGTGTGACCGTGTAATGGTGATGTAAATAGCACCGTAGAGTGCAATGTTGAACAGTAAATTCGAAAATGCGTCTCCCTGCTTCGAACCATCAACCTTATAAGTTACGCCGGAAAACCATGTTTTGACATTACACTGCGGAACACGTTTTTTGTCTCCAACATCAAAATACCTCTTTTTACTTAATTAAGGATTGCTGAATCCATTGCCGTTTACAGAAATATCATAGCATGTCTAGTTTTTGAGATATTGGTTGTTGAAAATGCTAAAATTGACTATTTCAGACAACTTGCATGCAAGTTTTCCAGATTGTAAGGCAATTCATTTGCTTAATTTGTCACAGAATGTCAAACATTATGTGTATAACAATACTTATCATCGAAGTTTATAATACTTTTGATGCGGAAAAGTTATTTTTAATGGTTTAAAAAAGTATTGTATTTTGCCATATAAGAGAAATGAAGAATTGTGTATGGAGACTACAAGCATGTTGACAAAATCGGTTCAATCTTAATTTAATCGTGCAATTTCAACCAAAATATATCTAAAACGAAAGTTTAAGTCCTCTTTTGTATGCTTGGTGGATTAGATCACAAAAAAGTTTGATAAAATATACTTCAAATTTTAGGCATACATCAATAAAACCAATGTGTTATACAACTTTGGCGAACTGTAGCTAAAAATTGTGAGGTGCTTGGAAATTTCTGAGAACGGCATCAGATTCAGCAACTCTTAATCTACTAGAGACACATAATTTGATCCTTGAGACATGCAAAAATGTCATTTTTGTTGCGCTGTGAATTATCTGCCACGGCTCATTTCTTTTCAATGAATCGTCAAGGATGTTTTAGTGGGGTATAAAAAGTTGCTCATTGTTTTTCAAAGGTTCTTAAGTTGCTTTTCAGGATTAAATAAAACAAAATTTGAAGGGGTACCTATTAACTACAAGGGCTAGGATTGCGAGGTCAATAGCAACTAAGGGATTTTCTAAATCTGACGAGAGGTTGCTAGGGGTTTTCAAAATACTACCAAAGGTTTCCATGATTTTACATTGAGGTTTTCTAGAAATTTTGCAAAGGCCCCCTTATATTATCATGGAGCTTTTCTTAGTTGTGTAGTAACTCTCAAGTTCAAATAGGTTTTCAACAGTTTTCTAATATTACAAAGAAGTAGTAGTATGCGATAAAAGACTTGGAAAATCCTGGAAAACTGCGCTCTGCGAACCTTTGAAAACCACTTGGAAACCAATGATAACAATATTTTTTTTGGGAATCTTAAGAACTTCAAAAAAAAAATTAAGACTGCACACGAAAATTAATATAAAATCTGAAAAGAACTACTAAGTGTTATCTATTGGCAGTTTTCCTAGAAATTCTTTGAGTGATCTTAAGAATAGAAAAAAAACGAATTACGAGAGGATGCATTTGAGGTATTTTTCGAGTCAAGCACCTTTAGTTTTCGCAAAATTATTTCTGAAGAAATTTTAGGAAGAAATTCTGATGAATTTAAAACAATATGAATTCCTGATTTTTTTTCTTCAGCAGAATTCCGGAAGCTGTCATAAGTAAGAGCCCTGAGAAATTCATGGAAGTTCTTTGAAACAGTCGCTTACAGATATTTTTACGCACCTTGATCCGATGACTAATTGATCATTATTTTACAACTTTTCGTTATGTTATCTCTAGTAGTTGAGCGATTGTCAATTTTAGTTCGACAAAATCAATATCTCGTTGATCTGTAACAATGTGTGTAATTATATTTTTATGAAATAATATTAACTAAACCATAAAACTAGTTAAATATTTAAAATTGAAAATGAACCACTGGGACGAAACTGATCATCATATAACTAAACACATTTGAGAATAAATATTTCTTTGTTTACTAATTTTTGATCAAAATTCTAACAAATCAAGAAATTTGCCATTTAATTGCTAAGGTAAACCTTGAGAAGCATTCATAATACACTTAAATGTGTGAAAGTTTCCTTGAAATAAGCACGTTTTCCGTTTTTAAGTACTCACATTTTTAAAGTATTTCTAACATTTTAAAAACTATGAATATTTCGGTGCAAAACCAACCTTATAAAAATAATATAACACTATGACAGCGATGAACTGGAAAACATGGAATGTCTGTGATGCACACGTGACATTCAGCCTCCTTAAAAGGAATTACTATTTGATACTAATCGAACCAATTTAAACCCAGAGATCATTTTGAAACCTGATTACGGTAGTTAAAAAAAAACAATGTTTTCAATGGTTCCTGAATACGTTCAATATCTATATCTTAAAAAATCTTTAAGAGAGTTCATAGAATGGTTCCTGGAAGAAATAATTCTCTGCCCTTTCTACGGCCTTGGAAATCGTAGGAGAATATCTGATAGATTTTATTTTAGCTCCGTTAAGATGACTTCAGGAATTACTTGAAAACTTCTGATTTTTTTTTTTTTTTAGCATTTGAGGCAATTAGGGTGTAGAGCTACTTGGGCACTTCCATGATTCACTTTGACAGGGGGGTTTTTCTCGACCGAATTGAAGCGCATCAGTACATTGTGGCCAAATATGAGCCTTGACGCTTTTGAAAACCCCTTCCTGCGAAGTGAATCAAAAGTGCCACGAATAGGATCCGGCTCCCTACTAGATGTGGAACAATTAATCATTTTTGAATGAATTTTCAGAGGTGTAGAATTGTTTCCTTAGCCTAACTCTAGAAAAAAAAATCATAGCTATACCCATGCATAATTTCAAGACAGAATCCATTCGACTGAAATCAGCCCAGCATAGGCAACGGAGTCAGAATTGGCAGTGAGGGGGGAAGAAGCAGCCACCGACGAAGCAATGAAGGGTTTTCCTGGACAACCGTCCAAAAAACCACGAACATCGTAAACGAAATTTAAATATTCAAACAAACCAGCTGTGGGCTATGTGTCACTAGAAGACTGGAATTTCAGGAAAACAATAACCTCCCACAGGGAGAGGTGATGCGGATGGGAAAAGTGCTAAATGCATCGGAGAAAGCTATTCTATATACAGGTCTGGCTCGAGCTCTAGAATGAGAATCTCCATAGTTGTGACACGCTACTCCAGAATCATCGGTAGTAGGTAGCTTCCCGGTGTGAATAAATGCATTTATAATTGAAAGTTGTTTTGGTTTGTCCCACGTGGAGATTTATGGGTCTGGCGCTGTACGTGGAGCGTAGTTCAGTGTCATTGTCGTCTGCCGGTTCGGATAAATTAACGGTGAAGTGATTGTGTTGTGACGCTGTGAAAATAGAAGGGTAATTTTAGCCAGGGCGTTAATTTGGGTAAAATTTTGTTGGATGGTTTTAGCATAGAATGTATGTTGGGGCATTGACAGCTGGTGTTTCTATTTTTGGGATTTGGTTTTATTCAATCGAATTTCCCAAAACTCTGATGTACCGTAATCCCGGGGTAAATTGATCACCGGAGCAAATTGGATCAAATCGGTACCGAATAACGTACCCTTTTAAGGACGCTGAATATTTCGTTGGCATTACAGACATTCTATGTCTTCTAGTTTATAGATTTCTAAATATTTTATTTTTATTACGGTCAGTTTTGTATAGAAATATTCACTGTTCTTAAGGTGTAAGCAATACTGTTGTATACGACGATAATAAATCCGCTGGTGCTAAGCTTACATGCTAGCTTTAAGTTTTAAAAATGTTGTGTAAGCTTAAGTGTGAAATACTGAACTCATTTTTTAAATCATGCAGCATACTATGCTTTTATAGTTTGGTACATCTTCTCTACAGTTTTAGTGTTTCAAACAAGGGCAAATCTCAAACAATTTATAACTTAGTAAATGTAAATCCCAGAAAAGTTATATGTTTTACTAACTTAAGTTAAGAAAAAATTGGCCCAATTATGAAAAAAACGTGTCTGAGGGTTTAAGCTGTTCATTAGGGTGTTACACTTATTTCTCGGTATTTCGGTATATCGTGGTTCTATTCGGTATTCTGATTTCAAATCACATTGGGTATTGAGTATACACTATGTAATACCCAAAAAAAAGAAGAAATCGGAAGCAATATCTAGGTAATCAATCCTAGACTAAGCAACGTTTGTTTATTTCTTGCAATTTCTCAAACCTTTTGCTACGACAGCATGAAAAAACAACTCTGAAGAAAGCCCACGCCAACATCTTAAATTGACAGCACAACACGAAACAGGCTGATCGTTCTTCAACTTTCTTATGAGACCAGACAGACCGTTGCAGAAAAAAAGCATAGACGCGCACAACAAAGGACAGAAAAAAAACTATAAATTGCGAAACACGCCTTATCATTTTCTAGGTTCATCGCCGGGACTTTTTTCCCATCCCACATTTGGAATGAGCCTTCTTCCCAGAGTAGAACCAATATAATACAGTCTAGGGCAATATTAAAGTTAATATGCGCGCTCATCTTCGGCGTGGAAAACGAGTCAACACAAAACGGATTCACTATGAGAAAGGAATATTCTTAGGACGGGATGACAACAAAAGGGATGGTTAACTCCCCAGCATCACACAGGGAAGTACAGAAAATCGGTGGGAAAAAAGTTTGGAGGAATCTTTTTTTTCGCTAGACAGTCCTGCCGTAAATACTTTGGAGCAGCCGCGGATCGTGCTTGCTCTGCTTATACACGGTTGAACGGTGCACAGTGGTCGCACTCAATACAAATGCTGGTCAAAAGTACAAATCTCACGGAAACGAACAAAAATCTTTAGTCAAACAAGTGTCAAATATTTTTTTTACCAATTTTCGACAAAATTGTTGCAATTGCCACGATTAATGCGTTATATGTTTTACCAATTTATGATCATAGTGTTCCCCAACACAGAACACCTAAATTTAAGAAACGAATGTAATGTTCAAAATGATACCAACAAAGGAATTATAATAAATTTAAAAAATAACGAGAAGGAACTTTATTTCAACTTTCATTCAGCTGTGGGTCACTGTGCGGTGGCGTGGTCGATACGAAAACTGTCACCACCATGGGGAAAATTGATGTCAAATTGTTTGTCTGCAGAGTGTAAATCCTTGTTCTTTACGATACTGCCTGGTATGGTGGGGGTATTCGGAGAGGAGCAGGCTGCCACCAGAACAACGTGAAAAGCTGGCTGTCTTGTCTGGGCACGGATCAGGACGGACAAAATTTAGATTGTAGTTTTTGAGTTACGGTATGGCAGTTGCTGGAGAAAATTGAGATTCGGGTGTTGATTGAAAATGGTGTTCGTTGGCAGTGTGGGGGAAGTTGAACTTTTCTGTTTTTGCAAATTCATCGGAATAAGGTACATTGAGGAAAGTGAAAACAGAAAATATAAGGGCTCGATGCATAACTTACACTAACTTGACGTACTTCTGGTTTGAATCAGTGCAAATTACTCCTCTCTGCTCTTGGAAGTTTTTAAAACTACCTGGAGCAATAAAACAGTACTTTTCAGTGCTACTGAAACAATACTTTTTTTCTACTAATGATCCTTTTACGATACTTGTTGGGACCGGTGCCTTAGATTTTTCGTTGGACCCGTTGGCGAAAGCTAGAGGTGGTAATCCTTCTTGGGCACCGTCTTGGGAAAAAAAACCTCTTAGGAGGTCACGTATTCTTTCGTTTATTCACTTAACATGATTGCAACTACAAACTAAAGGAAGGGTGAATCTCTGAATTCACAACTGCCTTCCAAAAAAGTGGGATTTAAAACTGTTACTAAACGTGGCAAGAATGGAAGAAAGAACGTTTCTCCGGATTGCGAACTTTCTTCCAAGAGTGAAATGGATAATGTTGATAATTGCATCGAAATGAGCAATCAGTTCGATGCTCTAGACAAATTTTCCGAACACCAAATCGAAGCAGCCTCTAGCCCAGGCTCTTTGATTCTAGTGAGGAAGCAAAGAGTGCCGCCTATCGTGGTCAGTTGTTCCGAATTTGCGGGATTTAGGCAGGAGATCTTGAACTCCATTAGGGGAATCAAGGTTTCCTGCCAAATCGCAAAGAAAGGAGACTGTCGCGTTTTGCCGGAAACTCTTAAAGATCGCGAACTTCTTCTCAAACATCTTGAAGAGAAGAAGCACATTTTTTTTTACTTATGATGACAAAACTGAACGTTTGTTCAAAGTCGTCTTGAAAGGTCTCTCAAGTGACTATAAGTCACCTGAAAAAATCAAAAATGGAACAAATGATTTACTTGGGTTTTTCCCAGTCCAAGTAATCATTATGAAAAAGAGAACCCAACCTGGCATTGTTCGGAAAGGGCTTTCTCAAAAATATTATGTAATTCACTTTAACAAAAATGATCTAAATAATATTTAAGCTTTAGAAAAAACTAGACTTATGTTCGATGTCCGTGTGACATGGGAACATTTCAAGAAACCTGGAGGAAATTACCAGAACCCCACTCAGTGTTCATATGCGCTAATTGCGGGGGCAATCATAAGTAAAATTTTTGGGCTTGCCCTTCGCGACGGAGAGTCGTCGAGGCTCGTGCCAGGCAGTTGAACGATAATGTCCGTTACGATAACGGTCGTTTCAGGAATTTGCATGGTAGAGTATCGAACAATGCTCATTTTTCAATTAACGATCGCTTGATCGTGAATCATACCCATCAGGAAAATTATAATCATGCTCATTCACAAACTAATTTTGATCCGTCGGGTAACCGTTGGATTCTTTTAATTTCGAATTCTACCCATGGAAAATCCTTTATCGATATCGAAGCAGGTAATTTGAACTCCTTCCCTTTTCATACTACGAGTACCCGTTCTAATGGTTTCAAATCAAATAATAAAAACCCTGCCGTCACAGGAAACTACTACTCCGCCTCTTCATGTACCAAAAATTCGAACGGAAAATCATCATATCTTCTTCTTCTTTCTGGCGTTACGTCTCCACTGGGACAGAGCCTGCATCTCAGCTTAGTGTTCTAATGAGCACTTCCACAGTTATTAACTGAGAGCTTACTATGCCAATGACCATTTTTGCATGCGTATGTCGTGTGGCAGGTACAATGATACTTTATGCCCTGGGAAGTCGAGAAAATTTCCAACCCGAAAAGATCCTCGACCGGTGGGATTCGAACCCACGACCCTCAGCTTGGTCTTGCTGAATAGCTGCGCGTTTACCGCTACGGCTATCTGGCCCCATATATTGTACCCATTTCAAGTGATATGTCTGCCTCTGATTTTAATTTTCTAACTGAACAATTAAATCTAATGATTGACGCAGTGTTCACAGCCACCACTATGACTGAAGCAGTCCATGTTGGTGTAAAATTTACTAATCAAATTGTTATTGGATTACGTTTTTCGAATGGATCCAATAAATAATAATTTGAATATTTTAAATTGGAATGCTCGTTCTTTGAATGGTAAAGAGGACGAGCTGTTTATTTTTCTAACAGCTAATAACGTGCATATAGCAGTTATCACTGAAACGTATTTGCAACCTGGATCCAAACTTCTTTTGTTTATCGTTATGATCAACTTGATGGGGCATGTGGGGGAGTTGCAATCATATGAATGAGTATACAACATCAACTGTTTGCGTCATTTAAAACTAAAATTTTTGGAACTTTAGGTGTTTCTGTTGAAACACAACTTGGTAAATATACTATCATAGCTGCCTATTTGCCTTTTCAATGCTCTGGACAGCAAGATAATTTCCTTCAAACTGACTTGCGAAAATTGACTCGCAATAAGTCAACATTTTTTGTCATTGGTGACTTCAATGCCAAACATCGGTCATGGAATAATTCTCAAAGTAATTCCAACGGCAGAATTTTATTTGATGAGTGCTCTTCAGGATATTTCTCAGTTCAATATCCTCATAGCCCTACATGTTCTTCCTATCCTAGAAACCCTTCTACTATTGATTTTGTCTTAACCGACTCTAGTCACCTTTGTAGCCAATTAGTTACTCATGCTGATTTTGATTCTGATCATGTCCCTGTTACATTACAAATATCCCATGAAGCGATTCTCAATCATGTTAGCTCCACTTTCAATTATTTTCGAGCCGACTGGAATATATATAAAACATATATTGACTCAAATCTTGATGTTAACATTTCTTTACAAACAAAACTTGACATTGACAATGCTCTCGAAAGGAGCAGGAGCATTAAAATTCCAAAATGTGAAGTAAAATTTGAATCCGTGATTATAGACGATGATCTTAAACTCTTGATCCGTCTTAAAAACGTGAGGAGAAGGCAATTTCAACGCATTCGCGATCCTGCTTTGAAAATTATATGGCAGGAGTTGCAGAAAGAAATCAGGAAACGTTTTCCACAATTAAGAAACAAAAATTTTGAAAAAAAAATTCTCAATTTGATTCTGGCTCTATGCCTTTTTGGAATTTATCTAAAATTTTGAAAAAAAAACCTCAGAAGCCAATACCTGCACTGAAAGAGGAAAACAAATTATTTCTAACTAATTGCAAAAAAAGCTCAAAAACTTGCTATGCAGTTTGAAAGCGCGCACAATTTTAATTAAGGACTTACGAGCCCGATTGAAAATCAAGTTAATCAGAACTTCGAAAATATTCTCAATCAAGAGAACGTTTTCGAAAATTCCTGGAAGACTGATTTGGAAGAAGCGAGAACCATTATTAAAAAAAAATATGAAAGCTCCTGGCGATTATGGAATTTTCTACATCCTCATCAAGAAACTTCCAGAAAAGAGCTTAATATTCTTAGTTGATGTATTTAACAAATGATTGCAGTTAGCATATTTTCCTGACAAATGGTTGTACCAATTTTAAAACCTGACAAAAATCGTGAAGAAGCTTCTAGCTATCGTCCAATCAGTTTGCTTTCCTCCATCAGTAAACTTTTTGAAAAGGTAATTTTGAGCAGAATGATGGTCCACATCTACGAAAATTAAATTTTTACCAATGAACAGTTCGGATTCCGCCATGGACATTCGACCACTCATCAACTTTTACGTGTTACAAATTTGATCCGTTCTAACAAATCTGAAGGCTATTCTGCTGGTATTGCTATAGACATAGAAAAAGCATTCAAAAGTGTTTAGCATGAAGGCTTGATTGTAAAATTTAAAAGCTTTAATTTTCCAACATACATTTTAAGAATAATTCTAGAATGTCAAATCGTAAACTTCAGGTTAATAATCAGAACTCCAGGTCTGAAAAACTTCCTGCAACTGGTGTTCCTCAAGGCAGAATTTTGGGACCAATATTATACAATATTTTCCAATCTGACTTACCTGAATTACCTCAGGAGGGATGTCAACAATTCTTGTTTGCGGATGACCCAGGCCTCTCCGCCAAAGGACGAAGCCTGCGTGCCATCTGTAGTAGATTGCAAAAAAGTTTGAATCTTCATACTTACAAAAATGGAGAATAGAAATTGTTAGGTCCTCTGCTTCGGCCAGTGTAGTCAGCCGGACCTCATTCGTCAACCTTCTGCCATCGTTCAACACCGCCAGTGCTGCTTTTACAGATCGGACTAGCCGCTTCCAAATGCCTCCCATGTGGGGCGCGCATAGTGGTTTAAAGTTCCACCATGTCCGAAAACCGTATCGGTAAACGCGCAGCTATTCAGCAAGACCAAGCTGAGGGTCGTGGGTTCGAATCCCACCGGTCGAGAAAATAGAAAATTTTCTCGATTCCCAGGGCATAGAGTATCTTCCCACCTGCCACACGATATACACATGCAAAAATGGTCATTGGCATAGTAAGCTCATAACAACACTAAGCTGAGAAGCAGACTCTGTTCCAGTGGGAACGTAACGCCAGATAGAAGAAGATGTCCGAGCATCCTCATCTCCTCTTCACATTTTCCATCTATCTTCCGTATTATCTCCTTACTCGCTCCCTGGTAGTTTGTCCCGTTGTCGGAATAGAATTTGTTCTATTTCCCTATGCGACACACAAAACATCGAATCGCCATCAGACATGCCTGCGTGGTCAAACTGTGTGCCATTTCCAGGTTAATCGCTGTCGTTGTCAGGCACGTGCATAGACAGATCCAACGCTTTTCTGATCTATGCCCAACCGTGACCATGATCGTATCGCAATAGTCCACGCCGGTGAAGCTTCGACCTCACCAAAAAACAAGCCGCTCCATCACTTGTCAGCACCCGGAAATATGCCACTGCACCATACGCTGCCGTCAACAGGCACGTTAAGGTGAATCGTACCATAACCCACGGACCTCGACCCATAAAAACAGTAGCAGGGAATCTTCATCTGTTCAATCTCCGGGAGACGAGCCATCTACCGATCCCACTTCTCGCAGCTTCCGTCGTCGATCTGTTGATCCCAGTCGTTGCCGCTTCGCCACAGATCCTGGATTAGCATTTTCCAATGGATCACGAATGTTGCCAGCATTCCTAGCGGATCGAACAGACTCATGACGCTGCTCATCACCACCCTCTTAGACGTTCGCCAGAGAAATAAGGCACCAGATCTTCTCGAAGCTTCGCCAGAAAAGAGAATTTGTCGCTAACTGGATTCCACACTATTCCCAGCATGCGCTCCGGATTGGACTCTTTTTCCTGCAAGACCTGCACGCTCTGGTCGGGTGTGTGCTCACCGATGACATGGAGAAACGTGGCTGTCGTCCACGTTATGATTTTCGACTATCGATCTAGTCGCTTCCGGCAACTGTCCGGCGTATTTCTGTGCGTTACGGTTCTAGACGAACTGCGCCGTGTAAGGAGAACTCGTGCTGCCACGGAAAATGAACGCGCTCGCTTGTCTGCTACACGCACTCGCACTTGCACTTGCAGATACATCTCACTGATGTCGCCTCCGAAATCTACCACTTATTCACCGAACATCGTTAGAACATTAGGAAGCGGAGTCAACATGTCCGGCTCCTTCAACAACATCGAGTTGAGCGACACAAGGTTGAACACCGCCGCTGCGTCCCCCACCAGACGCACTTTCCCCGGCTTATTGGGATACACCACCACGCTGACCTCGCAGGTGAGAATGGCCATTGACGACTCCCAACGTAGCGACAGTTTGCTGCGGTAGCTTCAAATTTTCCACCGTATGGGCGGCGTTGATGCGGAAACGCTGCGTCGATCCTCGGGCTGAAACGAAGGTCTCTACTTTTTGCGAATCCTTCTCCACTCGGGACACGCCAGCTAAGTAAATCGGAGCGGCTGCGTTATACCTCTGGCTTGCAACGCCGTGGCCAAGGACTTCTCCAGCAACGTGTATGACGACCCTTTGTCAAGGAACGTGTCTAGTGCCTACGGCCAACTTCCCGTTGTAGACAGTGATCGGTATCGGTAATCCTGCATGGCTCCTTGTCCCGATGCGGAGCTTGGTGGACTGCTCCGCTGCAGAGATGCCACATATGCAGATTTTTCTGTATTTTACAAATTTTCTTGAATTTTTTGTGACTAAGAATCTGTATATACAGATTACAGATTTTTGGAAAAATACAGATTTACAGATTCTGTATACATAATTTGGCCAATTGAATTTGTTTAATAATTCAGATTGTTGAACATAATGGAAATTTCTATTTTTGAAAACATTAAAATTTAACCTTTGATGTGATAATTATACAATGTAGTTACAAATGATTGGTATTTTCATGAATTTCTTGCATAATTTAAATACAGATATAGAATACAGATATGTTTTTTTTTCTAAAATACAGAAATACAAACAAAGAGCCTCCTCTTCGACGAACTGCTTCTTCTTCTTCTTCAACTCGAGATGCCCTAGTGGAGTTCGCTTGTCACTCACAACAGATAGCGAGGTTAAATCCTGCAGTACAGGCGGTGTAGGTTATTGAGAAATTGTGGTTCAAGCGTAATAGCAGTTGAGAATATCAAATTATTGTTGGAAAAGAATAGGAGGTCCCGAAATTATTTCAGTTCATCGGATTTAGCCGTAAGTAAAATAAATAATGGATTTGATTTGCTAATGTTTATTATCGATGAATAGTAGACTAGCGGCTCCCGTGAAATCGAACGTAACCTGAATAGGAGAAAAGGATAAAATATAAACTATAAATTGTAATTTAGAAATAAATGTAAATCTTGATAATTAGTGTTAATCAACTCAATAAATTTAGTTTCAAGCTGCTGTAATAAACCAACACTGCTGGGGAAATTTTATTTCAAGAACTGGTCCGAACAAATATATTTACAAACATTTTATGCATAACTCATTGAAGACTTCCAAAGTCATGATGAAAAATGCTTTGGATAATAAATTCGAGTAAGAAAAATTAAGTTTATTGAAAGCAGGATTTTTATTCTATGAAATCATTTGCATCGTAAATACACTCTTAGAATCATGGATCTCTTTGATCTCTTCGTTGAACAACTCTTAGCAAAATAATAAAAAACTCTTCAAGACGCCGATAAGCCACGTTCGCTTTAATAGGCATCGAACAAGACACTTCATCGATGGCTTGTCCCGATTTGTATGATAGCCTAGTTTCCCTTCTTTACAAAAAAAAAATCGCCCATGGCCTATCCATAAAATAGCTCACAGGCAATCCCAGTCTATACGTACTACAAAGTAACGTTATCGTTTCAATAACATATGATTATTCGTCCTCTCGTAAGGGGATCTCTAATGACTGTTCGTGTCATTCTGGTCGTACTTCTTCCCTACTTGAGAAGAAGCAGGTCGCCTCTTACCGAAGGGTTCTCAGCTGCAACAACAAATACACCATCAGCCCTAAGCGGCGGGCAAGAAAAACGACACAGAGGGTGTGGAAAAGCGTGTAAGAATGCCTCTTTCCTTTCTATAACAACTAACAAGCCAGCAGCTCCTCTTCTCGCCAAGGATAACATCGTCCTTGTCGGCTTCTTTCCACTCATCCCTCCTGGAACGTATGTAACTCTTCCACCCCCATCATTACCACCCTTCGTCGCTATCCAGTGACAAAACTCTTATGCAGAGAGCACACACACACTCGCCACTCGAGAGTGACTCGGAACGATGTCAAATATCTATTGAGGAATGAATATTACATGATGTATCACCAAGTCATCAAGCTCTTAACGTCTCTCGTTTCGTCGTCCGTGTGCCCTCCCCCACAGAATTCTGATGCTAGTTCCTGTTTCCTGTCCGGCTTTCGTCTACTATGTGTAATACACTTGTTTTATCACATTTTCCTTTACCGCAGGCTAGCCTCTTGCCGCTCGAAGCCACGTTGTATGGCGTGATAAGTGGTACTTTTTTTTCGTGCGCTAGCAAAATTGCATTCCCAACCCACGATCATGCTGCTACCAGCTACAGTCAGGTCTCCTATAAAACGATGCAACAAACTTTGCGCCCTCCATAGTTTCTCAGCTGTCGTACAATCTATTCAGGTAAAATTCGGTAGGGTGATGTAACGAAATGTTAGGTTTCGGAGAGTATTACACGAATGTTCTTAACAAGTCCTAATTATCATCAGAAACAGTCAATAAGTCGATATTGAAGAAAAAAAAACTCAATAGCTTGATATTGAAGGTACCATCGAGTTAGGGAGGTGTAGAACATAAAATCAGAGCAAATACGATCCAAAGGCTACCTCCATGATAATCAACTTTTACTATGGTTCTCTGTCTCGATATCGAGTGAGGGAGAGTTGACTGTAGTTTTATCATTCCTGTAAATGTTAGACGATAACACAAACAATAAATCTATTTTATACCATTCAAAACTGCTGAGAAATCGCAGTGGCAGGAAAGTGGATGGCAGCGTCTTGTAGGAGATCTGACTGTACCACCGTGTGATGTCCTTGGTCGGTTCACGGTAAGGATGAATGGAAACGGTTTTTTCTGAATTTCTATCCGGTCCATTGGGCAAGTTTGTTCCATCTGGTGGGAGTATTCTCTAGTTGGAGTAAGGGTGAGTCTTAATTGCAGATCTCAACAAGTGCCGCAAAATGAGGGTATGAAAAATGGATTCAGGTCATTTCAATTCACGGATTTGAACCAAATTTGGGTAGAAACACTGAGATTGCATGAAAATTCACAAAAAATCTTATTTGTTTCTTTGACTTTCGTCCCATCATCAGTACCATACAGTATATTAAATTATTTGTTTGGCAATTATATTAACATAGAAACGCTCAATCCTGAATTCTTTTTCCAATCGCTAAACTTCACCGGAACGGATCCCCTACAATAAAAATTGCTGATTTACAGTACTGCTTCGAATTGTCAGACGTTTTGAAAGCCAAACACTCCATTTTAACAGTGTATTCGAACTAATTTCCGTTTGTTATTCGATTGGGATTCAACAATTATAAAGTCTATTGCGTCCTGCATTCTAAAAATATGACGAAACAATAATGTTTTGGAAAAGACGGTTTCCAAGATTCGAAGCATCCGGGCAATTCGAATCAAAGCAATTCTCTCTTAAAGCAACGCATTTCCAACGTCCGGAGTTATTCCGGTGTCTTCTTGGATCAGGTCGAGAACAAATTTGATCTACTTCCTTTTCTGAACATTTCAATCATAGTAAATGGTGTCAAAATACCTCAAATTTAGAAGAAAATGAAAATGATGCATCCTCAGGTGATATTGTTTTATCGAAGGGCAACCGATTGCGGTCAAGGTCCTTTTATGGTTTTCCGGAAGATCCGGAACATCCGTAAAAGTGGACATATGCTGAAAGTTAACCTAAAGAGCTGGGATTTTTTTCAAACTGTGCATCTTGGCTTTGAGATTAATTGTAGATTCGGTAGCGCGGGAAATAATCAAAACTTTACCTGTGATTTCAACTCAGAAACTGCCGGAAATTGGTTTAAGTTGAAATAATAGTGGTGCGTTATCGGCATCTCGTGAAGAATTTGTGTATTACGTGCTGCAATCATCCAAATTAATCCATTAAATTATTTGGATCATGAAATCAGAAGTTGTATCCATTGTTTTCAAAGTGATCTAAACGAACTCTTTACCACATACGAAGTGTATTTTCTCTTTAACGGCACTGGAAAGACTTTGGTTGTGAAATCACGACCACATAGCGGAGCGGTCCGCGAATATAGAATATGGTCATCATATACTTCGTCGTACTGCTGAGTTACTGTTAGTTGTTGCTGTTGTTTCGCTGGGAACCGATTGATTTTGTGCATCATTCCGTACTTGTGTTGCTGAGCTCTCTGGTGTGCTAGTGGTATGTCTAGACGCAACATAAATAGAGGTTTGTTGACTCTCCCGATGAACTTGAAAAAACAAATACTCAACATCACAAACAACCAAGAATGAACTCTAGTGAGAAAGGTGAAGCTGTACCAAGTGGAACCGATTTTTTTTTACTTAACTCGTTTATTTGGCAGGCTCGGGTGCCGTAGAGCATAACAGAGCCGAAATCTTTTCTTTTTTACATTGTATTTATTTTAAAAACTATGTTAGTTTGGGGAAAATTCAAGGTTAGTGAATGCATTTATACAACAGGAAAGGAAAGGATTTTTCGGGATGCCTTAAGCTATTTAGTATACTATGTTGATGGGACAGGATATCCTGATCTGTAACGAAACTAAACAGAAACGGTTTGTGGGAGACACGACGAGAAGAGGACAATTTGAAGGGGAAAAAGAAAAACAGGGAACGAACACAATCAAACTCGGATATTGATACGCTTCAAAAACAGATAGATTAAATTCATATATTCTAAATCAAGGCCCGCCAACACTTCCCTGACAGGTTTCTGCTGTTTTCCCTGGATCCGGAGAGTTTCAGTCAGTTCAGATCTGATGCCACGATGCTCACTGCATCCCCACACAACATGTTCGATATCCTGGTAAGCCACGCTGCAAACACAGAGATTGCTTTCTGAAAGTGGAAACGATGAAATGAGAAATTCTTTAAACGATCTACGACAGCTGATACGTAACGATATCCTCGCACGTTTAATGTAGCAGGACCGCTTTATGTTGGAGTGTGATTATAAATTTATTTTAATATCATTTACGAGTAGACGTTAGCGATGGGCGATTTTGAATAGATGTTCCGCAAATCGATGTTTTCATTCCGATTAATCGATTTTTTGAATCGATGTTTGGGACAACTAAAATCAGGTGATTCGATTTTCTTCATTCGATTTTTTTGTTTGATTCATTTGGTTCAACTTGGTGAATATTTCTTAACGAGCTGATAAAAAAGAAACCAAATTTTGAACTGGCCTTAAAGTAGTAAATCTATTCTATTGAATTTAAAAACTGATTTATTCTAATAAAGTTAGAATCGAATGCAAATGCATTTGGTCTGATTTTGAACTTCATAAATTTTAATTCTAATTCGATTCGAATCGATTAAAAAAAAAATCGATTCAAATAATTCGATTAAATCGGTGAATCGATTCGGCAGTTTAAATGTGAATCGATTCAGTAACATCGATGTTATAGACAAATTTGCTCAACGCTAATAGACGTGCGCCGACATATTTTCAATCGGCGGCGGCGTCAGGGCATTTTTGCACCGGCGGCAGCGGCGTCATCGGCGTCACGCCGTTGACCATTTTCGGCGGCGGCGGCGGCGGCGTACATCGGCGTGGGGAAAATTCAACAAAAAAAATTCATATGGGTCGAACAACAAAAAACATGGTAAACCACATTCCCATTTCTTAAAGGAATAGTTTTTTCAAATTTTCGGACATTTTGGTAAGAAATGAATCTTTCGCTAGGTTTTTGATATTCAAATGAAAATTCATATAAAAAGATACATTACCGATCCTTAATACTCAACATTTTATAAGCAGAGCTGCTGAATGAATAATTTTATTTTGTGCAAATTATGTTATGGGTTTTGTAATAGAATTTTACATGATTTTCTGTATAAATTGCATGATATTTGGCGTTTCTTTGAGAATCGCCATATCTTTGATTCAATCATAGTGCCAGTTACGAATCACAGTTTCGATCGGCCAGGATATCTTCTCCTACGTTGTATTGACTTTACTGGGCCGGATAAGGGGAACAAGAAACGAATGTTTTTGGTTCTACTAATAATTTATTACAACCTAGGAACAGCGTGCTCACAGGTAAGGAACAAACTAGATGGTAAAAGCTATACATACAAAATTACAATTTCGAAATTTTATTTTCTTCTACGGAAAAAATGTATCCAATTCTATTACAACTGAAAGCACATCTGTATGGATTTCAAGCTAACATATTTTAAATATTTTAACGTTATTTAAGAAAAAAAATAATGAGTAAGTATTTATGTATCTTGCCCAGTCCTCAAAATAAACGATGAATAATTAGGCTGATACAAATATTTATTTTCTTTAATGTCACCTCCTTAAAAAATCCGAAAATTTTGAAGGGGAGAAAAAAAGATTATTCATTTTTTTTTTGACATCGGTTAGATTGTTTTAATTTTTAAAGTAAAAACCAGGTAAAATAATAATCCAGATGACGATTGAAAAAAGTTCAACAACTATCTTTAAAAATAAAAATTTGAAAAATTACTTTTTTTCATTTTTATTTTTATGTTTCTTTTTTTATTTGTACCCCCTCTCGTACCTTCCAAGTCTTCTCGGACATAAAAGAAAATTAATATTTGTACCAGCCTTATGCATTTCATCAAACATTGATCAATATAATAATATTATAAAATTGATAGGAATTTCTTAATAAAATCTCAAAACAATTACTGAAAAAATACTCGGAGAGTTGCTGATGAAATTACTGTCAGATTCTTTTAATTCTGGGAGGATGCCTGAAGATTAGCCTGGACGATTATCTGTCGGAGAAGGAATATAAGTTTGAAAAATTCTTGCATTAAGGTTAAGATGAATCGAAGCCAAACCTCAAGTTTTCCAGAGCACGGATCTGGAGAAGCAAACATCCGTTTAAGCTGAAAACTTAATCGATTAGTATTTCGCTGGAGTGGTGACCAATCGATTAAGTTTTCCTCTCAAACGAGTCTTCAGTTCTCCAGATTCGTGCTCTTGAAAATTTGAGATTTGGCTTCGATTCACTTCACCTTAATCTTTGGAGAAAATCTGGAATAAAGTCTAGAAATATTTTCAGAAAAGATACATCGAAGAACCTGAAGAAATTATCGCTGGAATAGGGAGGAATCTGCTAAGGAGCCCATGAATTATTTACTAGAGCTTTCAAAGGGAATAGTAGGAAACTTGATATTTGCAGGAATATCTAAAGGTACAAGAACACGAATGTTCAAAAATAAAATCCACATGGAACCCCCGAAATAATTCAAATAAAAAACTAGCTGGTATATAGAGAAATTACCCAAAGATTTCCAAGTAGGCGAGATAGATTTGCATAGGTCCGAGCAATGTCCAAATCGGACGTTATAGCTAATAAAAAAAAAGACTTAAAAAACGTGTGCAGGAGTCATCTGAAGAATCCCTGAAAAAATTAAAGAAATGTGTTGAAATATCCTTAGAAAACGGCATAAGGGAATTAAATGAGGAATTCCTGAAGTGATGCTTGACCTAATCTATTAAAAAATCCAGAAAGAATCTTTGGCAGGATTCCTCAAGAAATATCTTAGAGACCTACTTAGAGTATCTAAAAAAAAAATAGAGGAATATTTTCAGAATTAAAATAAAAAACGATATTTAGGGGAAGATCTCCCAGTTCCGGACACCTAAGCAGCTAAGTTCGTATTTCAAAAACTATTTGTTTTATGTGGTCTTTTTGCCTATTTATGACAAATATTATCATTTCTGTAGTGTACAGATATAAATTTCGCTGTAAATTTGTACATCATTGAATGTTTTTACTCTAGGATTAGTATTTTACTGTCGATTCAATGAATTTGCAACATTCACAAGAGTAATTTGATTAATTTGAGTTTTACTTAGTGTGCAAATGGTTCATCAAAAAACCTCTTTCATATATGATGAAGAATAACACATTTCACGTGTTGTTCTCAACCATTCCTTCATTGACTTAATTCGACAAGGGGCATTTTCAAGCCTTCTATGATCAGTGTACCAGTATCCGCTCATACCCCTGTTTCCGCTCCCTAGTGTAAAAATTGATTTTTCGTGTCAAAAAACCAACATTTTTCGCACGAATATATTCTAGCAATATGAACAACTTTCGAATGAAGTCGTCTGACATTATTTTCATTTCAAAAAATAATTCTTTATATTGAAACCACAAGACCTCGTGAGCGGTTATTGGATCACTAGGTATTTTGGTGTGTTCCAATAACCGCTCATGCAAAAAAATAAACAAAATTTTAAAGAAATGTCGATTTTAGTATACAGCCTTCTTCATTGCAGTAGTAGCTATGGTTTGACCATAAAAAATATCAGGATAAAGAACGAAATTTGAAATAATGCATTTTCAGTAAGTTTGTCACGAAATCTGTTTATCGTGAGCGGAAATAGGAACACTTAGATGCAGTAACAAATGCATTTGAATATTTTTTTGTGAAAGTTTTTCGAATTCTTTTTATTTTGCTGCTGATTACCTATACTTGGAGCTACATTGTGACACAATAGTTATTTAATAATGAACATTTGAACACATAACTTCCCTTAAATGAGCGGAATCTGGTGCACTGATGGTACAAATTTCGCTAAAACATGCGTTGCATTGAAGTGCTTATTATTGTATTCAGATAACTTGTGCAAGAAAAACCCCTCCAAATCTAAAGCGAATCATGCAGGTACCCACAAACGACATTTTCTCACACATTTGGTAGGTTAAACGGATCATTAAAGTAAGATCTGCAGGATTCTTAAATACACTTCTTAAGGAATTCTAAAAAGAACTCTAATCTGAAGAAATTAGCAGCGGAATTCTAGGACTATTTACGAAGAAATCAGCAGAGCAATCTGATAATTTATTCTGAAACAACCTTTGAACGGCTTAATATAGACAAAGGTTAATACATGGTGAGGGCCGAGAAGGAATCCTAAATAGAGTTCGAAGAGATATCTGTAAACGAATGCTTGAATATTTTATTTGTAAAAATCGCTGAAGAATTATTTTTTAGAATCCGTGTAAAAACTCAAAAAATAAATCTGCATTTCTGAATTTCTTCAATTTTCTGAAGATTCCATGAGGTGTCTTATTTCGACATAATTTTTTTTTTAAGAAATTAAAGGCATCCTTTATTCGAGTCATACTTGGAAGAATCTCTTGAGAAAAAAAATGGACAGCTTTAGGCATAACCACTGAAAAGATCCCATCCTTGCAGAGATTTCATGAAATAAGTTCCTAAATGTAAACTCGGAGGTGTTCTTGGAGGAATTCATAGTGTAACTTATACAGAAGTTTATGGACAAATACTTATATTTTATACTTGGGAAAAATCTGTACGAAAAAAACCCGGAAACAATTCTGAACAAATTCACATTTATTGAGGAATTATCAGAAGAATTTCTGATTCTTGAAGCAATCCTTATTAAAATTCCTGGAGAATACAATGAGTAAGAAGGACTCTGAAGGACTTCCCTTGACGATGTCTTGTAAAAAATTCTGAACTAAGGCCTAAATATTTCCTACACACTTAAATTATTTCACCGACCTCAGTAAAATTTTTCGCCGAGAACCCAACAGCTGAGCATTCGGTATTTTTTAACGCCGAATCTCGATACTTATTTTACCGAGATTTCGGCAATCCGAATTTTTTGCCGAGATTTCGGCGAACGGTACCGAGATTCGGTAAACGTTTACCGAGATCTCGGTAAAAGTTTTACCGAGAATCATCAAATTATTACTGAGATATCAGCTGTTGGGTTCTCGGCGAAACCGTTTAAGTGTGTAGGACATTTTTCAAATACTATTAAATTTTTCGAGCTGAAATATAAATCGGCGTGAAAATACAAAATCGGCGGCGGGACGCTGACCGACGTATGGCGCGCCGCTGATACGGCAATCGGCGTCGGCTTGAAGTAAAATGAATCGGCGGCAGCGGCGTGGCGCGGGGGCGCACAGGTCTATTTACGAGACGCTTTTATCAGGGGTCTTCATGTACTTCCGCCATTCAGGATATTGTGTTTTACTTTATGTTTTCTCTGTAAAGACATTTCAGGATCATTTTATTGTAGCATCATCCAAGAACAGAAGAAGCTCATAGGGTGAACGTAACAATAATTGTGCCATTAGTAATCTCACCTTCGCACGCCTGTTAGTTTTTTGACAGAAGCTTCTTAAGGTGAAAACGCATCGAAGCCTCACCTCAAAACTTCTAGGGAACTAGATAGACACTCGCGTTGAAAATTGAAAATTTGATCAATGAGTAATCACCACCGAGTGACCAATCGATCATGTTTTCAACTTGAACGGTTGTCGGATTCTTCAAATTTGTGCTCTTGGAGCCAAAACACAAGGCTTCAATTTACTTGATCTTTAGCTGACTCTTTGAAAAATATTTTATAGAGATAAGATATTAATTAGACTTTGAAATGAAAATTTGAACCATCATTTCAATTCGTCTCATATAATCAATATTAAATATTTACCAAAACAACACTAAATTTGTTTCCTCATACTGAAAGAACCCGCATGACTATTGCGTCTATCACCCTAGCATCTGTTAGCTAAGACTCACTCAAAGTCGGAACAAATTCATGCATAAATTATGACCCCCGTTACGAGAGGACTCGTTGTCGGAAGACGACTCATTTGAAGGTCGTCTACCTGTTTATGGATTAAGTTTATTTATCGAGAATTGTCTCGCCCTCTGCGCTCTGCCATGATGGCTTCCGAAAGCTAATTCAGGGCACGCTTCTATCGTAAATTCAAGCTCATCACCCTATCTGTGCTCCCAATCACCATTCCACCCCCTCGTGAAACTGATCCTGGCGCTGCGTTTTTTTTTTCTCGATAGGTATATTGAGGGGGTACCACTCAAAATTTACGCTATTTCCAATCAAATGCTTAACCACGTTCAAATGATAGGGCACACCCGAGCAGTTCTTCATCGGAGAAGTCTGCTGCAACACCGTTTAGCGATAGGGCTATTACACATGTACACCACCAATCTGGCAGAAGCGGAAAGGTCGGGAGGAAAATCGTCGAACAATGAAGAACTGTGTGCAGCGAATGCGATGGGTGGAAAAAAAATTCTATTATGATACCCATAAATTGACACGATATCGAACGGTAGAGTGGCGGAGGGCAAATCACCCATTGTGTGTTTGGTTGCGGTTAGGTCGTGTAGAACAAGTGGGAGAGACTGTTGGATCAAATGGGATAACGAAAGGAACAAAAAAAAACACTGGAATATACCTACCACTTCCCACCCACCGGGAGCGAAGAGCTGTAAAGTCAGGGTGGAAAATAACACCTATTATTAAACCACAATCATCGTGGTTTTGTGGGTTTTCCAAGGTTTGCGGAAGTGAAGGCAGTGACTGGGGGAAATGGTCTTGTTTTGAGGTTGGCTTTTGAGGAGGTTGGAGGAGAGAGAGAGAGAGCAAAATGATTGAATTGCTTGGGCGGATATTGGTTGCAGCGTACGGAATTGGAATCCACGCTTTGGCTTTTGAGTACGTCTTGTGTAAAATGTAGAAGTCAAACTTTTTTCACGGAGCATACAATTATTGTAAATTTACACAATAGGCTTGAAACCACAAGAGACGTGATTATGTCAAATTGCAGTTAGAATACCTAATTTGTCTTATGACTTTCCTGTTTGAAGAGAAGAAACTGTTTTTTGCGTTCATGCTTCTTATAGGATTCTGAGAAGAATCCTCTCAGGATTCTGAAAGAAATCCACTTGCGATTCTGCGAAGAATCCTCTCAGGGTTCTGAGAAGAATCGTCTCAGGATTCTGAGAAGAATCCTCTCAGGATTCTGAGAAGAATCGTCTCAGGATTCTGAGAAGAATCCTCTCAGGATTCTGAGAAGAATCCTCTCAGGATTCTGAGAAGAATCCTCTCAGGATTCTGAAAAGAATCCTCTCAGGATTCTGAAAAGAATCCTCTCAGGATTCTGAGAAGAATCCTCTCAGGGTTCTGAGAAGAATCCTCTCAGGGTTCTGAGAAGAATCCTCTCAGGATTCTGAGAAGAATCCTCTCAGGATTCTGAGAAGAATCCTCTCAGGATTCTGAGAAGAATCCTCTCAGGATTCTGAGAAGAATCCTCTCAGGATTCTGAGAAGAATCCTCTCAGGATTCTGAGAAGAATCCTCTCAGGATTCTGAGAAGAATCCTCTCAGGATTCTGAGAAGAATCCTCTCAGAATTCTGAGAAGAATCCTCTCAGGATCCTGAGAAGAATCCTCTCAGGATTCTGAGAAGAATCCTCTCAGAATTCTGAGAAGAATCCTCTCAGGATCCTGAGAAGAATCCTCTCAGGATTCTGAGAAGAATCCTCTCAGGATTCTGAGAAGAATCCTCTCACGATTCTGAGAAGAATCCTCTCAGGATTCTGAGAAGAATCCTCTCAGGATTCTGAGAAGAATCCTCTCAGGATTCTGAGAAAAATCCTCTCAGGATTCTGAGAAGAATCCTCTCAGGATTCTGAGAAGAATCCTCTCAGGATTTTGATAAGAATCCTCTCACGATTTTGAGAAAAATCCTCTAAGAGATCTGAGAAGAATCCTCTCAGGATTCTGAGAAGAATCCTTTCAGGATTCTGAGGAGAATCCTCTCAGGATTCTGAGAAGAATCCCTTCAGGATTCCGAAAACAATCCCTTCAGGATTCCGAAAACAATCCTCTCATGATTCTGAGAAGAATCCTCTCAGGATTCTGAGAAGAATACTCTCAGGATTCTGAGAAGAATACTCTCAGGATTCTGAGAAGAATCCTCTCAGGATTCTGGGAAGAATCGTCTCAGGATTCTGAGAAGAATCCTCTCAGGATTCTGAGAAGAATCCTCTCAGGATTCTGAGAAGAATCCTCTCAGGATTCTAAGAAGAATCTTCTCAGGATTCTGAGAAGAATCCTCTCAGGATTCTGAGAAGAATCCTCTCAGGATTCTGAGAAGAATCCTCTCAGGATTCTGAGAAGAATCCTCTCAGGATTCTGAGAAGAATCCTCTCAGGATTCTGAGAAGAATCCTCTCAGGATTCTGAGAAGAATCCTCTCAGGATTCTGAGAAGAATCCTCTCAGGATTCTGAGAAGAATCCTCTCAGGATTCTGAGAAGAATCCTCTCAGGATTCTGAGAAGAATCCTCTCAGGATTCTGAGAAGAATCCTCTCAGGATTCTGAGAAGAATCCTCTCAGGTTTCTGAGAAGAATCCTCTCAGGATTCTGAGAAGAATCCTCTCAGGATTCTGAGAAGAATCCTCTCAGGATTCTGAGAAGAATCCTCTCAGGATTCTGAGAAGAATCCTCTCAGGATTCTGAGAAGAATCCTCTCAGGATTCTGGAAAGAATCCTCTCAGGATTCTGAGAAGAATCCTCTCAGGATTCTGAGAAGAATCCTCTCAAGATTCTGAGAAGAATCCTCTAAGGATTCGGAGAAGAATCCTCTAAGGATTCGGAGAAGAATCCTCTCATAACTCTGAGAAGAATCCTCTCAAGATTCTGAGAAGAATCCTCTCAGGATTCTGAGAAGAATCTTCTTAGGATTCTGAGAAGAATCCTCTCAGGATTCTGAGAACATTTCTCTCTGGATTCTGAGAAAGATCCTCTAAGGATTCTGAGAACAATCCTCTCAGGATTTTAAGAAGATTCCTCCTAGGATCCTATCAAAAATCCTTACACGATTCTGAGAAGAATCCTGTTAGGATTTTGAGAATAATCCTCTAAGGGATCTGAAAAGAATGATCTCAGGATTTACAGAAGAATCCCCTTAGGATTCTGAGAAGTATCCACTCGGGATTCTGAGAAGAATATTCCTCTCTGGACTCTTAGAAGAACCATTCCAGGATTCTGAGAAGAATCCTCTCAGGATTCTGAGAAGAATCTTCTCTTGATTCAGAAAAAAATCTCCTCAGCTGTTTCTAATGCACGTTAGGTTTTATATTATTTTATGTAAATGCCAGAATATCACAAATAATGTAAATAAATCTTCTACACAAAACGAACCTTCTCCCTGTCTCAGTTGTGCTGTAATTTTAAGTAAAAGAACAAAATCACTGAATCGAAGCAACAAAATATCTTCAAAGAAAGACCGACCGAAATGTTCTCGAGGGGACAATTTTCCCCATTGCTGCAGCAGCGCGACAGTCGACAGCCGGGACATTCTACCGGGAAGAAAGCAGTAAAGAAGTGAAAGCGTCTTCTAAATTTACCTCACACGAAGTGCCACTTCGCTGCAGACGTGATGCAAACGGTGCAAGGTGCTAGATGCAGTGCATTCTTGTCACCAACTTTTGCACACTGTCGGTGACGCTTCTGCTGCTGGCACTGCACAGTGGTTGCAGTCCATGCAAAATGGTGGCCAAATGTACGAACTACTTAAAAACACTTATTCATTGACATAACTTGAGTTGTGATAGGTATTTTATGGAAGATTTTGATAGATTAAAAGTACCGTAAATTCGGGTGAAATTGATCAGTAGGGTGAAATTGATCACTGTGTCACTCGATTTTAATTCTTCCTAATGGAGCACAAATATCAATGTGACCTGCAGTGAATGAACGTTGTTTGTAGTAAGTATGTCCAAATTGTGTGTTGTGAAGTTTTTTGCGTTCAAAAATGTTCATTCCTATGAAAATAATGTGAAATTTCAAAATCATGTACGGTGCAGTATTGACGAACATCAATAATCTTCTGATTCTAAACAAGAATTTGGACATGGTATAATCCTGAAAGTTTGTGAGGATACTTAAGATATATTCCCAAACTAGATTGCATAACCAAAACTCGTACCAATTCGCTGATTTGGTTGAAATAAATGAATTTATGTTAGATATCAGGAAAGTCCTTAGGAAATTGCATACTTTTAGGCGCTTTCTGCGTTATTCTTGAAATTTAAATATTCATTATTTCTATAAATATTGTATTGTTAAGAATTTGGCAAGCATATTCGGATTCAGGAAGCTCAAATTTATTATGTAGAGTTGTTTTGAAAACCAACAACAATCGCATTGATAAGTGATCAATTTCACCCCGAAATGAGATTCCCCGATTTTTTATTTTAGAGATATTTTTTAGCACTAAAATTACATTTGTTAGGAAATTTCGGTACTTGAGTCAATGAGGCTCACCTTCATTCTTGTTTTCCTGCATTCAGTTGTTTGACATTGTCAACATTATAGAAATCAGACAAGAAAAACCGTGAAAAGTGATCAATTTCACCCGAAATTACGATACTTATTCAAAATTAAAAGAAAATCTATTTAGTCCATAGATCATTACCAACTTCAAATTGTATTGAAATTCAATAAACTGCGTAAAATTGATACGCAGGCAAACATTATGCGTAATATTTTGATATTCCATTACTTTATTTGAAAACTGATAATGACAAAAAAAAGTATTTTATAACAAGCTACAGTACTGGACAGAATAAAGTACGCATTGGCCGTTTTTCCATACAAAATGGTCAAGTTTGGAGGCTTATATTTTAGTTTCTAGATGTCCGATAGACCTGAAATTTTCACCGCAGCTTGAAAGTAACCTCAAATTTGCTAGGCTATAAATTCATAGATTTTCAAAAACAAACTTTTAAGTTACCGCAAATCTCAAATTTTGATAAAAATGACAAAATTTTGAAAAAGAAATAATTTTCAAACGGTAATATTTAGAGCAATATGCCCTTCTGCAAAAAATGCAATTTGATAAGACACACAAGTTTGCAAAACATCATTTTTCGGTAAAACTGATTGTTTTCAAAATATTTTCAAAATAAAATTATGCAATTTTTCGCAAATTGAGAGATTTTCAACAATTTAAAAGATTGTGCTTCAAATACAGTGATATTTCAATTGAGTAAAATCTATATTATATCTAGGCTGTGGTGAAAATTTCAGATCAATCGGACCTCTAGAAGCTGAGATTCAGATCTCCAAACTTGACCATTTTGTATGGAAAAACGGCCAATGCGTACTTTATTCTGTCCAGTACTGTAGCTTATTTAGTGGCCTAGCTCGTTGTGTTATTGACTTTCAAGTTTCCTATCAGTGAACGAATTTGCAAAACTTTTTCTTATAACTTTTGGTCAGCTTAACTCCACTGTGCCCAGGTTCTCTACTCGTTATTACTAGACCGGGCGAAGTGCTCTAGCCATATAGTCACTATACCTAGCCACCTCGTTACCTGCCGCAAAGTAGTAAGACAGCGCAGTGTGTTACATTATTCATAAGTCATTGTTTATTTGAATTTTTACTTCAGGATGACGTGCTTCCTAGTTTCCTCAGCAGCATCACCAGCCACAGCCAGCCAGCACAAGGACTACAACGAAAACGTCTGTCGGATGAACGTTTTTGAATTCACGTTTCGGGTGTTTACAACCTTTTCTTGTGTTGGTTTATGGCGAACTCAAACTGACTCTGGAATAAGATATGGCTCCTTACTGTTTACTACTGTCTTACAATTTCATGAAATATTCACCAGTGTATATGCATTTCTGGAGAAGCTTGTGAAATTCTGGTGTTGAAGTTTTCGAACAGTTTCCAGCATGGAGCTTTCAAATAATCAAACCTGTGTACATTCTTCTTCTTTCCATTACGTCCCAACTGGATGGTACTGACTAAATAAAGAGACTAAACAAAACAAGCAGCAACTAAAAAGTGACAAACTAAAAAAAAGCGGTAACAAAAATAGAAAAATAGACCAAACAAAACCATGAAAACATCAAGACATAGATCAACCAGCGCAACCAAGAGATATGAAAATTTATAATGATTTATCAGACCTTTATCATCACCTTTATTTATCAGGCCAGTCGATGAAGACTTCCTGAAAATTTCAGCTCATTTGGTCGTACCATGAGTTGGCGCAATTGAATTGAAGTTAATATGGGATTTTCAGCTCACACATATAGGAAACAGCACATCGTCTCCTGTTTGGGTCAGGAAAATTGTTGATCGCGTTCAATTGAACCCAGAATGTCAAAAACACTACTTGATACCATAGCAAACAATATTGTAGAAAGTTGTATGTTGATAAAAATTGAGAAAGTTGGTGTTTTAACTATCTGAAGTAGATTTGCAATAATGCTTGGTATTTTTTTTTTTTCAACATAACTGGGTGGCAGCCACTAAGCGCATCATACCCACCTATGACGCTGGGCGAGCTGCGGTACAATGTGCATGCATATATGTGATTGTACGGGAGTGCTGACCTAAGCCTAACTTGCAACTACTGAAAGGTTAATGAAAATGAGCTTAAAACCAGATACAACCTTCTGCAACTATGTTTATTGGGGTATCAACTAGTGAATTTGTCATTCTGGGCTCAATTGAACGCGATTAACTAGTCTACGGAACGAAACAGTGGCGTCAATTTTCAATATATTTGAAACAAATATTCCACACAAACTTCGAATTGAATGCGCCAGCTGAGGGAGCAATCAAATGAGTTGAAATTTTGAGAGAGCTTTTTTTTTACCCTAAGGCACATATCTAAGGGGTGCCCCGTTGAGTTTTTCAACTTTTTTGTTTAAGGGCCAGTCTAAATTGAGGATATACCCAAGAACTTTTTTTTAAATTTTAATTATTCCTCGTGATATTACGACAAGTATAACTGCTCGTATTACCTCATGTACTTTGCACGAGTTTCTCAAAGATATTATCCTAAAGATTTCTTAAGAAGGTAATTTAGTGATTTTAAGGACTTCCTACGGAATTCCTACAAGAAGTATGTTAAGATACGTTCAAAAATTCAACCTGGATTTTTTTCTGAATATAACTCCAGAAATTACTAAAGAATTTCCACAAAAACTCATTCAAAGATTATTTTCCTTTGTTGCGGAAAAAAAACCTTAGTCTGGCAAGAATTCATCCAGTGCACAATCCAAGTGTCCAGAAAGCAATGTAATTCGTCCTACGTGTTAAAAAACTGCTATTATTCAGCTGACTAGCCCTATATTACAAGTACAAAAGCTTGTAGATAGGGGCTTAGATGGCCGTGACAGTAAACGCGCAGCTATTCAGCAAGACCAAGCTGAGGGTCGTGGGTTCGAATCCCGACTATCGAGGTTATTTTCGATATTCTTGACTTTCCAAGATGCTTGACAGCATAATATACGTATATTTTGCAAGTATAATGCCAGAAAAAGCGAAATAACTTGTCATCATAATGCAAAGATATAACCGTGCTTCTCTGCACCAGTAATGTCAATATAAAACCATGTAAGAAACTTTGGTTGTTTTCGTCAGATTTTAGGAGCGAACTATTTTGCACCTTCGCGTACGCGGCGCAGCTGGTGATACACGAGGTAAATGAATGAAGGAAATGAAATAGATATCTCAAATAACAAACAAAAATAAGTTAAAATTATTCAGAAGTACTTCACTGTATCATATATTTGAATACTCTTATTTTTTTTTGTCGATATTACGACGTTTGCCACACTTTGAGTAATGATTTATCAGTGGTTCCTAACCTTTTCGGAGCCGCGACCTCCTTTGAAGCTTTGCAATCCTCTTGCGGACCCCAAAGGTGGATGTTCTCAAAATTAATGTTCATGAAAACCTACCGAAGCTATCGAAATGATTTAACTGATATACTGAACAGACATTCCCACAAATCACGTCTTAAAGGCGAACTCGTCGAAGCAAGTATTCTGCTATGATCCTTTGGAGGAGTCTTCTAAACATTTAGTTAGGAATCTACCTAGTATCTTTCCAAGAGTGAACTTTCATGAACAAAATCCAACAAAAAATCATGCAGGGCAAGAAGGATAAACTACATACTTGTGTAACTATGTCATTCACTTTAACATTGGTTTTTTTTCTGAAACTCAACAGTATGTCACGCTTGTTCACGATTTAAGAATAGAATAAAGAACAAATTGAAACTTTCCACGATTCACTTTGGCATTGGGGATTTTTGTCGGCCGAATTGTCAGAAACTTTGCAATAAGAAGCCCTTCAAAACAACGCATGTTGTTGCCAAATATGTGCTCAGAAGCCTAAAAAACCCTTTCAAAATCCCGCTATCTATTTATCAATAATATTTTCTGTAGTTAATTGAGAATTTCATTATGGTATCACCTAAAGATTTCATCAACTCTGGAAGCTGCTGTGAATATTACCAGAGGCTTGCTAATAAGTGTTTCAAGAAGTATTTTCATGGTCAAACATTTACAGCTCGGTAATAATGTTCTCTTGAAAGTTAGTAATGTAACGGATGCTTCACATTTATTCTACAATTAAAAGAAACGACAAATTATTTCAACGGCTTTGCTGAGAGCTCGGCAAGAACCACTGTGGTCTGCAGACCACCGGTTGGGAACCCTGTGTTATATGATGATTCATGACGGAATCTTTATGGAAATGACTTGAATAAAAATATAAAACATAGGAGTAGAAACTCCTTGAGTAATTTTTGAAGTATTACTGGATGAATTCCTCAACAAACTATTATGTTGATGTTCGAGGTTATGGCTTTCAGTCTAAAAATAAACTCAAAAACGTATTCCCACTTACGTCCGACGTTTCGGACACAAGTATTGTGCCTAATTTCTTGAAAAAAAAAAAAAATACAATACATGTTGCTGTTGGAGGGAAAATGTAAGCAAGATTCGGACACCGGGTTTTGAGCAACAAGTTCAACAGGGGTTTTGCTGTTTAGTGCAGCTTTAAACTGAAAGCAGATTTTATTAATCGATAAACAATGCTTCTTACACTTTCGGTGCATCCTTACAATTTCAGCGTCTTTTGTACTTTCCGTCCAAACAATCGTTTTTAGTTCACAAATACAATTTTATGTGGCATGATTTTATCAATATTTAGACACTGTAAGTAGTATAAGTTTATTTAAATTTAAAATTAAGTAGCATTTTAATACTGTGACTTACTATTTAGAATAATAAATTGAATGCTTCTTCTTCTTCTTGGCATTACATCCTCACTGAGACAGAGCCTGCTTCTCACTTCCACAGTTATCAACTGAGAGCTTTCTTTGCCAAAGTTGCCATTTTCGCATTCGTATATCGTGTGGCAGGTACGATTATACTCTATGCCCAGGGAAGTCAAAGAAATTTCCTTCACAAAAAGATCCTGGACCGACCGGGAATCGAACCCAGACAAGATAACTCCAGTTTGCCAACAACAATCAAAGCAGGCTTGGTGAAAATCGCCAGTTTTCATTTGTTGTGTACCTTCGATCTTTCTGGATAAACATTGAAAAAGGGTCACAGTTTTATATGCGTTTAATTTTCAGTTTTATTGAAAACAGTAAAAAGAGTCTCTTTCCAATACGTTATATTCAATTAGAATAAACGGTGCTCTAGTGACGTTTCTTTTGAATAGGCATGAATTGATTCTAATTCGATTTTTGCTACTTTTGATAAAATGCAAAAATATGCTTTTGTTAATTACGCGCTTTTATCATGTTTGTCCATTGTTAAAGATCCGGGCTCACAGTGACGGTTCGTGACAGCAAAATCTCGGCTCACTGTGACTTAGAGAAATTTTGTATTGGTTTCTCCCTCTCAGGTAGGAACTAATTCACACTAGATGAAAGTATTGTATCGTCTACAGAAATATGGTTTCTATTGCTTCAACACCCTCTTCAACAAGTGTCAATCGTTGAATATTGCCGATAGATGTCAACTGTAGCTATAATGTGGATATAAGCAGTGCTCCCAGCGGCAACACATGTGTTCAAAATTTCGGATATAAGAGAAAATCCGCTTTTGAGTTTTATTTAAGACTGAAAGCCATAACCTCAATCACTTCCTGAACAAATTTCCACAAAATGCCTGGATTTTTTGACGTAGGACTACGTCTTTTTTTCTATATTGGGGTGCACTTTAGAAGTACGGAAAATGAGACATGTAACGAAATTAGGGGAGATTTTGAACGTTAATAACTCAGTTGATTATGAACCAATTATTATGATTTTAGTATCATTCGATCAGAAATGTATCTACACATCGATAGTAATACTTCCGATAAGTGAATTTTGCTCTTAAACTATTGAAACTTTGATAAATGTTGACCCCTTTCTTATCCAACCAATCACGTTCGAGCATTTTTCGACGGTATCGCTTCTCACTATAAAAGCAAATGGGTCCCTGCTTCTTCCCTCAGTCTTCTTTTTGCGGTCGGACTGTGAACACGGTCGGGCGAGTCATTCTCGCTTTGCTTTTGCACCTGCGTCACTGTCCAATTTGTGTCGTCGGAAGAGGAGGACGCAAGATTGATTTGCGGCAGCAATGACGATGGCTTGGGCGCTTCTTCTAGCGACGAACTACTTCCGCTCAGAGAAGCGCCCAAGCCATCGCCATCGCCGCCGCAAATTTATCCACGATCTCAGATTTCGACTCATGATAAATTCAGCATCGGTGGTCAAGAAGCAAGCCCGTTAGGAACCAGATACCAGAAGCCCCCAGAGTTGCTGATCCGAGGAGCTGCTGCTAATCGAGCATCGGACTTGTAAAATCGCTCAAGATTTCAAGAGTGAACATCGTTTCCAGATTTTGACTTGTGCCAGGGGATCCACTACCCGTTGCGTTGCGTTGAAGATTTCCCGTTTTTCCATGGCAATCAACTGATAACATCCCGCAGTGCTATTTATCTGTGACCGCATCGAGGCTAAGAAAGCAATCGGCCCTTTTCAGAGCCATCAAATGTGTGGAGAAGAGTTAAAAGAGAAATATTTCCGACCTTATTACATCGTATATTCCTCAATCTATCTGGCAGCTTCGTACAAAATTTAATTTGTTTTGAATAATTGATGGCACGACAATATGAGACTATTCGTGGATGCTGCTGCAGTGCCGTCGGGGTGAGTACTCAACATTTCACAACGATTGTAAAATAGAGTGGCATTTCCAACAGCGTCTTTGATTTTCCATAGTTAATGTGAACACTTCGATTATGAAAATTATTACATGTGACAAAATTGTGACATATTTAAAATGCTTTTGAAAGGAAAATTTCCATCATTTTGGCACCCATGTATCACAAATTTACCTTCAAACTAAAGAAAACTATTGATTATCAATATCTAACTATTAAATATTTAGTAAATGTCTACCATTCCAGCTATTCATGTTCGACCAATTTCTCACGCATTATCATTTTCCGCAAATTTCAAGTAGTTCTAAACCCAACTCATTATTGGCACATACCCATTTCCCAGATTGCTCGACTAGAAAGAGAAGAGCACGAAAGGGAGGAGCATCATCTGCTAATCTAATGGTTTAAAACAAAAGATATTATAGTACAAGATAGAGATTGTCGCTAGTGTTCCCATTGTTTGCCTTACCGAACCATCCTTGCATCTGGTGGGTACATAACTGTCATGTTCAAAAGCGAATGTGTTAAGGCCAAACATTTTGTTACTCGACAGCAATTACTAACAAAATTCCGCTTATGCTCCTGTACAAGACACAAATCTCAATCGTCATTGAAAATATGCATTTAATATTTGTTTTAATTACTTGATAAACATTTTTCTTATAGAAAGAAAACAAACGAACTCTTCATATTGCTATTTTCGTGGCGATTTGTGTTTTTGAAAACTGCGCGCAGCAGTGGCAGTGTAAACATTTGAACTCTACACATTTTGGCCTAAATAGCCGTAGCGGTAAACGCGCAGCTATTCAGCAAGACCAAGCTGAGGGTCGTGGGTTCGAATCCCACCGGTCGAGGATCTTTTCGGGTTGAAAATTTTCTCGACTTCTCAGGGCATCAAGTATCTTCGTACCTGCCACACGATATACACATGCAAAAATGGTCATTGGCATAGTAAGCTCTCAGTTAATAACTGTGGAAGTGCTCATTAGAACACTAAGCTGAGAAGCAGGCTCTGTCCCAGTGGGGACGTAACGCCAGAAAGAAGAAGAAGACATTTTGACCTTAAAGAGGCAGCGGAGTTGTCCCGTGTTTTGCTATTCTTTTGCAGACACGCTTAACAAGATCCACGCAGCGCATGTGTTCGAACTTTACAAAATGAGGCAATCAATGCAGAACTTACTGAATGAGTGAAAATTTTGTATAAGTCGCACTCATTCTGTGAGTTGCCAATGGCCAACAGGCTGTGCGCGGATCGATGGAAACGGAAGTCATCAGTATTCTCCCGCTCAGCAACAAACAGTTGGCCATTGGTAGGATGAGTTTTTCGGTTTCGGGATTTTTTCTGGCAAAAAGCCGGAAGATGGTCGAAAATGCAAGTTTTTCCCCAAGTGGGAAATGCTTCGTCAATTCGAATGAGAAAATATTTGAAAAATATTTCAAAATTGAAATTTATAGAAGCATGTTCATGATGTTCAGAAGCAAAATAAAAATGTGTTCTCGTCACTAGTTTTTGAGCGGAGCAAGTCAAGCGTGAAATAACAAACCGTTTGACAGTTATCGCCCCGGCATGTTGCCGACAGCGACGACAGCGACTCTATATTGTACTATAATATCTTTTTTTAAAACATGCTTCGTTCACTACACTTTTTTATATTAAACTTTGGGAGGGATTATTTATGCTTCGTTCGCCAGATTCGGTTTCATTCCATTTTCGCTTTCGAGCTGGTAAGAGCTCTTCCGGACCTGCTTAGCGAGGAGCACCTCGCCGCCAGAAGCCTGCTGAGCTGTTGATCAGCGTCTGGTTTGTGAAATCGCTCAAGATTTCTGGATTGAGCTGCGCTTACAGATTTCGGCTCGTGATAAACTCATCATCTGTGGTGCAGTCAAGAATCAAGCCCGTTAGGCTTCATTACCATTATTATTAGGGAAATCGAGCATCTGGCTTGTGGTATCGCTCAAGATTTCAAACTTAAGCTACGTTTTCAGATTTCGACTTTAGCTGTGTGGTCCAATATCCGTTGCTGATGTGTGCCATCCACACCACGAAACATTCAGCTGGTTCGTCTTATAAACACTTGCGTTGGAGATTCTACGGTTAAACGAACAACTGATAATATCTTGTAGTGCGATTCGTCTATGACAGCATCCGAGCTAACAAAGCCTTTGGCTCTTTTCAGGGCCACCAAATGTGCGTAAAAGAGTTAACAGAGTAATATTCCCGAACAAGCCTCAATCACTACTGTTCTTTCCAATGCTACCCTATATTTCATAGGATGTTATTAATATAATATCAAAATGATCATACAACCTGAAATAAAATTTCACATTTTCATAGATAAATATGACGAATTCATCGGTAAAGATAAAGTATATATGGGTCATGATTAAATTACGTACACTTGGCTGGAAATCGTTATATGCATAAATATTTACGAAAGTTTCGAGCACTGAAAACAGTATGAAGTCAAAACGAGCAACGACATCAAATTCAGTTAAATTAACCATCGTGGTCCTACGTCACCAGTTTGTACAACCCCATAGGGATGTACCCTTATAGTTTTTCCCTAAAATATGCCCAATTTGCAATGTATGGACGACTTTTAGTAAATTTAATTACGAAACTTTTTGCTAAAGGATGATCAAAATTTGAAATGGCCTTTTTTTTTTTAAATCGACTTTAAAGTTTTGAATATTTTTTTTTTCAGTGTAGAAAGTGTGTTTTTATTTTTTCAATATTTTTTTCTAAAACTTCAGGAAATTTCAGGACAGTCCCCCATACAACAGTTGTTTGTAGGTCTTATCGTTTTCGAGTTACACGGGTTTATATAAAAAGTAAAAAAAAACTTTGACACTTTCCAAATGTTAGTCTAGATCGATTTTGAAAAAACAAAGTATGTAAAGTATCTTAGTTTCACATAGTCTTCACACCCAGAAAGTTTCATTGAAATCTGAAGGGGTTAATGATCACATGTGACAAAATTGCGACATATTTAAAATGCTTTTGAAAGGAAAATAATCATTGAAAATATTCATCATTTTGGCACCCATGTATCAGAAATTTACCTTCATACTAAAGAAAACTATTGATTATCAATAGCTAACTATTAAATATTTAGTAAATGTCTACCATTCCAGCTATTCATGTTCGACCAATTTCTCACGCATTATCATTTAACGCAATTTTCAAGTAGTGCTAAGCCCAACTCATTATTGGCACATACCCATTTCCCAGATTGCTCGACTAGAAAGAGAAGAGCATCCCTTTCGTGCTGCTAAGCATCATCTGCTAATCTAATGGTTTAAAACATGCTTCCTTCGCCAGATTCGGTTTCATTCCATTTTCGCTTTCGAGCTGGTAAGAGCTCCTCCGGACCTGCTTAGCGAGGAGCACCTCGCCGCCAGAAGCCTGCTGAGCTGTTGATCAGCGTCTGCTTTGTGAAATCGCTCAAGATTTGCGCTTACAGATTTCGGCTCGTAATAAACTCATCATCTGTGGTGCAGTCAAGGATCAAGCCCGTTAGGCTTCATTACCACTATTATTAGAGAAATCGAGCATCTGGCTTGTGGTATCGCTCAAGATTTCAAACCTAAGCTACGTTTTCAGATTTCGACTTCAGCTGTGTGATCCAATATCTGTTGCTGATGTGTGCCATCCACACCACGAAACATTCAGCTGGTTCGTCAGAGTTCAAATGTTTACACTTGCGTTGGAGATTCTACGTTTAACCATGACAATCAACTGATAACAACCTGTAGTGCGATTCATCTATGACAGCATGCGAGCTAACAAAGCCTTTGGCTCTTTTCAGGGCCACCAAATGTGCGTAAAAGAGTTAACAGAGTAACATTCCCGAACAAGCCTCAATCACTACTGTTCTTTCCAATGCTACCCTATATTTCATAGGATGTTATTAATATAATATCAAAATGATCATACAACTTAAAATGAAATTTCACATTTTCATAGATAAATATGACGAATTCATCGGTAAAGATAAAGTATATTTGGGACATGATTAAACGTAGACTTGGCTGGAAATCGTTATATGCATAAATATTTACGAAAGTTTCGAGCACTGAAAACAGTATGAAGTCAAAACGAGCAACAAGAACGTCATCAAATTCAGTAAAATTAACCATCGTAGTCCTACGTCACCAGTTCGTACAACCCCATAGGGATGTACCCTTATAGTTTTTTATGGTAAATCTAGAATTGGTGTATCGTTGCTTGGGAATTATTCCAGTGATATCCTTGAGCAGCGTTATAATTTTCATAAAAGTTGCTAATTACCAGTATTTAACCTTGTTTTATGGAGTCATTTTTGTTTCGTAGAAAAGCAGACTGTTATTTGCAAATAAAATCATGAGTAATGAGCTTATGAACTTTTTTTAGGTAGATAACAATACAAACATATTCATTATTTCTTATTCATCTGGCGTTTGACGCAGATACGTTTAGTAAGTTTTTTTCACAAAACTTTTTCTAGAAGAGAATTTAATGGGGTATGGATAAGGTTGTTACTTTTCAATGTTTGCAATACTGTTGTGATACCTTTCAAATCATAAAAATCCGTCGGATTGTTAGACGAAGTTGATTTTCTCATAGACAGAGGCAAAGTCCATTGATTGCCTGCATTTAAAAAACATAATCACTGTATAATTCCGTTTTTTAACTATTCTCAATAAAAAATATAATCTATTTTCCGATTCAAACTCATTTATCACATGAAAACACAATCATATTTGACGGTTTAAAACAAAATCTTTGAAAAAATAAATTTCAGTTTGGGACTTAAAAAAATTGAAGTTAGAAAAACTTTTGTCCCTAATATATGCCCAATTTGCAATGTATGGACGACTTTTAGTAAATTTAATTACGAAACTTTTTGCTTAAGGATGATCAAAACCTGAAAGGGCCGTTTTTTTTTAAATCGATTTTAAAGTATTGAATTTTTTTTTCAGTGTAAAAAATGTGTTTTTATTTTTTCAATATTTTTCTCTAAAACGTCTAGAAATTTCACGACAGTCCCCCATTGTATGTCTTAACGTTTTCGAGTTATACGGGTTTATAAAAAAAGTAAAAAAAAACTTTGACCCTTTCCAAATGTTAGTCTAGGTCGATTTTGAAAAAAAACAAAGTATGTAAAGTATCTTAGTTTCACATAGTCTTCACACCCAGAAAGTTTCATTGAATTCTGAAGGGGTACTGCAAATCCCTTTGTTGAGTTGGCGTGAAATCCGTCAAATACATCACAACTTGCGTAAATCGCATTAGCACCATTATTTGACGGCAAATTGCACCAGCGCGTTTTATTTTGTACACATTTACTTAAAAAAAATACACTTTTGCTTAAAAAAACAAACATACACCTCTATTTTGAGTAAAACTAGCTCAGCTTTCCAATGATACGAAAACTTTAGAAATCGATGATTGCGAACATCACGAAAATTTAATTTATCTGATAAAATCCAGTATGGTGGCCCAATTTAATATGGCCGTCTAATAGTTTTATTTTAGCAAATGAAGCTCCTATATTTTCTTTTTCCAAAACAATGTTAATTTGAAGGGGTTATGGAACAATTTTCTGAGTTATGGCAGTTTAAGTGAGCCAAGAATTGTCAAAAATAGAGGGGTCCTCTAACAATGTTTAAATCATAACTACCGAGGGGTCCATCAATTTGATCAACCGAATGCAGTTTCGTCACTTACTCGACATGAGTTTTCGAATAAGCATAAATTTAATTATTTTGAAAGACCAAGTATAAATAGTGGTCCGGTCTCAGCGAGAGATACCCTTCTGTGAAACAAGCATTTATCCAGAAAAAATCCTTGCTACGCCATTGGCTAAAACGGTAGATGGATGTATCTTGAAGGCTACATTGAAGCCTCGCACATCACCACTTAGTGAAGGATCCTACTATCTGCTCTGTTCAATATTTCTATGCTGAAGAATCATTCTTGATAAGAAACTTGTGCAAACCAGAGCAATTCATTATCAAGCCAGCAAACCGCATCTTATGATTACGTTTCCCAATGTGGAAAACACCACACGTGGATATTGCAGACTGCAAGGGAACTGCTGTCACACATTCGTCACGCTGATGAAGAAGAACGCTCCGGGCTGGAATCGTCGTGGCCCAGCGCCAGCTCAGTTATATCCACCGAGCAAAGCTAGTAAAACGCATCCGGATAACCATGCATGGATTCATGTATGTACTTGCTTATGTGTAGATTACCAGTAAGCATAAGCCATGTTAGCCAGCATGTACAGTAGTACATCACACAACTATGGCGAGACACATGTGAACCAGTGGTAACATGGAACGGTCTCATTAACGGAATGAGATTCGGGATTTTGGTTCGGAACACGGCAGGAGTGACGGGATGTGACATGATGCTTTGCGTTTCGCAGAGATGTGGCACTATGTCACAACAGCTAAAACAGGACTATCCCCACTGGGCTGGACGGAAACCTTATGGAGGGAGGATGCAATTTACCACAAGTTAGAGTAGGTACGCTAGTTTGTAAGCTAGGAGTGTTATGTTGTTTTAAACATCGCAGCACGGTCTTACGTAAGTATGCTTTGGTTGAAGATTCAAGCTCAGTGACTAGCTTCAACTGAATTTAATTTTTAATGTATACATTATATCTGGAGTTTACCTCAACAGGTATAGCAGAAAAGCAGTAAAATTTTAATGTGCGCAAAGTAGAATTTTTCCAAAATTTGATGATTTGTACTTTTTAGTTCTGTTTTGGAAGTTAGCAAATTAATATCTGAGCTAGGTGAGGAATTCTGAGTGAAAATAGGATTTAAACTCGAGTGGTGCTAGTTTCACTTCGCACCCATTTAACATGAATCTGTGCTGAAATGTTCATAATGTTCAGAATTAAACCCAACTACTGTAGTATGGTTTGATTCTAAGGACCATGAACATTTCAGCACAGATTCATGAAAAAAAATGTGCAAAATTAAAATAACACCTCTTCAGTTTCATTCCTATTTTCACTCAGAATCCCTCACCTAGCTATTCAATAAAAACACTCAGATTTTAATTTGCTCACTCCCAGTAAGTACTAATTTTCAGCACCGTTATGAAGTAGTGCTGAAAAGTAACACATTTCAGTACCTGTTGGTGGGAAAAGTAAGCCGTTACGTTGTTCATTCCTTAGATAAAATGTAGGCTTATATACAACGGAATTGCAAAAAAAAAAAAACGTTTTCAATAATAGTCACAACACAATCCCCAGATAGTTCTTCGAATTGAGACATACTAATCATAATTGACTAGAAACAGAGACAGCCGTCAGTTACGGCTGGCGGATGATCCACCAAATAGGCGTTGCCAGTCGTTAATCTTGCTGTCAATCAAAACGGGGAGAATTTCTACTCACAAATGAAAGTGCATTCGCAGCGGTTGAGCCAGGTTACCTAAATAGATCTCGTCCGGGTTTGGGTGGTGGTTCAGCGTGCTGTCAGGTGCTGTCTCTCGCCGCATTATTGTTTCACTTTCCGAGAGAATCATTATGCTTTGACCGGCTAGGAATGCACTATTGCGCTCATAGTGGATTCACGTCACATTTATAATCACCGTAGGATGTAGAACAGCTCATCGTCAATCTGTTTTTGGTGATGGCATTTCACAATCGCTGACATTTACTCGGGACAACAATAAATGGGTAATAGAAAATGATGGATGCTTGGTGGGTTAATGGTTTGTCACTAGTAATGACAAGCTCGGTCCCCATGAGGAGAAGTCAGATTAACTAGATTATGTCACGAAGTTGTGTCACTTGATGATAGATATTTAGTTTCATGATCTGTTAAGTGATAGACCGAGAATTCGATGCTATTGACGATGTACATTTGAGCATAGGAAAGAATGCTACAAATCAGCAGGAAAATTCCTAACAACGTTGTATGGTAAAAATTGTATATTCAGTAGCTGAATAGCGATGACTCATTTTCTTAAATTTTGAAAAGGTAAATAACTGCGCACACTCTGCACATGCTTTTCAGATTCATTTACTCAGATCGATGACGCGTCTTCCATTTACTTTTTTTATTTCTGTACCTATTATCATCACAGAGCCCAGATAGTCGTAGTGACAAACGCATACCTAGCAATTCATGAAGGGTACGAATCCCACCAATCGAAGGCCTGTTCGTAAGGGAAACTTTCTCGATTTCCCAAGGCATAGAGGCAATACCTGATTTGAAGAATCATTATAACTTCCAGTGTCTAAAATAGCTTTAAACTCGTTTGTATTAAGTTACAATTGATCATCATTTCCTATACCGTTTTGTCTCGAATTCCGAACACTGGGAAGGGTACTTGAACCTTATCTTAGATCCATAGATTTGTCATACATTTCTTTCTTTGAATGACGTATAGGAATAGAGACGAAACCCCGTCTTTCCCTGTGCTTTATAATAAAGGAAAAAACTAAAGCAGCACACTAATTATTCATCACTGCGCGACACAGTTTTCCTATTTATAACACTTTCACCTACATCATCTTCCGATTCATCACGAGTGAACAATAAATTTTAATCTCTCTTTCAAATTTCTTCTTTTCTTCTACAGAAACCACCGGCTGTCATCATCATAGCGTGCAGCAAACCGCAAATCTAGGTGAAAGTGTAAAGACAACTGCTAAGCCGGGATTTATCGCTTCCTTCTAGTCAACGCGTGCATCCATTGACGATGACCACCATCCTCACCGTTGAACCGATCCCAAATATCTCAAACCACATTTCACGAAACAACTGCCACTGCAAGTGCCGTCTCTGTCGCATTGTCATCGTTTTTAATTAAAATCTCTGAAAACGCACCACCATCTCGGTTGTTCAGCAGGTTCGTTTACAAATCACGCAGAATGACGACAAGATTACGACCGGCGGCAACCAGCTGTCGGATTATCATCTACTCCACCACGCTGATTCTACTGGTCTTTCTTCGGCAAGTTTACTCTTTCTGTCCGTCGATATGCACGTGCGAGGTGCATCCAAAGGCGCGCACGTGGTGCATTGGGGCCGGGCTGGACGTGGTCCCGATACAGCTCAATCCGGACGTACGCTACATCAATCTGACGTCCAACCGGATTACCAATGTTCACTTCACACTGAGCTTCTACCACAAACTGGAGGTGCTGGACATATCGTGCAACAAGATTGAAGCCCTGGGTTCGAAGAACTTTGAATTCCAGCATGAACTTAGAATGCTGAATATGAGCGACAATGCCATTGTAGATATTCCGAAAGATGCATTCAAAGGACTTGAGCGATTGCAGATATTGAAGTTATGTAACAATAGAATAGAAACAATCCATGCTACGGCGTTCCATGATCTTCGCAATCTGCTGGAACTGGATTTCTCAAACAACGCCATTATCTCACTCGAGCATGGAACACTGCGGCATCTGTACTCACTGGAGTGGCTCTCATTCCAGAACAACCAAGTGCTAGAAATACCATACGATCGTAATCTCGAACACCTATCGCGACTGCAGTCCCTCGATTTGTCGGTCAATCTGATAGAGTTCATTGCCAACGACAGTTTCGTCAACCTGCGGGAGCTGCGAATGCTTAAACTGGGCGGCAATGTCCTCACCGAACTGGACTATGGCGCATTCCATGGGTTGAATGCCTTGCGAGCTTTGGACCTCGCGGACAATAATTTTACAGTAAGTAGACATGTTCACCCGAAACTGAAATCATTTTTTTAATTCTTGTATCATTTTAAACATTATATCAATTTCTGTTTGCCAGACTATCATCCATATATGGTATATATGGTTGCATTTGAAAAATAACATATGCATTCAGCTGTATATAAGAAATACTTTTTATTTATCTGAATCTACTTCTTCTTCTTCTTCGTGGCATTCCATCCTCACTGGGACAGAGCCTGCTTCTCAACTAAGTGTTCTTATGAGCACTTTCACAGTTATGACCTGAGAGCTTTCTTTGCCAAACTTGCCATTTTTGAATTCGTATATCGTGTGGTAGGTGGCACTCTATGCCCAGGGAAGTCAAGGAAAATTCAATTACGAAAAGATCCTGAACCGACCGGGAATCGAACCCAGACACCTTCAGCATCGCTAGCGCTTTGTAGCCGCGGACTCTAACCACTCGGCTAAGGAAGGCCCAATCTTAATCTAATTTAACCCAAATAAATAGAGCACTTATCGAGACAATAAAAGATTGCAACGATTTTTGTCTAAAATAGTTGATAGTTTCATTCGCAGGGCTATTACAACAGTCGCGAATTTCGTGATTCTCGCGGATTTCACGATTTTCGTGGATTTGTTGCGGATTTGTTTCGCCAGTCGCGAAAATCGCGAGTGCATAAAATACTATCGCGAAAATCGCGGATTTATCAAATCATAACGCGAAAGTCGCGAATTTCTGTTTTACAAAAAAAGAGCCACACTTTGTTTATATTGGATGTGCAGAAAATTTTGAACATCTCTCTTCAAGTATAGCTATGTGGCTATAATTTTCTGTAGGATTTTCTTTTTGTATAAATACACCTTAAGATTTGATGGACATAACTTTGGAGTTCCAGTTCGTTTGGCTTCCTAGAAATATTTAAATACCGTTGATGTTGCAGCTGTCTTGATTTTTTGGAAGTTATAACTCTAATTAACCTTCCGGTAGTCGCGGTTGGCTACCACCACAAGCGCCTAGCTGATGCTGGGTACGAATAGCAAGCTTTTCACTATTTTGTTAAAAATACCACAGCACGACTCTTGAGGTGTTGAAGCAAGAAGATATTCTGATGGATTATTTATATTATTTTGTCAATTTTTATAATACTAGTATGCCTGGTTTGCAAAATGTATGAATTAAGTACATTTCCAAGCCAAGATTACCGTATGATAAATCTAATTTTATTTCTGTCAATTGAAGTTTTCTCTGACCATTCAAGAAGAATTTTTGCTAATGACTATGAATATGTCGAATGACTTTGAGTGTCCATCAATACGGAAAAACGAAAAAAATGGGAAATACAAAAGGCTGGGAAAAATTCGGCAATTTGAACAAACAACAATTTCAAGCATATGGACGAAACAAAAAAAAAATGCTTGGCAACTCGAAACTTGTTATTTATTTTATCAAAATCCAAAAAAGAGGTAGTTTCCTAGGGAATTGTTCGATTGTAGATTATTCTAACAATTATTACCGATTTCTTGTGAAATGCTTCGTAGATTTATTGCGGAAAGATATTGAAAAAAATCAAAGGAGATTTTATAAAACATCAACATTCTCAGAGGGCTATCTAAGGAATCCTGGCAATGTTCTTGGTGAGATGCTTGATAGATTTCCATTTCGATTCATGGCAAATTTTTGATAAGATCTTTGCAGGGATCTCCACAGGAATCGAGGCAGTAATTAGCCAGTTTGTTAAAAGTTCTTTGAGAGACCACTAAAAAGGTAATTGGTAGATTGCTCATAAGGTTTTTAGTGGATTCTAGAAATGATTCTTTCAGGCAAATTTATTAAGAATTCCATTGATTCCAATTGATTCAGGATGAAGTCTTGTCTGTATTTATAGTTTGAATAGTCCTTAATCTATGACAGAGCTGTTAAATGTCAAAATTTTGGAAAAATTAAAATGCTTATAGCACCCTTGCATGCGAAATATCGCATTAGCAAATATTGGCAACTGATAGTAATTCGGAAAAGGTCACCGGGAAAAACATTTTCCCATGACTTTTTCCACTAGGAGCGATGATATTAGCAATATTCAAATGTCAAAGTCACATGAAATTCATGACATTTAACAGCCCTGGTTATGAAGCCCCTAATTTAGTGTGAATTCCTGCAGATTTACAGTAAATTCTTTTAATCATTCTCGACAAATTAGGAAGATCTCTAATGGATAAAAAAATTGCGAGGCTAAAGGACCTTTCTTGGGCAGGTTTTTTTTAGTTCTTGGCGAGATTCTTGGCCAAATAAATTCATCTGGGAATTGTGAAATGGATTTTTGGCGAGTTGGCTATTCAACTTTGCCGTTTTGTGAAAATATATTATAAATTAAGAAACACAGAGCAAAAAGTTTTTCATATATTCAGCAAGAAGTTGTATATATGTATATATATTCCAAGATCTTTTTTAGATATTTGACAAACAATTTGTATTTGATTTGATCGATGGGTCACGCGCTGGAGGAACGTTGAAGGTGTGGCTTCGATTTATTTTCATCTTAACACATGTTTAATTAATCCTCTATGAAGCTCCTCAAATTTAGACCTGTCGCATGGCTAATGAAGGTCACCTTTTATGCCCCCGCAGTGTTTGGCAAAATACGCGCAGTAAAATTAGCACTTGGTTTGCGTAAAGTCAAGAGAATTACTTCAGGTATCGAAAATGATTGTTTTTCTCATGAGCAAACATGTAATCGACATAGAAAAAATTGAGTGATTTTTTATTTGTCGCGGATTGGTACTTCCCGGCGCGGATCGAATTTTAGAAGTCGCGATTTTCGCGGATAAAAGTTTGAAGTTTTTGTAACAGCCCTGCATTCGGCTTTTGCTTATTTAAAGCTATACGAGGAAGGGAGCTTCCGAATCATCTTCAACACTTTATTTTGAATCATTTTTAGTATTGCAACAGCTAGTCCATATTGGGGCAGCATACAAAATGGCCGGCGGGGCCATCCTTAGCCGAGTGGTTAGAATCCGCGGCTACAAAGCAAAGCCATGCTGAAGGTGTCCGAATTCGATTCCCGGTACCTGCCACACGATATATGAATGCGAAGATGGCAATAACTGTGGAAGTGCTCATAAGAAGACTGAGATGAGAAGCAGGCTTTGTTCTAGTAAGGACGTAAAGCCAAGAAGAAGAAGCCAATTTAGGCCGGTTAAAATTTCAAAATAACGACAGCTCATTGTTAAGACAGAGTTTCGATGTTCTGTCAATAAAGGTGTCCAGCCATTTGGAAAAATGCCGGTTGGCCGTGTTCGCGCCCAAACTGACCGCTCCGGCAACAATGTTAAGTAACGATTTGCCTCAACATCAACCGATCACAGCAACTGGGAAGAAATTCAAAGTTGACATTATATACCGTTTTGAATCATATTCCGAACACTTAAGGCCAACAGTGACTTCAATTGCATCTGATTGGCATAAATTGGATGATATTTGTGTAAATTTTTATTTCTTCGCAAAGTCTAACTGTTAGCTGTTGGGTGTGCCAATAAAAATGTTGATATGATTAGTTTAAGTATCGTTTTTACCGAGCATTGAAACCACTTTTCCTTCGAAGGTGGGTAATGATTTTTAATTCCACGAAATGCATAATCTTGAATAAATGTGAATAAAATCATAGTAAGAAAAGTCAAATAATGAAATGAAATCACCAACCAACTCAAGATACATCTAAGAGAGTTGGGCATCATGAAAATTTATAAATACATATGGAAAATGTTTATAAAAACATGACATGTTTCCCATACATAACGGGGTGTCCATAATTCGAAGTTGTCCAAATCCGGTAATTATCTTCATTTGACCAACTTATTCTTTGAATTATGACATGTTTCAAAAAAAGAGCTTTTCGTGTATGTGAGAATATAATAAGTTGAGGAGAAATCTTATTTTTTGCAAGCAGCTGTAAAGAAATAAATCCAAACTTTTTGCAACCGACTACATAAGTAACATTTATAGCTTAATAACAGTTTATTAAGCTGAAAAATGCTTGAGAATGATTTGTTCAGCTTTTATTCAGCATAAATATATGTTTGATATAGATGATTTGCAGGAATCGACTTTTGGCAGAGAGGCCTGTGTCATCCGCGAACAAAGATTTTTTACTTCCAGGAGGTAACTTGGGTAGTGCAGATGTGAAAATATTGTATAATATTGGTCCCAAAATGCCGCCTTGAGGAATGCCAGCGCTTACAGGAAGCCTTCAACCTTGTAGTTCTGATAAATAACCTTAGGTGCATGATTTGACAGATAACTTTGGATCATTTTAACATTTTTTGTTAGAAATCTTAAATTTCTTCAAGAATTCCTCTCTGAATCTTGCCAGGTACGATTTCAGAGAATTTTCCAGGAATTATTTTGAAGATTCCTTCAGGGATAATCTCTACCGTAATCCTTAGAGCAATTTCTTCACTAGGGCGCAACAAAATATGTACAGGGATTCTCTTAAAGGTTTCGCAAGGAATTCCTGCAGGAATTCCCCCATAAGTTCTCCAAGATCTGTTTCATGAATTCTTCCAAGAACACTCCGGAATTTCTCAAGCGATTTCTTCTGGTATTCCTTCAGTGATACCTCTAGAAAATCGAGGATTCTAGTAGAGATATCTTCAAGGCTACACTTTTTCATATATATGGAGGGATTATTAGAGTTTGTGAAAGTTCAATTAGTGGTTTTCATATCTTCAAGGTTTTCTCCAGAAATTTCTCCAGCAGTTACACTAGAACAATCTATTCAAGGATTGCTCAAGATATTTCACTATTGATTTCTTCAGAATTTCCTCCAAGGATTCCTTCACGGAAACATATAAAGATATCCACAGGTAGTCCTCTCAAGATTCTTTCAGTAATTAACCCGAAGATATCTTCCGGAATTCCAGAAATTCTACCAGGAATGTCTGCAGGTATTCCACAACTCACAAAATCCTCAAGAAATTCTTGTAGGTATTCTCCCAGAAATACCACGAGAAAAATCGCAACATGAATTATTCTAATGGTTTCTCCAGATAATCCTCCAGGGATTCCCCAGAAATTTTTCCAAGGACTCGTTCTGGGCCTTCAAAAAAATCTTTCGGAGATTATTCCAAGATTTCTTCTTGAAATTCCTCCAGAGATTCTCCTATGAATTCCTGCAGAACTTCCATCAGAAGTTATCCTAAGAATAACTTCTGGGATTATGATAATAAATCTTCGAGCTGTTTAGTAGAATACCTATAAGTAGATGAAAAAACCGAATTTAGTACTATACCATTTAATTCCACTAGAGTTTGCATCCTTTGACAGATACGCGTATTTCGACCTCAACTGTAAGGCCGTCTTCAGTGTCGAGTCTAGTACACGACACTGAAGACGGCCTTACAGTTGAGGTCGAAATACGCGTATCTGTCAAAGGATGCAAACTCTAGTGGAATTAAATGGTATAGTACTAAATTCGGTTTTTTCATCTACTTCTGGGATTATTTGAGGAAAATCTCCACAAAAGTATCTCCAGTAAATGCTCTCGCTCACTCTTTATGAATCCTCTAGAGATTCTTCCTGGGATTTCTCCAAAAATTATTCCAAGGATTTCTTCAGAAAAATCTCTACAGGGATTTCACTACAAATTCCAACAGAAAAATCTCTACAGTGATTTTTCGAGGTGATACCTCCAAGGTGATCTCCTCTCCTCTACAGTGATACATCCAAGGATTTTCCAGGAGTCCTTCCAGAATTTCTTCCAGACGGACTTCAGAGATTCCTACAGGAGTTTCTCCAGAGGCTCATCCAGAGATTTCTCTAGTGAAATCTCTACAGTGATTCCTGCAGGGATTAATTCAGCTTTTTCTTCAGGAATTTCACAAAGTATTGCTTCAGAAAAATGTCTGAATGATTTCCTCTAGAAATTGTTCCAGGGTTGCTGGTAGACAATTAACTGCATATTTTAATGAAATAAGTTTTTCGTCTACGACGTCTTTATTATAAATAAAAACATTGAACCAATATAGACTCATAGCCAAAATGCATATTTGATGTTCCAGAGATTTTTTTCAGGAATTCCAAGTTCGATTATCGCTTCAGTCCGGAAAATTTTTCGTCAGGAACGCGTTTCGTTCACAGTCGAAATTGGGCGTTGCATATGCTAGTCCGTTGTCTAGTGTGATGCTTTCTGCAAAGGACAAATCGTCCACTGGAAGCATTTACGTGTAGGTGTCCTTAAAAAAGGTTTCTACCGGAGATCGCTCCAAAAATATCTTCAGGAACTTATCTTGGGTTTTTTTTTAACTTCTTTAGAAAAAGAGTTCCTAGAGTAATTTCTAAGGAAGTATCATATGTAATTTAGGATAAATTCTTATTCATGTTGATGAAATCCATGGAGGAATTCAAGGGGTAAACTCTGTAAGAATTTCTAGAGGAGTTCTCGAAGAATTCCTCGGAGGTGTTTTTGGAGGCCCAGAAAGAATCTCTGGAGAAATTTTAAGGGGATTCCCTGGAAGATTACTTGAAAAATCATTAGAATAATTCATGTAGCAATTTTTCTGTGCATGCCTGTGAGAATTCCTAGAGAAACTTCTTGAGAAGTCCATAAAGTTATTTCTTGTCTAATCCCTAGATGAAAGGATTCCTAGAAGCAGCGTTGCCAACCTTCCAGATTTGTCTGGAATATTCCAGATTTTTGAGGCCCCATTTAACAAAAAACCGGAAGATTCAGATAAAATTTGAAGTGAATTTGTAAGGTTTTGTTAATAACTTGTAAGGTTCGCCATATGCGACATAAGCGATCCAGACTTTTCCATATGAATTTTAAAATCTTCCAGATTTTTGTAAATTTGACTTGGCATCCCTGCCTAGAAGAATCTCGATAAGACTACCAGAGGAAATTCTGAAGAAATATCTGGAGTAATCCTTTAAGAAATCGTCGTACTGTAACTTGGAGGAAGCCTTGGAGACATCTCTGCATAAATCCCTGTAGAGATATTCCTGGCGGAATCCTCAGAGCAGTCCCCGAAAAGATAGAAGAATCAAGATTATGAAGATGTGTTGCTCTGATATGATTTTATAAAATCATCAGTTCCTTTAAAACATATACCGTTAGTAGTGAAAATATTAAAAATTCTAACAAAACTTACACGAAATAAATATATTTGGTCTATTGGCGAAATCCTTGTAGAAACATCCCTGCAAAAATTCCTGCAATAATCCTTGGAGAAGTCCCTGGAGGAACTCCTAGCAAAATTCCTGAACGAATTGCTGAAGGTAGATCTGGAACCGGTCTGGTAGCGAACATAATTTCTTCCTGGAGGAATCAAAAGGAACCCCCCTGGTAAAATCACTGTAAGGATTACAGTAAAGATCATCTTTGAGCTTGTGACTCCAGAACATAAGTGTTCAGCACATGCACATGCATCGAGTTATTGAATATAATAATTTCATGTTTGGGATGCCCAGCGGTAAACGTGCAACTTTTCAGCTAGACAGCTAGGGCATGGGTTCGAATCCCACCGGTCGAGGATCATTCCGGTTGGAAATTTTTCTCGACTTACCAGGCATAAAGTATGTTCGTGCTTGCCAAATGATATACATAGGCAGGAATGGTCAAACGACATAGCTTTCCGTTAATAACTGTAGAAGTGCTCATAAGAACACTAAGCTGAGCAGCAGGCTATGTTCCAGGTGTTCGGCATGGTGTCCATTTATATCTGGATAAAAATCGTGCATTTTGAGCCGTCGCATGATGGATACATGATGGTCTGAAAATGTTCACATCACACCCTAACGAAATCGGTTCCAGAATACTCCGATCAAATACGGCTAAATCTTAATGTTGGTCCTCTTGGTGCTCTTGTAAATCAGAATAAAAAAAAACATGAAATTTCAACTGTCGCTATATACAATGTTATAATACATGTGTATGAACTGCTGAATATATACAATGTTATAAGCCATTTCCTTCTGAAACAGATTGGAAAAATGGATGCCCAGGGAAGTCAAGGAAATTTCTATTTTCGTAATACGAAAAGATCCTGGACCGACCGGGATTCGAACTCAGACACCTTCAGCATGGCTTTGCTTTGTAGTCGTGGACTCGGCTAAGGAAGGCCATATGTTAAAAAATAGTGCTTCGTCTCTTCAAGTTGTTTGAAAAGAAGTTTGTGATCTTTGATAGTTTTCGGCAAAATTTGATAGTCTCCTTTATTTGTGACTCGGAAAGAAACCTTGATTCCCCAAATGGAGTTCAAGATCCCCTGCCTAAATCCCCCAAATTCAGAACTACTGATCACGATTGGCGGCACTCTTTGTTTCCTCACTTGAATCAAAGAGCCCAAACTAGAGACTGCTTCAATTTGATGTTCGGAAAGTTTGTCGAAAGCATCGAACTGATTGCTCATTTCGATGCAATTATCAACATTAGCCATTTCACCCCTAGAAGAAAGCGTGCATTCCGGAGAAACGTCCTTTCTTCCATTTTTGCCACGTGTGACAGTTTTAAAACCCACTGTTTTGGAAAAAAGTTGTTAATTTAGAGATTCAGCTTTGCTTGTGTTTAGCGATCATACGAAAGAATTGACCTTTATAAAGGTTTTTCCCAAGGCGGTGTCCAAGAAGGATTACCACCGCTAGCTTTCTCTAACGGGTCCAACGTAAAATCGATGGAACGAGTCCAAACAAGGAATGAAAAGGGACCAATAGGTTAAAAAGCAGCACTGAGAATTTCTGTTTTACTGCTTTAGATAGTTTCGAAACTTCTGTCAGCAGAGCGAATTTGTAATGCGCACCGTGTTAGTACACATTGTTTTCCACTGAAACTGAAATCCATTATTAAGTTCGCCGTTCCGTGCCTGCCCGCCCATTAAAGCTCATACGAATTTAAATCCATTCCCGCGGCATGACATAATTTCCCTGCAGTCAAACTGGGTGTTGTGGTCATAACTAACACTGTTTAGCGAGCGCACGAAATGCTCATAAAATATTCAAATTCATACCATTTACATAAATCATTTTCGAATAATTACTCCATGCAGTGGAGATATGAACCGGGAGGCAGTGGGGGAAAAGGAATAAGCCGCGGAAACAACACACTCACATTCGTGAAAGCGTGACGGTCGGCTGATGATGTTACAGCACTGAGCACAAGTTGCACGATATCCCCTATTGTCGCGGCACGAGAAACAACTATACGAGGACATAATTTACCTTTTCGGGGGCAAAGTGCTGCCACTCCCGTGGATTGCAGTCAGGAAGCTATCCCGTGGAGATACCGGTCGGCTAGTACCGTCAATCAAGAGGAAATTGTTCACTATTTTGCAGCTCTTTGTTAATATTAGCCTTAGGAATCCAGATATGGAAAAGCTTCGCCCCAGATAGCCGTAGCGGTAAACGGGCAGCTATTCAGCAAGACCAAGCTGAGGGTCGTGGGTTGGAATTTTCTCTACTTCCCTGGGCATAGTGTATCTTCGTACTTGCCTTGCCATATGATATACACATGCAAAAATTGGTACAGAAAGCTTTCAGTTAATAACCGTAGAAATTTCCATCAAAACATTAAGTCAGCATCCCCGGAATGAACTGCCTTTTGTACCGACCTCATTTAATTCTCCCTGGTTATCAATTTGACCCCGGATTACGGTACTCGCTACTACAATGTCCAACGCAGCAGCGCCAACAATGACTGGCATCACTATTTATGGGCAGGTAGTGCGCGCATTTGCTAGCTGTTGTGGAACGAGGCAACTGCATCGGACCGCAAACCAGCCCTAATGAACACGCCGAAACGCAAATATTAACGCAATTTTACCCGACTTTCAGGTGGGCGGAATGGACGGTTGGAACGAATATGATAGACTTCGGACTTGAATAAAATTACCAAAGTGTAGTTCAACTTTACTACCGAATGATACTTCAAATTTATTGGTCAAACTGTATAAATCTAAATGTATGCAAACATTCGAAAGCAAACATTACTGCTATCCTTTACTCAGCTATCTTTCCGTCGATGATTTGGTTGAGAAGGAAAAATTATGAGTTATTAAAGATATTTTGACATTTTTTCTCATTAGAACTTGTCGAAATGTCCTAAACTTCATTTTTAGAGAAGCGCTGTCATATAGCAGTATTCTTTTAATTCGAAAACTCAAACACAGTGCATTTTGTTCCATGTTGTCTTCGAAGAAGTTTCAGAAAATATCTAGGACTATAAGAAAAAATATGTGTATAGTGTGTCCATATTATATGGTTTTTGGGCCATGCAGACCTATATAATTTGTTGGAGGAATAGCAGAAAACATCGTTGAAATATTTTGATAGGAACTACCGGAAAAATTGGTAAAGAAACATTAAGAAGATCTTCTAATTCAAAGCTAGGGGGCCCAGATAGCCGTAGCGGTATACGCGCAGCTATTCAGCAAGACCAAGCTGAGGGTCGTGAGTTCGAATCCCACCGATCGAGGGTCTTTTCGGGTTGAAAATTTTCTCGACTTCCCAGGGCATAGAGTATCTTCGTACCTGCCACACGATATACACATGCAAAAATGGTCATTGGCATAGTAAGCTCTCAGTTAATAACTGTGGAAGTGCTCATAAGAACACAAAGCTGAGAAGCAGGCTCTGTCCCAGTGGGGACGTAACGCCAGAAAGAAAAAGAAGAAGTTGTAAACCATGAGCAATGTTTGAAAAAGTAATTTCTGATAGAATAGAATTTCCGGAGCATCTCGAATCGAATGTAGGACATTTCTCTCGAAAAAACTAGTGACGGAATTTCTGGATTGCTTCTTGAGGAAACCCCAAGGTGAATAGCGTAAAAGCGCCCTAAGAAATAACTTACATAATAGCTGGAAAATTTCTTCAAGACTTTTTTTCTAAGAACTGTTTAAAAGACGGAATTTCTTGAGCAATCCATAGAGATGTTTCTTAATTGATCGATTTGGTTTAATTAATCTTGTTAAAATATATGAAACAGTCTTTGGAAGAGATCATTGATGCCACATACACAGCTTTATCTGTAATAACACGGATATTTTCCTGTCCTGGCCTACAGGTATTTGATACAGTCACCCCACAGTTATGGATCAGCTAAGGGTCATATTTTAGAATAGAATATGATTATAAATCATGGTGACCTTGTACAAAACAAAATTACCCACCTGGCAATGCCGAATATAGTTGTTTTCGAGAGTACACATAAAAAATCACGGTTATTTACGAAAAAGTGTCGATTTCGGTAGAAATTTCAAACGTTGTCCATCCCACACATGTGTTCAGTGGAACAGGAGGGTCCTTATTACGGATCAAATCGACTCATATTACGGATCAGAACACTATAAAAGCAATATATCTGTGAAGTAAACGAATGGCGTGCTAGTGAAAGTATACGTTTCGGCGTTTCTTTCGGAATCGTCTTATCGTTGACTCATCAAGGTGTCCTGGATGACATGGAGCTTAAACTTTTCAATTTCAGTTTTACGAATATTTTGGTAAGAGCGATGAAAAAAAAAACTATAGAGGACGAATGTTTCTAGTATTCACATAGTTCTCGTTGACACGTATATACTTTCTTATCTCTACCAGATGTTCCCACAGCGACATTCTTCCTGTATAGTTTTTTATCTCTAGTGTTTTAGAACATATAATGTGTATTCACAAACAAATCAGTCATAGGATTCACAACAGTTATTTTCAATAATCGCATGCTCTATTGTTCAGTTTATATTGTATTCTAGCACGCAAAGTGCTTATATATGTTTGAATTATTTTCCTATTTCAGTGGTTGAACTTCAAGGAGTATCATGGAGTCTACATATCGGAGTATCATGGAGTCTACATATCAAATCACTGCGCTTCAATTTTCAGCATGTCGGTCTTACCTACAACATATATTTGGTTATTTTTTCAGAGCGTACCTCATGTGATTGAATTCATCGTATCCAACTTATTGAATAATTTTGACAAATATATCAATTATGTATATATATGTATATATGTATAATATTTGATTTTATACAATATATTGGGAATTGGGAGGGTGCATCAGGGCATCATTGAAGTTGCAGCTGGACGATAGAATGGAGTACCAACTGGAGCCTAAGAGAATGCGCCGTAACATTCTTGTAGATGGGTGCATATCTTCAACAATTGCAATGGATTTGATGCGCCCTTCTCATAACAAACCATCTCGTGGAAAGCTGGACAAGTATTGCAATTCTCTTTATTCTATTTGTTGGATTGTATTGTTCGAAGGAGATTCTTTTTTAATCGCGGATTTCACGGCTGCTTACGGGGCCGCCACACCCCTCTCTGGCCCCTCTGGTTTATGAATTTAAATTATCTACATACATAATCTATCTCCTTACATAAATTGCCATTGTATTTTTTTTCAGGCTTGTTGGAATTATCTTTTATTATGTATTTAATATTAATCATCTTTCAGTCATCGATTGTAGGTCAAATCATCGAGTTATTGCATGTTTTCCTATATTTTATTATATTTTAAAATATTGTATTTATTTTTATTACATAACAATCATTTAATTGAATCATATAACATGGGTTGTATTGGTAGGGTGCATCAGGGCATCATTGAAGTTACAGCTGGACAATGGAGTGGAGTGCCAGCCGGAGTCAAGGGTTGAAGTAACCGTAACATCCTTGTAGATGGGTTCTTCTATACCAACAGTTGTAATGGATTTGACGCGCCCTTCTTATAACAAACCATCCCGGGGATAACTTGACAGGTATTGCAAATTTCATTATACTTTCCGCTGGATCATATTATTGGAAGGAGATTCTCTATTTCCCGCGGGTTTCGCGTAAGTGTCTCTGCTTACGGGTCCGCCACACCCCATTTTGGCCCTTCATACAATGGTATGTTGAATTCATAGTGATAATAAAAATTGGCTGTACTGTTAAGTGGAACTGCATGCAGAGCAAGACTGAAGCTAGGATGGTGGCTACCTACATACAAAAAGCACAAGCACAAAGCTGAAAAGTTCTAATGCTTCTGGTCCTGACGGTGTTCCATCCTGTATAGTGAAAAAGTGTTCAACAGAGTTAGCCGAACCTTTATCGATGTTGTTCAACCTCTCCCTACGGCATGGCGAATTTCCGCGACAATGGAAGACATCCTTCATGTTCCCAGTATTTAAAAAAGGCGATAAGCAAAACGTAGTAAATTATCGAGGCATCACGTCACTTAGCGCCTGCTCAAAAGTGTTTGAAATCATCGTTAACGATGCTCTCTTTGCTAGTTGCAAGAATTACATATCCAGTGATCAACATGGATTTTTCCCAAAACGCTCGGTATCTACGAATCTTGCTCCGTTTATTTCTCTATGTGTGAGGAGTATGGCCGCTGGAACTCAAATTGATGTTGTTTATACAGATCTTGAGGCGGCGTTTGACCGCGTTGATCATGTGATACTGCTGGCAAAGTTAGAAAAACTAGGCGTGTCCTCACAGTTGGTTCGATGGTTCAAATCATACCTAACTGATCCTGTTCTTTGTGTGAAACTTGGTTCTGATCAGTCTGACACATTCACTAATCAGTCAGGGGTGCCTCAAGGCATAACCTAGGGCCATTGCTGTTTAGCATATTTATTAACGAAGTCGGAATTATTCTTCCACGAGGGTGTCGCTCTTTCTATGCTGACGATGTCAAATTATATTTAGTAGTTCGATGTGCTGAAGACTGCCTTCGGTTGCAAAATATGATAAACTGCTTTGAGCAATGGTGCTCTTCTAACTTCGTTACATTGAGTACATCAAAATGCAATGTTATCACCTTTCATCGCAAGCGGAAGCCGATTCTACATAAATACAAGATTGGCAGTCAACTATTACAACGAGTTGATAACGTTCGTGATTTAGGACTCCATCTCGACACAGCTTTGACTTTCAACATTCACTACTCGGACATCATCGCTAAAACAAATAGGCAGCTGGGATTCATTTTCAAAATTGCTAGTGAATTTCGTGATCCATTGTGTTTGAAAGCTCTATATTGCTCCCTCGTCCTTTCGATATTAGAATTTAGTGATGTAGTTTGGTGTCCATATCAAATAACCTGGATTACTCGAATTGAGGCTATCCAGAGAAGATTCATTCGCTATGCTCTACGCTCGCTACCCTGGGACGATCTTGTTAATTTGCCACCTTATGAAGACCGATGTGATCCAATACGGTTTATGTCAGCCAGATTCAACGAGTACTACGAGCATTTTGACTTCAACCGATCAGCTCTCGCCTTTCGACATAGCTTACAACGTAATACGGTACCGTAGGGCATGATCTCTTGATACAATTGTTTTGCGATTGGTATTATGTTTAATTGATTTTAATTTGTTTTTTTTGTGTGCTTAATTGTTATTGTTAGATATAAGTTGTAAGAATGCTTGTGTAATTTTTTGTGAAGAAAAGATATGGGGTTTTTATGCTTTTTTGAGTAAGGTTTATATGTTAACCAACTCAAGGGGGCTTTTCCTCATCATATATTTCATTAAGACTGAGAGTCAGATGAAATTAAATAAATAAATAAATAAATACATACATACCATCAAAGATCGTTCTAAGCACCAAACGTTCGAAGATTTGCAAGTCCTCCTCGAGCATCGTCCATGTTTAATGCCCGTAGAGGACTACCGGCCTTACGAGCGTTTTGGACATGATACTTTTGGTGCGGGCGTTTTTTGACCGCAGCTTCTTATGGAGGCCATAGTAGGCCCGACTTCCACTGATGATGCGCCTCCGTATTTCACGGCTAACGTTATTGTCAGCCGTCAGCAAGGATCCAAGGTAGACGAACTCGTCGACCACCTCGAACGTATCCCCGTCTATCGTTACACTGCTACCTAGGCGAGCCCTGTCGCGCTCGGCCCCACCAGCTAGCAAGTACTATGTCTTGGTCGCATCCACCACCAATCCAACTTTTGCTGCCTCGCTTTTCAGGCGGGTGTACAGGTCTGTCACCTTTTCAAATGTTCGGCCGACGATGTCCATATCATCCGCGAAGCAAACAAATTGACTGGATCTCGTAAAAATCGTACCCCGGCTGTTAAGCCTGGCTCACCGCATAACACTTTCTAGCGCAATACTGAACAACAGGCACGAAAGTCCATCACCTTGTCGTAGTCCCCGGCGGGATCCAAATGAACTGGTGTGTTCACCTGAAACCTTCACATAATTCTGCACACCTTCCATTGTCGCTATTATCAGTCTCGTGAGCTTCCCGGGAAAGCTGTTCTCGTCCATGATTTTCCATAGCTCTACGCGGTCAATACTGTCGTATGCCGCCTTGAAATCGATGAAAAGGTTGGGACCTGGTATTCACATTTTCTTAGGATTTGCCGTACAGTAAAGATTTGGTCCGTTGTCGATCGGCCGTCAACGAAGCCGGTTTGAAAACTTCCCACAAAGATGATCTGTCCGAATGTTCTCACAATCTAACTTGTCGCCTTTCTTGTAGATGAGGCATATCACCCCTTCCTACCACTTCTCCGGCAGCTGTTCTATTTCCCAGATTGTGCCTATCAGCCGGTGCAGACAAATGGCTAGCCTCTCCGGGCCCATCTTTATGAGTTCAGCGCAGAAACCATCTTTACCAGCAGCTTTATTGTTCTTGAGCTGGTGAATGGCATCCTTAACCTCCCTCAAATTAGGAGCTGGTAAGTTTCCATCGCCCGCAGTACTGATGAAGGCATTTGCTCCGTTGTCCTGTCCTTAAATGCCTGTGCTCTCAGTGTCATTCAGGTGCTCGTCGAAGTGCTGCTTCCACCTTTCGATCACCTTACGCTCGTCCGTCAAAATGCTCCCATCCTTATCCTTGCACATCTCGGCTCGCGGCACGAAGCCGTTGCGGGGTGCGTTGAGCTTCTGATAGAACTTACGTGTTTCTTGAGACCAGCACAGCTATTCCATCTCCTCGCACTCCGTCTCCTGGCGGCGTTTTTTCTCCCGAAAGAGGCGAGTCTGCTGTTGCCGTTTCCGTCTATAACGCTCCACGTTCTTCCGGGTCCCTTGCTGCAGCATGACCGCCCGCGCTGCATTATTCTCCTCCAGAATCTGCCTACATTCCTCATGGAACCAATCGTTCCGTCGACTCCGTCCCACGTACCCAACGTTGCTCTCAGCTGAATTGTTGATGGCCCATCACTATAAAAGCTGTTCCCAGCTCGTGTGTGTTGCCGCAGCTCTGGTAGATAGTATGGTTACTTCTAAACGTTCGCACCATTGATCCCTTCCAACACACTTCCTGCAACGCTACGAAGCCGAATCTACGGTCCTTCAGCACATCGGCGAGGATGCGTGTGCTCCCGATGAAGTTGAGAAAATTACAGTTCCACATACCGAGCTTCCAATCGTTAGTCTCTTTACGCCACTGTGGTCTTCGCCGGTTGTCCCGGTTCGTATTATCTCGTTGACACGGTGCTCCCCTGACCGTTATTATCAGAAAAAAATCTCCATCAAATCTGTGCTCACCAGTCGATTTGTATAGCTAAGCTGCATGGCTGGGCAAAGTTTTAAAAAAATCGTAGGGCTTGTTTTACAGTTACGCCCTTTTGAATGTGTAAGTCCACGAGTTCAAAGGAAATCTTAGATATTTAAACGAGTTTTCACTGGCCGTGATTATCAGAAAAGATATAATATTAAAATTTGAATCAAAGTTGGTTTAGTTGGCTGTTTCGCGTGCATTCAGCAATAGTTCAGGTGTCCCACAAGGAAGCAATCTTGGCTCTCTGCTTTTCGCATTGTTCTTTAACGATGTTGCACTTCTTTTGGGTTCCGAATACGTACTTATATATGCCGATGACCTGAAAATTTATCTTACTGTCAAATCTGTTGAGGACTGTAGGCGGCTTCAAGGTCTGATAAATACTTTTGCAGACTGGTGTAGATTGAACAAGCTCTTAATAAGCGTTTCTAAATGCATGGTTATAACATTCCACCGATCAAAAAATCCCATCATCTTTGATTATCGCATTGAAGGGAACGTACTTTGAACGAGTCGATCAGATAAGTGATTTAGGTATCATCCTGGATGCTAAACTCAGCTTCAATCAACATATTTCGAGCATGATCTCAAAAGCATCTCGTCAACTTGGCTTTGTTACGAAAGTTTCTCGTGAGTTCACTGACCCGCACTGCCTCAAAACTCTCTACTGTGCATTAGTACGTCCAATACTCGAAAATGCTTCGATTATATGGACTCCTTATCATCTGTCATGGAATATCAGAATCGAGCGTATTCAGCGCAGATTCATCCGTATTGCGCTACGAAGTCTGCCTTGGCGAGATCCACAAAACCTACCACCGTATAATGAGCGATGCCGGCTTCTAGGACTTGATTCACTGCAGCGACGGCGAAGTATCCAACAATCTATTTTCGTTGCTAAACTGCTGAATGGAGAGATCGATGCACCTGCGCTTCTAACTCGTGTCAACTTCCGTACAATGGGCAGGCAATTGAGGTCTTCAACTATGCTGACAACAAGATTTCACCGCACTTCTTATGGCTGTAACGAACCACTGACCGCATGTTTGCGAACCTTTTCTTTAGTTGAAGAGCTGTTTGACTTCGGAGAGACTACTGGATGCTTTAAACGGAGAGTGACTAGTTCAAGGATACTACAATAACTATTAAGTATATTCATGTAGACAACTGTCAGATGAATTAAGATTAATTAGGCATTCTTTTAAGCAGGCATTCCGTTAAGCATGTTCAAATGTTTTCAATGACACATTGCACTTACATGTCGCCAAAGTATTTCACAATTTATTATTTTTTCAAAGGCTCAAGCGCTGTAAGGCATTACAGAGCAATTTTCGTGTCATTATTATTATTCATAACCCCAACTAGCCCAACTAGATGCCTTGGGCCTTCCTTAGCCGAGTGGTTAGAGTCCGCGGCTACAAAGCAAAGCCATGCTGAAGGTGTTCGGGTTCGAATCCCGGTCGGTCCAGGATCTTTTCGTAATGGAAATTTCCTTGACTTCCCTCGGCATAATGTATGATCGTACCTGCCACACGATATATGATGCGAAAATGACAATTCTGGCAAAGAAAGCTCTTAGTTAATAATTGTGGATGTGCTCATTGAACTTTTAGTAGAGAAGTAGGCTCTGTCCCAGTGGAGACGTAACGCCAATAAAAGAAGCAGAAGCTACTGGCTATTGCGGCTAATTTGGTATTGCCTCAGAACATAAACTTCAATTGCTAAGTAAACTATAGAACTCTACACCACTGTCAATACATTTGTGATCATTTGTAGCATACATTACTACATTTATATTTTTCAAAAATCTACTATTTTACCTTTGGGTTTCTCGGTCTTTTTGATTACACAAACACGTGAAAGCTCTGTATAAATACAGTAGTGAAAGAATTGTATAAATCAACCCATCCATTCTCATGCTAACTCGTGTTTCTCTTCAGTACTTGAAATATGCTTCAGAAAAGTAAGAAACGTTGTGTGTTATTTGGTTTTATTGAATTTAAAATCATAACACTTTTATAGCTTCATGTTACATGTCTCCCTTGAAAATCAAACTCGCCTGAGAAGATTCTAAACCCTTACTCCGAATTTCATTAACCCGAGTGTCATCACCCTGAACGCACTATTACATTAAATGCTATTGTCCCAAATGTATAATTACCTTGCATGACATTGTCCCGTGTTAATGGAATTCAAAGTAATACCATTCTAGAAACTGGAACTTGCGAAGATGGGCTTCAGGTATTCAGGGTAATGGAGTTCAAGGTCAAGGGGTATAATTTTGAAAAGATATATAAAATATGGTTAAAACAGAGTTGATCATGGATTTTACGTGAATTTCAGTTTTGATTACCGGAAATCGTGAATTGTTCTGTGGCCCTGTTGATAACCTGCTGCGTTACTTACCAGAATATGGTTTCAATCCTACGAAAACTGAAGGTTTCCATGCAAACTTTTATTTGAATTCGATCGAAGACTGTAAAGTAAAGACTCACCAGCTGCTATGACTCATCACAAACGAAAGAAAAATCATAGTTTGGGAGCTATACAAAGTTTTCCAAATTGACAAAGACAAACCTTTTAAATTAAGTTCTGTAAATACTACAATTTTGAACTCCTTCAAACAAAATAACAACGGATGTTCTAAACTTTGCATTGTTTTCTTCCATTTTGTATCACTGATTTCTACGTTGTTAATTTTATTTTATTCCATACAATGCTAATCATAACCGAAAACTTAACTCGTAAAGTATTGCTTGACGTTTTACCCGTAACGCGGGTAGATCATCTTTTCGAGGTGCGTTACGGAGTAAGATCTACCATATTATACTCTTGTTGTACATATCTGTTCTTGTGAATACTTATAAGTTACGGTCGGAAGAGTATAAGAGAGTAACAAGCCACTAAGACCCACCTATTTATCCTAGATGATGAGGAGGTCGAAGAAGTACAGACGCTTCAGGTTTGCATAAGCAAAAGCAAACCCCCCTTTCCTGTCAGCAAACGACCAAAGTTCCCACCATGGTTTGGTTACCCGATCTTCCCTAAGGTTACTCGTACCCCGGCCAGTACCACGAGGAGATAAGGATAGGAGTTGCTGGGCAGGAGGCTAAGGACCGCACAGAGGGGTCTATTTTATTCCTTCAGGTACGCGAAGTACCAATGGTACGCCATGCCTAGCTATTTACCAACCATCGTGACGAAAAGTTTTCCGGACTGAAGTCATCGTTAGTAGTGTTTGATCTATTGATCGCGTCGCTTGCTCTTGCGTGGGCGAGTGATGAACACTTGTTCGGGGTACAACACGTTTATCGAATTATATCGCGAATCCGACTCCCAGATCTTTACCTTATCCCACTAAACCAATATCCTTTCCATGACAACTATGGAGATGCAGAGGTATATTCAGTCTCTAGTAACAACGATTGTCTAACTAATATTCCTTCCCTTCCCCGATAATCGTAAAGACATGTCCGGCGCCGTTATTGACTTTTAAAATTAGAGCTTTCGATTTGTGCACATTGAAGAATGGTAAGCTAATCCCAAGCCCCATTCATTAATTCCCTGTGCAACTTCGATTGTTCTGGTCAATCACGAAGTAGCAACTAGCAACAACGAATTGTACTAATTGTACCGTCATCTATGATCATGCTCCTGCTCATGACAAAAATTGAAAGCCCTTTCTACGTAGATAAGTTTAGATTTTTATGTATACAAGCGTGAATTATCCAATTGTTTCAATAATAACTCATGCAAAAAACTTCATCGTGCTTTAACAACTGATTTATAGAACTATCACAAGCTCCAGCTTAATCCCTACTCTCTAAAATAGTGACCATCAGCCTTAAATTGTTATCATCATTAGCCAACCAACATTTGTCCCATCTGGCCTAATATTCATTGTGTGCTTTCCTCATTTCGTAGATCGTGCCAACACTACAGTTATCAAAGCTGTGTAATCTGACATATTTATCGCTGAGCGGCAACAATTTCGAAATGCTGCCCGCGGTGGCGTTCCTGAATCTGTTCCAACTGCGGCAGCTGCACCTGGACCGACTGGACCGTCTGGAGCGGATAGACGTTCGGTAAGTACCACCGTACAACTCATTTGCATGCACTGACAGTCCTAATTGAATAATTTATCGATTGTAGCAATTAAATCAACTCGAATTTGAATTGGCTTGATTGTGTTAATAATTGCTGATCGGAGCAATTTTCTTCCGGGAGTAGGACGATAGAGCTGCCCCTACCGGCCCATTGTGCATTCCTTTAAACAGAAATCTAATTATTTCATCTCTGCATGTTCATGCCAACGAAACCATTTTCTGTTTCAATTATTTTTTGGTTGAAAATAAGAATTGTGTAGCTCGAGGTCTACAGAGTAAGGATACGAAAGGAGCTCCATACACCACAGTTTTTTTTTTTTTTTCAGCATGCAAAGCTGTGGAAAACCTCAATTCCCTAGTCGTAGGGGAGGATGTTCCAATACGCCTTTTTGGTGATTCCTGTCAAATTCTTCAATAAAAACCGAAAATTTGATACACATTTCTTTTAATAAATGCCAAAATAATGATAATTTCCCACATTTTGCTCGATATTTATATCTAATCGTACACTTCAGGTTAATTATCAGAACTCCACGTCGGAAACTTCCTGTAAGAGCTGGCGTTCCTCAAGGCAGCATTTTGGGACCAATGTTATACAAAATTTTTACATCTGACTTACCTGAGTTATCTCAGAGATGTAAAAAATCTTTGATTGCGGATGACACAGACATCTCCGCCAAAGCACGAAGCCTGCGAGTCATCTGTAGTAGATTGCAAAAGAGTTTGTACATCTTTTCTTCGTACTTGTAAAAAGGAAAAATTTCTCCTAATGGAAGCTACCTAACTTATAATACTATCACATAAACCAAAAGCTCTTTATTTGAAACCTGACATGTAGACATGTTGTCACGATGAGGGATTCCGATTAATTGGTCAGATGAAGTTAAGTACCTAGAGTACATTGTGGGCATTCAATCCAAATGTAAAATATATGTAAAATGTATGCATCCACTTATTTACAGAAAATATAAACTTTCTCTTAAGAACAAGCTTTTGATCTTAAAACAAATTTTAAGGCCAACCATGTTGTATGCTGCACCAATATGGACTAACTGTTGTGATACCAGGAAGAGAGTTAGTGGCAGAGGATAGTTGCAATCCTCTATTGCCACGATTAATGCGTAACAAGTTAATTGCAAGTTTTTTTTCCTCTAATAAGCGGGTAAAATCATTTGTAAAATAAATTGAACTTCTACTGCAAATAAAATGTAATATGTTGTTAACAAAATGTTAATAAAAGCTTAATTTAGTTCACCAAATTTGGATGATAGTATTGCCTAACACAGTACACCTACATATAAGAAATGAAGGTAATGTTTGAAATAATACTAATGAAAAAATTAAAAAATAAGAATAAAAAAATAATAAAATAATAATAATGAATAATAATAAAAGACGTAAAAGAGTAACACATATATTCTATCCATTCGATAGATAAAAGAGGGAAGATGAAAATCGTCAGGCCATATTACCTCATGGCTCGTTTTGGATCATTCTTCCCAAACATCCGTATGACTTACCTGTTCAAACGGAAGCAGCAGCCTTTGGAGAACGAAAGAGTTGGGTCAGTTGCCGTACGAAGAACGACGATACATCTTCATTTGTGTCGTTTGTCTCCCCTAAGGGGAGGTCTGACTGTAGTCCACATACACACACACATGGTGAAAGAGCTTCGAAATGCAAGAACTTCGCTCCAGTTGGAAGCCGCAAACGAGGAACGAAATTAAGCTTCACAGAGAGACACATTTCGGAAGAGTAAAAAACCGGTGTGAAGTTTTGGTTTCGTGGTGGGGATGATATTAGCCACGTGAAAAATTGGTACGCTAACAGATTTGTACATTGGTACGGAGTGTCTACAGCATGATCTAGAGTGTTCTTGCTAGACCACGGAAAAAATGTGAATACGGAAATGGCATAAGGGTGCTGTTAAGTGTAGATGTATCATTTAATACTTTAGAGAAATAGGTACTGCAACGCCATTTAATTCCACTAGAGTTTGTATCCTTTGACAGATACGTGTATTTCGACCTCAACTGTAAGGCCGTCTTCAGTGTCGTGTACTAGACTCGTACTAAGTGTCGTGTACTAGGACACTGAAGACGGCCTTACTGTTGAGGTCGAAATACGCGTATCTGTCAAAGGATACAAACTCTAGTGGAATTAAATTATATAGTACTAAATTCGGTTTTTTCATCTACTTTTAGGCCTTTCGGAGTTGCGATGGCACTCTTTTTTGAAGTAATTTTCTCCGTTGTGTTTTGTGCCGCATCTCCTTCGCTCATTTTTCGTTGCCTCTCTGCTTAGTATTTTGATTTTTGGTCCCTCACTAAGTGGCTGGCACGAATGACCTTCGGATTAAAGTCTCCCTCAAACAACAACAACACAAAGCGGCAAAGAAAGCACGCTGCTCTAGAGCATGCTGGTGATCACGGTAAAAAGAAGCAAGGTATACTCCGAAAAATGACATTTGGCAGTGACGTCATTCCTATCGCAAACTCGAACGAGTGCAAAAGAAAGCAAGGCCTACTCTCCTTTACTATCCTCAAGGCCTCATGCTTGACGATAGGAATGATTACACATGTTTTGATGGAAAATCATTGTTTACACGTGGGAATAGCCTACCTTGATGTGTATACCGTGGCTGGCGATGTTGAGGAGTATTATCAAGCCTGCTTTTCTGGTCGAGTTATGAAAAACTGCACGTAGGCCTACTAGGCCGATTTTTTCAAGTTCAAAATCTGTGAGAATTATTGATGGGTTCAATAAAATGATCCTGTGCTACAGCTTCGATCGATGCGAACCCACCATTGTACATCCATCTATTCGGGTACGTCCCACTGCCAATTGACCCATGAATCCCAATTGTTAGCACTCATATATAATTACAACTTATACAGTTGCGCCATCAACTCATCGTGATGGGTTTTAGCAACCATTCTAATCAATTTGCACTTATTACAAAATGAGGAAGTTTATGATTAGCTCACAGAGGTTGTGGTCCGTGACAGAAAATAGCATGTGCTTATCGGCTTGAACACTAGTCCTAGCTCTGCCGCCACACTTGCTCCCTCCATTTTGACTACGCCGTGAAGCGCACTGCCAATAAACCGTTTTGGAAGTCTAAAATATTTACAATGTTGAAATTTTTGCACTTACCATCTTGTCTTTACGATAAATGTATCTACCGTGCTGTAATTTGGTGGATCTTTCGCATTGCAAAATCTTGGTATCTACTGCTTCATTTTCCGATGTAGAAAAATATTCGTCGTCGGATGTGTCTGACATCGTTGAAGATCAATAGACAAATGCCATTTATTGTGAATTTCAAAATGCTATCCCACATACACACACAGTAGAATTCTTTATTATGTATTAAATGAACTCGTATCATGGATCAGAACACTATAACAGCAATTTATCAGCGAAGTAAACGAATGGTGTGTTAGTGAAAGCAGTGATGCATTTTGAACTGAACGGAGCAAGTTCAAATTCTGCACGAGAACGCAGTAGACAATGAACTCGCGAGCCAGAGCCAGCCGCTGCTCTCGAACGCCCCGTTCAGATCGCAATGCACTACAATCGTTATTTAAGCAAAGATTTAGGAATAACTTGGAAAATAATTTTTGATCCAATAATAAAATCAATTAAATCATAAGTTAATATACTAAATCTTGCTTTGAGCACCTTATAAGCAATTTTGGCACGGTGAGATACATTGAAATCTGTCAAAACAATCTGCGTTCAACTTTCTGCTCACTAGAGTTCAAATTTTTGAACTGAACAATGAGCAAGCCTACTTGATCACTACGTTCCATAAAATGAACTGGAACGCGAACTGAACGCGTTCAAATGCATCACTGAGTGAAAGCATACGTTTTGGCCTTTTTTCGGAACCGTGTTATCTTAGTTCCTCGTGGTATGGTTTTCGATTCCTCACTGTTATGAATCAACGTTTCTGCTACGTTACATGCACTGTCACACTTCCATAGACTAACCATAGACTAATGCTACTTAGAAACTATTATCTATGGGCAGATTTTAATCATTCATATGGAAAGTTTAGAAAAACCATTTGTTAGGTTTTTCATAACAGCTTCAATCAAAAATGATGTTTCAAACGTGCGAGAATCTAATAATTTATTTTTTAATCTTATTCGGGTCAATAACCGTAACAAAATTAATTCATGAGAAATAAACATAAAAACATGAGATCATCAAATTTTTCGAGGAAACCAAAAATTCAATCATACCTGAAATTTGAAAAAGTGAAAAGTTAGTTCGAATATTGAAATATGTATTATAGTACAGCATATAGGGTAGATGTACCAATTATGGATGCAATATGTGAACAGTAGTGATAAAAATCAAGTTGCAACCGCGTTTCTAAAACGCAAGCATGACTTGTTGGTGTCAATTACTAGTTTAAAGCCTTGCGAATCTGTTGATTTAAACAGTTTTAGTACTAAATTGACTTTAAGCTTCTAAAAATGGATTTTAAAAAGCGTTGTCTTTGTACCAATTATGGCAATAGCGTTTCTAGCATTCGACATAAAAGTGTACCAATTATGGACTATCGAATATTTGCACGAAATGAACTCAAACGCCATGAAGAGCGAATGATAATGCAACGCTAAAATGTAATGAAGATATCGCTCATAAAATTTTCTAAAATTTTTGGGTTAAATTGATGTTAAATCATTTTTTTGCAATAGGTTCATGGGAGAAAATTAATTTTCGAAAAAGAAGTCAAAATGTAGTGTAAATGCAAATTATGATACAAAACAGCATTATTGATCTCACATTACCTTTCCAGTGCCAATTTTTAACGAAAAAAGAGGGAAAATTCAAAAATTGAGTGTCGCTGATAACCCCTCTCTACCATGAAATTAGCATCTTCCGCTCGCGAACGTTTTCGAACGTGTGATTGAAAAATCTTAGTAATTGAGAACAAAACATAAAGATAATGCCTTACAGAACCGTCCCGTCGTGGAAGTCACCCGTAAAATAGTTTTACTTCTTTTATTTCACTGATCAAAAAATGTAAACAATCCGCCTCCAGAGTATTGCCATAATTGGGCTCTCATACACTCCTTGTACCAGTTATCGACATAGTGGAAATAACACGATTTCCAACTTAAAACAGTAAAATTGATAGCATACCAGCTAAATTTATTCATTTGTTCTCACTAGGCAACATACATTCATCGGTTGAAACAGTTTATCCGGATGAAAACATACATTTCGTAACGGAGGTCCCTAGCCAACTGCTAAGAAGGTGACATATATGTGAGGCAATATTTTCAAATGTTCATTATTCGAAGCCTATTGCATGAATGTTCTTTTCAAGGTTTAGTTACTATCAAAAACAAATAGTTTAATCATTCCTGTGAATATAAGCCATTATAGTCTAGTGAAACAATAAGAAAAATCTCTTATTGTTCCCACTATTGCCATAATTGGTACTATAGCCATAATTGGTACTTCTACCCTATACCTCAACTGTTCACATTCCTATTCGTCGCTATCATAACCACTTTTCGTGTGGCTACTTTCGCTGTCGCTTTCGTTTGTATCGAAGTCAACTAGAAGAGCCTCAGCATCAACAGATAAGGGTAAATTTTTCTAACCAGGATGCAGCGTTTCCAACCTTCCAGATTTGTCTGGAATATTCCAGATTTGAGGCCTCATTTTACAAAAATCTGGAAGATCCAGATAAAATTTGTAATGAATTTGTAAGGTTTTGTAATTAATTTGTAAGGTTCTCCATGAGAGATCCAGACTTCCAGCCAAATTTTCAAAATCTTCCAGATTTTTGAAAAATTGACTTGGCATCACTGCCAGGATGCGTTCTTAGTGAAGAAATCAGAGGATCCATGTTTCTAATAACCGATTCATTAGATCCGTGTTAGTTGTTATTCGTGAAATTTTCCGAGTATGATCCATTTTGTAGCGTTTGATGTCTTTATTCCTGCTTTCCTGGGCTTCTTCCGATAGCTGCCCAATGGGTACCAAAAACGGCGAAGTAATGGTAGATGTAGGAATGTAGTTGAAAGATAATACCAGGGATGAATCCTGACTAATTACTTTGCAATCTCAAGACAATATTCTTCAAATCTAGAACAGTTGACTTCCAGTCCACATGAAAGAGTTTCGAGAATAATTTTGCACCTACCTACCTATATGAGGGTTGCGCTTAGTCCAGTAATTTTGGCGGACGTTTCCCAGTTTTCAAAAAATAGGCGTGCGCTATTTCCATCGTTAGATGTGCTAGATCCAAGCAAGCATGGGAAACACTCACTCAGTTTCTGCCAAGGCGGCTGCAGCTCCTCCTAAGGTGATACATTATGCTCACTTTGTGGAGAAAACCAGGAAGGGTAGGTGAGGAAGGGCTGGCCGTTTTGTTTACAAACATCTGAGAGAGGTAGTCGGACAATCGACTTCTGATTGGTTGGAAAACAGTGTTGTCAATAATTATTCTAATACGGTCGCATCTACTCCATGTGTGCTCTATACTTCTTTCTCTATTTTCTACAATTTCGTCCACACCTATGGCAGCACGGTTAGTTCAAGTTTCAGCATCTTGCGGGCCAGGCAGTAATGACTTCTGATTGGTTGGAGAAAAAGTGGTGTCAAACATTATTCTAATGCAGCCGCATCTGCGTGTAGCGTACTCTACTTTTATCTCTCTTTTTAACTATTTCGTTCGCACTATTGGCAGCACGGTTAGCTTCAGTCTGAGCATTATCCAGACCAGGCAGTAATGTTTGTAAACAAAACGGCCAGCAAGTTAAAGATGGCCTCCTAGCCATCTTCGCCAAGTGGGACCACCTTACTCTGGCTACAGAGTAAAATCCACATATCTTGGTTTCTGCGGTTTCCCTCACTCGCTTCCACGCACAGTAACCAAGCCGCACGTTTCAATTTCCAGTGCCCTTTTTGCTTCTTCAGCGAGCGCCAAGCGAAACAAAACACGGCAACTGATTGAGTCGCTACCGATTCTGAAAGCCGAAAGCAACCGAATGCATACCGAATGATTGTTTACATTCTGATTTCTTTGGAGTGGCATTCGGGTTTAAGTGCTGATGAGTGTTCACTGAAATGGCAATCCACGCTACGGAATGATTCAGTGAGTGGGAATCCGCTCAATCAGTTCAATGCATTCGGCGAATGGATGCTTAATGCGTTCACTCGTGCCTCGCAGATACAAGTGTATTGGTATTCACTTCTCTTCGTTTTCCTTCCGATTCTCGCTTTTACACAATCGGTTTCGACTCCACCCAGTACAGTTCAGCTATCACTGAATGTTCGGTAGCAGCAGATTTTTTGCTATTTTTTATCGGCGGCGTTCGGGTGAGTGAGTGAATTTTCCCATGCTTGGATCCAAGACGTGCCATAAAGATTCGTTTCTGAGAACTCGTGTTATTTCATCCTTTGTTGGTTCGATCGTAGATGATGAAAGCATTATTGATTGTCCAGCCAATGAGTTTGCACATACCAACTACCATACAGTTCCTAGATGATCGCTTATAGGAGTAAGATGCAATACGTCGATCGACGTATTACCCTGTTCGTAGAATTATTTTACAGTCGCCCCGCAGTTATGGATAGCACACAGTGCCTCAGCACATTTTTTTCCGCCCGTAGGAAATTAAATGTCAATCATATGCCTAGAAGCGTTGATTCACATCTGTGGGGCATTGAAAACCATACCACAGTTATGAATCAAAGATAAGACGATTTCGAAAGAAACGCCAAAACGTATGCTTTCACTAACAAACCATTCGTTTACCGCGCAGATAAATTGCTGTTGTAGTGTTCTAATCCATAATATGAGTCGATTTGATCCGGAACCTCCTCTCCTAGGGGTCATCCATATATGACGTCCATCATTAGGGGGAGGGGGGAGGGGGTGTCTGTGAAAGTGTGACAGTGCATGTATTAGGTATTGGTAAAAGCGAGACAGAGAGGGGAGGGGGTCTAGAAATCCCGAAACACGGTGGACGTCATATTTGAATCTTCCCCTAGTGATCCACATCTGAGGGATTTCGATAGAAATCAACACTTTTCGGTAAATAATCATGATTTCTGAGATATATGTATTCCCGGAAACAACCTAATTGTGCAGTTCTCGGGAAGTAATGTGTCACCCGGGAAGGAAAGCGTCACCGTGATTTTAAATCGTATTCTATTCTGAAAAATGACTCTTAGTTGATCCATAACTGTGGGGTGACTGTATATTCGGCTTCTTCTGCGCTGAACTGTCAGTTTTGGCATAGTGCTGTTTTGTGTTCATTATTTCTTAGGGATGTGTGATATTCTCGAAGAAAGTAAATAAAGACGATAACAATGGACGATTCTTGGCCTGTAGAAGGGCTGGTGGGATGCATTTTTGGTTTTTACTAATGTGCAAACCATCGTGATATTGAGCTTCAACAGATATACGCCAAGAGAACACGAGGCGAATAAATTATCTATGGGTACACATCCACCGTCATATTCTGCCCCCAAAACTAACTCCTCTGTTGCTGTTTGACCTTAGTTGGCAGCTCTCTTTCGTTAAATAAGTGGTCGGTGGAACTTTCGTCAGTGTTACGTCTGTTTGTCTGTGGATATTAAATAATTAATTAAGCGATCGTGAAACATTCTCTTTCAAGAATTTGTGGAATCCCACAAAAAAAAATCTTCACGTTTCAGTTTTTGAACCATATTTTGGAAAACGGTTTATTGAGAGTTCATTGGTTGATATCGGCACTAATTGTTGTGATAGCTTGGTAAAAGTTTGACACTAATGGGAACTCCTTGAAAGTATTCATATAGAGTTTTCATTAACATTCCTTGAAAAACAAATTTTTGGAAAATATTGGATAATAGTTTTTGAAGCAATACTTTTAAACGATTGGAATAACTGAATAATTCACTACAGTTCAATCTATGAAGCGGTGAAAATCCTATAGGATCATTAGAACCATTCTCAAAAGAATCAAAGAAAGAGCCTGCTGGGGAATCTTTTGGAGCATATTCCCACACAAAAAAAAACTCAGGAATAATGCATATCAAAATTTGTAGGAGAATGCTTAGAATTATGTCTAGTCAAATCCCTAGTGGCATTCCAAGAGGTATCCTTGAATGAATTTTAGTGACTCTTCGAAAGAAATACTTATTATTATGAAAATTTATTGGCTTTTTTCGGTGAATAACAATACCTATACTCAGAGTGAAAGGGAGTAACGAAAGTAATGAAATGACAAGATGGATAGAATCGCAAGCGAGCGACGAGAGAAATGAATAGAAGTTGAGTGTCTAGTGTTAGTAGTGACCAACACTACAACATCTAGCGGTTCAAGACCAGGACGTTAGGCAACGATTTGTCGTTTCGATTGTGTTGTTCACACATATGGCCCTCTGTTAAAACAAATTTTCAACTTCTATTCATTTCTCTCGTCGCTCGCTTGCGATTCTATCCATCTTGTCATTTCATTACTTTCGTTACTCCCTTTCACTCTGAGTATAGGTATTGTTATTCACCGAAAAAAGCCAATAAATTTTCATAATAATAAAGTCATGCGGTGATTAAACCTTATAAATGTGGAAAGAAATACTTGGAGGATATTTGAAAGGAATTACTAAGCAAATCTTTTATTCATTGGTAGATGCATTTTCGAAGAAATCTATTCCAAACATTTCAAGAGATTCAATAAGAATTGTTTCGGTATATTTTAAATTCCTGGATCGTGTTGGTGTTTTCTGTGCGACTATTACTTGGACAGCCAGGAGAAATCGCGCAAGTTACTGCGACGATTTACAACAAGTTTGAGAGGTTTTCAAGATCGTCGTCGTAATAAATAATTGCGCAATGCATAGTAGAATGAAAATAAATTTGATTGGGGGCTGTCCATTAATTACGTAAGACAATTTTCGGGGTTTTTCAACCCCCCCTCCCCCCATGGTAAGATTTTTTGTATGAAAATGAAAAATAAATTGTATGGCAAGTAAGAAATCTCAGACCCCCCCTCCCCCCATAAGCCCTTACGTAATTAATGGATCGTTCCTTGAGGTTGTTTTTACGCCGCGTCTTGAAATAACGCTGGTTGGTCCGCGATAACGCGTAAAAAGCCGTGGGGTCACACAGGTATTTGACAAATGATTCATATCTGGATGATGTAGCTGGTCCTGAAGAAGCACACATGGATTCGACTTTGTTCTTCATGTTGTTGAACCTGCTATACAATTTAATAATCATTTTTCTGCCCATAACTGCATATTTGTAACATTCGACAAAAGTAGGCATTGAGTAAATGGAATACCAAGTGTGCATTTTATGGCAGTATGGGAGGAGACTTAAGTTTCTAAAAATTACCAGGAACTCAAAAAAACTTATTTGAGGCTGATATTTTGTACAATTCATATCGCATACTAGGTGAATTGTCACAAAATAATTCTGATAAAAATTTCATTGCTATCACATTACGAGGCCCATTTATAATCTCAATGTGACTGTTATGCGGTTATAATTACTAATGTGACAAAACAACTTGGTATTTTTTTCGAATTTTCTAGAACAATCTCACAGATTTCAGTAAGTTGATCGAAAGTATTTATCATTTGATGACTCTCCATGGTATTAACTCCGTTTTGTCAAAAATGTCGAATGTGACTGTTTTGCAGTTATGGGCAGTTTTGTAGTTAGCGTATGTAATGGTTCATGTTGGTCAAAATTCTTATCATTGCCCAGTCATTTATGGGTAAAAGGGATCATTTGTTGCAAGTTGTTCGTAGCTGTTATAAAAAACTTAACATTTTAAAATATTGTACGGTTGGTACACAAATAATGTCACGCTAAACTTCACCTTTTTCACGTTTTTTGTATGAGTCTTTCGAAAATATTGTAAAGTTTGCCACTCTTGGCTTGACCAACAAACACATGCAACCGAATTCAAAGCATCAATTTTGTTTTTTGTTTTTTAAACAACGCGTCTGAAGCGCTGCTCACGCTTGTTTTAGAACATTTAGTACAACGACGCGAAAGACGCGACGCGCTTTTGTGACGGCTCATATGACATACAATAGTTTCAAACTAAGCGTCAACACTGCGTCGGCGCAACGCGCTTTTGTGATCCAGCCTTGACTTGCATCCACTGTGCAGTGGAAATACTCTAATCCTCCGAGGTACTAAATTTACTCGGTCTGAGAATGGATCATTGAAGATAGTTTTTGCAAGTGCTCACCGCATCAAAACAAAGGCGCCACTGTATATGGGATTTAACATTGTGACAGCATTGCTGTTATGTCAAACACACAAGGCTACGGTGGCGCTATCTATGCTTTCTATAGCGGCCGTTTTGGTTATTTTAATGATCCATTGTGACACTTGAGCGGAGTACGCTCCCGTTTAATCCCCACGTGATCCAGATCCGCTCAAGTGTCAAAATTCTTCGACCGAGTTGGTTTAGTACACTAGTGGATAAGGCCATTCTTGATAAAATGGCTAGGGGTCATGCACAAAAAATGTCAAGTTCCAAAATTATAGGAGGACTCATACAAAAAGCTTGAAAAAGGGAGGGATTCGAAATAGTTGAAATTCAGCGTAACATTATCTGTGTACCATCTCTTATTTTTCTTAAATCCAAATGAACAATGCACTAAGTCTAATTGACGTGTTAAACGACCACGCTCCTACACTTCTCACCATAGAAAGCCACGATATTGACCATATTTTTATTGCCAATACTTTTCCCCAACATTTTTTCGGACTTTAAATCAGGTCAGCCATGTTGAATTATACAGTACAAAAATCTATTTTTTTTTATGATGCCTATTCAAACTAATCACCCGTCGAGCATTAAACATGCTTCACTTCGGTTGCAATCGGCTACCGAGGTCAAACTGAGAGGGGTGATGAGGGGAAATATTGAAATGCACGATCAAACGTTTCTGATTTCATCTCAATATATAGTAGACAGTTTCACAAAAATCAAAATTTCTGGGATTCAACCAGTCACTCCCTAGTCCTAGGGGTCATGCACAAATTACGTCACGCTCCAAGGGGGGGAGGGGGTCAAGCCAAGCGTGACAAGCCTTACAAAATTTTCAGAGGACTAATACAAAAAATTGGGGTGGGTAATGTCTATTACATTACCGCGGGGTTGACGTAGAACCACGATGATTAATAATTTGATTTGTCATGTGTATGAATTTGTAAGTGTAGTGTTTTGTGTTGTTATTGATCGGATGAAGTTTTCAGAAGTTAACTCTTTTTGGACTCATTTTGGTAGTTCTGAAAAGAACCATTTGTCGTTCTGTGGTTCCGAAAACCAGTGTTTGGTGTTCCAGGAATAATGCCAGATGATTGAATTTGTTTGTTTGGTCGTTGCTTCCTTGTGTTGCTTGGTTGGGTGATCGGTTTCTGGCTCCAGTTGTAGTTCGCCAAACTCCTCCAGTAGATTAGATGTTTGATAGCTCGAGTGCTTCGATCGTGATAATCGATAGAATCGGTCCAGTGCTTTGGTCTGTAGCAATATTCATTGCATGAGCATTTAGGCTCTGTACATTGATACTGCAGGCTTGGCCGCTATGATCCAGTATTTCACGCAGTTCGTCTCAAAGCGTCACTAATCGATGATTGCCTAAGCGCTGCAGCTCATTCCTCAAGTCAACCCTCTTGGGAGAATTGCTGCCTTTGGCGTGATGGAACTTAAAAAGTAAGAGGTTTTTCCGAGATACGACCGTCAAAGTGACGTTGGATAACATTAGCATCTTCAATTTCCTGGCTTGAGACCGTCACGAACTAATGAAAGATTTCTGAGAGAACAGCACCAATTTTCGACCCAACACTAATCTTCGACCAATTTTCGATACGGTTTTGGTCTACTCTGTATGAAAATCCGAAAATTGGCACATAATTCTTGTAGGTCGAAAATACGTGCTCTTCTAATCAATTTTCACACTATTTGTTGCATGCCATTTTTGACCTTTATGGTTGCGTGCAAATGACTGACCAAAATCTGAATCAATCACATCCAATCATCAGTAATGTCGCTCTTCACGGTGGAAAATTCTCACAACTCTTTTAACACTTCAGTCGTCGCGCTGTTGTATTTTGTACAACACCGGTGAAAAAACCTCGCTTTTCGTACACAGCATCAGCGTGGTGCTTATGGCGGTGGTCAACCGCGCGACGACTGGACGGTTAAAATGAAATTATCATCCTGAAAAGGACGGTTGGTGGAAGTCACCGTCGATCAAACTGGGTTTTCATTCCATTGTTGACAGAAACACACCAAAAGATCACCGAAGACGATTAAATTAAAATGCGGTCGGTAATTTTGTGCTTTCTTGTCCATCCTTATATTCGATGATTTGCTCACTCCTCCGACGGTAATTATCATGGTTTCTGGACGCATTCTCCACGAATTCGATGGGCTAGCTGGATGCCAAGGGCCATAATGAGCGATTACACGGAACCCGCAGCTTTTAGCTTGGGAATAAACAGCAGCAGCAGCGACGAACGTGTAAATTTTATTCCGATATGAGTCCTTCTCCGGTTGCTGGTCAACGATTGACTGATGCGCGCGAGAAGTCGAGTTTGGTTGGCTTCGACTGAACACGAGATAATAAAGAGAAGTAAGAAGAAGACCAGAAGGGGCGTTTCCCTTTGAATGACGAAAGTGGCTAAGATATCGCGCAATGATGTCTGTGTCAGGAATACACAAGAAAAATGTGCTTTTCTATGAAAAATAAGACATGCTTCGATATTTCCCAATTTTTCAATAGTTTAGTCATGATAATCAATAGTTTTCATTGTTGGAGTAGATTCGAAAGATTTCCAATCGATTGGTGCAAGAATCTTGAAAATCTATCCGGGCGTTAGTAAGTTATTAACAGTCAAAATCTAACCACTTTTCGTGACGCGAGCGATTTTTCGTTTTTCGAAATTGTACCCCAGTATGTTGCCGTAAGACGTTATCCAACGTCAAAAAATTGGAAGAGTTTGTCAAAAATAGCCCTTGCAGTGAAGTAACTCGCGACAAACCAACATATACCAATTGCTGATCCTGGCTTTTGTCATAGTCGTACACGACCTCGGGGAAAGTTCCACCTCGCGACTTATGAACAGTAAAAGCACAGGCACTAACCATCGGGAACTGAATGCGTTTGCATTTGATTATGCCGCACAGTTTGAAAGTAAAATAAAATTTCTCTACACAGGAGTGAAATTGGAATTTCAAAACCAAGAGCCTTACGTTGGCATGAAATATTTTGAACTCTTATACTGCCCATACTCGCAAAACAGTCCCATTTCAATTTTCATCACTTTTGAGTTTTCTTCATGCATCATGTTTATTGTTAGTGTACTTCATGGTATCATACTTAAAATTGTATTTTAGTATGGACAAAATGCGAAAAAAATACCAAATCATGTGCGTCCCATATTGAAAGTACCCGCATAACAGTCCCACTAGTAGATTACGACGAAATTCATGTACCCTTATTCCTATTATGATTTCTATAATCTTGCATCGTAGTTTTCATCCCATAAGAAAAAGAAATGCTACAAATTACAGTGTTTAAAACTATCTGCACTCCATAACAAATGTTGTTTTTTATTTTTGTCTAGAATGCTTCTGGTGCGATTAGTGATTGAAACATATCTAGTCCTTATGAGAGTCTAAATTAAAAATAAGATAAATAGCTTCCCTCTAAGTCAAACCTATAGCTGTCATAACTTTTGTCTTCTGACCAATTACCTAAATCTCCGGTAGGTTCATCTTTCTAACGACATGGAGGGGAGGCGTTTTGGGCTAACATGGGAATTAGCATACCACCACTGGTATCGTCGACTGGTCAAGCAGTACGTTTAGCGACACTAATGGTGATAATTAAGAAGGTCCAATGAAAAGCCAGCATTATGGATATCTAAGAAATGTCCAACAGCTTTTTCGAAATCAGGCTAATCAAAACTTACCCGCCTGTGTGTCAGATACTACAACATGCTGCAGGTGAATCCTAACTACTTTTCCTATATGGCCGGCCCCTCGCATTCATCAAACCCAGGAATGTCTTGAGGACTGTCACTATCACCACCATATTATTTTATATTGTATAATAAGTATTGCAATTAAAATATGAAAGCACTATAGTAGCAAAAGGAAAAATCCCTTGGAATCCATGATAAACTTGGCAATAAATGTGTCAAGATGCGCGATAACTAAGTAAGCGAGTCCCAAGTAATAAGACTGGTATGCGGGTATATTTGAATTTGAAGAGGAAAGTACTCGAATAACGAGTCCCATTGGCAAGTATCTTGAATTTGTATATAAAAAACAACCGCATTCACAATATTTTGGTAGTTGTTCATTTTCTTGTACTCTAATGATAATGTGTTGAGTAATGTCACTAGAATTTTCTGCTGCCTGCAGCGGCGTTACGAAAACCTTTGCAATAATGTTCAATTGTGTTTTTCTCGACATGATGATTTTCCTGATGGGACTGTATTGCGAGTATGGGCAGTATAACTGTTTGCTGGTTTAACGGAATTCCTTGAATGGCACCTCAATTGAAAGACAAGACATCAAAGGGTCATGTCGTTTACTTACTGAATCCCACATAACTGTCTAAATAGTTTAATAACTGTTTTAAAAGAGAACGTTGATTTCAAGCAAATTTATAAATAGAGATGCTAGAGAAAATTTGACGTCATTTGCTTTCTATTCTCCGCTTGGATTGCATCTCAGCAGGCAACAGATCGTCTTGCTCTGGCCGGGCGTGCTTCTCAGGCACAGACATTGATACCGAAGGTCCTCCCCGTTTGTCTTGCTTCGCTCAAATCAAACTGTCGAGCGAGCGAGAGAAGATGCCGTCCGAAGCCAAAGTCATCACCGCTGCCGCCGCCAATAAGAAGAAGAAGAAGAAGAAGGGGTCGACATTTTCCCAATTTTCGAAAGTCTATCGTCAAAAATCAAAAGTTTTCTCCATTTGAGTAAAATGTTGTACAAATTTTCGACCAATTGGTGGGAAAATATTGAAAATCTACCGATAAATGGCTGAGTATTTAAAATCTTACATAATTTCGTGACGGTCGCAACATTTTAGATTTTCAATTGACACCCAGTATATTGCCGTAAGACGTAGTTAATGTCAAAAAAAACTGCAACTTTTTGGATTTTTCATGCAAAATGACCAACTTTGATAAACTATATCTCAGTTATTTATGGACCGATTTGAATGAAATTTTCACAGAATATCAGACATAATTTTAACATATATTTTTGAGTGATTTTTCCAATCACATGTTGAAAAGCAGTAACAGTTTGACTAAAGTGAATTTTTTGACGATTTTTTATGATTGACATAACTAAACATATTGAAGGAATAGCTTCATGTTGTAGTTGTAGATTTTGACGAGATGAATAAGTTTGCTGAAGACAGTTTTTGTGTAAGGCTATCAGATTTTAAGATAAAAAGTTTTGATTTTTTCATCGAAAATTACAGTTTAGTCAAACCGTTATTACCTATAAACTTGTGATTGGAAAAATTATTCAAAAATATATGTTAAAATTCAAGTTACATCTGATGTTCTGTGAAAGTTTCATTCGAAAATATTTCCATAAGTAACTGAGATCTAATTTACCAAAGTTGGTCATTTTGTATGGAAAATCGAAAAAGTTGCAAATGCATGCAAATAAGTTGGGGCCTTCCTTAGCCGAGTGGTTAGAGTCCGCGACTGCAAAGCAAAGCCATGCTGAAGGTGTCTGGGTTCGATTCCCGGTCGGTCCAGGATCTTTTCGTAATGGAAATTTTCTTGACTTCCCTGGGCATAGAGTATAATCGTACCTGTTACATGATATACGAATGCAAAAATGGAAACTTTGCAAGAACAAGAAGAAGAAGAAGAAGAAAATGTGAATAAGTTCTCTGTTTATTCGACAAACCAGCTAAATATTTCATGGGTGCACAACAGCAACAGGGTAGCGGATCACAGGGATTTAGTTGAAATCTGGAAACGAAGCTCAATCTTGAAATCTTGAGCGATTTCACAAACCAGATTCTGGATTAACAGCTTCGCAGGCTTCTAGCAGCGAGGTACTTCTCACTAAGCAAGTTCGGAGGAGCTCTTACCAGCTTGAAAGCGGAAATGGAATGAAACTGAATCCGACGAAGGCAGCATGTTTTATAACCTTGGAATAGCAGATGATGCTCCTCTCTTTTGTGCTCTTCGCTTTCTGATCGACCAATCTGGGAAATGGGTATGTGCCAATATTGTGTTGGGCTTGGAATTACTTGAAAATTGGAGAATGCTAATACGTGAGAAATTGAATTGAATTGAAAATTGAAGAACATGAATTGTTGGAATGATTGGCATTCCCTAAATATTCAATACGAGCTATTGATAATTAATAGTTTTCTTTATTATGACGGCAAATTTCTGATCCATGGGTGCCAAAATTATTAATGTAAAAATTGTTCAATGAGAATGTCTTTTCAAAAGCATTCTAAATTTGTCGCAATTTTGTCACATGGGATAATTTTCCTAATCAAAGTGTTCCCATCATCTTCAGTAAAAATACTGTACAGACTGTTCTTAAAAACTAAAAGCCAAACTATCAATGAATACAAAGAAAATCTAAACATAAGAGAACGCATGTTTCAACATTAAAAATTAATTCATACAAATTATACATATCAAATTCATTAAACAGCACACTATAAGAGTAGAATCGATCAAAAAACTGGACAAACTTAATTATTTAATTTCAAAAATGACTGCAACAAATTTCGTAAACACACTAAACCGTTTGAAACTAGAAATATCGGGATCAGCGGTCTGGTCGCCATGTTGTTACTGCGTGATCCTTGAATTCGCGGCATCTTATTCCTTTTGGCCAGCTGGATGAGTTCAAAGCTTCGCTGCGGTACTTTCTATCGATGACTACCTTGTACGATACGAAGTCCATAGTTGAAACGTCCCTCCAAGGAGGTTTGAGGCAATTGATGGCATGAATATTTTCCACAGATATTGCTTCACTGATCATTTGTATTACTTCTTCTTCGGTGACGTCATTTGCAATGTTCGAGATGTAAAGTTTGAAAGTTTTATTTTCTTCATCAGAATTATGCACACGTTGGGCAGTTGACACATCAGGCCGAACTTTAGTAGATGACAGAATTGGAACTTTATCGGATACCGATGGCATTTCTGTATTCGATGTTGATTCGGATGTATTGAGCAATGATCCGATTGTTACATTCAGTTGATTCATCAAGTCGCTCATTTTGGCTATTTCGTTCGTAATACGATCAACACCTTTTTCAACGGGATTTTCTGGAACTCTCATTGAACTGACGATAGAACGAAAACGCACATTCTCTATTAACTCTCGACAGTCGTCACACATAAACATAACATTAGTATGCAGACAAACGCCGGCTTCTTCATCGGTGAGTCCGGCGCAACTCGCATGGAACCTTCGAATGCTTTCGCAAAATCCTTCACAAACGACCAAGATTTCGCCAGAACCACAATCGTTTTTGCATTTATGACATACTTGTTCCATTTTGTCACACCCTGTTCACATTCAGTATTCCGCTTCACAAGTAGATGGCGTGCGCTTGTTTATTCAGGTATACTTTGGTGAGTATGACTGAAGAGCGATGATGATGATGATCGTTTGTCTCGATGAGCAATCCACCAGGAAAAAGTTTTTGACTTTCAAACGTTTTCAGCACAAATAAGCATCTATTGCGCAATCCTTCAACATCCAACGGTACTAAGGAGCATCGGTTGCCTCGGCGGGAGGTGAGATTTAGATAAAACGTTCGGAAACACGCAGAAAATCGAAAAACGATCGGTGGTAAACAACACAGTCAACTACATCACGGGCAAACGAACTTTTACTTAATATTTAGGAATATAAGAAGTTATAAATAAAGTCGGAAATATTTCTCTTTTAACTCTTTTCCACAAGTTTGATGGCTCTGAAAAGAAACGATGGCTTTGTTAGCTTCGATGTTGTTACGGATAAATAACACTGCTCGGACCAGCAAAACTCAGGGGGCTTCTGGTATTTGCTCCTAACGGGATTGCTTTTTGAAATTATGATTTCATCACAAGTCGAAATTTTGAAGCGCGGGGCAACAGCTCCTCGGCCGATGAAATTTGCGGCGGCGATGACGATGGCTGGGTGAACGCAAACAAGCGGTGAACCACAAAGCGAGAATGACTCGCCCGACCGTGTTCACAGTTCGACCGCAATTTCTCCTGTGGACTGCTTCCTCTTCTTCTTCTAGGCGGCGGCAGCGGTGATGGTTTTAGCTTCGGACGGCATCTTCTCTCGCTCGCTCGACAGTTTGATTTGAGCGAAGCAAGACAAACGGGGGCGTCCTTCGCTATCGATGTCTGTGCCTGAGAAGCACGTCCGGTCAGAGCAAGCCGATCTGTCCCCTGCTGAGATGCGAGCCAATCGGAGAGTGAAAAGCAAATGACGTCAAATTTTCTCTAGCCACCCCTATTTATAGATTTGCTTGAAATCAACGTGCTCTTTTAAAACAGTTATTAAACTATTTGGACAGGTATGTGAGATTCAGTAAGTAAACGACATGAAGCTTTGATGTCTTGGCTTTCGATTGAGGTGCTAATCAAGAAATTTCGTTAAGCCAGCGAAAAGTTATAAACGTTTAAAATATTTCATGCCAACGTAACGCTCTTGGTTTTGAAATTCCAATTTCACTCCTGTATAGAGAAGAAAGACGTACTTCTACGTCAAAACGTGACAAAGGGGGGGGGGGGTTGGATGGTGGTCGAAAAAGTCGAAATTTGGCGTGACATAATTTGTGTACCATCCCCTAGTTGCAATACTTAATCAAACTACCAGACAAATTTTCGTCCAATTTGGAGAAGATTAGGAGGTGCCTCAAGTCGAATTTGTGTTTTTTGGCTATTTTTTACATTCAAAAAATTCTAACGAGAATTTGGAAAAACGAAAATTCAAATAAATACCACTAGAGCGGTTTTCGTTTGAATCAAAAACATTTGAGGCTTTTTATACGAATATTAAAAATTGACACAATTTTCGCATTTTCGAAACGCTTACAAACAATCTGTTCTACGATCACTATTTGATGTAATTTTGAATAGTTGGTCACTTATTTTTGATAGCCTAGTTATCATAGAGCTTGAATGCGGTCTCAATCTTTTAGCGAAAAGCATTTTCATAAACTGGGAAATCTAAGTTAGAAATTTCCATATAACGTTAAACGCCTAGAGGTATGCAATGCCCTACAAATGCACATTGTTCATTCAATTTTGTTCGATTCATACTCCATTATCATAGTTACCCCAAAACAAAAAACCTACTTTCGATCATATGAAAAATTATATATCCATTCAGAATAAATCTTTTGGCAATCTATCGACTGCAATCGATAGCTAGGATGCCAGTACTTGTTTTAAAAATATAAATTATAATTCTTTGAAACAGCATGCATAAAAATTCAAGTTTTCTTCGAAAAAACTATCGAAGTTACCCCGTTTTACGGTACCTGTAAAACATACATTTCTCTACAGTTTTTGTTCTGCAAGATTCTTAACCTCATGTCTAATCATAAAAGTTCAACCGTAGTATCATTCCTTTGTCATTTCTGAACATTATTGTAGTACATCATTTTTGTATCCGAATTACAGATAAATTGTAAAAATCGTCAATACTGAAATAGCATCGAAAAATTCAGAATTTATGGAGTCTTTAACGTATCTTTAAAACGCCAAAAAATCATGTAGTCTGGTCTATCTGAACACGGACCTGTTTGGCATCAAATGCGAATGTTGTGTGAAACACGACTGCGTTGATGACATTTGATAGCTGTTTTCTTCAATCATCATCCATCGTTGAAAAAGCAAAGCTACTATGTTCAATTTTGTAACATGTCAGCAATTGCGCCATTTAGCAGCAGCTCTAAATGCAGAGGAATGAGGAATGTCGTATTTCCGACGATTTTTTACAATTTATCTGTAATTCGGATACAAAAATGAAGTACCGTAAAACGGGGTAACTTTGATAGTGCGTAAACCACTACATACTAAATGAAATATCATAATTTTTGTTAATCAGTTAAGCAAAACTAATACAAAACTAAAGAATATTAGTATGACACTTCATGTAAAAGCGGTTTTCATTTAAATCAAGAACTTTTGAGGCTTTTTATACGAATTTAAAAAATTTACACAATTTTAGCATTTTCAAAACGTTTACAAACAATCTGTTCTACGATCACTATTTGATGTAGTTTTGAATAGTTGGCCACTTATCTTTGATAGCCTAGTTATCATAGAACTTGAATACGGTCTCAAATCTCTTAGCGAAAAGCATATTCACAAACTGGGACTATTTTTGTAATCTAAGTTAGAAATTTCCATATAACGTTAAACGCCTAGAGGTATGCAATGCCCTACAAATGTTCGTTATTCATTCAATTTTGTTCGAATCATACTCCATTATCAAAGTTACCCCAAAACAGAAAACCAACTTTCGATTATGTGAAAAATTATATATCCATTCAAAATGAATTTTTTGCCAATTTATCGACTGTAATCGATAGCTAGGATGCCAGTACTTGTTTTAAAAATATAAATTGTAAATCTTTGAAACAGCATGCAAAAATATTCAAGTTTTCTTCGAAAAAACTATCAACGTTACCCCGTTTTACGGTACTACAATAATGTTCAGACATGACAAAGGAATGATACTACGTTTGAACTTTTATGATTGAGCATGAGGTTAAGAATCTAGTAGAACAAAAACTGTAGAGAAATGTATGTTTTACAGGTATTTTAATGCACAGAAATCAATTTTATGAGGTCAAAACCATCTCTAATCGGCATACAGTGTTCTCAAAAGTTGTAAAGAATTAATAATATGTTCAACAAGTGGTATTTATTTTGATTTTCGTTTTTCCAAATTCTCTTTAGAAGTTTTTGAATGTAAAAAATAGCGAAAAATAGTTTGTTTTAGTATTGCAACTGGGACTAGGGGATGACTGGTTGAATCCCAGAAATTTTGATTTTTATGAAACTGTCTAATATATAGATATCACACTCAGACGACATCAATATATTGAAGAGTAACATCAATTCTTCAATAAATACTAGACTCGCGTTAGAAAAATTCACAACGGTTAACAGCTCTACCGTGGCAACGTGGAAGAAATCACACAAACCATCCTGTAGACCACCATAAATAAACAATTCTAATTTCTCATCTTTCATTTCTCACTTTCTTTCCATGGCCAACCAGCGCCTTTGTGGACAACACCAACCTGCACACGGTGACACTGGACGACAATCCATCATTCACGAGTCTGCCACTGCGACTTTGGCACGGTAACCCTCACCTGGTGGAAATTTCCATGCGCCGCAACGCTTTGGTCCGTCTGGACGCGGTTCAGTTCCCCCTGGACCGACTTCACCGACTGCGGCTAGCCGGAAATCCCCTGGTGTGCAACTGTTCTCTGCTTTGGCTGTGGCGACTGGTGGCCGAAAGTGACCCAGATGATGAATTTCTGCTAACTTCCGCGGCCCTCACCAGTGCTGGCTATGCTAGTCCAAGCAACGACGAGGAGACGTCGTCACACGCGCTAATAATTGATAGGGACGAATTGGGCTGTGACTTGTATGAAGATGGACGGAAGATCCGTCGGACACTGAGAACCATGACCGAATCGGACTTGAACTGTCCAACACACGTGCTAACTGTGATCAGTGCAGTGTTCAGTATATTGCTGGTATTGGCGACTGCGGCCAGTGTTCTATACTTCTTCCGTTTATCGAAACGACGGAAAAAGCTGCTGCCAGAGCATAAGAATGCAAACGATTTGATAGTGCCACAAAAAGTAGATAAGTTAGAACTAGAGCGATACCTGGCCCAGCAGAGTGCGGCCAGCGAGTACCGACCGCTACGGGGAGGTCCCTGGGAAGTCACTCCAATGCTGAGGGACGTTGAACAGTATCATCACCAGTACGGGAATCCGATCCACGAACCGGATCACTACGAGAGCTTCGAGTACTACGATTATCAGGGTCAAAAGCAGTTCAACTCGTACCACCAGAAACCGCAACAGCCGAAGCGCACCCTTTCGAGGCCGCACATTGTCTACGTATGACTCTAGACCGGCCGCAGAATCCGTAGCATTAGTAGCGGCAGTAGCAGTAAGAAGCATGTAAACAGAAATAGCTTGCGACCGCTGCTCGTTGATAGCACTGTTTAAAGTTTTATAGAATAATGATTTAGTATAGTTTCGAGGGAAGTTGCAACGGCTCGGACATTGTCCGCCTGAAGACGTTACGTAAGAAAGGTATCTAATGCTTTTTCGAAACAATATTTTCCGGAAGACAACTATATTTGTAAGAAGAAATCAAACGGACCTTGGATAGAGCGACATGTATATCATAACTGGTAATAATATTTAAGGTCTATTGAAACATCATATTTACTTTAAATTCAACATGCTTTTGGAAAAAGAGATTGGGTGAAATACAAAACACAGGATCTCATTGCAATAAATTTAATTGTGGTTCGAACAAAAAAATAATTTGGAAAAACAAACTTCACAAAGACAAAATGTCGACAGACCAAAAGTTACAACTTACAAAAAAAATTCAAAAATGATTTGCTACATCAGAAAATCTTCTAATGCCTTTTTAGAAGTTATAAATTAACCCGTTAACGCCCAAGATATCTCACAATAGGGCACTTGCAGCCTTTGTTTAGTGTGCCCAACGGACCCATTTGATTTTGCTGGGAAACGTTTTGTAACCTGTTTTCCGTTTCAAACCGTTACCAAGCAAAATCAAAGGGAGCCGTTGGGCACACTTTTGTTTGCTGCAAGCGCCCTATTGGAATTCAGCTCTGTTTTTGTTATTCATAGTCGTATTCCCATAAATTAACCCGTTAACGCCCAAGGTATCTCACAATTGGAATTCAGCTCCGTTTTTGTTACTCATAGTCGTATTCCCTTAAATTAAACCTTATTTCACCAAAAAATGTCAAGTCTATGGTGGGGATCCGAAAAAATTCTTGAAAGTGTGTCGTCCATATCTAGCTGTTCTATAAGTTTATTTTCGAGATTAATCAAATATATTTTCATGCAGTTCGACCCATTACAATGTAAACAAGTTGGAAAAAACTGCTGGTGAGGGGTAATTCATAAATTACGTCACGTACAGAAAAGGAAGGAGGAGATTACAATGAAACGTGACTACTCATATAAAAATTGGAATCCATACAAAAAATGTGATACAGAGGAAAATTGAGGAGGAGGAATATGGCAAAACTTTGCGTGACGTAATTTATGGACGTACCCTGATTAAGAAATTGCAGCATAAAGAATAAAAAATTCAGAGGCGACAGGTGCATGTCAGAACTAAATCATTTAGTGACTTCAATTCAATGTTTTACTCTACCACGTAAGTAAGATACAGACATACATACATTTCCATACATGTACATGTACAATAATGCACACTTAAGCCATTTATACCAAAAACAAAATAAAATCTTACATCAAGAATTTAGAAAAAAAAACCTACAGATGTTTTAGAATAGTCTTCAAAAAGATTATATAAAATGGAAACATAACTATCAAAACTATTACATGCTTTACAGATGTGAATATTTGAAGCCAACATTATTCGGCTATAACGTTTAAGTTACTGCATCACTGATGCATATAGTCTTATTCACCGATAGAACCGAATCTACGCGGTCCAAGCTTTTTGACACTAGAGCTGACCAGAATACCTGGGGAGCATACGGAAGCGTGCCCGCTCAAATGTCACAATTTTTGGACCGAGTGAGTTCAGCAAGGAAGGCTCTTTACAGCTACCTCAACGCGTCGCTGGTTCTAAAAGGTAAACAGCCATACAAAACTACGACCAAACAATGGTGAAGCCGTAATCAATTTTCTCGAAAACTTTCATTTTGAGAAATAAGTAGAATTTTTTGATTAAATTGGCAACAACGCACTGCAGTTTATTACCTGTAATTTTGCGAATAATTATTTTTACTTTTCCACGTTTGAGTCATAAAACTGGTTCTGGACTTAGGTTGGCGGCTATTCAATTTTACTCCCATTTGACAGCCGCCCTTCACCATTGGAGTTCAGTTCATGGATGGATAAGTCAATTTGTCGTTGTTTTCGTTCTTCACTCCCTTCAAAAGATCTAAATGGTGTCAAGGTTCATCTAAAAATGTAAGGAGCATTGCATCCGAAATAAGCGATTGTTGCTCGAATCGATAGTAAGTGTCCATTGTTTTGATCTAGGCAGACCAATTTCTTATAGGTTGTTTCCTTGATGTTTCGCACATAAAAGCAATTCCCAGCCAATATGTTTTTTTTTTTTGCGAAAATATCTCCTTTAGTTGATCATCGTTTTCGAAGATACCAAATTTTTCATCACTGGACTTCAATCATGAGAATGACTTCCGAACTAAGAAGGTTTTAGGCGAATAGCTTTCTTTGGATTTAATCAGTGGACTGATATATAAATGAAAAAAATGTGTGCCCAGTAGTGACATTTAGGTGATTTCCAAAGTAATAAGTTTCCAGGCAAATAGGTCTCATTCAGTTCTCCAACTTTGTCAAAAACACTAACTTTGTATCCAATCTCTAGATTGAGACAAAAGTAAAAAATGTGTTTGTCTACTAGCGCCACCTTGGGAGAATTTTCCAAACTACTATGTTTCTGGGCGAATAGATCCCATTCAGCTGAACACTTTTGACGAAGATACCAAATTCGAGAGTTCGATTTTTTTCAGTCTCAACGCTGGACTGATATAAAAAAAAAATAAATATTTGACCACAAGCGCCACCTTGTGAGTGTTTTCCGAACTAATATGGTTTTAGGCGAATAGGATTCATTTAGTTGTTCAACATTGTCCATGACACAAACTTAAAATCTTTGCCCACTAGCGCCATCTTGTGAGTGTTATAAGGTATTATGTGACTAAGTATCATTTAGTTGTTCAACATTGCCGAAGACAACAATTTTGTATCTCATAACAGAACTGAGATGCAAATAAATACAATATTTGCCCACTAGCGCAATCTAGTGAGTGTTTTCCCAACTAATAAGTTTTCGGGTGACTAGATCTCATTCAGTTAAACACATTTGTCGAAGACACCAACGTTGTATATCATCACTGAACTGAGATATAAACAATCAAAATGTTCGACCATTAGCGCCATCTTTTGAGTGTTTTCCGAATTTATAAGTTTCTATGCAAATAGGTATTATTTAGTTGTTCAACTTTGTCGAAGACACCATTTTTGTATCTCATAACTGGACTAAGATATAAGCAAACAAAGTTTTGGCTCACTAGCGCCATCTTGGGAATGGTTTCCGAATTTGTAAGGTTCTATGCAAATAGGTGATATTTAGTTGTTCAACTTTGTCGAAGACACCATTTTTGTATCTCATAACTGGGCTAAGATATAAGCAAATAAAGTTTTGGCTCACTAGCGCCATCTTGGGAGTGTTTTCCGAATTTGTAAGGTTCCATGCGAATAGGTGATAATTAGTTGTTCAACTTTGTCGAAGACAACATTTTTGTATCTCATAACTGGGCTAAGATATAAGCAAATAAAGTTTTGGCTCACTAGCGCCATCTTGGGAGTGTTTTCCGAATTTGTGAGGTTCTATGCGAATAGGTATTATTTAGTTATTGAACTTTGTCGAAGACACCAATTTTGTATCTCATCGCTGGACTGAGATATAAACGAAGCAAATATTTGTACGCTGGAAAGTTGTTTCATATGTTGCTTATATATGCGACATTTGTTGGCGTCTGTGCGCCACCTGGTGAGTTAACTCTGAATTAAAATAGTTACCAAGTGGAAGTCAGCAGTCCTGTGATCAACTTTGCAGAAGACAGTTTTCTCCTAAACCTCTTTATTTTCAAGATATTTGCTCTACAAGTACTGTCCTATTTATAGGACGCTGGGCGTTCGGGGTTTCTGTCCTATTTTTAGGACGCTGGGCGGATATGGGTTAAACCTTATTTCACCAAAAAATTTCAAGTCTATGGTGGTGATCTAAAAAAATTCTTGAAAGTGTGTCGTCCATATCTAGCTGTTCGAGATTAATCAAATATATTTACATGCTCTTCGACCCATTACAATATAAACAAGTTAAAAAAAACTGCAGGTGAGGGGTAATTCATAAATTACGTCACGTACAGAAGAGAAAGGATGGGGTTACAAGAAAATGTGACCCATATAAAAATTGGAATCCATAGAAAAAGTGTGATACAGAGGAAAATCGAGAAGGATGATGGACGTACCCTGATAAAAAAAAATTGCAACAATTTAATTCACAGGCGAAAGATGCATGCCAGAACTAAATCATTTAGTGACTTCAATTCAATTTTCTGCTCTACCACGTCAGTAAGATACAGACATACATACATTTCCATACATGTACATGCACAATTATGCACACTTACACCGTTTCTATCAAAAACAAAATAAAATCTTGCGCCAAAAATTTTTAATATAAAAATAATCTAATGTTTCAGAATAGTCTTCAAAAAGATTTTATAAAACTTGCCAGCTGATAATGAAAACATGACTATCAAACTATTTTTTCTGGGTCAAGTTATTAGTATACAATGTGGCTCGGATCTGACAGCTATCGAAAAATATATTTGGCAATATCAGAATTTCGTTAGTGCTAATCAAAAGTTAGTCCTTCATTCCATTGACAGTCAAATATTGCACTCCAACTATTACATGCTTTACAGACGTGAATATTTGAAGCCAACATTATTCGTCTATAACGTTGAAGATACTGCATCACTGATGCACATGGTCTTATCCTGGGAGGGAGGCACAGATACTACACACGAAATTTGATACAACATTTTTCCAAACTGCAAGATAACTCCAGTTTGCCAACGGCAATCAAGGCAGGCTTGGTGCAAATCGCTAGTTTTCATTTGTTGTGTACCTTCGATCTTTCTGGACAAACATTGAAAAAGGGCCACAATTTTCTATGCGTTCAATTATCAGTTTTATTGAAAACAGTAAAAAGAGCCTCATTCCAGTACGTTACAATCAATTAGAATAAACGGCACCCTCGTGACGTTACTTTTGAATGTGCATGAATTGATTCTTATTCGATTTTTGCTACTTTTGATAAAATGCAAAAATATGCTTTGGCTAGTTACGCGCTTTTATCATGTTTGTCCATTGTTTAAGATCCGGGCTCACAGTGACAGTTCGTGACAGCATAATCTAGGCTCAATGTGACGTAGAGATATGTTGTATTGGTTTCTCCCTCCCAGGTCTTATTCACCGATAGAACCGAATCCACGCGGTCCAAGATTTTTGACACTAGAGCGGGCCAGAATACCTGGGGAGCATACGGAAACGTGCCCGCTCAAATGTCACAATTCTTGGACCGAGTGAGTTCAGCAAGGAAGGCTCTTTACTGCTACCTCAACGTGTCGCTGGTTCTAAAAAGTAAACAACCATACGAAATTACGACTAAACAAAAAAAAAAAAAAAATGGTGAAAGCGTAATCAATTTTCAAAAAAAAAAATGCATTTTGGGAATTTAGTAGAATTTTCTAATTAAATTGGCAACATCGCACTGCAGTAGTGCGTAGTAAATAACTACTTGCAAACAATATCTTTCAAGCGCATTTGTTACCTGTAATTATGCGAATAATAATTTTTACTTTTCCACGTTAAGCCATAAAACTGGTTCTGGACTAAGGTTGTCGGCTATTCAATTTTACTCTCATTCGATAGCCGCCCTTCACCCTTGGAATTCAGTTTATGAATGGATAAGTCAATTTGTCGGTTTTATCGTTCTTCACTCCCTTCAAAAGATCTCATCTCATCTCATCTCATCGAGGTTCATCTAAAACTGTAAGGAACATTACATCCGAAATAAGCGATTGTTGCTCGAATCGATAGTAAGTGTCCATTGTTTTAATCTAGGCAGATAAATTTCTTATTGGTTGTTTCCTTGATGTTTCGAACATAAAAGCAATTCCCAGCTAATATGTTTTTTTTTGCAAAAATATCTCCTTTAGTTGATCATCGTTTTCGAAGATACCAAATTTTTCATCACTGGACTTCAATATAGGCGAATAAAATATTTGCCGACTAGCGCCATCATGAGAATGACTTCCGAACTAAGAAGGTTTTAGGTCAGGCCCGCCCAACCTTTTTGAGCCACGGGCCCAATCCCAGAATTAAAATTGTGTGGCGGGCCAAACTTTTTTAGAGCACAAACAATTCCTAGGTTTTGGTTATGTAGAGCAAAAAACAATCAGCATTTTTTTAAATGATGATTTATACTGAACATTTAATTTAGGGTTCTACAAGAAATCCTATCAGGATTACACACTTAGATTAGATAACTGAGGTCGGTAAAAAATTAATGGGTTTATAGACTACCAAAAAAGTAAGTAAAATGAAAATTTTCAACACGCGTAGGCGTAATTGGAAGGCATGATTTTTTAACCCTCTTATGTTCAAATTTTTATTGTTTATCTAAACATCTTTTTCGCTATCTAAAATCGATATGAACACGTTTGAAACATTTCTTTCTTTCGTGAATTTGTATATCCAGGTTTTTGAGCATCCAATAGCAATACAAAAATATTTCAAATGTCACAAAAATGTTTCCTGTTATGCATGTCTGCATGGTCAGACGTTTAAGTCAAATTTCAAAGCATACTCCGCAAATGTTGTGTATAACAAGTGAGGTTTCACAACCAGTGTTATAAAATACAACAACGCATTGAATTGTTCACAATTCCGGACCCTTGAGAATATTTTCCAGAAATTTATTAGAGTCTTACTCAGGATTCTGTCATAAATTCACCTACTATTATGCAAAACCCCTGTTTACGAGATGTTTCAACTATGCACCGAATTTGATCTGGTAATCCTTGATAACCTATGGAATTCTACTAAGATCCTCTGAGAACTCGCTCCATGAGAATCCGGACGATTTTTCTTTAAAATAATGTCTAGAATTCTGTTAGAATCATGCCAAAGATTTTGTACGAAATGAATCTACCTAATATTTGTCATTATCTTACCCAGACCAGTCTAGCTCAAAGTTGATAAGATGCTTTTCAAATTACTTTAAATAAAATTTTTAATGATTCGTGTGTTATTATTGAAAAAATTAATAGAATAAAAGAATATAAGAAATCACCTAACTGAATTTTTAGCTTGAAATTGACTTTAGTTGAAAATAGCCCTTAGTATGATCTCACATTACGTTGGAGGATCAGTTATGAGAAGGGTCTTCAAACTCTTCGCGGGCCGCACAGAATGAGGCCGCGGGCCGTACGTTGGGCAGGCCTGTTTTAGGCGAATAGCTTTCTTTGGATGTAATCAGTGGACTGATATATAAGCGAATAAAATGTGTGCCCAGTAGAGCCATTTAGGTGATTTCCGAAGTAAAAAGTTTCCAGGCGAATAGATCTCATTAAGTTCTTCAACTTTGTCAAAAACACTTACTTTGTATCCATTCACTGGATTGAGATATAAGCAAATAATATGTTTGTCTACTAGCGCCACCTTGGGAGAGGTTTCCCAACTACTATGTTTCTGGGCGAATAGAACCCATTTAGTTGAACACTTTTGTCGAAGACACCAATTTCGAATCTCATCGCTAAACCGATGTAAAAAAATAAATATTTGACCATTGGCGCCACCTTTTGAGTGTTTTCCGAACTAATATGGTTTTAGGCGAATAGGATTCATTTAGTTGTTCAACATTGTCCAAGACACAAACTTTGTATCTAATCACTTGACTGAGATATTAGCAAGTAAAATCTTTGCCACAAGTGCTTGTGAGTGTTATAAGGTTTGATGTGACTAAGAATCATTTAGTTGTTCAACATTGTCGAAGACACCAATTTTGTATCTCATAACTGGACTAAGATATAAGCAAATAAAGTTTTGTCTCACTAGCGCCATCTTGAGAGTTTTTTTTTCGAATTTATAAGGTTCTATGCGAATAGGTATTATTTAGTTGTTCAACTTTGTCGAAGACATCATTTTTGTATCTCATAGCTGGACTAAGATATAAGCAAATACAGTTTTGGCTCACTAGCGCCATCTTGGGAGTGTTTTCCGAATTTATAAGGTTCTATGCGAATAGGTATTATTAAGTTGTTCAACTTTGTCGAAAACACCATTTATGTATCTCATCGCTGGACTGAGATATAAACGAAGCAAATATTTGTACGCTGGAAAGTTGTTTCATATGTTGCTTATATATGCGACATTTGTTGGCGTCTGTGCGCCACCTGGTGAGTTCATTCTGAATTAAAATAGTTACCAAGTGGAAGTCAGCAGTCCTGTGATCAACTTTGCAGAAGACAGTTTTCTCCTAAACCTCTTTATTTGCACTACAAGTACTGTCCTATTTCTAGGACGCTGGGCGTTCGGGGCTTCTGTCCTATTTTTAGGACGCTGGGCGGATATGGGTTAAACCGCATTCATATCTAAGGGAAAAACGATGAATGGTTCATAGCTTCTCATGGAAATCCCAGAATTCTTCATGATACCGCTATGGGATACTTTCAAAAAAAAAAAAAAAATACGGGAACCTTATTGGAATTCACTCTGTAATTTTTACGTATCTCTTTGAGATTTCTTTTGAAAACCCGGAAATTGAACTTTTCGAAATTCTTAAAACTCTTTCGGAAATACTATGGAAGATTCTACTGAAAATCCTGATGCAAATCTTCTGGATATTTTAAGAAGATTCATCCAAAAAATCTTAGAGGTTCTTGTGGAATTTCAACGGAAATAACTTTGAGATTCTTCCGGAAATCTTTCTACGAAAATTCTACGGAAATACTTCTGGGATTCTTTCGGAAACCATCTGAGACACTTTCTGAAATTCCATCGTTTATCTTTCGAGGATTTTCCGTAAATCCTTCTGGAATTCTTCTAGAAATGTCTTTGTAATTGTTGCATACTTTTTCATACTTTCATCTTTAGAATACTTCTGGGACTCTTCCGGTAATTCAGTTGGAATTCTTCTGGATATCGATCTAGTATACTCGACTGGAAGGATTTTAACTGTCATTTTATGGCTTTTGCAGTCTAGGGAAATCAAAACGGAATGTTTTGATTTTCCTAGACTGCGAAAGCCATAAAATCACTTCTGGATATCTTTGCAAGGATTATTTCAGGATAACTTCTGGAATTCTTTCGAGGATCTGCTAGATTACTAGATCTACTAGATTCTTTAAGAGGATTCCTGCAGAAGTTTTTTCCGGAATTACTTCTAGGATGCTCCTGAACATTTCTCGTTTATTTTCAAGAAATCTCTCTGTAATTATTTATTCGACTACCTCCCTAGGATTTTATTGGAAATTTTTCTGGAACATCCCTATATTTATTCCGGAAATCCTGCTGGAAGGCTTCAAAATATCTTTAAAAGGTTCTTTCGGAGATTTTTTATTGGACTTTTTTTTTCAAAAATTTTGCTGGGATTCTTCCGTGAAAGTTTCTGAGATTCACCTGGAAATACCACCGGAATTCTTTCAGATATCATTCAAGGATTCTACCGGAAGTTGTCCTGGGATCCAACCATCAATCGTTTTGTTATTCTTATAGAAATACCATTAGAATTCTCCGAAAAACTACTCCTGGATCCCAGGATGTTTTGCAAAAGAATTCCAGAATTCCAGATTTCAGAAATAATTCTAGGGGGATTTCTAGAAGAATTACTTAAGGATTTTTGTAAAAATCTGTAAGAATTTCTGAAAATTTTCCGGAATTATTCTAGAGCAATGTCCCCGGAAGATTTCCAGAAAGATGTACGGAAGAATTTCAAAAGAAATTCCCGGAACTAATTAAGAGTAACTTTCAAGAGAGTTTTGGAAAGATTTCCGAAAGAATCTCAGAAGTAGTTTTTAAGACTTCCAGAGGTCTGTCCAGAAGTTTCCGTTTGAGTTCAAGAGAGGTTTTCTGAAGATTCTACCAAGGTTTTAGAAGATTTCCAAGGGAATTTACTGAATAATCACAAAAAAAACAAGAACTCTTCCTGATGAATTTTCACTAGAATCACAGAGAGATTGATTCAGAATTTCAGAGAGTTATTTTTTTTTTCAGAATCTTAGTGCAATTTTCTCAAGAATGACAGAGGGATTACCGAAGAAATTTCAAACGAATATTCAAAATAATCTCAGAAATATTTCTGGAACAATTAAAGCAGTATGCCAGGAGGATTTCCAAACAATGGCAGAGAAATTTCCGAAAAAATCTAGAGGGATTTCCATGAAAAAGATTTCTAAATAAACCCGAGATATATCTGTTAGAATTTCTTAAAGTTTTCCGTAGGGATTCTCTAGAGATTTTCGGAAGAAATCCACAAGCGTTTATGAGAGAATCCCAATAATTTGAACGTTGAATCGGTCAGTGAAAGAATAGATTTTAAATATAGTTTCAGACGGAATTCCAGGAGATTCCCAGATGGATCTGAATAATCCAAAAAAAAATTTCTGAAATAATCCAAAAAGATATTCGAAAAAGTTCCAGGGATATTCACGGAACAACAGCTGATGGATTTCTAGAAAAATATTAAAGGGATTAATATAATAATTTCGGATGAATTTCCGAAACAAATCCCGAGGGATTTTTGTGAGAATCCTCGAATGATTTTTGGAGGAAACATCAAAACAGAATCCCAGATTTTTTAAAGGATTCCATCCCTCTGGAAAGCAACCATAGAAACATTTTAGGCAGACTTCTAAGTAACCTGAAGAATTTCCATAATAATCCGGGATAAACCAAGAGGAAGTTTTCAGAAGAATCACAAAGCGATTAGAGAGATGACTATAATAGTTTCTGAAGCATTTCTGAAAGGATCTCAGTGGAATTTTTGAAAACAAGATTTTCGGAAGAATCGGGAGAAAGGTTTTTCGGAAGAATTTTACTGGAATTCTTGGAAGATTCTCTTAAAGATTTTTTGCAGAATCATAAAAAATACAAGAGGATGCTTCTGGAGCATTTCCGGAACAAACCAAAATGGATTTTTTGATGGAACAGAAACAGATTAATTTTTAAAGAACTACAGAGAGATTTCCTGATAAATTTCGGAGGGATTTTCCTTAAAGGATTTCAAGACGATTACCAGAAGAATTTTAGAGAGATTTTTGAGATAATCCCAGACAAATTTGCGGAATAATTATTCAGAGATTCCAGGAAACATCTCAGAGAGATTTCTCGAAGAATCTCAGAGAGCTGTCCAAAAGAATCTTAGAGAAAATGATGGAAGAAGCACGGAGGGATTTCCTGAAGGTATCCGTAAGAATCCCAGTGGAATTTATTGAAGTATCCTAGAGTGATTCAATTTATAATTCTAGATTAACATCCCGAAAAATCTCAGAGAAAATTATGGAAGAATCCAAGAAGTAGTTCAGGAATAATCGATTGTTATCGAAAATCATGAACTGAGATTTTTAGTTGACTTCCACCGCACCTAACATATAAGCATAAGCAACATATAACACATATATGCTACGTACATGAAGGTTACATGAATGATGAGCTATGCTTAAAACAATCGTCTATTTATTATCCTCAACCGATTTGTTTTCAATCACAATTGTTATTTCTATCCGTGCACGCGCTCGAGAAATGAATCTGACCATGATACAACAACTGCGCTACATTCTATAAATCATGTGCAACAAAAACTGTCGGCGCGATCCATTCAATTTACTCATCAAAGCCATTTTGGTGAACATAACAATACAGCTATGAATTTACTGTCTGGCAGTGGTTTCATATCGAATAGGCTAAGAGAAATGGGTGAACTTGTCATACAAAATCTACTTTTTCTCTGCTATAAATTCATTCTAGGTGAACGACTCCTCCTGGTCTATTGTTGTTAACTTCTATTTGATTGAACAGTGTTACTAGTCCTCTTATAAGTTTTTAGTATCTCATATGCCTATGATTACAACTTCTTTTCTGTTACATAATTACAGAAAACTTCCATTTGCTATCTTATCGTAGGTTCAATTAATTGAGATGTATATAACTCTAGTGGAACTGTGTTACCAAAACTGTGTTCGAACTGTGTTGCGTTGAAAAACTGCGAAAATGTGGTCGTAAATAGCACCGTTATAAAAAGAGGTTGATCTGTAATATGAAGTACTCCGATAAAGGCATGATCTAAATGAATTCAAATATATTTTTTCATATTATCTACGTCAAACCAATTCCCGCCTAACACTCTTTGCCACAAAAAATCTTCACATCACAGGAATGAATAATGCCTAGCTTTGTGCTATCGGTGGCTACTCTACCACAGCCAAAGGCACCAAATCACCTTCCGAAGCAATTTCTTTTATTTCACTTTCGATTCTCCACCAACTACTGACGGAGCTGTCGGCTTTCTTCCGGACGCAATCCCCCGCCAGTCAACTCCACACGCAATTTCCTTCCTTCTCTCCCGACTCCTCTTATCCGCAACGGAAGGCCTAGGAGCCTACATTATTGCACTGTATTAAGATTAAGAATGGCAAAAAAGCAGCAAATTTCCGCCTTTCTTTGTCGAGAGTTCATTGCTTTTGTACGCGTGAGCAGGGATTTCGAGGCGTTAGATGTTGAAAATTACTGATATTTTTACAGGGAATATCCATCATCCTGCTGGAAAGAATTGTGAAGAAAATAAAAAATCAACGGCCTTTATCCTCGGTTATCTCTCCCCATGCGGTCGGATTGTTTGCTTATCTATACATTAGGAGCCATTATTATTTTTTTCTGGTCTTGACGTTGTATATTCAATAAATGTCTGAAATAATTTGCAACATGATGAGGATTTGGGCCGACTGAATCATCGGAGAAGAAAAAGTTGTAGATCATCAGGTTATTACCAGTTGGATATACTTTTGATTGAAAGAAAGAGTGCTATGTGACACACCAATGTAATATGCATGGAATTTTTGATTTTTGATACACTTTCTTGTCACCTGTATATTTCTGAAAATATATTGTATATTTGTTACGCATTAAAAATCAACGTTTATATTAAGAGCGAAGGAAAAGAAAACAATAATCAAAATACAGTAATTTTACAATATGTCACTTCCTGTACTCAAATGCTACGTGGTATGTCGCTAAGGTTAGTTCAAAACCAGAATTCGAACGAACAGAAAATATATAAGGTGTAAAATTGTGAGCTACCATATACATAAATTAGAAGTGTGCTTTCACCCATTTTTATAAAACAATATATGGATTAAATCACTTGAAAAAATAATACAACTTCATCCACGATTCGGAAAGATACAACACGAAACAAGCAATAATGTTTAGAAGAAACGTTCTATAGAAACACCTGTGAGAAATAAATGAAGTAATGTAAAAAAGCTGTAGGTAAAAACATAGTATTAAAACCAAAAAAATAAGTAAGAAAAATATTAACTGAAATGCGACGGAAGGAAGAAATTGACACGTTAAAGGGATAGATGTAAAAATTCTCGTAAACACAGCATCCCAAACAGGTAAAAGTAATGGATTAAGAGGAAAAAGCGAAATCTTAGCTAAATGAATATTTTGATAATAAAAAACTGCGAGGAATAAAAACGTTAACAAAACTAAATGAATGATTCCTTGTTTTCAGTTGCTGTATTGCTGGAGCAGCATAATTGATGACATCCTCTTTCCTTTTGTAAGGAACGCTAATGAAGTATTGGATTATTCAGGTATCAGGTATCAGAAGGCCGGCGTCAGAGACCCCGCCATTTGGGAGATTTGTGCCATCGCCATATTTGAGTTTATTTCATCATATACACGTTGGACCGATTGGGAAAGGAAAGATGGTGGAAATAGGGGTGGGGTCGCGTAAAGAGGGAAGGTCGCATAAGCGAAATGAGAACATATAGCTTCATAACAAAATGTATTCAAACAGCGCCCTTAAGAGGGCACTGAAAAAAACATGAGCAAAATGAGAGCCTATAGCTTATTACCACAGCGGGTTAATACTAATAGAATGTTCTGAAAATTCAGCCTCCTGAAAGCAGTTTCACTTAATAAGTGAATCGCAGTTGTGCTTAAAAACTGGACAGTTACATATCAGGTGATACGAAATGGAGTCTGCTCTGGGCCAGCCAACACTCTGACCAAGAGACTGCAATTTTGATTTGACAGAAATCATCTGAAGCTTCTCCCAGCACTTCGAAATCGAAATAGCTGGTTCAGAGCAAAAAAATGTCATGCGATGCTCCATTGCTAACTAGCTCATCAGCCAATTCATTTCCACCCATGGAAGAATGGCCAGGTACAAGGTTTACAGAGTTGACTGAATTCAGTTCATCAATTTGAATTCGACATGCGATAACAAGCTTCGACCTTGAGTTGGCCGAAGCAAGAGCTTTTATAGCAGTCAGACTATCTGAACATAAGTATTTGACTTACGCGCTGCTGAAGTGCTAATTGCGCTACATACATAAGAGCAAATATTTCCGCCTGAAAAACGGTGCAGTGTCTACCAAGTGAGCAAAACTGATTCAGCCTTTGCTCACGAGAATATACACCAGCACCGGCTCTACCTTTAAGGAGGAAGCCGTCAGTGTAACGTACCGTAAACCGGGGGAAAATTGATCACTGGGGTGTATTTGATCAGGTCGCTACCAAATAGCATTACCTTGCAAGGATACCTAATACTTCGTTGGCATCACAGACATTCCATGTTTTCAAGTTTATAGATGTCTAATGATGGTTTTAAACTATTTCATTTTTATCAATGTCAATTTTGCATAGAAATATTTCAAGTTTTTGAAGGTGAAGCAATACTGCTGGAAATGTCGGTACTGCACAATCCGCTGGTGCTAAGCCTGCATGCAAACTTTGAGTGATAAAATGTTATGTAAGCTTCAGTGTGAACTGCTGAACTCATTTTTGAAATCGTACCGCATTACAAGAATAGTTTTTTGCTCATAAAACAGTTTATTGTTGAATAACGTGCTTATTTCAAGGGAAATTGCATACATTTAGGCGTATTGTGTAGATTTACAAAGTTTAATTTTGCAATAAAATGATGATATACACGAGTTGTAAGAATTTTGACATCAATTTCAGATTCAGGAGACCCAAATTCAGTAGATAGGGAAATTAAACATTCTAAAATATGCTGTATTATATAGTGATCAATTTCACCCCAATGTGCCATTTTCATTTTTTGATATTAAAACTAATTTTATGAAATGTTAAATTTTACTTCATAAAAAAACGATTACATAAACTGATAGAGATCAATGAAGTACTGATTTTACCGAAATAAATTTGATAATATTTGAATTCAAAAGGATAACATGACAAAAAGTAGTGAAATAGTGATCAATTTTTGTCCCGGATTACGGTACCATATTGTTTGATATACTTCTTTCCAACCGATTGAAATTTCATTGATTAATTAAAAAGATACAACATGCACAAGGTGTCCACTTTATAAAATAAACAGTCCTTAAGCGAATTTCGTTCACTTGGAAATCCTTAGATCAGTGTTGATAGACTCACACTCAAAATCTCAATCAATACGCTCTCCCGTGAGAGCAAACTCATTACAGATCTGCTTTGCAAATCTCACGCTTGAGATTTTGATGCAAAATCAACTCAATCAACTCAAACCGTAAAAAATGATTCAGTCGCAAAACCCTGCAAAAACTCGTGAAACCCGAATGTTGTTATTTACGTTAGAAAGGATTAATATAATTTTACCAGACTAACAAGAAATTATTGCCGTGTGTGAGTAAACTGTGGAAATACGAGACAATGAGTTAAAAAGGTGAGCCAACTCATCCATGATTTTTTGACTGCTGAGTTGCATGATTGACAACTCACGCATGAAAAATCTCAAGCGTGAGTTGTGAGAAATTGAGTTTTTCACAACACTGCCTTAGATTTGGTTCAGCCGACTGACTTCACTCAAACTGGAAACATTTGTACAACGGTTTTTCCAGCCAAATCGTTCAGCAGATTGAAGTGCCTTCTTGTAAGCCTTGCGAACCGAACGACTCTGATCCAGCTGAACAGCAACTGTTACAACTCCTTTTACATTATTTCCTGAGTCTTTTTTTTTTTCCTTCTAAGCAATGGGGGGATAATCTGCTCAACAGACTCCGGACCGAGGTCCGGGAGTGTGGGGTTGGGGACCATTTACTACGTACAAGCAGTAAACAGGACTACACCCCCGACCCACTAAACCATTTCCATTGCCGCAAAACCCTTCGTCTCTCCGGGACCACCAAGAAGGCATTGCTTCGGAGAGGGGCTATTGCACATCGCATCCTCCAGGTTAGCTGCGTAGCCATGCAGCAACGAACATCGATGACACGCTTATGAGGGTCCACCAAGGTAGCATGCTGGCGCATTGCCAGCTTCCCGGGTGGTCCTCACCTCCCGTTGTCCGCTGAAGGCGGGCAGGGTCGACCACTAAGCCCGCGCCCAGCTGCACCGCAGGTATCAAGAACTGATACTGCGGGCTTCGCAATTTGACCTACTGAAGGCTCAGGCCCTATCAGCTAGCACCAGCTGGGATTGCTGACGAAGGGGCCTCCACCTGCCCCGAACAACCAGAGGCTCGTATCCACCCAGTAGGCCGGCGCCACGACAGCAGCGCTACCAGGATGTTCTCCCCGCGGCCACTTAATCGCTGTAAGGGTCGATCTCGACCGTAGGGCACCGGTATGACCTACGTAACCGACTGCGAACCCTTGGACCACCTGTTGATTAGCGTCTGCACTAGTCACTCCTCGAGTCCACACGCCACCTCCTTTGGAGTTCCGAGACGATGTGGGTGATAGCCGATGAAACGGCATTCCAGCCAAACTCGTCTGCACACATCCTCTGGACCAAATTGTCCGGAGTCGTGTCCCGACCGCATGTGGCAAACATGCGGTCACGCATTGTGCGGAAACGCGGGCACACGAACAAAACGTGTTCCGCCGTTTCCTCTAAACCTGCACAAACTGGACATTCGGGAGAACCCGCATGACCGAAACGGTGTAGATATTGTCTAAAGCATCCATGACCCGAAAGGACCTGTGTTAGGTGGAATGTTAGTTCCCCATGGCGCCTATTGACCCAGATATCTAACCTCGGAATCAACCTGTGAGTCCACACTCCCTTGGTGGAACTGTCCCACGCACGCTGCCATTTGACCATGGAGGTCGTTCTGGCAGTCCTACGTATGCCTCTTGTGCCGCGCCTTTCGAAGCACTCTATGTCTTCCATGATAAGGATACCAATAGGCATCATACCGGTGATGACACAAAGTGCATCGTGTGACACGGTACGGTACGCGCTCGCAACCCTCAGGCACATTAGCCTATAAGTACTCTCTAGCTTGCTACGGTAGCTATCGGTACTCAAAGCCGTGCCCCAAGCCGGGCCACCATACCTCAGTATGGACGAGGCGACACTGGCCAGAAGCTTACGCTTACTGGCGTACACCGCAGAGCTATTGGACATCATCCGGGACAGTGCCACAATAGCTGTGGAGGCTCTCTTGCAGGCATAATCGACATGGCTACCGAAGGTAAGCTTGTCGTCGATCATCACCCCCAAGTGTTTGACGGAGCGCTTCGAAGTGATTGTGCAGTCGCCTACACTGATCACCGCTTGCTGCACCGACTTTCGGTTGTTGACAACAACAGCCTCAGTTTTGTGGTGAGCCAATTCCAGTTTCCTGGAGCTCATCCACTCCTCCACAATTGCGATCGAGTGGGCTGCAGTCAATTCCACTTCTTCGATCGATTCACCGTAGACCTCCAGCGTAATATCGTCGGCAAAGCCAACGATGACCACACCCGCCGGGAATTTTAATCTCAACACCTCGTCGTACATGACATTCCATAACACCGGACCCAGGATGGAACCTTGCGGGACTCCTGAGGTTATGTAAAAGCACTTCCGACCCACCTCTGTGTCATAGACTAATACCCGATTCTGGAAGTAACTTCCGAGAATCTTGTACAGGTACTCGGGTATCCCCAGACGCAGGAGCGCATCAGCAATAGCCGCCCAACTGGCACTATTAAATGCATTCCTTACATCCAGAGTCACTACTGCGCAGTAGCGAATACCCCTCCTCTTACGCTGGAGTGCTATCTCAGCGGTTTTCTTAACCGTCAGAATAGCGTCTACAGTGGACCTCCCTTTCCGGAAGCCGAACTGGTTGCCTGAGAGACCATTTACACCCTCGGTGTACCTCGACAGTCTGTTGAGGATGATCTTCTCGAGCACTTTCCCCACCGTGTCAATCAAGCATATTGGTCTATACGCCGACGGGTCACCGGGTGGTTTCCCCGCCTTTGGCAATAGTACCAGGCTCTGCCTCTTCCACGCATCTGGAAATACTCCCTCGTCCAGGCATATCTGCATAGCAGATCTGAACATACCGGGAGCCTCCAAGATTGCGACTTTGAGGGCCAGGTTTGGAACTCCGTCCGGACCTGGTGCCTTCCCCATGCTTAGGGATTTTGCAATCCCTACAAGTTCCTCATCAGTTACTCTATCCTCATCGCCAGCCCCAATCCCCGGCTGTCCTACAAAAGGAGGCCATGGGCTAGGGTTGTGGCGCGGGAAGAGCCCCTCGATGATCCCCTCCAGCATCTGTGGAGATTGCTCCGTAGGAGCAATTGCACCTCTTGTCTTCGCCATTACGATCCTGTAGGCATCACCCCACGGGTTCGCGTTGGCACTCTGACAGAGTCCCTCGAAGCAGGCCTTCTTGCTTGCCCTTATCTCGGACTTCAGCGCGACTTTGGCAGCGGTGAACACCGCCCGTCGTTCTTCACGCTCCTGCTCGGTACGTGCTCGCTGCATCCGTCTCCTGGCCCGTAGGCAGGCACGGCGCAGGTTCGCAATAGCTTGAGTCCACCAGTATGTCGGTGGTCTCCCATTCCTAGGGTGGACTTTTCTAGGCATGGTCGCATCGCATGCACGCGTAAGCACCGCTACCAGTTCGTCCCCGCTTAGGCCGAGTAGGTTACGCTCACGGCGGAGCGCCTCCCTAAGTACTTCATTATTGAAGTACGATGTCTTCCACCTACGAGGGCTTGGCCTTGACCTAGCCGCTTCCTCAACCTGCTGCCTGCTGTTGTTGTAGTCGATACTGTAGCGAACCGCCAGGTGGTCGCTGTGAGTGTAGGCATCGTCTACCCTCCAGTTCGAACTACTCGTTAGGCCAGGACTACAAAAAGTAACGTCGATAATCGACTCCGCTCCGTTACGGCTGAAGGTACTTTTGACACCAACATTAGCCAGATCGACATCTAGCACGGCCAGTGCCTCTAGCAGGATTTGACCTCGCTGGTTCGTGTAACGGCTTCCCCATTCCACGGCCCAGGCATTGAAGTCACCCGCTATTACAACTGGCCTTCGCCCTGTCAGCGCGGTCGTCATACAGTCCAGCATCTGCGTGAACCGCTCGGTCGACCAACTCGGAGGCGCATAGCAGCTACAGAAGAGGACCCCGTTTACCTTGGCGATCACGAAGCCCTCGTAGGTAGTAGACACCAACTGCTGGACAGGGTATTTACCCGTTGTCCATATCGCCGCCATTTTTCCGGATCCATCCACGACCCAGTTGCCGTTGCCGGCGGGTACTCGGTATGGGTCCGATATGATGGCGATGTCCGTCCCCCACTCAGCAACTGACTGGTACAGCAGTTGCTGAGCTGCGTCACAGTGGTTCAGGTTCAGCTGCGTTACCTGCACTGTGACTTTTCGTTGATGGCTCGTTTGAAGGTCGGGCACCTTGAGCCTCCCGTTGGGTGATTGTTGTTCACGGACTTGCCGGAATAAATCAAGCACTTGGGAGGGTTCTTGCAGCCTAGTGCCTTATGACCTTCCTCACCACAACGCCTGCACAACTTGGTCCTATCAGGGCCTTTACAGCCCCAGGACTTGTGTCCAGGTTCCCTGCACCTAAAGCAGATCACTGGTTGCTCATGTATGTTCAGTGAACATACTGACCAACCAACCTTGATCTTAGCTACCTTAGCGGACTTATTTGCGTCTGCCACAGGTAGGTGTACTAAGGCCACCTGAGTACCTGCCGGACCTTTCCGTAGCTGAACGGCGGTGGTGGGCACCTGCACTTCGCACTGTTGCCGCAGTGCCGTGACGAGCTCTTCTGCGTCAGTGATCTCGTCAAGGTTCATCACCTTCAGAGTCACTGACTGCGTCAGAGCCCTCACTTCAACACCAGCGCCAAGGACCTCTTCCGCCAAACTTTTGTAGGCGGCGCCCTTGCGCTCCTTGTCGCGCTTAAGCTCGAGGATCATTTCACCTGTACGAGTGCGTCTGACACTGCGTACGTCGGCTCCTAGATCCGCAAGCTTCGCGTCACTGCGCATCGCCTTCAGGACTTCCGAGTACATGGACTCTTCCGTCTTGATGATGATCGCATCACCCTTTTCGCGCTTGGCACCTACCCTCCTACCTTTCTTAGGTCTGGTATCCCTGCGCTCCTGATTCTCCTGTTTCTTCTTCTTCTTCTTCCTCACTACGGTTGTCCAGGGGGCGTCCCCCCCCTGCTCCGCCCTGACCTGTGGTGATGGAGGACCTCTCAAAGGTCGCAACCCCCTGTTCCCATCACTCCGTGAGGGGCCAGCCTTTTCGGGCCCACCCTTCTCGGCTTTCCGGGACGCCTGGCTGGGGTCCGATTTTCCGGCACTTCTGCCGGTTTTCGGGGTCAGTATCCGCCTGGCCTTACGAGCGCCGCCGGGTAGCTCCTCCCCTGACGGCTGCCTCGCGCGCTTCTGCGATTGCTTGCTGTAAGCATTCGCTTCCACGCTTTTGGGGCTGCCCGCGAAAACGAAGGGTTCCGTCTGGGTAGACTTCGGCACCTTCAGTTCCACGGGTTCTGCCGCAGCCACAGTCACCATGGGTTCAGCATGGTTCTGCTTGGCCGCCAACATTGACTTACGAAGTCTAAGCAAGGCCTGCTTGAGGTCCTTGCTGATGTTAGACTTCGAGGACGCAAAGTCAATTATGGAGTCGAGCTGCTGCGCAGCCACTTCCATCGCAGAGAGCCCATCTCTACTTTTATTGATGGCCCTCATCAACCACGCTCCATCCATAACTTCACCCGATGCGTTAGCCGGGGATGAAATATGGGTTCCAGCACTGGCACTACGTGCACTGCTGCCTCCTCCTGCTTCTACTCTCCTCAACGGAGATCTAGCTAGCCCACTTCTTGCGAAGGGGTTCGCTTCCCTACTACTGCTACTACCTGCACTACCACTACTAATCTGATTGTTGTTTGAATTTGTACTCATTTTGGATCCCACGAGTAGCACGGGAAAAAAGGTCAACCACGCCAGAGCCCTGCATTAACGCGGTAAGGGACAAAATACTGTGAGGGGTGCCAAGGTGCCCCACAGGCTCCGTTAATGGCCGAACATCTTTTTCACCCCTTCGACCATTCATTCCTCAGCACGGTTTTTCGCATCACACCTTGAATTGGGGTTACCCCGTTTGGTGGACTCTTACCACCGGAACGGGTTGTCCGTAGTTCTATTCTAGACGCCGGAACTACACGGCCATATTTCCTGAGTCTAGTCAGATCGGAATTCCACCATGGTGTCCCTTTTGTAGACTTCACAGACAGCAGAGGACATGCTGCTTCAAAACCTTCCATAATGTATTTTGTTGTTGTATCAACGGCATCATCCAAATCGCTTGGATATTCAATGTACGGAGATTATCCATAAATTATGGTCGCAACCAATTCAATATAGAGTTCCCAGTTCGTTGACCGGGATTCCTAAAACGCAAAGTCTGCGCAGTTACATTTTAATGTTCAAGGAAGACGTAGCGATGATCAGATAATGATTCCTCATAGGATACATGCCAATTCGTCAACTCGTAACTGATTCTATTCGAGCAGAGTCTTATATCTAACATTTCTTCTCTAGTATATATCATGAAGGTTGGGCGATTGCCCGTATTAAGTAATCCAATGTATGTACTACTTAAGTATTCCATCAGACTGAAGTCTCTCAAGTAGATATCTGAGCTAACACCAGATGATGTGATGAGCATTTGCATCAGTCCTCACAATCAGCGGAAGGCCTTTTGCTCGTTCAAAATCATCCGTTGGGGATGGTTGATCATGCAGTAAATAAACATTGAATAGACGTATTTCTTATTGAGGAATAGAAACATCAGTAGTGACAGCACATACATCTCTGGTTATTAACTCAGAAATTAGTGTAGCAACGATTGCTTCATTAACGAGCACACATTTACGAGGCATGTCACGCGAGTTCGCTAGTTCCCCTTACGAAAGGATGGTTCTTGAACTAGCGCCACTTGGGCTGTACCATTTTGCATGAGTTTTCAAAGATTGATTGTGTCTGTTCTTTTATACTGAAGATTGATCTGAGCTATCCTAACACCCAAATCCTACTACCCAATCCCCCCTACTACTAATCCTACTACCCAAACTAGACAGAATTGAGCTTTTTTCAATCTCAGCACGAAAAAGACCAGAAACGAAATAACCAGATCGGTATCAATAAAAAGTCGCCAAAGACGAAAAAGTACAGAATACACTGTGTAAATATGTAAATAATGCGAATCCAAACAGGTGATAATCTAAACCAGTGGTTATCATATCGTGCTCCGCGGAGCACTTAGTGCTCCGCGAGGCCTTGGCAGGTGCTCCGCAAAAGTTTTAAAAATTTGTACCAATACTTTGAAATTGACATTGATTCTTCATAAGGGCTTTTCTGCATTGATCGATTTTTCTTCGTCAATGATCTCTGTGCATTATTGAAAAAACTGATTAATTTTTCGTAACACAGTTTTGTGCTGTAAGCAAGGATGGGAGAAAATCATCTCTAGCGACAAACAACACGGTATTTGAACGGCCTAAAAGGGCCGTCGCTCTTGCAACAGCATGATTTGAGCACTTCACTACACGTGCGTTTTACCGATACATGAAGCATCCGATGCATCGTTTGTCGTGGGACAAAGAGTTTGTCGGAAGTTGTTACAAGTTGCGATCAACTCGAATCATGCCGTATTCGCGCAGACCATGTGCAAATGATTTTAGAATCATAAATAGCATGTACAAAGGCAAATCACATAGGAAAACAGAAAAAATCCTCAAAATAATAAAATTTTGACTCGCGAACGATTAATCGCTGGCGCACATTCAGAACGATGCACAGTTTGTTGTGATTACTTAACGACAAAAGGTTAATGATCGCACGATAAAGATAACCGCGATGCATCATGGATTTTGTCATGATCACTAGATTTCCATCCAGCCCTGTCGTCGTAAAATTTGAGCTTTTTAGTCGTCTTTTTTTGAGGGGGGCGTTACTTTAGCCCAGAGGGCGCTTCTGTTTCCAGGCGTTATGATGTTTTCTCATAAGAAAGATCACACATATTTTAGTATGTAGGGATCAACTATGACGGAGGTTATATTTGCTATGGGTTTTCGACTTTTAGTCTGTACAGATCCAAAAACCCTAAGCAACATTTAATATATAAAAATTACAAATATCACAAATACTTCAATATACATTCCTAACAAATGAGAACTAATATGCTTTTGCACGTATTTAGTTTGTATTCCATTTCTATTAAAATATGGAACGAAGATATCAAGTACATGGGCTTAAAATGATTCAGTTGATAAATTTGCTAATGTAAAAAGTGAAAATAATTTACTTCTTGTACCAATTGAAACTACCATAACAATGCCTGTGACTATTTATTTGAGTCTAACAACTAATACTATTACGATGTGCACTTTAAAATTAATCTCAATCCATGAAATAAACTCAGTCTTTTAGAACCTATCACTCAATGTAAAACGGATCATCGAGTGCAAATCCAAAAACCTCATCGAACCGTTTATTTGAAAACGTTTTTGTGTCCGCCTCAAATTTATTTTTTTTTTCTTATGTCCGGCATTTTGCTGCGGCATTTTTGTGTTTTAAAAATATATTGTTATTGCATTTCGCTTTTAAACAAAATTGTGAAAAAATTTAGCAAATTGATGCAACAGCCAAAAGTCAAAAGCATAATTTTGACAATACAACTGAATAGTATGATATTTTTTATTACTTGACTTTCTTGTATTTCTTTTTGTTTGATAAATTAACTAAGAACGAAATGGCCTTGTACAAAATATGATGTTTGGATTTAATCAGAAATTCGTTCATTCGGTTAATATTATTGGATAGTTTATGCAGCTGCTAAAATTCAGTTTTTTATAAGCTTTTTGATGCTTATATCAGAATTCAAAACGAAGCGCTAACGGTGAAACACGTTTTTCTGATAAAATTCAAAATGGAGTCGAATTCGAAATGCCCCTAAGATTGCTTTGTGTTTCAAGGAATATGTGAGAAGAAAGATACGTGAAGAAATACAAAGATTTTTTTTTCAAAAAACTGAGCTTTTTGCAAACTGTCAAGCCTAGGGTTCAGCATTTTGAGTTATTTTTTTATTTGTTATTTATGAGGGTTTAAACTTGATTAGCCAGTTCATTCGCCTCGCAATTTTAATTAACCAAAACGCTTCTCCTCTAGTTTTATGAAATTGAAGCGAAATACGACACAAACTGTAATTCTAATTATGTATGCCAATGGTAATCACATATCAGCGATAATTACTCAATCAAAACTCGAAACATTTTTTACGAAGTAAACTCACTAAGACTAAGAAAATTTGATTAGGAAGCAAAGAAAAGTTTTAAAGTTAAGCATTAATAAATTACAGTCGCCTCTCCACATCTCGATATCGAAGGGACCATCGAGATAGGGAGAGATCGAGACGAAGAACAAATTTTTAAAGAATACTAGATTGAAAAACACTCCGTTGCCAAGAAAGTAATACACAAACAAACGTCAGTTTGTGCTCCTAATTTGTTTTGAATCCCAAAACTTTGGTCTAGTAACCTTCGATATTGGTCATATCGACATACGGAGAGAAAATTGAGAACGAAAAATCAACAGAAACACATCGAGATATGGAGATATCGAGATAAGGAGGATATCGAGATATGGAGAGTGAAAATGTATGCAGACTGAAGGGACTTATGAAATCATCGACATACGGAGAGATATCGAGATGTAGAACATCGAGATGTGGAGAGTCGACTGTAATACTTAATATTCAATGTTTCAAATGATTGATTTCATTTGAACGTAAAGTATTCATATATTTTACATACATATAGAAAAATATTATATTTTTTTCTTTAAAAAAATAAATCAAATAATTAAGTTAACAAAGACTTTTTTGAGTTTTCTAAAAGCAGGACATCTAGAACGTTAGAACTTTTTTTAACTTTAAGAAGAGGTGTTCAATTTTCACTCAAATCTTCTTTCTGGCATTACGTCCCCACTGGGACAGAACCTGCTTCTCAGCTTAGTGTTCTTATGAGCACTTCCACAGTAATTAACTGAGAGCTTACTGTGCCAATGACCATTTTTGGCATGCGTACATCGTGTGGCAGGTACGAAGATATTCTATGCCCTGGAAAGTCGAGAAAATTTCCAACCCGAAAAGATTCTCGACCGGTGGTATTCGAACCCACGACCCTCAGCTTGGTCTTGCTGAATAGCTGCGCGTTTACCGCTACGGCTGGCTAAAATTAAAATTAAATATCGCTCTTGAAGTGATATCAAAATGAAAAAAGTCAACAATTGCTCTGGATTTCAATATATTTCGCTATGGTTTTATCTTTTGTAGTTTCACGTTGGATATATTTGTGAATCTTGGAATTGTCAAGTATCAATTACAGAATTTCATCAAATTTATTAACACGAAAATGCTACTCTTTTGCATACTTGATTATGAAAGTTCACTTGAAAATTATTGGTCCAAAATAAACAAAGGTATGAACTGACTATCTTAAGAACATATAAGTTGAAATTTTTTTCTGCTTTAAACATTAACATATTTCATCAAACTTCGAGAGTGGTCTTGGGCCTCTTAATAATCACGTGCTGTTATCGAAGGATCTCTCAAGATAATTTTACCAACAATTTATTTAATAATACCGAATATTTGGGATACAGCGCATTCAATTAAGGGATTGAGCTACTTTGCCCTACATATTGATTCCCCAAATGTCGTTTCCTCGAACGTCAGTCCCTTGAATGTCTGTTCTCCGAATATCCCGTTTCACAACTTCCTACATTTCAGAGTAGTGAACGGACCAGTAATCTGGTAGCACTCTGTCACTGAGAACTATTCTTGCACCTTCATGAACTGCATCACTTCTCGAAGTGACAGGTCATTCGGAAAAATAGGATTCGAGGTAAAGGATTATTCGGGGAACTGTCATTCGCAGAAGCGACATTCGAGGAAAAGTAGCAAAATCGTTTGACAAATAGTATGGAAATATAATATGAGACAAAATATAGATATAATAAACAACGTGTGGGCCCATTCACAAATATCGTAGCGCTTGAGGGGGTGGGTGGATGTCCTAAAGATGTTACGGCCCATACAAAAATTGAATAATGTTCACACAAAAAGCGTTGCAAAAGGGTGGGTGGGTGTCCAATATAGTCAATTTTAGCGTTATGAAATAAATGAATGAGCCCTATAAAACGGAAAGAACTCACCAATAATACAGTGTAACTAGCGCATAAGAAACTCTATGAAATGGTCTACAAACATGATTGACAACAAATAAATTAATTGATTAATTAATAAATAAATAAATATAATAAATAAATTGCTCAGCATACACAATCAACATTGATCTTGATTGGATCGCTCGTTCTCGCAAGAGCAGACGACGCAACTAAAGTACCAAATACTACTCTCCACTTGATATACGTTAGTTAAGCTCAGAGAGCAAACATTTTTTTTTTTTTTTTTTTTTTGCAGGACGTTAGGATGCAGCTGATCTACGTGAAACAAAGTATTATCACTTCAGGGCGTTGATAAAGAATGAAAAATTTGATTGATTTTTACAAGGCGTTACGAATCAATTCATTAATGTGGACTTAAGTTAAATTACTGCAGGATGTTGATAAAGCTTGGAATTTTCAAGTAATGACCTACAGAGCATTGAGATCTACCTGATCTACATAGAATAAGGTCAAATTACTCCAGGGCGGTAATACAGTTTGGAATATTCAATTGATGTTCTAAAGGGCGTAAAGATGCACTTGAACTACATAGGATAAGCTTGAAATATTCCAGGACGTTGAACAGGCTAGAATTTCCAATTGATGGCATATAGGACGTTAAGATATACGTGAGAAAGGAACAAATTAATCCAGGGCGTTGATACATTTTGACAATTTCGATGACATCAATCAGAGCGTTGAAATGCACCTGATCTTCAAAGGATAAAGTCAAATTACTCCAGGGCGTTGATACTACTAAGAAATTACTATTGATTCTAAACAGGGCGTAAATATCCTCCAGATCTTGCAAAGATCTGTATGGAATAAATAGAATTACTTCAGACCATTGATATAGCTTGTCGATGTTATACAAAGTGTTAAGATGTTTCTGAACTATGTAAAATAAGGCCAAATTACTCCAGGGCGTTGCAAAAGCTTGGAATTTTTAATTTATGTCCTACAGGACGTTGCGATGTACCTGATCTACATAAAATAAGCTCAAATTACTCCAGGGCGTCAATACAGATTAGAATTTTCAATCGATACAGGGCATTGAGGTGCACCTGATCTTCGTAAGACAAGGTCAAATAAGTGAAGGGCGTTTATACATCTTAACATTTATCCCACAGGGCGTTAAAATGCAGCTTATTTACATGTAACAAGGTCAATTCACTCCATGGCGTTGAATATTCTATTGATGTCCTACAGGGCGTAAAGATACACTTGGTCTACGTAAAATGAGGTCACATTACTCCAGGACGTTGATAAAGCTTGAATTTTCGATGGATGTCCTACAGGGCGATGAGATGTATTTGATCGACATAGGATTAGGTCAAATCAATCCAGGGCGTTGATAGTGCTTGGAGTTTCTATTGAGGTCACACAAGGCGTCAAGATGCACTTGATTTACTTGGGATGAGGTTAAATTAGTCTAGGGCAGCGGTTTTCATATCGTGCTCCGCGGAGCACTTGGTGCTCCGCGAAGCCTTGGCAGGTGCTCCGCGACAGTTTTGAAAATTTGTACCAACGTCTTGAAAAATGTCAACTTTTTGCTTTAAAATATGCTTTCGAATATACCAAACTAAGCTATATCTTTAATTTTCAAGAGTATAAATTTAAATAACAAAACAACCGATCTCTCTGAAAATTTGATCGATAAGTAACTCGTTCAACAATCAAGCGAATTCTCATTTGATACCGCTATTTTGTTTTCAAATTTGAAAATTTGGAGGTGGTTTCATTATGGTGGACGTAATGGTGGATGACGGAACACAGTTTTTACGAGTCTTATACCTCGTGTACCTCATGTACCTCGGATAGTTTTACGAAAACGTTTATTTGGGCTTATATTTTGTAACTGGAAGGTTAAAAATATTGTGCCGGTTCTTTAAATTTCGCATGCGACAGTTTTATTGGGTTTCCTTGAATTTAATATGGAAAATAACACTTAAAGTCGAAGGAATCCTATTTTCCCCGACAGAATATATTGAAACTTTCAGGGTATGGCATACTTATTCTTATCGAAAAAATAGGTTCATAACACTTTGATTTTTCAAAATTTGGACACCTTGATACAAAATTAGGAATGTTTCACGAGTTTCATCAAAATTATGAATATTCAGAGAGTGCTGAACTTGTGATTGATCCATTTAGACACATTTTTAAAGCAATATTTCGGTACAGAAACTCGCTCAGTAGTTCGAACTCCAATCAAAGTATTTCTGCCGCTTTCTATGCAACGGAAAAATCAAACATAGTTTTATTTGTATCCAAGCCACAAAATTTGAAATATTTGTCGAAACCCCAAATATGATTTCATATAGATGCCTAATTGTCATATTTTAACCTTGAAATAAATAAGTTTGCTCAATCAAATAAAATAATTATTTTTTGATAAGGATAAAATCAAAATCGAGGAGCATAAACGCAAAGGAGTGTAAGTGGCATTTTAGTCGCTGAATACCTCAAAGAATATACTGAAAAACTCTACGGTTTGCTATCTTTCTAAAGGTATTTTAAGGAGATTTTTCCACCCAACAGAAAAATTAACATAATTCGTAGAAGGCAGGCTTATAATTCTGAATTACATACAATTTGTATGGAAAGAAAAATTGCTGATAAAATTTTAAACTCGTTTTTCTTAAGAACAGATTTTTGTCTCTTACACCCTTTTGTTTCTTACCCCCTCAATTAATGAAAGATTAAGCAACATAAGTCTTATTTAACGTTTTTCGTAGCAATTATAAGATCGATTTTAGCATGTAAAAAAATCGGGATTTCACAAGGAGTGAAGAAGAAGAATAGGTGCTCCGCGCAACGGTTTTATTTCAAAATGTGCTCCGCGAGTCAAAAATTCTGAAAACCCCTGGTCTAGGGCATTTAAACAGCTTGAAATTTTTAAATAATGTCCTACAGCCCTGTACGTTAAGATGTTGCTGATCTATATGAGACAAGTTCAAATCACTCTAGGGCGTCAATAGATTGTAGCTTTCAATCGATGCAGGTCATTGAGGTACACCTGATCTACGTGAGACAAGGTCAAATAAGTCAAGGGCGTTTGTACATCTTGACATTTGTCCCACAGGGCGTTAAGATGCAGCTGATTTACATGGCACGAGTCCAAGTTACTCCAGGGCGTTGATAATGCTTAAAATATTCAAGTGATGTGGGGCGTAAAGATGGGCGTAAGGATGCACTTGGTCTACATAAGTGAGGTCAAGTTACTCTTCGGCGTTGATAAAGCTTGAATTTTTAATTGATGTCATACAGGGCGTTAGGATGCTACGGATCTATATGGGACAAAGTAAAATTACTCCAGGGCGTTGATACAGCTTGTAGTTTTCAATTTTGATCTAAGACGTGGAATAATGTGAAATTACTCTAGGGCGTTGATACAGCTCAAAAATTTCGATGGAATTTTTACAGGGCGGTAATATGTTCTATATGAAGTTCTGAAAGAAATAGGGTATCAGAGCGTTGGTAGGTACAGGTTGGAAATTTCGATTGATATCTTATGGGGCGTTAGATTGTTGTTGATTTTGCACATTTTTTTCTATGACTTCGGGTGAAAAATTCAAAAAAAATCTGAGAAAAGCTTCTTAGTCGTCGACTAAGCGCGACTAAGCAGGACGACAGGGCTGTTTCCATCCTTGGCTGTAAGATAAAGAATCACTACATCTTACTTCACAAACAAAAAATTCAAATTCCTTCAATTTGGTGAAGTTATTAGCGAGAAAAAGAGGATCGAAGAAAAGAAATCGATCATGTCACGCCAATAAGCCCTTATGAAGGAGCAGACTTGAAATATTTCCACTTTTTGCTTTGAAATATACTGTCTAGAATTGTGTCCTTGAAAATTCAGAGGTGGTTTTGATAAATCTTTACTAGACTGGCCCTTAAACAAAAAAGTTGTAAAACTCAACGGGCACCCCCTGGATATGAGCCTTAGGGTAAGAAAAACACTCTCTCAAAATTTCAACTCAATTGGTTGCTTCACCAGCTGGCGCATTCGATTTGAAGTTTGTATGGGATATTCGTCTTAAATATATTGGAAATTGATCCTATGTCACTGTTTCGTTCCGTATATTAATTGTTAGCGTTCAAATAAGCCCAGAATGACAAATACACTAGTTGATACCCTAATGAACATAATTGCAGAAGGTTGTAACTGGATTTAATCTCATTTTCATTACTCTTTCAGTTGTTGAAAGTAAGGCTTCGATCAGCACTCCCGTACAGTCACTTATATGCATGCGACATGTGCCTCAGCTCGCCCAGCGTCATAGGTGGCTATGATGCGCTTAATGGCTACCTCCAAGCTATGTTGAAGAAATACAAGCAGTATTGCATGATATACAGTGAGAGGCAAAATAAAGTGCCCACCTTACCAGTTTTCGAATTTCTCTCATTGATTTGGTTCAAATTAAAGTTAACACACCTTAATCTTTTGTGATATTTTATTTTTGATGTTCATTTAAAGTTGCACTTACGAAATTTTGATAAAAAAAAGAATTTTACTTAAAGAAAAAGAAAATCAATTTGTATTGAAAAAAAAGTAGTGACAAAAATAAGTGCCCACTTCCTTCTTGGCCCCAGAAAAGATGATTTAAGAAAAATAAAAAGCAATTTAATAGTTAATGTGTCCTCCTTTGGCCTTAAGGACTTGCTGGAGGCTCTTCGGCATGCTTTTCACCAGGTTTTGTAGGTGTTGTGGATCTAGTTCTTCCCAGGCGCGCTCCAAGGCTTCAAAATAATTATTTTTGTTGGTAACACCAGTTTTTTCAACCCTGGCATCGAGAATCGCCCACAAATTCTCGATGGGGTTGAGGTCTGGGCTTTGTGGAGGCCATTCCAGCGGTTTAATCCGACAAGACCGGAAAAAAGACTTGGTCTTCTTTCCAGTATGCTTCGGGTCGTTGTTCTAGAGAAATATGAATTTCTCTTCAAGGCCCGTCTGGATCAGCGAAACCTCCAGATTTTCCAGCAAGATGTTAATGTAGGAATCTGCCATCATTATTCCGTCGATTTTCACGAGGTTTTCTACTCCACTCCATGAAAAACACCCCCAGACCATCACATTTCCTCCTCCATGCTTCACCGTTCCTTGGATGTGGTGCTCTGCATCACACACGAGCCCGCCGCTCTCGGTTAGACAGCTCGAGCTTCAGGAGCGCCACATCCAAGGAACGGTGACGCATGGAAGTGTGATGTGATGAAATGTGATGGTCTGGGGGTGTTTTTCATGGAGTGGAGTAGGAAGCGTCGTGAAAATCGACGGAATAATGACGGCAGATTCCTACATTAACATCTTGCTGGAAAATCTGGAGGTTTCGCTGATCCAGACGGGCCTTGAAGAGAAATTCATATTTCTCTAGAACAACGACCCGAAGCATACTGGAAAGAAGACCAAGTCTTTCTTCCGGTCTTGTCGGATTAAACCGCTGGAATGGCCTCCACAAAGCCCAGACCTCAACCCCATCGAGAATTTGTGGGCGATTCTCGATGCTAGGGTTGAAAAAACTGGTGTTACCAACAAAAATAATTATTTTGAAGCCTTGGAGCGCGCCTGGGAAGAACTAGATCCACAACACCTACAAAACCTGGTGAAAAGCATGCCGAAGAGCCTCCAGCAAGTCCTTAAGGCCAAAGGAGGACACATTAACTATTAAATTGCTTTTTATTTTTCTTAAATCATCTTTTCTGGGGCCAAGAAGGAAGTGGGCACTTATTTTTGTCACTACTTTTTTTTCAATACAAATTGATTTTCTTTTTCTTTAAGTAAAATTCTTTTTTTAATCAAAATTTCGTAAGTGCAACTTTAAAAGAACATCAAAAATAAAATATCACAAAAGATTTAGGTGTGTTAACTTTAATTTGAACCAAATCAATGAGAGAAATTCGAAAACTGGTAAGGTGGGCACTTTATTTTGCCTCTCACTGTACTTCAGATGGTTAAAACACCAACTTTATTAATTTTGATCATGGTACAATCTTCTACAATATTCTTCCCTATTACATCAAGTAGTGTTTTTGACATTCTGGGTCCAAATGAACGCGATCATTATTTTTCCTGAACCAAACAGTAGATGATGTGCTATTGCTCATATGTTTGAGCTGAAAATCCCATATTAACTTCAATTAAATTGCGCCAGCTCATGGAATGACCAAATGAGCTGAATTTTTCAGAAAGGCTTCGTCTAACCCTAAGAAATAATCCTGGAGGGTGCCCCGTGGAATCATACAACTTTATTTTTCTCCCATACTGAGCTGGGCCAGTCTAATCTTTACCAAATGATGGTTTCGACGTTATGGTGGATCAAGAAACACAGTTTTTACGAGACTTATACAAGCAGATAATTATTGAACTTTTATGTACTTCGAATATTTTACGAAATCGTTCAGCATTTGGGCTGAGGTTTTGTAATTGGAAGGTTGAAAATATTCTATCGATGGAAATTTTCACTTACATTTAGTATTTGACTAAGTTTTTTAAATTTTATTTGGTGAAGAATCTTAAAATTATAATACAATTTTCTCCGATAGAATATCTTGAAACATTCAGGATGTGAAAGTTTTGTGGGGATGCTTATCTTCGTATAAAAAATGAGGTACATGAAACTTTGATATAAATCTAAAATTTTAACAACGTGATACAAAATAAGAAATATTTCATGAGTTTCATCAATATTATGAATATTTTAAAGAGTGCTGAACTTGTTCCTAACCCATTTGGTTAGAGGCCTAAAAAAATATTTCGCTACCAAAACTCGCTCAGTTGTTCAAACTGACGGCAAAAGCCGAAAAAATTAGAAAAACAAATAAATCCGTTTTTTTATTAAAAATAATGAAACGATAGAAGAAAAGCAAAAATAAATCGTACTTCACGATTTTCGTAGAAATTATGGGGTCAATTTGACCTTGCAAAAAAATCCAGATTCAAAACGGAGTGATGATTAAGAACAGGTGCTCCGCGCAACAATTTTGTTTCAAAAAGTGCTCCGCCTACTAAAAAGGCTGAAAACCCCTGATCTAAACAACAATATGTTAATCATCCCGCCCATATTTAGCCGCAGGCTTGAGAATGAAGAAGGGCAGCCGATATCTCGGAGAAACACAAGGTCACCTGCGCCATTGCTCCGGGTAGCACAGGAAGTGCACAATACTGTAGAGGGCGCCCTGGTACTAAGGCTTCGTTTGCGGTTTTGGATGTATATAGACCCTCTTAACCATTCATGCCTTAGCACGGTAAGCATGAATCCGCATTAATGAGGGATCTTTTACTTTTACCACCGGAACAGTAAGTCAAAACTGTTTATTCTAAGCCATTTGAATCAACCGCTACCGACACTACGCGCTTATTAAGACTGATCGGAAAAAGGAGGTTAATATTGATGATAAACTCATGACGTGCACTGAACAATAAAAACTTAATAGATATTCCTTTAAAAAAAATTAAAGGATAATAAAAACATGCTATAAGAAACTCAAAATTATATGCTAAAAAAAATCCCAAAATATAAATTTACAAAAATAATCAACCTTGCAATTGGCAAGCAATTACAAAGTTGAACAAGCCAATGAAAAAAAATAATAAAATGAGTGAGCACTGAAAATCAAAAAGTTACCGGTAAAAACTGTGAATTATGACATGTTAAGTGCAAGTTTTTCATTTCTAGTTGAAAGTAATTTTGAATTCATCACGAGGAGTACTGAAATAACCGCACTTGAAGATTCAGTAATCATTTTAATTTCGAGTCCATGGCTTGCGACAAATCAACTTAATGATTTAGCAAACCAAGTCTAAAAAAATAGTTCGACCGTTTTCGGTTGACTTGGCCACATGCTGGTTTGTTCCGAATACCGGTTCACTGGTGAAAGTGGCCATTATTTTGGCGAATCTGAAACCTGGCTTGCAACATATCAATTTTCATGAATTTGCAAATCAATTCTACCGGTGGTTCAAATGTATTCAGCCCTGGGCTGGTTCGTCAACATCAAACTTCATAAATTCACAAATCAAGGCTAAAGAAGGGTAATTCAAAGGTGCCTGAATGACTTGATAACATGCCAAGTTGTTTTGGATACCCTGTTCCCCAGAGGAAGAGGCCATTATATTGGCGGTCTTGAGACCTATCTTAAAACATATCAAACTTGATGAAGTCAAGAAGTCAAGTCAAAAGAAGAATAGGATGACTTGGCCACATACTGGGTGTTTCCGCATAGTGGCTATTTGGTGCAAGTGTGGGCTTCGTGGCCGTGCGGTTAGTATTACCGAGCATTTAGCCGCATCGAGTCAAGGAGTGTAGGTTCGATTCCCGCTTCAGTTCCGCTTCAGTCCTTTTCGTTAGAAACGTATTTCGATTGTGCCACTGGGCGTTGCATGCTAGTCTGTTGTCTAGTGTGGTGCTTCCTTCAAAGGACATAACCGTCCACTGCACATTGGTCCCAAAGCCATATCTAGGAAGACAAAAATGATTGCGCCTAAACCGTCAATTTTAGATATATGGTGTCTTCGGCAAAGTTTCTCCATATTTTTTAGACATATTTTTCAGAGATGTTAAATTAGGGTGACCCACATGGTTTACGAGATCAGCACATAAACTTTTTTGCTGACGCATTTAGGACTACATAATGTTCTACAATGTTTTAGAACAACCGATTTGGAGCAACTTTGCCGAAGAACCCAAATTTCTATCTCTTATGGTTCGCGAGTTATGATTTTTTTTTTATCGAAAAAGTTAGGGTGGTACTGAAAAATCAGTTTTTTCTTGATAACTTTTTATACGATAATTTCTCGCAAAAACTTTGTTCCGAGCACTTTTAGAACAACTTTTGCCGAAGAAACTACTGTTCTATCTCTTATGGTTACAGAGTTATCAGAAATTTTCTTCGACAAAATGGTTGTTTTCAAATGCCGATATCTCCGAAAGGCGCAAACGGATTTTCAATCTTTTGTCGGCATTAGAAAGATTATCTTTTTATCTGTTTATGGTGAAAAAACTGTGAGGACGTTTTTTGTTTGAAACGATTGACAAAATTTTGAAAATAATATGTTTTTTAACCGAAAATTGGTCGAGAAAGATTCACCCTCGCACCAAATGTACCATGTACAAAACGCTTATAAGACCGGTGGTCCTCTATGGACATGAAGCATGGACCATGCTGGAAGAGGACCTGCAAGCACTTGGAGTGTTCGAACGAAGGGTGCTTAGGACGATCTTTGGCGGAGTACAGGAAAACGGTGTGTGTCAGCGGAGAATGAACCACGAGCTCGCTAGGCTCTTCGGCGAACCCAGTATCCAGAAGGTTGCGAAAGCCGGAAGGGTGCGCTGGGCAGGGCATGTTGCAAGACTACCGGACAACAAACCTGCAAAGATGGTGTTCGCGTCGAATCCGGATGGCACAAGAAAGCGAGGAGCACAGCGAGCGAGGTGGCTTGATCAGGTGCAACAAGATCTGGAGAACGTGGGTCAAAATCGAAGTTGGAGAGACACAGCCATGGATCGAGTAAATTGGCGTAACATCGTTAACGAGGTTTTATCAAATTAATTGATGTAATACCAATTAAATAAAATAAATAACCGAAAATTGTCCATAACTTGAAAAATATTCGAGATAGCTCTTTGGTGCCTTCAGCAAAAATGTGCAAAATTGAAAGTTCTGAAAGTGCTTCATACAAACTATTCATAAAAAATCCACGCTTTAAGATGTATTCACCATGAACCGAATTTTATATGATAAAGAAAGCGAAAAAAGAGATATTTACTGGAGCAACCGGAATAACTGTATGTAAAATAATTTAAAATTGAAAATATATGTAATGAAATAAGATCGATCACAGTAAGCGAAATCTTAGGAGTTAAGGAAAGTTAGTTGCTGAAGCAGTTTTAAGGGGGCAGGATCCGTCATTGATTTCAGAATTTTCAAAAGAAGTTTTTTCGTTCAAAATCAAGAAAATTTATAGGAAAATGTGTTCACTGTATTCTATTCTCCAATCGAAACACAGTGAACACATTTTCATCGAATAATTTTTGTTTTCGAACAGAAAAATTGCTTTTGAAGTTTCAATGATGACGATGATTACGATGACGGCGCGTTGAACGTTAACAGTGATCCAAGGAACATTAATCCATAAACGAAGTCTTGTTATTTCTCGCGACATAATGTTTGTCCCGCTAACCTATGCCGTGGTCGGTTATAAATTGCAACCCCTTCTGCTTACTAAGCAGAAGGCCATGCGTTCAATACCGGTCCCGTTTGTTATAATATCAACCCTAAACGAAAACAAAACGTATACTTTGAAGAATTCCTTCAAATTACCAAAACCTTACTTCCCGTGATATCCTCCCATAGAAATATAGAAGTATCTGCAATTGTTCTATCTGGGCATCCAACTTATTCCATTCAATTCAATCAAATCCAATAAATCTGCCACAACGAATTAGTCAGGGCAGCATTCGCCTGTTGAAGAATGCATGAATCTTGAATTTGAACCAGATATAAATCCCAAATACTTGTCTAAGGTAACGAACCAGAAGGTGGGTCTTGATCACTCGAAAACTGCTTCAGCAAATAATTTTCCCTTTTTCAACTCCTCAGATTCCGCTTACTATGATCGATATCAATACATGATAATTCAATTTTAAATGACTTTACATACAGTTATTTCGATTGTTCTAGCAAATATCTCTTTTTTCGCTTTCTTCACCATATAAAATTCGGTTTATGGTGAATATATCTTAAAGCGTTGATTTTTTATGAATATTTTGTATGAAGCACTTGCAGAACTTTCAATTTTGCACATTTTTGCTGAAGGCACCAAAGAGCTATCTCGAATATTTTTCAAGTTATGGACAATTTTCGGTTAAAAAACATATTATTTTCAAAATTTTGTCAATCTTTTCAAACAAAAAACGTCCTCACAGTTTTTGCACCATAAACAGATAAAAAGATAATCTTTCTAATGCCGACAAAAGATTGAAAATCCGTTTGCGCCTTTCGGAGATATCGGCATTTGAAAACAACCATTTTGTCGAAGAAAATTTCTGATAGCTCTGTAACCATAAGAGATAGAACAGTAGTTTCTTCGGCAAAAAGTTGCGCAATCATATGTTCTAAAAGTGCTCGGAACAAAGTTTTTGCGAGAAATTATCGTATAAAAAGTTATCAAGAAAAAACTGATTTTTCAGTACCACCCTAACTTTTTCGATAAAAAAAAATCATAACTCGCGAACCATAAGAGATAGAAATTTGGGTTCTTCGGCAAAGTTGCTCCAAATCGGTTGTTCTAAAACATTGTAGAACATTGTGTAGTCCTAAATGCGTCAACAAAATAGTTTATGTGCTGATCTCGTAAACCATGTGGGCCACCCTAATTTCACATCTCTGAAAAAAATGTCTGAAAAATATGGAGAAACTTTGCCGAAGACACCATATATCTAAAATTGACGGTTTAGGCACAATCATTTTTGTCTTCCTAGATATGGCTTTGGGACCAATGTGCACTGGAAGCATATTAACATGCCCGTGTCTTTTAAATATGTTGGTGGTTCTAAAACTTAATTTGCGATGTATCAAATAGCATGATATTGCAAACAAAGCCCAAAAAAATGTCAAATCGTGTGAAGACTTGTGTCGTGAATTTTGAGTTAAATATTTACTCCGCAGAATAACCTTGAATTCGCAGATGAGTTTCTGTCAAGCCTGCAGCTGGAAGAGTCGATTTAGGAATGTATTACATCTTATAAACCCTCTAACTTACTAATCCACTCCTTCTTTCACTAACTCATACATTTTCTTATTATCACATATACAGAAAACTTTGCTTTTCATCCCAAACTATAAAATCGTATTTTTTCACTTCCCCACACGTGGCTCTGTTTGGCACATGTCACTTGAGCCTTCATCAGGCGCCTTAACACAGTCTTGAGGATATACGTCCTCTGCATTCGGTACAATCTATGCGTAAGAACGGTCATCTACAGCAGTATGCTTAGCAGATAATTGGTCACTACTATCAGTGGGACTGTTATGCGTAGAAGTTCACCAAAAACTAGGCATAACAGTCCCACTTTGAATTTCGTAGCTAAATTTACTTTATTCCCACAATACAAACTCTTGATTCGAATTAACACTCTATTCTTTATACTATTGTAAAGTTTTTAATTTAATTTACCACACACATGATCAATACGAGGCCTAAATGTGTTAAAATCTTTGAACGCGTTTTTCTACATTGCATATTTTGGAACATGGGACAATTATGCGTATAACGGCAGTACATTCCTTCTGTGCATATTGTCAGGTCAGGTCATTAGGGCCGAAGTACGTTAGACTGAAAGGGTTATTAGGCCGAATGGGTCATGAGACTATTTTTTTTTAAACTTGACAGGAACCAGATTTTTTTCCTTATTTTGTCGTAGGCTATTCTTTCTTCGTTTTCAACTCATTCAGCCTTATATAAAATTCTGTTTAATGATCCATTCGGAGTAATGAGCTTCAGTTTTAGAGGCCTTCCTTAGCCGAGTGGTTAGAGTCCGTGGCTACAAAGCAAAGCCATGCTGAAGGTGTCTGGGGTCGAATCCCGGTCGGTCCAGGATCTTTTCGTAATGAAAATTTCCTTGACTTCCCTGGGCATAAAGTATCATCGTACCTGCCACACGATATACGAATGCGAAAATGGCAACTTAGGCAAAGAAAGCTCTCAGTTAATAACTGTGGAAGTGCTCATAAGAACACTAAGCTGAGTAGCCGGCTCTGTCCCAGTGGGGACGTTAATGCCAAGAAGAAGAAGAAGAAGAAGAAGAAGAAGAAGAAGAAGAAGAAGAAGAAGAAGAAGAAGAAGAAGAATGAGCTTCAGTCTAACATTTTTCGATCTAATGACTAAGCATCTGTGCCATATTCCCCTATCGATTCTTCTCTAACGCTGTACTGAACTGATGGACATGTGTCATATGTCTAAACAAAAGACTCATTAGCTCGTCAAAGTATATTGTTACCCCCCTGGATGGCGACAGCATTGAACAAACGCTTCATAAATTACTCAGGATTCGATTTTCCTCCAGCAAGCAATCCAAATGATTGGGCAGGAAAAGACAAAAAAGCAACCGTATGCCACCCCACGCTAGAACAAAAAAAAGAAGAATATGATCAATTTCAGCACATAACATATGTCAGTTGGAGAGGATTATGGGTCCAGATTCAATTATCGTCCATTTCTCATCGCGAACCTATTTCACGTATTCTCGGCCAATGACTGGCTGGACGCTGACCAAACGAAGTCTACACTTCCGTGCTAAAGTTTGGGTTCACTTCCATTATTTACGAGCCGACGGGAAGGAATGTCGATAGCAATCTTGATGTTAACATTTCTTTGCAAACAAAACGTGACCATGCTTTCAAAAAGTTAACAATTTCCATTGTTGAAGCAAAAGGAATTGCAATACCAAAATGTAAAAAAGAATTTGAATCCGTGATTATACACGATGAATTCGAACTCTTGATCCGTGAAGAGAAGGCAATTTCAACGCACTCGCGATCCTGCTATCAAAAATATGGCTGGATCTACAAAACAAAACAAAAAAGGTTTTCTCAAAAGAAATATCATATTTGAAAATAAAATTTCTCAATTGAACCCTGTCATTAAGCCTTTTTGCAATTATCTTCAATTTTGGCATTGAAAGGGGAAAAACAAATTATTACTAACTAATTGCGAAAAAGCTCAAAAACTTGCTATGCAGTTGAGAAGAGCGCAAAATTTTAATTTAGGACTCGCTAGTCCAATTGAAAATCAAGTTACCCAGGACTTTGAAAACATTCTCAATCAAGAGAACGTTTTCGAAAATTTTTGGGAGACTGATTTGGAAGAAGTGAGAACTAATATTCTTAAATTCAAAAACATCCAAAGAGTAACTTATTTATCATTCTTGATTGATAAATTCAACAAATGTTTTCAGTTAGCACATTATCCTGACAAATGGCAAAATGCCAAGATTGTATCAGTTTTAAAACCGGACAAAAATCCTGCAGAAGCTTCTAGCTATCGTCCAATCAGCTTGCTTTCCTCCATCTGTGAACTTTTTGAAAAGGTCATTTTGAGTTTGCCAATGAATAGTTCGGATTCCGACATGGACATTGACATGGACTTGAACTTCAAACAAATCTAGCAGTACCAATTTGAACTATCTGTTATGATACCAGAAAGAAAGATCTGCAGAGGGTTCAATATAAAGTTTTGAAAATGATTCTGATTCTCCCTCCCCGGTATGCTACTAATGAGTTACAAAGAATATTCAATGTTGAAACATTGGAAGGAATATCGAATAAACTTATTATTGATTTCAGTCAAAAATGTTTGCAATTTTCTATTGCCACGAATAATGCGTTATGTATTTTATGCTATGCTATGTATTAAGGTTAAACCAATCCATGTTTTCTAGGAGGTGACCCCAAACTTTTGCACGACAGTGTACGATGTTCAACGGTAGTCGTCGTCAAGAGACGGAAATGGAGAACCCCAGTGGGGGTGGTGAAATCAGCATCCCAGCAGAAGTCTGCCGTTGGATTTCATTTGAACCAATGAGATTCGGTTGATTTTTTTTCGGATGCCTCTTTCCACAGTAGGCACACATTCAGTTTTCGTGTTTTCGTCAGATTGATTTTTTCCTTACATGTATCATATCGAGGCATGGGTCTAGACCATTCTGTGTTCTTGGTTCTTGAATGGCAAACGGGAAGGAAGAGAAATAGATGAAACAAAAGTGATACAAATTGAATACCGAGCAGATCAGAGGATTTCTCGGAATCGGATTGTTTGAGTTAGGTATTCTGTACTGCTTTTTTTCTGGTTAGAAATGTTGTTGACTGATGCTAGATCGATGTGAGCGATGCTTCCAATTGAAACACAACTCTTTTTTTTCGAATGGTTGATTTGTTACAAAAATGTATTACTTTACTTATAGCTTCCAAGACACCATTTGTTTGTTGAAACCCAGGAAAGTCTATCCACAATTTTCACTACTGATAGGGTAGTGGTATGGTAAGCAGCTAACACGCCGGATGATCAAGTTCGAGTTGAACGTTAAATTAAAGATCCAATAAAATTATAAAATTATCATTCCAATACCGTCCAATATCGTCTCAATTCCTTTTGTAAACTTCTTGAAAAAAGTTACGAGAGATATTTATTCATACGTTAAGAAGACTTCATAAAACGGAGTTATAGTGTAACTCTTTTTTCGCAGGTACCCTTCACTCCAAAATCTGTGCTAAAACCAACCAGACCACTGGATCATACCGCATCCAATAACTGCGACTTCGACCGTCAATCAACCAACTTCAGGCACCGCGAAAGGCAACCCCAGCCAACAAGAGGCAACAAACGCTGATGGCAAGGTCTTTCATCGAAATTACTCAAATTAGTATCGCTCTAATTCAATATCCAATCATCGGAAGGATGGGATTTTTTGCCGTTGCTCATCTGCCCGGATACCTATAGCAATTGACTATCTCTAGCCTAACTGGCCAGTTTGTGCCAAGGTTGGCCAGTTGGTTGGTTGGCTGGCTGGCTGGCTTTAGGTCGTTTGGTGATGAGTTTAACTTCATGGTTCGTCGATCTCGTTTGTTCGTCCGGTCGTTCATTCAAACCGATGGCTAGAGCTAGATGTCTACGGAGCAGCAATGGGGAAGGAGCACTTTTACGATCCACCACCCACTAATCGAACGCTCGTTAAAGGTTGAATGCCTTAGTAGAAACGCTGAGCTATGCTATGCAGGAAATTTGCTCCGAAAGAAGGACGCTATTGGTTATAGGCACTTACTGTTGCCATCCTCCGTAATGCTGCCGGTTTGATTGAGGTGATGGTAGCTGCTGATGCGATAAATTCGTGAGATGAAGGGAATCCGAATTCAATTCAAGAATATCATCCAATACCGTTTGATTGACTTTGTGCTAGCGTGGAGCTTATTGCTGCTATCAATGGGCGATAAAACAACTCATGGAGAACAAAAGTTGTGAATTAGAGCTTGACTTGCAAGACGTTCAATGAATAATTTATCATGCGTTTAATCGGAAGGACCGGAAGTGTATTGAAGTGCTTTCAGAAACAATAAGTTTGATGACAAACCATGAAAGGGAGAATATTTCGAAACTGTATTAAAACGGCCCGCTATGGATACTCTCAATTTATTGATTTTCTGTTACATTTTCTGCTGATTGGACTGAACATGATGTTTTCATATTTTGAAGTGAGAATTAACAAAATATATATCACGGTGCATCCCAGACCGCTATTATCAGCAAAATATCTTAATAAAATCTAAGCTCACCAGTCATTTTTCTTGGCTGATTGGGCACGTCAATATTACCCTCGTTTTCCCGGTCAGTCTACAGATAGCCGCGTAGTGTCGGTAACGATTGTTCCAATTGGCTAAGAATTTACACTACGGACTGTCTCTTCCGGTGGTAAAAGTTGACCTCACAGGTGATCCCTAATTCATGGTATAATGCGGCTTCATGTTTACCTTACCGTAATCCGGGGGTAAATTGATCACTGGGGTGAAATTGATCAGGTTGGTATCAACTAGCATTTCCTTACAAGGATGCTTAATGCTTAGTTGACATCGTAGACATTCCAAGTTTTCTAGTATATAGATGTCTAATGATGATTATGAACTAAGGAACAGTGCACAGTGGGACGGATAGGGGTTTTAGGAGGAAAGATGGAACTCACGCCTTCAATTGCGATTTTACGTAAAAATGATGTTCTAATAAGTTGTTTCTAATATAAAAACAATTTTTTTGGTCGTAACGAAAATTAGGGTGGCACTATGTAAAAAAAGATAATTATTAAAACCTTTTTATTTTAAGGAATATTGACATAGCTTGTTCTACAAAGTTGAAGATCGGAGAATTTTAAGCTGATTTGATGAAAAAAGTTTTTTCCTAGCTCAAAAAATTGACCGTTTTAGAGCATTTTTCGCTATTGATGTAGGGTGGCCCTTCAAAAATAGGTTTTTGTGTTATATTTTTTTATTTTTAGATAGCTCATCAAAGTTGTCATTCCTTCATCTTTAGACGATTGAGACGCATATTTTAAGGCCTACATAATTTTGACGGTGAATAGTTATAAACATTTTTCATGTAGAACAAACGTTTTTTTTACATGTAAATGTAGTTGGTCCAAAAAAAGATTTTTTTTTTTGCATGACAATTATTATCTTTCGGCTTTAAATCGGAATAAAAAACTAACTTATTTCATATTCTTATATACGTACTTCCGAAAAGAGTCAAAGGAGCTCAGCAATATAAATAAGGAGAAAAGTTTTTTGAAAATATCTTCTAAATTTACCTCACGGTTGAATTTCCTGACATGGCTCATCCCAAACTTCCGAATACTTCTGTTCTGGGATTTGCCGGGCTCTTTGGGAAACATTCTGATTGGAAGTAACGAATGCTCAATTACTAGTAATGTGTCCACCGACAAATTACTAGTAATTTGTCCACCGTAGGAGATATATTGTATCTGGAACGGTATATTACTAGAATACGATTTCTGATTATGACGCTGACTTTCAAGGCTAGATTAAGAAGAATGACTATATGCATTATTTGATCATGTTTGGATGTTTTGAATAATTAAGGCTATAATTTAGAGATAGCCATACCTGAAAATTGAATGTTTTTTTTTGGTTATCAAAAAGTCTTTAACTTTTCAACAGAAAAAAATTGTCAATATTCTTTTATTTTTTGGCATCGCGTCCCTACTGGAACAGATCATACTTCTCAGGTTATTGTTGTTAGGAGCACTTCCACAGTAATTAACTGAGAGCTTTTTTTGTCATATTTTTCATTTTGCATTCGTATATCATATGTATTAGTATCGATGATACTTTATGTCCAAGGAAGTAAATTAAATTTCCATTACGAAAAGACCCTTGTATCTATTTGTTTCCATTAGCTATATCTTCTATGTTTGCGTTTCAATTAGTCTTGAAAGTAATGGAAAGACAATTTTACTAAGAAACTTGAAATAATAAAAATTAAACACAAAAAAAAAAAACAATTTTTGATGGGCCACCCTACATCAATAGCGATAATTGCTCTAAAACGGTCAATTTTTGAGCTAGGAAAAAACTTTTTTTTTATCAAATCAGCTTGAAATTTTTCGATTTTCAACTTTGTAGAATAAACTATATCAATATTCCGTAAATTAAAAAAAGTTTTGATGGTTATCTTTTTTAACATAGGGCCACCCTCATTTTCGTTCCGACCAAAAAAAATTGTTTTTATATTAGAAACAACTTTGGAGAACATTATTTTTACGTAAAATCACAATTGAAGGTGTGAGTTCCATCTTTCCTCCTAAAACCTCAATCCGTCCCACTGTGCAGTGGGGCAAGTGGGTAATAGAATTCGCATAGTTGAGATTCTTCCAATTCTAGAACTTTAAATTGAAACAAATAAGGTTGTGTATATTTTTTAGCTTGACTCCCACCATATATGAGCAGCATGCTGAAATTGATTTTTATGAAAAATTGAAGAAAAAAATACAGAAAAAGTTTTTAAAAAATGTCTCCTTACTTTTCACTTGCCCCAAAAGTTGGGCAAGTGAAAAGTTTACCGTTTTGAACAATAAATTCAAAAACTAAAAGTTATATTCACGACTTCTATTAGCTTTAACACTTGTTAAGGCTTCCCAATGAACAATAACATAAGTAACATGTAAACAAAGAAAATGTTGTTCTTTTCACTTCAATTTTCTTCTGTTCAGTTATGTTAGTTGAAATGATTCGACAACATTATAACTGCAACGTTTCCAATGTTAGTTCTTAAATTATAGGACAGCAATTGCATTTCTGCTCTGTAGAATTTCCACCGCTCGTTATTTGTTTTTGAGAAAGTCGGATATGACGTCGGATAACTCTTCGGGAGAAATCAAACGGAATCCTTCAATAACGTATTTGGGTCTTTTTTATGTGGATAAACCTATACCCCATTTCTATGTTCTGAACTAGCTTTACATAGACATTCCACGAGATTTCCGTGTGTTCTTCAATATTGCAACTTTTCAGTCAACGCCTTCCTTTTAATTGGCTGCCCGAAGTAGACATATTGATATTGTAATGTTTGGCAACATCTTTTAGAGAATTTGCATGATTTCTAATAGCTTTTAACGCTTGAGTATAGTGTTTCTTGAATTATCAGCACGTTATGTTTTTATATGATAATTGCGAACCATGTTCACTTATGGCGACTTAAAGATAAGAAAATTGACGGTGTTTAAATTTAACTATTTTTAGGTCTACGTCGAATTAATTCTAAATCCTTGTTTATTGCAGTTTGAAACTGTCACAGAGGACAACTAAGAAGTGGTACAGGAAATTATTTTCGCAACTTTTTTCCACTGAAAATATTAAAATGAGATTGTACGCCGCCAACTTGTTACGGAGTAACAGTTGACAGGTTAACAATTTTTCACTCTATTATGCAATAATGGCTGAAAAATCTCAGAAATCTCTTACCTATCGTAATGTTCTCAATGGCCTCAAAGGTTTACGCATGAGTTTAAAACGTTAATTCACATATTCAGTAAAATATATCAATTGTTTTCACTTACCCCATTTACCCACTTGCCCCGCGGTTCCTTATTTCATTTTTATTTAAATCAGTTTTTCATAGAAATATTCACAGTTTTTGAAGGTGTAGGGGAAGGGATGGTAAAATGAACACCTTAAGGAAATAATCTTGTTTCTGATAGAAAAACAAGAATTTTCTTTAGTTCTATCGCACAACATCAAAAATAGGGATGTAATCTATAGCAGCGACATGGATTCAGACTAAAATAGCTAAATTTTTACATATTTTCATCCTGCACTATGTTAGTAAAATGTACAGCGGTTGTTGGTAAAACGAACTCCATGCAAAAAACGTGAGCAAAACAACCTAGATATGGATAGTTAGGGTGGTCTAAATAGTATGGTAAATGGCTGGGCATGGCGTACCATTGGTACTTAGGATAGCTAAAGGAATAAAATAGACCCCTCTGTGCGGTTTTTAGCCTCCTGCCCAGCAACTCCTATCCCTACCTCCTCACGATTCTGGCCAGAGTACAAGCAACCTTAGGGAAGATCGGGTTGACAACCCCGGAGGGAACTTTGGTCGTATGCTGACATGAAAAGGAGATGGGGGTTGCTACTGCAAGCCTGGAGCGTCTGTACTCCATGTTAGGAGCGGCTGACCATCGTCCGAGTGCCAGAGAAGAACTGTGCACTATGGTATTCCGAAATAGACCTGTGCGCCGCCGCGCCACGCCGCCGCCGCTGATTCATTTTACGTCACGCCGACGCTTATTGACGTATCGGCGGCGCGCCATACGCTGGTCTGCGCCCCGCCGCCGATTTTGTATTTTCACGCCGATTAATATTTCAGCTCGAAAAATATAAATTTAAAAAAAGGCCTAGGAAATATTTGGGCCTTACTTTAGGAATTATTGCAGGATGCGCAAAAGGATTTCTTCAAGAAGTTCTTCAGGGAATTATTTATTATATTCTCCAGGAATTGTAATATGGATTGCATCGAAAATCAGAAATTCTTCTGATAATACCTTTTGGAGTATCTTCAAAATTTTCTCAATATATGTAAATTTGTTCAGAATTGTTTCCAGATTTTTTTTTCAAATATAAAGTTAAAGTATGTGTCCATAAACTTCTGTATAAGTTACACTAGTCACCTCCGAGTCTATATTTATGAACTTGAGATTTCTTGCTCTTCCAGGATTTATCTGATATGCTTGTTATTAATTCGAGGTGACTTCATTAATTGCTTCAAAAATTTGTCTTCCAGGTTCTACCAGGAATTAGTAATTTTTAAAGGATTCCCCTGTGAACTCTTCAAGGAACTCATCGTAGGATTGCTGCATATTTTTCTGGAATACTTTCAATTTTTATTCGAATCTTCTTTAAGTATTATTTTCGATATTTCTTCATGAATGATTTGAAAAAGTTTCAAAAATTATTCCTAGAATTTGTCCATGCATTTCACAAAAAATATCTAAAAATTCCTTCAAAAACTTTCCAAAACTTTGTTTAGACATATCTTTATAAATTTATGTACGCAACTAACCAGAAATGCATGCATTTAACTCCTAAATCCCTTCCAATACTCCAAACGTGCCTCTAGTGATACATCTAGAAATCAGTAAAAGGAATACTCAAACGGATCTTTTCAGTGATTCTTCCAAAAGTTTTCCATTTTTTTCCTCAAGAGATTCTTCAAAGTATGACTTGAATGAAGGATGCTTTAATTTCTACAAAGAATTTATGTGGAAATAAGACACCTCTTAGAATCTTCAGAAAATTACAAAAAATCTTCATTGAGTTTTTCCAAGGATTATAACAAATATTTTTTCAGGTATTTAGAATTCTATCTAGGATTCCTCCTCTGCCCGCACCATGTATTCACCTTTGTCTATGTTAAGCCGTTCAAAGGTTGTTCCAGAATTAATTATCGGATTGCTCTAGTGATTTTTTCGTAAATAGTCTTGGAATTCCGCTGCTAATTTCTTCAAAGATTTTTTCAAGAACCTAGGCGAATTTTCAAAGAAAATTACTATAAATTATGGTAAGAATTCTTTTTAGAATTCCTTAAGAACTGTTTTTTAAAATTCTGCAGAAATTACTTCAACTACCATTACTACCAAATGCGTGAGAAAACATCGTTTGTAGCCACCTGCATAATTCGTTTTGGATTTGGAGGGGTTTTTCTCGCACAAATTATCGGAATGCAACGCGTATGTAGCGAAAATACTCCTTGCCGAAGTAAGTCCAAAGTGGCAATATCCAGTAAAATTGCCCAAAGATGGGAATTGAATCTGGAGGACTCTTAAATTACTGGGGGGAGATCCTCCAGTACCGGACAGCATCCAATACCGGACACCGTATGAGAAAAAAAGGAAGCTATTAAGTACACAGAGGAATGGTTGCGAACAACACGTGAAATGTATTATTTTTCATCATATATGAAAGAGGTTTTTGGAACCACTTGCACACTAAGTTAAGTAAAACTCATTACTCTTTTGAATGTTGCAAATTCATTTAATTGTCAGTAAAAAACCAATCCTAGAGTAAACAGTCAACAGAATTCGAGGCATTTCCAGATCGTTTCCGGTATTGGGTGCAGCCTTTTAATATTGGTCAATTTGATACCGTAATCTGGGGTATCTATTGATCAGTGGGGTAACACTGATCGATATGACTCATCCCATTAAAATTTTGTATCATCATTTATTGATAGAATATTTCCAAACCATGGATTGCGCTTTTTCATATATTCATAAGCTAATGAAATCTAAGAGTTTTGAGAAAATTGCGTTGAATTCATGCGAAAATTTGTCAACTTTTCGAAACAACGATTTCAATGGTTAAGGATGACACTGCCGAAGATTCATGTCTCACATAAGTTTTGCCAGCGATATGAGCAAGCGGTTCTCACTAAAAATGACACTGCAGAAAAAAAATCCGTTCTCAAGACTTTCATAAGAATGTTCAATCAGGCATCAAAAACGAATTAATGTTGAGAATGTAATATTTTCTTGGGAAATGGCCTGCCTTTAGGCGTATTCTGCGGTTCGAAGTGTTTTAATATTAAAATAACTCAAAAAGTAAATAACTTGTAAGCGTTTGACCTTCATATTCGGTTTCGGAAGTCATGATTTAAGTAAGTAACGACGTTTTCAATTTTACCAAACGTTGTTTACATAGATGATCAATTTTACCCCATATAATCCATATTGAAAACATCGCTGAAAACATTGTTTAAACATGTTTAAATCTTTCAAATAACAAAATACAGTATACAGTCACTAGCTACAGGTGGCAGTACTCGTTTTAAAATTGCAACATTTGCATTTTCAAATGAAATTTTCAATAAATATTCAAAAAAACTGATCAATGTTACCCGGGATTACGGTACTAAAATACATCATCAAAATGCAATGTCAAAATTCATACTTATATTTTCAAATTTATTATTGTACGCTACAGAAACGAATATTATCGCACCAAGACCGCATTAAATAAATAATTTTTGAATTGCGAATTTAGCGGCTTAGGTGTCCGGTACTAGGAGATCTCCCCAAACTTATTGTGTTTTTTTATCAACAAATTCTGTAAAACTTCCTCTAAATATATTTTTTAAATTATCTAAGAAGGTCTCTAACATATTTGTAGAGGAATGCTGCCAAAGATTCTTTCTAGATTTTTTAAATTCAAGCGTCATTTCAAGAATTCCTCATTAAATTCCTCTATGCATTTTTTAAGGATTTTTCAACACATTTCTCTAATTTCTCAGGAATATTTTCAGGGATTCCTCAGATGACTTCTGCACAAGTTCTTTCTTGGAAGACTGTTTTCTCCATATGTACCGGCTAGAGTTTTCTTGAATTAATTCGGGTGTTCCATGTGGATTTTATTTTTGAACATTCGTGTTCTTGTACCTTTGAGTATTCCTGCAAAAAATACAAATTACCAATAATTCCCTATGAAATCTTTCTAGTTAATAATTCATGGGTTCCTTAGAAGATACCTTCATATATTCCAGCGATAATTTCTTCAAGCTCCGTCCATGTATCTTTTCAGAAAATATGTCTAAACTTCATTCTCCGAATATTCTTTCAAGATGGTTTTGAAATTTTATTAGGTAATCCCTATGAATGTTAGCAGAGATTAATACGAATTAACGAATATAGGGCAACAATTTTAATTGCTCTATCGTTTGAAGAACACACGCCCTATAGTTATAAATAGTCCATAAATATGAATCAATGTTTGATGAAATACATGAATATTCATCACTTATTTTGAGGATTGGGCAAGATACATACATATATACTCATATATGTTTCTTTAATAATGTTAAACATATTTAACATATGTTAGCTTAAAATCCATACTGCTTCGCTATCAGTTATAATAGAATTTGATACATTTTTTTCGTCGAAAAAAATAAAGTTTCCAAATTGTATTTTTGTATGTATAACATTTACCGTTCCCTACCAAGTGAGCTAGGTTGTAATAAATTATTAGTTGTACCAAAACCATTCGTTTCTTGTTCTCGTTATCCGGCCTAGTAAAGTCAATACAACGTAGGAGAAGACATCATGGCCGCTCGAAACAGTGATTCATAACTGGCACTGTGAATTAATCAAAGATATGGCGATTTTAATATAATGCCATCTATCAAAAAACATGTAAAATTCTACCAACACAAAAACCCTTAACATATTATGCACAAAATAAAATTATTAATTCAGCAGCTCTGCTTATACAAGCTTGAGTATTAAGGTTTGGTAATGTTTTTTCTTCATATGAATAATTATTTAAATATAAAATACCTAGCCGAAGATTTATTATAACGAAATCTTGATTTATTACCAAAATGTCCGAACATTTGAAAAAAAAAAATGAAATGGAAAAAAAATGGAATGGACGCCGCCGCCGCCGGTGCAAAAATGCCCTGACGCCGCCGCCGATTAAAAATATTTCGGCGCACAGGTCTACTCCGAAAATCTAGGAGTTGATGTCAGGCCCTGCAATCCAGCCGTAAAAAAACAAGCAACGAATAGTCAACGAGAGAATACGAACCGGAACAACCAACAATCAATTCCTGAGTCAAATGGCTTTCAAATCTATCCAATTAATCAGCCAACACAAAGTTATTTAATGCAGTTGTAAAAATTCGAAGAGGAGAGATTCGACTCTGCACATTTTGAGGACTCTCACTTGCATTAGAAAATTGTGCTCTCGATGGTTTAACATCTGCAAAAGTCAATCGAATTTTTTTTGCATATACTCACTTCGACTCGTAGCCACTAATGGCATCGATAAGATACTGTCCATCGCTCCTCATTTACCTAAAAAAATATTCAATGACATTTTTCACTTAAACGAAGCTTGCTTCGATCGAATTATAAAAAAATAAAGTGTACGGAAGAAATGTCAGGAAGGGGTGTTTCAAAATTTATGACATGCTAGCGTAAAAATCTGGAATTTACAGTTACATGGTGTAAATGTACACCATGTTCAAAACATAGTAGGGGTCCAGATAGTCATAGCGTTAAACACGCAGCTATTCAGCAAGACCAAGCTGATGGTCGTGGATTCGAATACCACCTAAGTAACCACAAGCATTATATCATTGCATTAATTTTATCGAAAATCAACATTTGTTGCATTAATAATGTTATCATGCATTTATTCAATAACTGTCAAGCAATGACCCATTTGATTAGATTGAAGCATTATTTTAATTCAGCATTATGTTAAGCGTCTAGAGTGAATATACAGTTATGCTGTCATACAAGATTATATAACCTCATTAAAAGCACGCGAATCTGTAATAAATAAATAAGACGATCGAGTACGCTCGCACTCGCTAATTACGTTTTGTGGGATATGGAAGAAGAGCATTTTTTATAATGAAATGAATTTCTTCTATCACGAACCCCCATTTCATGATCTAAGGATATATGTATTCATTCAGAATTATGTTGTATTTTATCTATGAGACTCTTTTATTCATATGCAGCGAGAAAAAATGTCGCTCAATTTCTCTCCCCTGAAATCTTTTCAATGCGCTAGGGCTTTGTTTTGTGGGTTAAGTTCTGTTATTTTTCTCTACCAGGAAGAATGGTGATCAAACTCTTTCTATTGATGTTTCATTTGGTGTGGAAAGGAAATCACTGTTGTTCAATCGCCGAAGAGAATTCTTTCTATTCGTAATAACTGGCCGAATAGTCATGGTTAACACACACAGTGGCTTCGTTTATAAGAAACTTTTATCCTACCTTTTCACATCAGCAGCTTTAGCACATGACACCAACGCACACCATCATCCTAGTTGTGAGTTCGAATCCTGATTCCAACAAAAAAAAACATTGAGATGGTAAAGAACACCATTGGACTCATTATTTTGTTTACTCTCAACGCATGCCCTAAATATACATAATTTTAAGCTAATATACAGCTAATATATGAATCCTAAAAATACAACCATAAATGCTTTAGTAGGGCTTGTGCATTAAAACTGCGTTACCAAGTATTGCATTAATTTGGTTGTTGTGGTGCCCTTTTCCACTTTAATTATGCTTTATAAAGCTCTTAAAGATTATGTCACTTTAAAACAAAATCTGATAGCTCACTATAGAGCAAACATAAAGTATTCATATACAGCTTCGTGGTAACTTGGGTAGAACAGAGTAAATGTGCAGCTAAAATGATGTAATATTACAACAATTTGCATTTTACTGTACTGCTGTATCATATTCAACTTTGTTTCGGTTCCCAAGATCCGTTTTCCACAACGCACAAAAGAAGGCGTTCAACTTCAACACCATTTCACGTACCAATAATGACTTTCTCCTCCCCAGTTTAGACACTTATTTGCACCCACACTAACGTCCCACTCCCCCCGTTTCTGAGAGCCATAAAAGAAATAATGGGCCCGACAGGCAGGGCGGCGTTCATCTGCGATGGGAATAATCTGCAAATAATAAAGAGCTTACACGGCTGAAAGCTGCTTTGATTAATGATCGTCTTTTGTGTGCTACGAATATAATCTTCTTCTCTCTAGCAAACTCCACTTCAATATATACGAACTTCGTGGCAATTGAACAGCAGCGACGCCACTCGCAGTTTATCTGTCGTTGAAAAAGTTCGGCGTTTCTTGTGTGAACATTTGGATTGTTGCGAGTCCTGATGGCGTACGTTTCTACATTTTCTTACCAGCAACGGTTCCATTTGCGCCATGTCGAACAAATCACAATGATGGCTGATTAAGTGCGAATACGGGGATACATGTGCGGGTGAAAGTCGTGAAGGACAAATTTTGCATTACATACATACCAGCAGTGTGTCATTTTCTAGCAGGGAATGGAAAAGTAGGAAAAAAGTTGGGACCTTTCTTGGTCTAGTGGTAACATCCACGCAAGGTGTCTGGGTTCGATTCCCGGTCGGTCCAGGATCTTTTCATAATGGAAATTTCCTTGGCTTCCCAATCCAATTGAAATCCAATCCAAATCCAATTCAAATCCAATCCAAATCCAATATAAATCCAATCCAAAGTCCAAAACCACATCCAAACCAATTCTCCGTTTTGAATGAAAAACTATTTCCAGAAATTCATCGAAACCTTAAGCTGGATATAGATGAAATGAAAAATTCTCTCTTCTAGCCATAAATAGCTCCCTAAGTGAAAATTAACCTTCTGTTCGACCGGTCATATTTCGGATACTATGTGCTTCTCGTTGATTTATCACAGGTGTTTCGTTTCAATTGCCAAAACCATTCAGAAAATGGTATAACCGCAAAAAGACCCCCATACAACATCGTTGTCATTGGCTTGGATTGTACCAACAGCTAGTAGCTCAACGGCATACGAGGAAAAGGCTGCTGGTAGTCCGAAAAGGTTGGCTATATCTCAAAAGAATGAAACCCTGATAAGGGACCTTAACCGCGTCGCGTGACCGAAATGGTGATAGCCTTTCGCCTCCATACAGAAAACCGATGGCTGACTGAGGGATATTTCATTCGGGGGGTTGACAATTTCCGTCCGTTTTCCATCTCCCAGGGGAACTGTGCGAGGAAATATATTTTTAATACCTTTCATCCTACCACCTCCATGTCGGCGGACTCGTTGAGCGTATGTATGTCGGCATCGTTTTGTGGTGGGCTGGTCAAGCAGACGAGAAGATGAAAGTGACAAAAATGGGAGGCCCGATCAGGAGGAAATAGCAAGCTTGCAACAATCACGTACCAAAATGAGCTATAATACCTTGACTTGCTACAATGTTCAACATTTTTTTGCTCTCAGTTTGAAGGCTCAGACCTTTTGATCCATAAAGTGTGGTCCACTTAAGGTGAAGATGAATCGAAGCCAAACCTCAAATTTTCAAGAGCACGGATCTGGAGAACCAAACATCCGTTTGAGCTGAAAACCTAATCGATTGGTCACCACCAGCTAGTGACCAATCGATTAAGTTTTCTGCTCAATCGGATGTTTGGTTCTCCAGATCCGTGCTCTTGAAAATAACAAGTTTGGCTTCGATTCATCTTCACCTTAAGGCTTACACGGTTGAAATAATTAAGTTTCTGTTAGATATCAGGGATTTTCTTGCTTACATTTAGGCGTTTTCATTGCAATTCTTGAAATTAACTATTCATTACACTGCGGAACACGTTTTTGTCTCCAGCATACCTCTATTTACTTGATTAAGGGTTGCTGAATCCATTGCCATTTACTGAAATATCATAGCACGTCTAGTTTTTGAGATATTGATTGTTGAAAATGCAAGAATTGACAATTTCAGCGAACTTGCATGCAAGTTTGCAGGCTTGTAAGGCAATTAATTTGCTTAATTTGCCACAGAATTCAAACTTTATGTGTATAACAATACTTATCATCAAAGTTTATAATACTTTTGATGCGAAAAAGTTATTTTTTGATGGTTTAGAAAAGTATTGTATTTTTCCATATAACAGAAACGAATAATTTTATATGGAGACTGCAAGCATGTCGAAAAAATCGGTTTAATCTAAATTTAATCGTGAAATTTCAACCAAAATATATCTTAAACGAAAGTTTAAGTCCTCTTTTGCATGCTTGGTGGATAAGATCACAAAAAAGTTTGATAAAATATACTTTAAAATTTAGGTAAACATCAATATAACCAATGTTTTATACAACTTTGGTGACCTGTAGCTAAAAATTATGACGTGCTGGGAAATTTCTGAGAACGGCATCACATTCAACAACCCCAAACCTACTAGAGACACATAATTTGATCCTTGAGACACGCAAAAATGTCATTTTTGTTGCGCTGGATTATTTCTTTAAATATTGCATTATTAAGAATTAAGCAAGCATCTTCGGATTCAGGGAGCTAATATTCATTATGTAGAGTCGTTTCAAAAAATAACAATAATCGAACTGACAAGTGATCAATTTCGCCTCGAAATGGGATCAACCGATTTTTTTTAAGGGATAATTTTAAGCACTATAAACACACTTGTTAGAAAATTTTGGCACATGAGCCAATGAGGCTGAACGTCGTACTTGTTTTCCTGCATTCAGTTGTTTGCGGAGGTGTATACGCAACGAGGTTCGCCTACCGTTCATGTTTGTGGGCGTGTTCGTGTGGCTCACAACGCTGCTAGACTTCCCGCTGTTTGAGTGTTGAAAAGCATCAGCATTTGCTGCCTGGCTTGGCCCGCGGTTTCGACCTGTGCTTTTTGGGCCGGCCTGCGTGAGAGATGATTGTTAGGCGAGCATTGTTTATAGTTGACAGCCGTATACCCACCCTGATTGTTTGGCATTTTCAACATTATTAAAAACAGAAAAGAAAAATCATGAAAAATGATCAATTTCACCCGAAATTACGGTAAATGCAACACTTCAAAACGACAAAATCTTATAACAGCAAGAAAAATGTGCTCTTCTGTGGAAAATAAGATATGCCCATTTTTCAATAGTTTATTCCTGGGAGGGAGAAACCAATTCAAAATTTATGTACGTCATAGTGAGCCGAGATTCCGCTGTCACTAACTGTTACTGTGAGCCCAGGTCTCAAACATTGGAATAACATGAAAAAAGCGCGTAACTGATTAAAACACATTTTCGTATTTCTTCAAAAGTGATAAAAATCGAATAAAAATCAATTCATGCACATAATGCAAGTAATGTCACGTGAGCACCATTTAATCTGATTGAACATAAAGCATTGAAAAACGCAGCGTTCTACTTTTTCCAATGAAAATGAATATTTAGTGCATAGAAAACTGTGGTCCTTTTTTCATGTTTGTCAGGAAAGATCGAAGGTGCACAACAAAAGGAATCTACCGATTTTCTCGAAGCCTGCCTTGATTGTTGTTGGCATACTGGAGTTATTATGCATGGCGCGAAAAATTCTCGCGCCGACTATCTTAAAAAACGCTTGTAGATCGCCGCAGGTACTTCAAATCGTTTTGGTGTCTTCTGCGCGATCGTGCCTTGAACAATCAGGAATAATCGCGCAGAAGACACCAAAACGATTAGAAGTACCTGCGGCGATCTACACGCATTTTAAGAAGTTTTCAAGATCGCCGTCGCGATAAATAATCGCGCAATGCACAGTATCTTGCAGTTCAAAATATCGTTGTCTTATATTTCGTGTGTAGTATCGGTGCCTCCCTCCCAGGTTTAGTCATGAAAAACAATAATTTCCATTATTGGAATAGATTCGTAGAAAGATTTCCAATCGATTGGTGCAAGAATCTTGAAAATCTATCTGGGCGTTAGTATTTTATTAACAGTAAAAATCTAACCACTTTTCGTGACGCAAGTGATTTTCGTTTTTCGAAATTGTACCGTAAAACGTGGTATCTTTGATAATGCGGGGTACTTTGATAGTCCATAAACCACCACATACTAAACGAAATATCATAATTTCTGTTAATCAGTTAAGCATAACAAATGCAAAACTAAAGAAAATTAGTATGACACTTCATGTAAGAGCGGTTTTCATATGAATCAAGAACATTTGAGGCTTTTTATACGAATATGAAAAATTTACACAATTTTAGCATTTTCTAAACGCTTACAAACAATCTATTCTACGATCATTATTTGATGTAGTTTTGAATAGTTGGCCACTTATCTTCGATGGCCTAGTTATCGTAGAACTTGAGTAAGGTCTTAAATCTTTTAGCGAAAAGCATTTTCACAAACTGAGACCATTTGTGTAATCTAAGGCAGAAATTTCCATACAACGTTAAACGCCTAGAGGTATGCAATGCCCTACAAATGTTCGTTATTCATTCAATTTATTTCGATTCATACTTTATTATCAAAGTTCCATAACAGAAAACCAACTTTCGATTATTTGAAAAATTATACATCCATTCAAAATAAATCTTTTGGCAATCTATCGACTGCAATCGATAGCGAGGATGCCAGTACTTGTTTTAAAAATACAGTCGACTCTCCACAACTCGATGTTCTATAACTCGATATATTCTATAACTCGATGGATTTTTCGGTCCCTTGAAATTCCCATACATCTTGCTCTCCATAAGTCGATATTTCTATAACTCGATGTCTCCACTAGTCGAAGTCACATGTGAGGTAAATTTCCCTCCATAACTCGATATCTCTCTAAAAATCCTTTTTATACAGGGGAACATGGATCACTTCTTGTTTGGAAGTGAAGAAAGACTTGCAAGTTGTAATGAAAGTTGACAAAACCTGAATATAGCATTATTGATTTTCAGTAAAAATAAGTGTTTCCTCGAGAATTTTGAGAAAAGTTATTTAAATATGATATTTTAAAATGCTATCAACAAAATAATATTGCTTTCTTACTAATGTGATCATAAAAGTATTGGAAGTACAGAAATTTGATCCTTTGATTTTAGGATTTTTTTGTCGGTGTGTTCTATAACTCGATAATTCTATAAGTCGATCGTCCCTTGGATATCGAGTTATGGAGAGTCAACTGTATAAATTATAATTCTTTGAAACAGCATGCATAAATATTCAAGTTTTTTTTTCGAAAAAGTAAGAGGTTGTTTCCGAGATACGACCTCCAAGTTGACGTTGGATAACGTTAGCTTCTTCTATTTCCCGTCACAAACTTATGTAAGATTTCTACTTATAAAAATCCAATCAATTTTCATACTATTTGTTGCATGTCAATTCTGACGTATTATGGACATTGTGTGTTATTATTTTGGTGATTCGGTTACCACTTCAACACCGATAGAATCGGTCGATGGAAGAAGAAGCATGAGCGGTAACTCTTGCTCCCTAACAAAGATTTCGGTTGAACGTTAGGTCCACGCATAATCCACTAATTTTGATAATTATAAAAATGTAAACAATCAATTTTTGACAATTGAACCCCGCTCAAGTTGGATCGCAAAAAATCGGCAGAGCGAACTTCGTTGTGTTTGGGTCGAACCTGGGAGGGAGGCACCGATACTTCACAAGAAATATAAGATAACGTTATTTTGAACTGCAAGATAACTCCAGCTTGCCAACAACAATCAAGGCAGGCTTCGAGAAAATCGGTAGTTTCCTTTTGTTGTGCACCTTCGATTTTTCTTGACAAACAAGAAAAAAGGGCCACAGTTTTCTATGCACTAAATATTAATTTTCATTGGAAAAGGTAGAACGATGCGTTTCAGATTAAATGGTGCTCACGTGACATTACTTGCGTTATGTGCATGAATTGATTTTCATTCGATTTTATATCACTTTTGAAGAAATACGAAAATGTGTTTTGAGCAGTTACGCGCTTTTTTCATGTTAGTCCAATATTTGAGATCTGGGCTCACAGTGACAGTTCGTGACAGCGGAATCTCGGCTCACTATGACGTACAGAAATTTTGTATTGGTTTCTCTCTCCCAGGGTCGAACCTGGGGTGGATCCGGTTTTGACCCGACCCAATAAAAAAACGTTTTGACAGCTGTTAGAGCGGATCCAGGGCGAACCTAGGTTCGCCCCAGCAATGAACGAAAACGCCATAAGATTGGTTGCTTTAGTGAGTTTCGAAGCCAGTTTGAGGTTCAGGAACTTCTCCATGAACCGCGAACTCTATGTTCTCCTCTTTGATGAAATCGATTTTAAATTTGCGTACCGTAAAACGGGATAACTTTGAAAATGCGGGTAACTTTGATAGTGCGAGACCCACAACATACTAAACAAAATAACAAAGTTTATGTTAATCAGTTAAGCAAAACGAATGCAAAAGTGAAGAGTATTAGCATGACACTTCATGTCAAAGCTATTTTTGTTGGAATCAAGTACATTTCAGGATTTATATGCAAATATTGAAAATTTACAATATTTTAGCATTTTTGCAACCCTTACAAACAATCTGTTCTACGATCACTATTTGATGAAGTCATAATGAGTTCGTCACTTATTCTTGACAGCCTAGTTGTAGTAGAACATGAATTCGGTCTCAAATCTTTTAGCGAAAACCATTTTTAGAAACTGGGGTCATTTTTGTAATCTAAGCAAGAAATTTCCATATAGCGTTAAACGCCTAGAGGTATGCAACGCCCTATAAATGTTCCGTAGTTCATTCAATTTTGTTCGATTTGTACTCCATTTTCAAAGTTACCCCAAAACAGAAAACCAACTTTCGATTTCATGAAAATTATATATCCATTCAGAATAAATCTTTTGGCCATCTGTCAACTGCAATCGATAGCTAGGATACCAGTACTTGTTTAAAAAATATAAATTATAATTTTTTGAAACAGCATGCATAAATATTCAAGTTTTCTTCGAAAAAACTATCAAAGTTACCCCGTTTTACGGTACATGTAAACTTCAAAACGTCAAAACCTTATAACAGCAAGAAAAATGTGCTTTTCTATGAAAAATAAGACATATCTCGATATTTCCCAATTTTTCAATAGTTTAGTCATGAGAATCAATAGTTTTCATTGTTGGAGTAGATTCGTAGAAAGATTTCCAATCGATTGGTGCACGAATCTTGAAAATCTATCCCAGCGTTAGTAAGTTATTAACAGTCAAAATCTAACCACTTTTCGTGACGCGAGCGATTTTTCGTTTTTTCGAAATTGTACCCCAGATGTTGCCGTAAGACGTTGTCCAACGTCAAAAAAACCAGTGGCAAAACACAAAAAGTCGATATTGATTCTTCATTAGGGCTTATCTGCAAGCATGGCAAACACTCACTTGAATAATGCGTTCCCTGCACTCACATCCACATTCAATCAAGAGCGAGGTTGTCGTTTCTCCAACAAAGCTGAGTGTTTCAGTTTTCAATGCGCTGTCTACTTCAAGTTAGATAAAAAAGGAAATAGAATGATTCACTACCGAATCCGTATGCCGAAGTGCAGTAGCGAATGAGTCAGTGAGTGCGAATCTGTTAATTCTGTAACCAATAGGCAAACGTGAAGCAAGCATATTATCCAGTGCAGTGGTGAAAAATGAATTTTCTTAAGGAAAAATATTTTAGTTACAACGAACTCATGAACTCATCGCAGTGCAAATTGTGTAACCGTGTTTTGAAAGGTCAGCTAACATTCAATCTGAAGCGGCACATGGCCTTAGTGTACAAAAACGCCTTTGAAAAATCCAAAACGAGAAACCGGACATCAAGAAGAGTGTGTTCCATTGATCGCCCAATAAACGGCACACATTTGAAACAAAACGCATGGATTCTGCGAGAGTAAAGAAATCATGCGTAGAAATGATGGCGATTGATGCAATTCCTTATCGTTTTTTTTAACAAACGGGGCTCAGGCATCTAACAGACGGAATACAACGAGAGTTGAATCTGTCAATTAACCGGAAGTCGGTAGTATTATGGGTAGAAGAAGCAGCTGACTGCATAAAACGTAGAATAGCAAGATTGTTGAAAAACAAAATGTTCAATATCATCATTGATGCTGCCAGCCGTTTTAATCGAAGTGTGCTAAGCATTACTGCGCAAATAGATAAAGCCGAACACGGTTAAAAGAAACAAGGTATTATACTCCGAAAAATGGCATTTGGCAGTGACGTCAATCCTATCGCAAACTCAAATGAGTGCAAAAGAAAGCAAGGCTTGCTCTCTTTTACTATCCGGTAAGCCTCATGCTTGACGACACATGTTTTGATTGAAAACCGTTGTTTACACGTGGGAATAGCCCACCTTGTTTTGTCTACCGTGATGCCGAAATAAAACTATACTGCCTGGGACTTATTGGCATGTCCGTTCGAAATACGGCTCATAATCTTGCAGAAGAAATCAAGCTCGCTTTAGCTGTGTATGATTTGGAGGTTTCTCAAGTGTACTCGGTATCCAGCGATAATGCCGGCAATATGCTTAGCGCGGTCCGGCTACTCACTGAGCATCAAACGGACGAATTACGTGACATGTCGTTTTCAAGGACAGAAATTAATCAGGAGCTGGACTCGGAAGAAAAAGCCAAGTAAACGATTTTTAACAGTTGATAGTTTTTGTGTCACATAAAATGTAAAGCAATTTTTAGCGTGACGAAGTAATGGCTGAACACTCCTAGGCATACTCGGATCATTTTGATGAAAATTTTTAGCTTGACAGCAGCCTGGCTGCTTGTTGATATTCAGTTCGCACCCCTAAGTTTTTTCATGTCTCTTCCGAAATGTCAGATAGGAACAACCCCAGCGTTAAAACTGTGGCATTTTTGTCGACAAAGTGAACGTCAAACATGGTCAAAAGTGTCAAGGTTCATATTTGGAACCATTTTAAAAATTAAAGTTTAAATATGGTATAGCCGTTATTTGAGCTGGAAAAAAATGCTGAAGTAGTTGAAATAACATACTCTTTTGTGTTATTTAATAAAAACAAGAATTCATTAAAAATTTTAGTACCTAATTACGCAATCAACGTGTGCATCACAACCTTAAACTCTTTCGGAAGAAGACCTACTGGTCGAAGAAGTGTAATAATATTGATCATTTTAAATCAGCGCTGTCATAACCACAGGGCATATTCCATAGCTATATATAGGTTGAGTCCCCCAGTCTATTATGAAATAAAGTTAGTTATCATGGCTACCGTGCACTAAACACCGCGTTTTATTCTGCTGGTTTTTCGAGAATTGTTACAAGAAGATTGTAGAATCACATCTTTAACGACCTTTTATTCTACGTTTTTTGACGAAGGTGAACTCCGTGTTAAGCTTCACGGGCTCTTCTCTAGGAACAGAAGCTTAATGGACACAAACGTCCTAGAGTACTGGTATCAACCTGAGGGGTGCGCTCTCGAACATTTTGATCATTCAATTAGAACACATTTTTCTTTTCACCAGTGCTAACCGTTATTTGTTTGCTTGTATCGCAGGAAACCATTTTCAAGGTGCACACTTAAAATACTTTACACAAAGTTTTTGTAATTTGATGAGGGCAATAAGTCCAACGCATCAGCTGAAACAGATAGTTTCTAACCGTATGTTAGTATAAATATATTTCAGAAAAGTTCTGAAATATTACGCATCAATATGACCAAGTAAAACGTTTCTTCAACAGTTGATTGTTTCTGTGTCACATAAAATGGCAGCAGCCTGGCTGCTTGTTGATATCCAGTTCGCACCCCCTAGGTATAAGTAGGAGTTCATCGATCCATTTTTATACGACTTGTCAAAGGTGATAGAGGGCGAACACGAAATTATTACGACACATTCAACAGGGCATAACTTTTCTACACGGAGAAATATTTTTATCTAATTTTTGAGTTTACTTTACCCAAAAATTAAGTATATCGATTATAGTTTCAACCCAAAATCTCTCGGTTTTCTCTTTCTCCCACACGAATGTTGTCAAAAATAGAGAGAGCTGCATCTACCCAATGGGGGTACTTTGGCCCAATAAGCCAAATTTGGGTAAATGCAACTTTTATTATGTTTGGGTCGAAAGAACTCAATTTTGCGTTAAATCAACCCAAAATTGAGTATATTTTTCTAATGGAATTAAAGCCAAACTACCTAGTGGAAACCTAGGAATTTTAGCCAAAATTGAGTTATTGGGCTCAACTACGGAATTGCGTTGAAACAACCCAAAATTGAGTTGAATTCCGTCTCCGTGTACCATTGGGTAAAAATCAACCAAATATTGTACACTTTCTCATTGATGTGTATTGTTTACATGCTATCAAACTCGAAGTCGTGGTTTTCGATTCAACGAAAATGGAGGTGAACCAACGCGAGTCGAGAGAACAAATTCTTTCCAAACACCTGGAATTTCCTAACCTGTCGCACCGGCAGTTGGGAAAAATGTTGAACATTCACCATTCAACCGTCTCCAGAGTGTTGGAGCGGTTCCAGGAGCGGTTGACGTTGGACCACGGCAAAGGAGCTGGAAGAAATCCGGGACCGGAGAAGAAAAAGACGGAGGGAAAGGTGAAGCGGATGATTCAAGTAAATCCCAACGTCTCAAGCCGTGATTTGGCTAAAAAGATCGGCATGTCGCAGAGCTACGTCCAGAATGCAAAGAAGAGAGCTGGACTACAAACATACAAGGTACAGAACTTCCCAAGCCGCGATGAGCGGTAACAATCGACTAATTTACTAAAACGCGGGCATGGAAGCTTTTCCGAGAAGATGCTGACAAAATATGGCTGCTGTGTGATGGACGACGAAATGTATATAAACGCCGATTTAAAGCAAATTCCGGGGTTAGAGTTTTTCACCGGCAAGAGCAAGTTCGATGTGGACGACAAATTTAAGAAGAAGAAAATATCGAAGTTTGCCTCCAAATATCTCATTTGGCAGGCCATCTGCTCTTGCGGACTGAGGAGTGAGCCTTTCGTGACAAAGGGCACAGTAAATGGCGATATCTACAAATCTGAGTGCCTCGAGAAGCGCCTTTTGCTGTTCTTGCAACATTACGACGACGTTCCGCTATTTTGGCCAGATTTGGCATCATGCCACTATTCTAAAAATGTTCTGGAGTGGTATGAGGCCAATTTAGTCCATTTTGTTCCAAAGGACATGAATCCGCCAAACTGTCCGGAGCTGCGCCCAGTGGAGCAGTACTGGGCAAATAATGAAGTGGGAGCTTCGGAAGCGCAAGAAGACAGTCAAAGACGAGAAGGACATGTTAAGAAAATGGAAAAAAAATGAGAAACTGGTACCGCATGACACTGTAAAGACTTTGATGGAGGTCATCAAGCGAAAATGCCTTCAATTTAACACTCATGGCTCCATCGATTATTATTATTTTTTTTTATTTTTGAAGTAAATATATGTTTAAAACTACCCCAAAATTTGGTTTTATTCTAAAAATTATAAGAAAATTGGCATGACATTTTCGGAGTCGCAATAATTGCGTGTTCGCCCTTTAGAGTATAAGTTATAGCAAAACAACGACAAAAACAAAATTCCGGTAGTATCGTTCTATAGGAATTTCTGATCCATTTTGGAACTTTAACGAAAGTCGACCATTGCATTACACCCCAACCTCTTTTTTTTGCAATTTCTGATCGTAATAGGCTGTTTTTCATCACGCCAATCTGTAATGAAACGGCCTTCTTTCCTCAACTGTTTTGAGTTGCGTAATGAATCATTATAATGATAAACGTTGAATATTGACCTAAGTTTGTGTTAAAAAAGCACCTTCTCAGCTCTTTATAGAGCAAAATTTTTATTCAGCTGTCATTACCATTATTGAACAATAATTAAACATGAATGCTTGTTTGTGGCTCTGAATTGTTAGTTGGGTACACAACAATTTTTCAGAAATTGTAAAATTATGGTAAATGCATTCCGATATAATTTCTGATAACCTCAAGTGGTCTTCTACGAAATTGCAAAAAATGTTGTACGTAACTCGTTGTCGAACTCGATTTTTACAGCACTCTTCGTTATTAACCTACTCGGCAAGCTCCGTAGGATAAACTTACGACTCGTGCTGTAAAAATCATCATTCCGCAACTTGTTCCGTAAACTACTATTGTCATGCACTTACTAATAGAAGTTTACCGCATTTTTTATGGTATTTTGCCTCATATTTCCACATTATTAAGAGGATGTTGCTATTGAATTACAATACCATGATATGATATTTGTTTGCCATGTTTTTCTGCTTGGGTCAGACGGTCAACTTTTTTTTTCTTCTTGCGATTTTTCGTGAGGATACGTGGAAGACCGAAACTGTCGGCTTAACTGTTGATTGAAATGGCACCTTCCCTGTCCCTGCGCTGACCGTAGCTTTTGACGGTGCGGTCCTATTGGACGACAAAAAAAAGTTGGAATCGGTCCGCACAAAGATGCTACTGTATCGAGTGCTTTATTTCGCATGAGGCATCGTCTTCTCAGTTGGCATTCGGACTAAAGAAGTGTGAAGCGGCTTCCGAGGAGGACGACGACGTGATCAAAGTGGGATAATCGTTTGATCAGGAGTTATTGTATTGGGATTCTGCCATTACTCCGGTTGGCTTTTCACTTCTGCGCTTCAATTAACGGTTTGGGAATAAGGGACGCAATGGTGGGCCTTCAGGAAAAAAAATGGACGTTATGTGGGGACATTGCCTAGCAGAAATGTATTCCCCCGTGAGGCATGCGTTGTACGGAAGTGAGTAATTGAAATGGATGACGAAATAGATAAATATATGGTCGTTGAGAACTGACAGTTGTGCACATTGCCAGCAAGATCGATAATCTAGAATGTGACAAAAACTCTATTGCTTCGGAAAATGTTCCAATGAAATCATCTAGAGGAAATTTTTAGTACAAACTTGTACCACATTTTGTACGAATTTGTGTCATTAACAACATTCAGTTAGTCGTAGAAATTTGCAGGCGGTTCAGTCCTTGACCATTGTTGACTCCTTCCTTTTTGTTATCTAAGACAGAGATTTGATGTTAATCTAAAGTAAGATTTACTTTTAACAATCTAAAACAATCCTGACTTGTTTCTCCGGCAGCTGAAAATATTCGTTTTTTATGAAAATAAATCATAAAAAGCGTAAATTGTATTTGTATTGCTTTTGACCACTGATCTTATAAGTTCGAAAAGATTTTTTTTTATCGCGCATACATTTCAATAGTAAACATGTACCTTCACTTAACATGCCTATTATATACAGAAAATAACTTTCGAATGGGGCCCAGATAGCCGTAGCGGTAAACGCGCAGCTATTCAGCAAGACCAAGCTGAGGGTCGTGGGTTCGAATCCCACCGGTCGAGGATCTTTTCGGGTTGGAAATTTTCTCGACTTCCCAGGGCATAGAGTATCATCGTACCTGCCACACGATATACGCATGCAAAAATGGTCATTGGCACAGTAAGCTCTCAGTTAAGAACTGTGGAAGTGCTCATAAGAACACTAAGCTGAGAAGCAGGCTCTGTCCCAGTGGGGACGTAATGCCAGAAAGAAGAAGAACTTTCGAATTGTCAAGTTTAACCATGCTCCAGAGCAGGGTAATTTCTAACCGGAGGGGAAATAACTATCGAGCTGTCAAATTTTAACTAAAAGTTAGACAAACTGGTGAAACGGTTCACAGCCTAAGTGAGTTTGCAATTACCCAAAAACTTGTTACGATTGTTTGAATGAACAAAGGGCGATTGTGACTAGACGCATTCGTGACTATAGCAAATATGAGAGACGGTGGATTGATAAACACTAGAGCAGGCCTGCCCAACGTACGGCCCGCGGGCCACATCCGGCCCGCGACTTCATTTTGTGCGGCCCGCGAAGGGTTTGAAGACTCTTCTCATATCTGGCCCATTGACCAAACTTTCCAAACACAATCGCACTGATTCATTTCCATAGAACAGAACAAAGAACACAAAAAGTAGTAGATTTCACAAAAAAGTAGATGCTCACAAATTTCTGAGAACGGATCTCTACGCGTTTAGGAAAACTTGGATAGGGTGATCCAAAGTATTGGAATGGATATTCATCAAACTTTCAGCAGAGTTCGTAAGAATCCTAGCCTGAATCACTACCAAATGTAAGACAATATGCTTACCATCCCTGGTTTTCACATAATCTTAGTAAAGATGATGTCAAATTCCAAATCGAAAGTTTTTTTTCGATAAAATTCTGGGCATAATTTTTATAAAATGCTGCCCATGAATTTCACTTCAACCTAGACAGGATTATCTTAAAATGTTGAGCTTTGTGGGAATTCAAAGATAGATTCTCACGAAATGCGCTATGCACAACCTGCGCTAAGCATTCCTGTACAAGATTATCACATAATACTGGAATTTATCTTTCAATTTCTCCATATCCATAATATATTTTATTAGTTCAATTTTACGAAAATTTTTTAATTTGGCCCGCCAAAATACATATTCTCTTGAGATTTGGCCCGCGGTTCAAAAAGGTTGGGCAGGCCTGCACTAGAGTATCCATTTCCCGATCATTTTGCTCGTCCCGGGATTCGGGACAAAAATCTATGCTTGTCCCGGGAAATCCCGGGATTTATCAAATTTTCAATAAAACTAGCATTTCGGTTGAAATGGAAGTACAAATTTAACAATACAATTTTTTTTTTTTAATGAAATAAACAGTAATGTTACTTTTCAAAATAATAGGTTAATTAATTAATTAATAAATAGCAAATCACATTTAAGATAAGATTTTCTTATTCTGACGAAGTAACCTAACAAAAATCAAAACTTAGCTTGACTCATTACGGGTTTGCTTTGGATTTTATTCAAATTCTTTATAACACCTATGAATAGAAGTATGACAAAAAGTAAGAGGTTGTTTCCGAGATACAACCGCCAAGTTGACGTTGGATAACGTTAGATTCTTCTATTTCCTGGCTTGATACCGTCACGAACTTATGAAAGGTTTCTACGGATAAAAATCCAATCATTTTTTTTTACTATTTGTTGCATGTCATTCTGATCTATTATGGACATTGTGTGTTATTATTTGGTTTGTTCGGTTAACACTTCAACACCGATAGAATCGGTCGATGGAGGAAGAAGCATGAGCGGTAACCCTTGCTTCCCAAACAAATAGTTCGGTCGAACGTTAGGTCCACGCATGATCCACCAAGATTAGTTGCTTTAGTGGGTTCCGAAGCCAGTTTGAGGTTGAGGTACTTCTCCATGAAGTCCGCGAGCTCCATGTTCTCCTCTTTACTCAAAACGATGTTAAAGTTGCTAGTCACGATGATTGGCATGATCTCTTTTTGATACTCGAAGAAGTTCCGCACCATGAAGAACTTATTCTGCTTTGTCGAGGTATCCGGGGAAATGTAGAGCCAAACCGATTCTAGAGCTCAGCCGTCATGGTCATGCAGGCGGCGTCCTGCGAGTGGCCTAACTGATCGGTTTGTTTGAGGATACCAATCTGAACGCGATCCACGCCAAGCGTGTCAGCATCATGCCGAAGGACATCCAGCTGACTCGTCGTACCCGTGGAGACCGCGCTTAAAATAAATTGCAGCATTTCAAACAAAACGGTTCTTTTCAGGGTCACAACAATGCATTCGACGTAAAAGAGTTACAACCAGAGACACTTCATCTATTACTATAAATTGATTAATAAATTTATTTATTTATCAATTATAATTGATTAGTTTTCAACGGAGATCAATGACAAACAAAGTTTAGGTTCCCGTCGTTCGGGTTGGGCGGCGGTAGCATTTTTGCAGTCTTCTATGTGTGCATTTACATGTAGGTAGCGACGACAACGGCACTATTCATAGTAAGTGATGTTTGTATGGATGCTTAAAATATATCCTCGAGCCCGATTTCATCTTCTAAACTCATACCAATTAGCTCATATGGTTGAAATAATTAAATTTCTGTTAGGTACCGTAAATTCCGGTAAAAATTGATCAGTAGGGTGAAATTTATCACTGTGTCACTCGATTTTATTTCTTCCTAATGGAGCACAAATATCAATGTAACCTGCAGTGAATGAACGTTGTTTGTCGTAAGTATGTCCAAATTGTGTGTTGTGAAGTTTTTTTGCGCTCAAAAATGTTCATTTCTTTGAAAATAATGTAAAATTTCAAAATCTTGTACGGTGCAGTGTTCACAAACATCAATAAACTTGTAGTTCTAGACAAGGATTTGGACATGCTATAATCCTGAAAGTTTGTGAGGATACTTAAGATCAAAACTCGTACCAATTCGTTGATTTGGTTGAAATAATTGAATTTCTGTTATTCATCAGGAAATTCCCTAGGGAATTGCATACATTTCTTTCTGCGTTATTCTTGATATTTAAACATTCATTATTTCTATAATTATTGTATTGTTAAGCATTTGGCAAGCATATTCGGATTCAGGGAGCTCAAATTTATTATGTAAAGTTGTTTTGAAAACTAACAATTATGGCATTGATAAGTGATCAGTATCACCCCGAAATGAGAACTCCCGATTTTTATTTTGGACATAGTATTTAGCACTAAAATTACATTTGTTAGAAAATTACGGTCAATGAGGCTCACCTTCATACTTGTTTTCCTGCATTCAGTTACTTGGCATTGTCAACATTATGGAAATCAGACAAGAAAAACCGTGAAAAGTTAACAATTTCACCTGGAATTACGGTATCAGTGATTTCCTTGGGAAATTGCCTAAATTTAGGCGTTTTCATCGCAATTCTTGAAATTAAGTAGATGAAAAAACCGAATTTAGTACTATACCATTTAATTCCACTAGAATACAAACTCTAACTGAAGGCCGTTTTCAGTGTCTAGATTGCCGTTACAGTTGAGGTCGAAATACGCGTATCTGTCAAAGGATACAAACTCTAGTGGAATAAAATGGTATAGTACTAAATTCGGTTTTTTCATCTACTTAAAGGTATTCTACTAAACAGCTCGAAGATTTATTATCTTGAAATTATTTATTCATTATTTCTTCAAATATTGCATTATAAAGATGCATTTAGCAAGCATTTTCGGATTCAGGGAGCTCATATTCATTATGTAGAGTCATTTCAAAATATAACAATAATCGCATTGACAAGTGATCAATTTTACCCCGAAATGGGATTCCCCGATTTGTCATTTAAAGGATGATTTTTAGCACTAAAAACACATTTGTTAGAAAATTTTGGCACATGAGCCAAAGAGGCTGACCGTCGTACGTGTTTTCTTGCATTCAGTTGTTTGACATTTTAAAATTATTGAAAACGGACAAGAAAAACCATGAAAAATGATCAATTTTACCAGAAGTTAGGGTACAAAGACGTCAAAACCTTATAACAGCAAGAAAAATGTGCTCTTCTATGGAAAATAAGACATGCCTCTATATTTACCCATTTTTCAATAGTTTAGTCATAAAAATCAATAGTTTTCATTATTGGAATAAATTCGTAGAAACATTTCCAATCGATTGATGCAAACATCTTTAAAATCTATGCGGGCATTAGTAATTTATTAACAGTCAAAATCTAACCACTTTTCGTGACGCGAGCGATTTTTGTTTTTCGAAATTGTACCCCAGTATGTTGCCGTAAGACGTTATCCAACGTCAAAACTTAAGTCATAATTTTAAAGCAATTTGTTTCAACCATTTGAGAAGTCATAAAAACTTTAGAACAAAAGAAACGATTAAAGATCATTGAAGGTATTGTAGATCATGCTAAAAGTTAATTACTGACTGAAGTTTAATGTCGTGAATCGCAAGTCAGTCACATCCTGCATGTTGGTCAAAATTGAGTTGATATCCAGTTATTATATCTTTAATGATTTTTCAGCTGCACTAACGAAAAATCACTTTTTCTTCAATAATGGAAAACACCAAGTTGAATTGTCCCATAATGAAAAGTAAACGCATGTCCCACTGCAGCTTTTCGCATCGTGTAACACAAAAATGAATCGTTATTCGGTCATCTTTATATTTCTCTTGGAAAGATAACGAAATGAAAAGCAAATTATGAAAGTTTCATTCAGATCGAAACATGTTCCAATCTTCTGTAATTTTTTGAATGTTTGTATGGAAAACGAGATTGAAAACTTCGCAGTCAATTTTCTCAATGCCTACTTTTTACAGATGGTACTGACTTGCGATATGCGGCAGTTTATGTGTCAGCCATTCCATAAAAAACCGATCTAGTGGGTCACCGAATTCCGTGAAAATTTGCATTTGCATTGGAACCATTTCCGAAATAGGGTGACCAGAAAAATCGCGATTTTGCAAAATTTTTATTTTTAAAAAAATTATAACTTTTGAACCGTTTGACCGATTTTCAATCTTTTTGGACGAAATGAAGGCTAGAGATTTTGACTTTTCAGAAAAAATATAAAATTTCACAAAAAGTGTGTTTTTTACATAAAAAAAACTCAATAGTTTCCGTTTTTTGTGTTTTGAAGGCCTCGGGACCAAAGGGGCTATTGCTGTTCTTATTTTTTCTTTAAAGTTCAGAAAATTGAGAGTTGAGTTGAGATTTGAAAATCGGTCGAACGGTTCAAAAGTTATAATTATTTTAAAAATAAAAAATTTGCAAAATCGTGATTTTTCTGGTCACTCTATTTTGGAAATGGTCACCCTAATCAAAGAATTCAAAAATACGTGTATCCTTATTTCGGATAAGGAACAAAATAGCAAATTTTCACGGAATTCGGTGACCCACTAGATCGGTTTTTCATGGAATGGCTGTGTACTTTCAAACTTGTTATCTCAGCATATGCTTATAAAAACGGCTAATGTTGAAAAGAAAAGTATTAAAACTTTGCAACTAGACCCATAGATATATGTTTTTCCTACTTGGTAAATTGACTTTTTATGAAAATAATAACTCGTTTATTCCCTTTTCCATTATGCTTTTCTACTTCATCAAACATGGTTGATAGTCAGGAAAAATGTCTTTGTTTTTCATTGAAATTTAGTAGTTTTCATCAAATTCTACATACATTTCGGGAATCCCGGGATTTCCGGGATGTCAGAATTAATATCTCGGGAAACGGGAAATCCCGAAATTTGTCGAATCCCTGGATTTCTTGTCCCGGGATGTCCCGGGATGGACACTCTAACTAACACCTTGACATAAACGATTTTTCGTTATTTTTGATCACACTACCGAAATATAATCAAGAACTTACCTGATTATAAAACAACAATTTTACAGGATTACCTGAAAAGCATCGAAAGGTTGGCAAAGTCACAATTCATAATTCTCCTAAGAGGAGTGGATTGCTTCCCAGCCCTCTACTTGTTATCAGAAATGAACATCATCTCTGATGATGGAAACTCTGATGATTATTAGCCACCTAAATCACCAGACTATTTCATTGTGATTCATTTTGAGTGTAAAAAAAAATAAAACAAAGAAAAATATGCACTTTTTGCTACACATAGGGGGATTAGAGGCATAATGAACATACGGGGCGAAATGGACACCCCCTCAATATCTGAGAATATGCATACTTCATCAAATGTTCATACACTTCATGAATCTGTATTGCATTTGAAATGTTTGACGGTATAAAAGTTTATTTATTGCTTCAATTGTCCTTCAAAATTTGACTTATAGTTTTTCACAGTTTCAAATTGGCACATAAGCAAGGCCGTGGAAAAATCTAATTTTTGAGGAAAGAAACGCACCCAGAAAAGTTCTTTTTAATTATTATGATTAAGAGAGAGCCCTTTTACATATCGGAACGATCATTAAATATATTGGAATCACTAAATTTCATGCAAGTGTTCATTTCGCCCCGATACCTTTTTACCAGCCTTGTTTTCGACCCAATTTTCTATCTCGCTTTTCTGACATATGATATGATTTTTAGCATCATGAATGAATGTAGCACGTCGTACTAACATCAAACTTGAAAACTAGCCGGGGGTAAATTAAAAACATTGCCATTTTATGGTCTTAAAACGAACATTTGCTTAACGTGTCCGTTATGCCCCGAATTCCCCTTCAAAAAAATATCAAAGAAGATTGAGCAAGTTATGACTAATTCAATGATCATTGTCACACGAAGAAAAATATCCTCTGCTTCTTTTTGTTTTTTCTTCTTCTTGGCATTAACGTCCTCACTAAGACAGAGCTTGCTTCTCAGCTTAGTGTTGAGCACTTCTACAGTTATTAACTGAGAGCTTCCTTTGCCAAAGTTGCCATTTTCGCGTTCGTATATCGTGTGGCAGGTACGATAATACTTTGGGCGGGAAGTCAAGGAAATTTCCATTACGAAAAGATCCTGGACTGACCGGGAATCGAACCCAGACACCTTCAGCATGGCTTTGCTTTGTAGCCGCGGACTCTAACCACTCGGCTAAGTAAGTCTCCTTAGCCTTTTTTTCATATAAGCATGCTTATTGTATTGTATCTTTGATAGCTACGACTCTAATTTTCATGACCACTAAAATGGGATAAAAATCTATAGCTTTAAAATAGATTTGTAGGCAATAGTCAACATAGGTTTAAAAAGAACACGTTGCATTTTCCACGTAAATTTCACATTTGGACTATTTTTGTTATACAATTTGAAAAGCCAAACATTCCTTAGCAATAATTCTAACTCTAATAACCAGTCATAATTTTCAAACTCGGCTTGTTTCTTTTTTTTTGTAATTTATGCTGCCGAATGAAAATTCAATAAAATACTAAAAATCATTGGATTCACAACTGTTGCAGGCTCTTCTGAACACTGCTTTCTATCCCTGGAACTGTTCGTCTCAAAATATGCTATGTAAAGAGCTTTAGATTAACGGATGCTTCCACGCTTTGAGCGGAACCCCTTTCTGAGTTCTCTAGCGCGTTCCGATGGGCCCTACGTATGATTCATCAGCTAGCATGAATAGGTTGAAGAACCTCACTACTCATCGAGCTATGGCTGACTGACTGGATCACGTGGGGTCGTCGTGAACGTAGGAAAGCCGTTGTTTCCGGCGCAAAGTCTGCTGCTGCTGCCGCTTCTAGGGTAAGGGTAAGGGATCTATCTTTCAACCCTGTGTCTTTATCCCTTCATTTTTTCTAATGATGGAAAATGAACAGATTTTCAATCGTGCACAAACCTCTTAAGGGCGGTCCATTTATTACGTACGACAATTTGGGGGTTTTAAAACTTCCACAGTTATTCCTTATTTATTTATAGGGTTTAGGGTTTAAAAGTTGGAAGAAAAAATAGTCAAAAAACAAAAGGTTGAAATTGATTTGCTTGGTGAGAAATTTTTCCTTCTTTGAAAAAAAATCGATCTTTTGTCCCTTAATGTGTAGTTTTGTTTGTACGATTTTGCGGCAGGGGTCGAATTTTAGTGCCTTTACTCTACTCCCATCGGTAATATTACCACTGGTGTTGTGTGCTGCTGTGAAAACGGAAGGAAAGGCCTGACGGAAATTTATGCAAAGTTAAGTGTAATGAGAAATACACAGATTCGGGAGGTTGGGTTTGGAGTTTGACGGATGTGAAGGAAGGGGGGATGCTCGCCCGAAAGCTTTGAGAAAATGTAGAAAAGAACTTGCAGCCAGGCAGATGTTAGAGATGGAAAAATATACAATTTATTTCTGCTTAAAGCGGTTGTAACATTTGCAATTTAAGAGCGAAGAAAGGAGTGTATTCGTGATGGTTCGGCGAATTCTGTTTCAAAGTAGCAAATTATTCAAATGGATAAAGGATTAGCTAAATGTAGACGTGATTATGTTGTTTGAATTCAATGGGAAGATTGCACGAAGCTGTTGCATAATAAGAATAAACGTAGTAACGTTATTTCATGAGATTTGTGTTGAAACTGCCTTTCTAGAGTGGAATTTTAGGAATAGAAAGGTTTCATTTGTATTCGATTTTAAAGATTATATCATGGACCAATCATCCCAGGAATAAATATTTCTTTTTTAAACATTTTCCAGAAACTACTCTAGTGATTGTTCTAGGAGTTTAAAAAAAATGATTGATTTTGGATGATTATGGAGGAAATCTGAAGGAGTACCCGGTGGAGCTCCAAAAAAACAACCGAGAAATTGCTGTATCAAATCCAGAGAAACTGCTGGAGATACTCCAGAAAAATTTGTGGAAAAACTTCGAAGTAATCCCCAATGGAACTCTGAAGGAGCTTTCGAGAAATTGCTGGATGAAATCCAGAGTAATTGGTGGAGACACTTCGGACGAATTTCTGGAAGAAAGGAAATCCTAGAGGAACTCCGGAGGGATTTCATGAGGAATTCTAGGAGAAATTCTTGAGAAATTCCCAGAGGAGTTCTAGGAGATTTTTCGAGGGAACTCTGTAGGATTTCCCGGAGGAATTCTAGTGGAATTTGCGGAGTAACTTCTCAGAAGTGTTTACAGTGGAACTTCTGAGAATTTCCGGAGAATTACTGAAGGAACTCTGAAGGATTTCCGGAGAAACTACGAAAAAATTCCTGCATGAATTATGGCGGAAATCTGAAGGAATTCTTGGTGGAGCCTTAAAGGAATTTCCGGAGGAAATCTGCAATTCCGTAGATATTTCAAAAGGAACACTGCAAAAATTCTTAGAGGACCTCCAAAGAAACTCCTGGATGAACTTCAAAGGATTTGCTGAAGGAACTACAATTTTTTTTTCATGAAACTCCGAAGAAATTCTTGAAGGAATCCCAAAGGAACTCTTTAGAAATTTTTGGAGGATCTCCAAAGGAATTCGTGGAGGAACTACGAGGAATTTTTGGAAGAACTCTGAATGAACCACGGAGGAACTCCCAAGGGATTCCCGGAAAAAAAAGTCATGAAATGTTTCCTGGAGGAATTTCTAAAGGAACTCCTAAAGAAGTCCTGGAAAAACTCCGAAAAAATTCCTGGAGAAACTCAGAATCAAATCCTGGAGGAACTCTGAAAAAAATGGAGGAATGTCCGGAGCAACTTTGAAGGAATTCCTGCAGGAACTCTGAAAGAATTCCCCCCGGATGTCCTGGAGGTCGTCTGGAGGCATTGCTGGAGAAATTCCGGAGGTATTGTTTGAGAAATTCTGAAAAAAAAAATCTTGGAGAAATGCCTGGAGCAACTCTGAAGGAATTCCTGAAGTAACTGCGAAGGAATTCATGGAAAACATCGTTAAAACAAATCCTGGAGGAAATCTGGAGGAGTTTCTGGAAGAACCACGGAAAATTTTCAAGAGAAACTATGAAGGATATTCAGATGAATTTCTTGTGGAGCTCTGGACGACCTGCGGAGAGAATGCTGAATAAAATCCAAATTTGTTCTAAGAACACCGGAGGAATTTCTATAGTAAATTCTGTAAGAACTCAGGATGAATTACCAGTGCAACTCCGAAGGAATTCCCAGAGGAACACTTAAGGAATTCCAGGCGAATTCTCGAAGAAACTCTTGAGAAATTGCTTAAGGAACTCTGGAGGAACTCTTGGTGGAAATCTAGGGTATTTTTCGAAGTAACTCTAAAAGAATGTTTGAGGGAACTCCGGATTATTGAGAAATAACTCGAGGAACTCTCAAGAATTCCTAAGAAAAATCCAGGAGGAACTGTGGAAGCCATTCTGAGGATTGCCTTGTGGAGCTCCATAACAATTCTTAAAGGAAATCTCCGGATGAATTCTTGAACTGTGAAAAAAAATCCCAGAGGAATTTCAGAAGGAAATTTCCGGGGAAATACTTGTGAAAACCTTCCTAGGAGAAATTCCTGGAAGAATTTCTGAAGGAATGCCTAGACGAAATCTTCGGAGGAATTTCTGGGGTGCTGGGAGCTCCGGAGATGCTTATGGAGGAAATTTCTGGAGGAATTTCCGGACAAAATTCCTGGGGAAATCGCTTTTGGAATCCCCTAAAGGAAATCTCTGGAGGAATTCCTTATAAAAAATTTAAAAGAAGTTCTTGAGGGAAATTCCCGGAGGAATACTTGAATAAAATATCTGCAGTGGAATTAATGAGAATTCCTGAAAGAAATTCCTGGGGAAAATCGCCAGAGGATTTTCTGGAGGAACTCTGAGAAATTCGTTGAGGAATGCCCGGAGTAATTTTGAAGGAATTCCCGAAGGGACTCTGAAAGAATTCCCGGCGAAGCTCTGTAGGATTTCCTGGAGGTCGTCTTGAGGCATTACTGGAGGATCTCCTGAGGAATTGTTGGAGGAACTCTGAAAAAAATCTTAGAGAAATGCCCGGAGCAACTCTGAAGAAATTCCCTGAGGAACTCTGAAGGAATTTCTGGTGGAGCTATTAATGAATTCCTGAAAGAACTTCGGAAGAATTGCTGAAGGAGTCGCGAAGAAATTCATGGGAGAAAACAGAAAAAAAAATCCTGGAGTAACTCTGGAGGAATATCTGAAAGAACTACGGAAAAATTGCAAAAAGGAACAATGAAGGAAATCCAAAGCAATTTCTGGTGTAGCTCTTGACGATCTTCGTAGAAAATGCTGAATGACATCCAGATATGCCGAAAGAACACCGGAGGAATTTCTGGAGGAATTCATGAGGAATTCCTGTACGATTTCAGGAGGAATTACCGGTGCAGTTCCGAAGGAATTCCCAGAGGAGCTGTGAAGGAATTTCTGGACAAATTCCCGGAGAAACTCTTTAGAAATTGACTAAGGAACTCTAAAGGAATTCTCGGTGGAAATCTAGGGAATTTTTCGAAGTAACTCTAGAAGAATTTTTTATGGGACACTGGATTGCCACGGAATTACTAGAGGAACTCTCAAACAATTCTAAAGAATGGTCGAAAAAAATCCAGGAGGAACTGTGGACAAAATTTTGAGGAATTCCCGATGGAGCTCCAAAACAATTTCCATAGTAAATCTGAAGGAATTCCCGGAGGATCTCCAGAGGAATTCTCATAAAAAAAATCCCGGCGGAATCTGAGAGAAAAATCCCCACAGGAAACCCTTTGGAAAATCTTAAGACGAGTTCCTGGGAGAAATCTCTGGAGGAAATCCTGGAACGAATTCCCAGAAGAATGTCTGGAGGAAATAACCGGAGCAGTTCCTGGAGAAAATTGCCAAAGAATTTTGGGGAGGAAGTTCTTGGATGAATTCCTGGCTGAAGTCTCAGGAAGAATTGCTGTTGAAAATCTCCTGAGAAATTCCTGTAGAAAATTTCTGGAGGACTTCTTGGGGATACTCATTTTGTGGTGTGTGCTAACATAAGAACTAAACGACGCATACAAGAACGCGAGACAAGACATAACACTTACCGTACTAACGATCGTCAAAAAAGTTCTTAGGGATATCCCCGGAGAAATCCTTGAAATTCTCGGAGGAATTCGTTGGGGAAATTTCCAGATAAATTCTCTGAAATAATCCCAGCAGAAATTTCTGGAATTGCTATTGAAAATTTCCTGAGGAATTCTTGGGGAAAGATGCGGAAAGTTTTTCGGAGAAACTCTTGAAAAATTGCTTAAGGAAGTCTCAAGGAATTTCCAGAAGCCATCTAGGGAATTTTTCAAAGTAACTCTAAAAGAATTCAAGAGAATAACTAGAGGAACTCTTAAGAATTCCTAAAAAAAAAATATCCAGGAGAAATTGTGGAAAAAATCCCGGAAGAATTTTCAATGGAGCTTCAAAACTATTCCCAGAGTAAATCTGAAATATATCCCGGAAGATCTCTAGAGGAATTCCCCAGAGGAATTTCTGAAGGGAACCTCCGGAGGAAATCCTTGTGAAAACCTTAAGAAGAGTTTCTGGGAGAAATTCTCGGTAGAATTTCTGAAAATGACCGTAGTAATTTCTGAACGAAATCTTCGGAGGAATTTCTGGGCTGCTGGGAGGATTCTACCTCATTACCCCGAATGCTATTAACCCGAATGCTATTACCCCGAATGACATTACCCCCAACTCCAATATCACTAGGATATGTCATCAATGTCATCATGTCAACATAATTGTAAATTCGGGGAAATAGCATTCCGGGTGATGGAATTCGGGGTAATGAAATTCGGGGATATGGCATTCGGGGTAATGGGGTAGAATATCTGGACGAAATCCCCGGATGAATCGCTATTGGAATTCCCTGAGGAATCCCTGAAGGAAATCTCCGGAGGAATTTCTTGTGAAATTCTTAAGAGGAGTTCTTGGGGGATCCCAGGAGGAATAATTTGAAAAAATCTCCGGAGGAATTTCTGATAAAATCCTGAAGGAAATCGGTAGGAAATTTTCGGATGAATTCCTGGATGAAGACTCCGGAGGAAATACTGTTGAAAATCTCCTGAACAATTCCTGGAAAAAAAAATCCGGGGGAGTTCTTGGAACAAATCTCATGGGAAATTCCTGGAACAAATCGCTAGAAGAGTTTCTGGAGGAAATTCACGGACGAATTCCTCGACCGAATCCCCGGAAGAATTTGTGTAGGGGAAGTGGTGGTAAAACGAACAGGGGTGGTAAAATGAACACCGTGCCATTTACCGAGAAAAAAATAAATTTCTATGAATTTTTATCACGCGCGGACGATTAAGAGCATAAATCTGAGTGTTGGAGTTGATACGTAGGTCAATTAAAGTGAAAATATCAACTAAAACTAAGATTTTAGAAATCCACATTTGAAAATTAGAACTACCGTAACTTTTAGCTCGGACGACTTGAGGTATTTCAGTGAGGTGAATATCGTTATGATATGATGTAAAATCTGATACCTTTAGAAATCGTTTTGAATGAGTTACAATCATTAATGGATGTATTTTCGGTGGGGCAATAGAAAGTTTCAGAAATATTTGTTTTGCTCACATTTTTTACATGGTGTTGATTTTACCACCAACCGCTGTTCATTTTACCCACATAGTGCAGGTAAAATGAACATCTGCATCGCTTTTTGATAGCGATGAAAATATGTGAAAATTTAGCAATTTTAGTCTGAATCCATGTCGCTGCTATAGATTACATTCCTATTTTTGATGTTGTGTGATAGAACTATACAAATTCCTCGTTTTTCTATCAGGAACAAGATGATTTCCATAAGGTGTTCATTTTACCACCCCTTCCCCTATGAAATCACTGGAGCAATTTCTAGAGGAAATCCCTGGAGGACTTTCTGAAGGAAATCCCCGGAGCAATTCCTGAAGGACAGCCCGGGAGAATTTCTGGACGAAATCCTTGCATGAGTTGCTGTTGGAAATCCCCTGCATAATTCCTGGAGGAAATTCTCGGAAGAATCCCAGAAGAACTCAGAGAATATCTCCGGAGAAATTCCTGGTGCAAAACTCTAGAGAGTTTCCTGGAGGAAATCTCCGGATGAATACTTGAAAATCTCCTGAAATATTATTGGTGGAAATCTCCAGAGAAATTTTTGGATAAAATCTCCGGAAGAAACTTATTGAAAAACTTGTTGAATGATGATTTTCGCAAAAATCTATTTTTCAAGAGCTCTTGAATATATGATAGAACAACATAAAATTTGGTTTGGTAATTTTAATAGAAGGGTCTCGTCGATCAATGTCACCCCGTTCACCAATGATACCCTGTTTCAAGTTGCCGCAGAAGAAATCTGTTAATCGCTTACGAAGTAGATCTATAAGATATACAAAATGTTAGAAACAAACGAATTTTGCTCGTTCTTGCTGATGATTTTCAGATGAGATTCATTTTTTTTCCTGTTTTCTTTGTAAAATGAGTGATAAGCTGGTGTTTTTTCAATAACTTTTATCATAAAATTTCTAATAATCCCTTCAACAATAACGGAAATGTAGTAATTATTTTATATTAAGGAAGCTCAACTTGGTTGACCCCAGACCGACTCCAATAGCTAGAAACGTGGCAATTAGCACGCAAAGTCAAGCTCTGGCAAAGACTTCCATTTCCTGCTTGAATGGCATAAATAGAAGACACGAACATTAATAAGAAATAAAGTCCCCTAATCCGATCAATTTCACTGAACCAAATGAAAACTTCTTCCGGAATCGAACCCTTTGCTCTGTCCAAATGTGAATGACCCAGGAAAACGGACTGGAAAGTTTTTCTTTCACCACCGCCGTCAGCACCCATCGTGATACATACTTGGAGCGCCATGGACTGGGGAATAAATTTCGCGCTAATTGATTTAAGGCGATAAAAAGAAGTGAAATCAAAACTCGATGAAAAGTTTCCTCGAAAAACCGCATCGTCAAGCCGTGAATCAGGGAAAATTCATTTTTTTTTTCGTGGAGCCTAAAGCTGCTTTTCATGCTTCGCTTTCAATTTTTGTGATCCTTTTTTTAATATTCCATCATTTTTTTTTTTTTTTTGTAGGATCTCTTGTTCTATGTTGAGAATTGATTCGATCGTATAAGATGTTTTAAATTCACTTACAATACCAGAGTGGAGGGTTAGAACTTATTATTTTCGAAGATCGTAGACCAAGAATAAGACTATTTTACATTTTTTCATTAATTATATTAATTGCCTGATGAAGTATTTAAGAAATCAAACTTAATGTGTTGAAAATTTTTTGAGTTTGTTTCACGCATTAATGAACTTATTTGATATGTTGCACAATACAATCGATTCTGTTTTTGCACGGGGGATGCGTACCGTGAAAAACAAGTTTTCAGTTCAAAATTTCAAGAACCGTGCAAAAAAGTAACATCACTTCTCGAAGTTTCATGCAAAAATAAGGTTTTGGCAAAAAAATGTGTGGAAACTTTTTTTGCACGGCCCTGTAAAAAAAATCCGTGCAAAAATAAAATCGGGTGTATTTTAAAATGGTGAGAAGATTTTATTTGCCATCGACTCTTTTATGCTTTAAAATTTTGCTCATCCTTTCAGGGGGACAAACATTTTGTAGCATTTTTCATAACGAGGTATACTTTTTAATCATGAAATTTTGTAATACACATGAAAATAGCGTTCAAGGGATACAATCACAAAATTAGCAGACACCATTCCTACTAAATTTGTATTCGATACTTTTTCAAAGTTTAAAGACAAAGCATTTAAATTTATCTGAAACCTTCGAACATTTTTTATAAAGTTTATGTGTCTCATAAGCATGCTTCAAACAAGGTTGAAGGCCATGTCTTTTCGAGCATGTTTTTTTTTTCTGAGATATCCCAATACATATACATGATCAAGATACTTAAACTTTATCATCTAAATCTTACAAGCGACTTTCATTTTACGCAGACATAAACAGTAATTAAAAAGAAGCGCTACAATAATCATGAAATGCAATGACCCTACGATTACCGTTAGACCGAGGATATCTCAATCTTGTCCGTGTAATTATCGTTTCTGCTAACTGTCACGACAATTTCACGCCGATTACCTGGTAGCAGCCAACCGCTCGTCACAACAAATGAAAACACTCCATTCCGAGCATCACCTAACCGTTCGGAGGTCTCAGTAAAATCAAAGAATTTCCCCTTCAGAGCTCTGTACATAACAATAAGAACGACTAGCAGTCGGTTCACAAGATGAACGCCATTTCTGTTCCTAGCTACAAGAACGTCGTCGTGTAAGTAAGTCATAATTTGTCTCTGGTGGAAAATTTCTCCATTTACCGTTTTGATTCATATTACGGACAGCTTCTTATTCCGGACACTCTACTTTGTATGGGAAACTTTTCACATGAAATATTTCAATTTTTGCCGTGCGAAAGTTCACAATTTCAAAGCTCGTTTTAGTAAGCTATTTCCATAAATATCTATGCAAATTTATAATATCGAACTGCCTTAGACGTCTCTTTAGTGGTTTAACGATTTGAATTGATGATTTGACTTTGCCATTAATGATTTTCATGAGATGTCCGGAATTCGAATCAAAGTGTCCGGAATATGAGGCAAAAATGAGGAAACGTCCGGAATAAGAATCATCAAATAGCCATACATATCGATTTATTTAAAATTATTCAAGTTGTGGAAGCGTTTTTTTTATCCACCATTCGAAAGTTAAGGGTTTTTGGCGCTCGATAACGCTGAGGAATCATACAGAATGATTTATTTTGTGTGCTCTATGCTGTGTTATACTTCCATGAGCCCTTAAATGTCCGTAATATGAATCAAAACGGTATTTCGGTATTCTTCTATGTTAACAACGACATCATCGTCTTCTCAGCATATCCACCTTGCAATGAAGGGTAAAACTTTTGGGAAAATATTATCATGCCCTAGGAAAAGGATAACCATTACTAGTTTATCCAAAAAAGCCAATAATACCGTTTTTAAACAAGCAACAAGCAAGATTTGGGTATAATTAGACAATAAAAACTCGTGGGTATTTTGAGTACAAATTTTATGTTAATAATTTAAAAATAGCAGTTAAAATCTCCACAATAGTTATAATTATTTATATATTATTTAAGTGCTTGTTTTAATTTTACATTGCCGTTTTTCAAATGCTGAAGTTTCAATTTTTCATTCGATTTTTGATTAAATTTTTAAGTGCCAATTATTGATTGATTGTTATTGCTAGTTTACAATTTATCATTGCTATTTTTTTAAGATTCACCAGTAGAAATTATATCTAAGCGTTTTTTTTAGTTTTTCATTATATATATGTTTAAACTATTGATTATGTCTTATTACTTTTTTGGCTACTTTTTCGTAAACTACAGTGTGTACCCCTACTTTAAATACTCGTTGATTTTGCTTCCAAAACTTATCGTCATACACTTTTTCATTCTCATAGAAAAGACGCAGATGTGGTGGAGCAATGGTGGCTACAATGGAAGGTAACCTGACGGTGATCAGTGCTGATACATTGGTTTTCATCAGTCGTCGTAGGAGATAGCGAAATTATCAAATGGTTGGAAAAGTGTTAACAATTTTCTGCTGAGACAATGCCACACCATGATGTGATCGTGGAAAATTATCCAATAATTATTTGGTAGTATGGCGGAAATCGAATTTGCGATGATGTTTTCATAGCAGATGAAGGGTTGTTTCTGCAGGATTTTATTTCTTTTATATTTTACTTTCGTTACATTTAAATTTTTTAGTTAGTATGCTATTCAGTTTAATGAAGAAGCAAATATTATCATCCACTCTAAATATCGTGTTGCAAATGTAGCACTGTATTTCTACGTATTGTGTACAACTAAATACATTTTCAGCTTCATTGGAGCTTGAGCTAGATAGGCCGCCCGTAGTTGCTACTCCAGTATCGCCAAATCAGCTGCACTTACACAAGGAACCAACCAGATGACTGCTTGGGACTAACAGACACCCTCAGTGTATAAGTGCTGGTGATCTTCTGTTTTTAGCAACAATAGCGCCTGCCACGTCGAAATGCAGACCAATGTGGCGAAGGGGAGGAATTGATGATGCATTAAACTGGCTTCCAGAGTAGACTGGATATATCCCTGCATCTACGCCAGTTTATGCGGGAAGATGTAGGGGTGGTAAATTTTTACTGGCATAGTGGCTTGCTTTTTGATTAGCAGACTGCCTACGCATCAGGCGCAAGGAAAGACGTGCTATAATGATGGAAGAATGGAAGCGTAAGGAAACGGGAGTGAAAGATACAACTACTAAGTACGAGAAAAGGACCTAGGATTGAACCCATGAACTTCATCTTCATTGCTCCTTTGAAACTTGAGATATGTTTTTAAAAAGATTCGATGATAATGATTAGAATAAAACCTGGATAGCCGTGCTGTGAGTAGTGTGTTCGAATGCCACCCGTCGATTATCTCTTCGGGTTGGACATTTTCTTTACTTCTTAGGGCATAGAGTATATTTGTACAATTACTCAGATTCATTTCCGTACAAGACACTGTTTACACGTCAAGTTAGTATAAAAAAGTAGGAGGGGTTGTGTGCAAGACACGACCGCAGTGTTGACGTTGGATAACCTTAGGCTGGTTCAAAAAGGATATGGTTTCGAAAATGGTCCTAATGAAAGGCCGATTATTTGGGCGATTTTTTACATAGTTCAGTTTAACGCAGTATATTTCGATTATTCCAAAATTGGTTAGAGTGAGATACCGTAAAATCGGGTGTAATTGATCAGAAGGGTGAAATTAATCATCGTATCACACGATTTTATTTATTCGTAATGGAGCACAAATATCAATGTAAGCTGCAGTAAGTGAACGTTGTTTGTCGTAACTATTGTCGAATTGTGTGATGTGAAGTTTTTTGCGTTAAAGAATGTTTATTACAATGAAAATAATGTAAAATTTCAATATCATGCACGGTGACGTATTGACAAACACCTATGAACTTCTATTTCTAAGCAAGGATTTGAACATGGTATAAACATGAAAGTTTGTGAGGATCTTCTTCTTCTATCTGGCGTTACGTCCCCACTGGGACAAAGCCTGCTTCTCAGATTAGTGTTCTTATGAGCACTTCCACAGTTATTAACTGAGAGCTTTCTTTGCCAATTGACCATTTTTGCATGTGTATATCGTGTGGCAGGTACGAAGATACTCTATGCCCTGGGAATCGAGAAAATTTCCTTTACGGAAAGATCCTCGACCAGCGGGATTCGAACCCACGACCCTCAGCTTGGTCATGCTGAATAGCTGCGCGTTTACCGCTACGGCTATCTGGGCTCCTAGTTTGTGAGGATGCTTAAGATATATCCCCAAACCAGATCTTATTAATCATCAAAACTCGTACCAATTGGTTTGGAATAATTGAATTTCTGCTAGATATCATTGAATTCATTAGGAAATTGCATACATTTAGGCGTTTTCCGCGTAATTTTTTTTCTATCTTTATTAACGAGATTTTTAGCCCTGGGCTAGTTCATCTCGGGACCAACGGCTTTACTTCCCTTCCGAAGGAAGTCGTCACTACTGAAATTTTTAGTGACTATCTCGGGGATGGGATTCGATCCCAGGACCTCGGCGTAAGAGGCGTGTATTCTAACCCCTACACCAGGTCCGTCCCCATTCCGCGTAATTCTTGAAATTTAACTATTCGTTATTAATATTAATATTGCATTGTTAAGAATTTGACAAGCAAATTCGGATTCAGGAGGCTCAAATTTACCATGTAGAGTTGTTTTGAAAACTTACAATAATGGCATTGACAAGTGATCATTTTCACCCCGAAATGAGATCCACTGATTTTTTATTTTAGATATATTTTTTAACACTTAAATGACATTTCTTAAAAAATTTCGGTACATGAGTCGATGAGGCTCACCTTCGTACCAGTTTTCCTGAATTTAGTTGTTTTGCTTTGTTAACATTGTAGAAAACAGACTAGAAAAATTGTGAAAAATGATCAATTTCACCCGAAATTACGGTAATGATATTTTTGTAAGAAATATGATTCAAAACAACTCATACTCTTGGAGGCCCTGTAAAACTATAAGGGTACATCCCTATGCATATAACGATTTGCAGCCGAGTGTACGATTAATTATGTCCCAAATTTACATTATCTTTATCAGATGAACGTGAGTTTGTTTTGTATACACATTACAATTTGGTCAATGTTTCTATAGAAAGTTATTCGAGGATTGTAATGGAAGCTCCGGTCATCGCTTTGTTGATCTTATGGTTTGAGAGAAATATCATTCATTGCTTGGCAATGTGATAAGTAAAGTCGGAAAAATTGCTCTCAACTCTTTTACGGACATTTGGTGGCCCTGAAAAGGGCCAAAGGCTTTAAAGATCGGATGCTGTCATAGATAAATAGCACTACAGGATGTTATCAGTTGATTGCCATGGTTAAACGGGGAATCCTCGAAGCAAGTGTATAAATTTGAATAAATTCTCTGCTTATACGATGAGCCTGAATGTTTCCTGGCAGGTATATGCTGATGGCACACATCAGCAACAGGTATTGGATCACACATCTGAAGTCGAAATCTGGAAATGTAGCTCAAGTTTGAAACCTTGAGTGATTTCACAAGCCAAACGCTCGATTTGTCTTATAATAGTGGTAATGGTACCTAACGGGCTTGATTCTTGACTGCACCACAGATGATGAGTTTATCACGAGCCGAAATCTGGAAGCGAGGGTAATCTAGAAATCTTGAGCGATGTCACAAACTAGACGCTGATCAACAGTTCAGCAGGCTTCTGGCTGCGAGGTGCTCCTCGCTAAGCAGGTTCGGATGAGCTCTTACCAGCTTGAAAGCGAAAATGGAATGAAACCGAATCCGGCGAAGGAAGCATCCCTAAGATTAGCAAATGATGCTCCTCCCTTTCGTACTCTTCTCTTTTTGAGCGATCTATCTAGGAAATAAGTATGTGCCAATAATGTGTTGGGCTTAGAATCGCTAGAAAATCGCAGAAAATGCTAATGCGTGAGAAAATGGTCGAACATGAATTGTTGGAAGGGTTGAAATTCCATAAATATTCAATACTTAACTATTGAAAATCAATAGTTTTCTTTATTATGAAGGTAAATTTCTGAACCATGGAAGCCAACATTATTACAATGGGTCAATGTGAATTGGTTTCAAAAGCGTTCCCTTAAAATATGGGAAATTAAAGACGATGTTGAAAAAGCAACTCTATTTTAAAATCGTCGTGAAATGTTGAGCACTCTCACCATGACGGCACTGCAGCAGCGTCCGCGGCTACATTCTAAAATTGTCGTGTCATCAATTATTCGTGATAATTGAGATATTGTATGAAGCTGTGAGATTTATTAAGGAATATGAAATGTAATAAATAAAGTCGGAAATATTACTCTCATAACTCTTTTCCACACATTTGATGGCCCTGAAAAGGGCCGATGGCCGATGTTAAAATCGATGTTGTCACAGATAAATAGCACTGCGGGATGTTATCAGTTGTTTGCCATGGTCAAACGGAGAATCCTCAACTCAAATGTATGAATTTGAGCAAGTTATCTGCTAATACGACGAACCAGCAGAATGTTTCGTGGAGTGGATAGTACACAACAGCAAAAAGTTGTGGATCACACGGCTTAAGTCGAAATCTGGAAACGTAGCTCAATCGTGATATCTTGAGTCGAAATCTAGAAGCGCGGGACAATCTAGGGCGATTTTATAAACCAGACGCTGATCAACAGCTCAGCAGGCTTCTGGCTGCGAGGTGTTCCTCGGGTTGTGGATCACCGGACATAAGTCGAAATCTGGAAACGATGCTCACTTGAAATCTTGAGCGATTTCACAAGTCCGACGCTCGATTTGCAGCAGCTCCTCGGATCAGCAACTCAGAGGGCCTGTGGTATTTCGTTCCTAGCGGGCTTGCTTCTTGATCACCGATGCTGAATTTATCACGAGTCGAAATCTGCAAGCGCTGATAAATTTGCTGCGGCGATGACGATGGCTTGGCGCTTCTCCGAGCGGCGAACTACTGCCGCTCGGAAAAGCGCCCAAGCCATCGTCATCGTCGCCGCAAATCAACCTTGCGTCTTCCTCTTTCGACGACACAAATTGAACTGTGACGCGGGTGTAAACGCAAAGCAAAAATGACTCGCCCGACCATGTTCACAATCCGACCGCCAGAAGAAGACTGAGGGAAGAATTGTTGTTGTTGTTTGAAAGGGACTTTAACCCAAAGGTCATTCGTCCCTCCGTGAGGGAAGAAGCAGCATCGGTGCGCTTTTATAGTGTGAAGCGGAACCCAAAAATATGCTTGAACTTGATTGGTTATATAAGAAAGGGGTCAACATTTTACGATTTTTCAATAGTTTGTTGCCAATAATCTATAGTGTCCTCCATTTGAATCGACGCGTAGATAAATTTCCGATCGATTGATGTATAAATATTGCAAATCTATCGATAAATGGCTGAGTTATTAGCGGTCAAAACCTGACCACTTTTCGTTAGAGTAAGGTGGGGCAAAAGTTCGACCTTAGTGGTATAATCAAAGTTTCCAGGAAAACAATAGCAGTTAAAACAAAACAAATACCATACAGTGAACCTTCAACATATTGGCTATAACTTTGCTAAACCATCTTTTGTCAAAATATTTACTCATTTTTAGTTATAACAGTTTCAAAATTGATTGTCTTATTCGAACTTTTGCCCCAACGGTGGGGCAAGAGTTCGAATCTAGTGTGGGGCAAAAGTTCGCTGGCTAAAACACAAAATATCGATTCTTTCATGACAGACATACCTTACACCAGCCGTAAACTTAAGTTTGACGAAAAATACACACTAAATTTTCATCAAAAAATTGCCCAAAACCGTGTTAATTGTAATATACTTAAAACGCCCTTACATAAAAAAAGAGATTTTATCTTCAATTGGTTCCATGCAACGAAAGTTTGATCAAAAATTACAATATTCACGTCGAAAACCAACAAATAGCCATAACTCAATCGATTTTTATAATATTTGGATTGAAAGTCTCTTGAATAGCATTCGAACCACCATGACATTTATAAGATTTGTTTTGAATTGAGCTAGAAATCTTAAAAAAAAACTCTTACCCCACTCGAACTTTTGCCCCACTTTACTCTACATGCTCATTTTTTTGTTTTTTTTTTTTTGGAATTGTACCCCCATATGTTGCCGAAGGACGTTATCCAACGTCAAAAATGAAGATACCGCCATAACATGTGCCCAACAGTTATGCCTTTTTGTGTTATGAAGATTTTTTTGGAAGATTGCATTGAGGAATTTTCAATATCATATGTGATACAGCCGTGCAAAGAAAATCAAGCTGAAAAATTGAAAGGGGCGTAACGGCAAGTTTCGAACTAAACTATTAAGTCCTAAATATGGTTTTCCAAGTATGGGTGTGTACGTTCTGGTACTGAAGATAGAACTTTATTTACCTTTTTTGTGCTAAATTGTATAAATGCACGTTGTTTCTGTTAATAATAAATAATGTTATCGTTATTTTATAGATAGCTGCTATATATTGGAGTAGGGTAACTGGGGGTGCGTTCTTAGCTATGAAGAACATTAAGGTCTTTTAAAATCATTATTCCATAGATAAACTTGTTGCAAATGGTAGAAACAGTCATCCATTTTATTTTTTCTTGAGTTAATAAATCAACTTTTACAACATGCTTGCTTATCTGTTATGAAAGTATGTGAATGAACCCTTGCTGATTCGAAAAATGTGCATTTGTAAGGTTCAAATTGGCACGTGAGCTTGGCGTTACAGTTTGCTGGAATTTGAATTCAAACGGCTGTTTTGGTGTTATGAAATAGGTGTGGCCGTTTTGCCCCACGAGTTGATTAAAGTGTAAATCCTTCAATAGGCTTTTTAAGGTTATATTCAATACTTTTACACATAAAATACAAACTATGGAAGTGCACAAGTAGATTTTCGGTGACAGTTTCAAAAGTTTTGTTGTTCATCGATCTGGAAATGATTTAGAAAATAACTCAAAATTACAACTACAACAGCAAAAAACGTTTTTTCGAGTTTTTCATTATTTTTTCCAGTAAAACACTTAAAAATGTATATAGAGAAGCATTTTAATACATTTTCTTTTATCTAGGGTGCAAAACAGCGTCACAAAGCACGTCGTTCATTCAAAACAAGGGTGGCGCGTTTTACCCCAACGGAACATTTTGCACCCAGTTCCCCTACGAAAGCTGCTTACTTCGGAAATGGCAGGCACAATTCTTAAAGATCCGTGTGTTCCTTTGGGGGCGCAAGTTGTATTCAACTATAATTGGAACAACTGGATGAACGCCTTAAATCCACCAACGAGGCTGCCACAACTGTTTTGGATCCCTGCGAAGGCACGTCAAAACGATCAACTGCTACGTCCATACTACTGAAAAACCTATTGATCTGAATATTATCCTAAAGTCCAACCAATACGGAATAAGCTTCATCAAGGGTTATGAACAAAATAAAACCATGAATGAAAACCTACGCAAGCTGCTTGTAGAATCAGTTTTGCAGTACTGTATTGAGCAAAAGCGAGATTTGATTCGAGCGTGAAGGACTGCTCTCAACTTGCTCAACAAATAGTCAAAGTGCTCCCTGGAGAGGAAATTGTGAGTATATTTTGAAACATTTTGAAATATGCAACCGGCCTCAGTTCAAAAATCCGGATGGATATCGATTGGTACTTTTTCATATCCAGATTGACTCTGATTTTAAATTCATGTTCGGCCCAAAAAACATTCTGTTGGACACTATGGACATCTTGCCAAAGCATATGAAGTCGTTCAAAACTCCAGAAGACCAGCATGTATGGGAATCGCTGAGTAATCAAAATGACCTGTCCAAAAGTATCCGAATCAAATAATATAATGTGTTTTTTAAACTTATTTTTTGTACTTCGTCAGCAGCCATGGTATTTCGTCTAATACAAACAATCATACCTTTCGCACGGATGAAATCTAAGAATCCGGAAGGTGTAAAGAAAAGATTTTATTCTTGTACAAAACGGTATACGATGAAAAAGTGAAACAAAAGGCGCAGTCCCACGCTTTGCAAAAGCTATCGGTGTTTGTTTCAAGGCGTATCTTCCATATCGCATACCCCGAGAAGTGTGGTGCCATATGGGATTTGCTAAATCGACTGTTCTACGAACTACAGTCACCCCACAGTTATGGATCAACTCGTCCCCTAAGGCAACAACTAGATAACTCGAAATTCGAAATTTTGAGATATGCAACTTTGACGGTCATGCTGTTTTACAAGGTGATTGAAAAATAAACCTTAACTTGTGTAGTTTGAATCACACGTTTATGGACGGTGGATTTTTTGAAGATCTAATGAAGAATAATGTTTTGATATATTGAAGTCAAAAATTTCAAATTTCGTGTTATCTAGTTGTAACATCAAGGGGACGAACTAAGGGTCATTTTTCACAACAAAATGTGATAAAAATCATGGTACACTAGAAAATTTGAGTTCATTTACGAAAAAGTGTACTTTTCGATAGAAATTTCAATCCTTCTCCATCCCACAGATGTGGAGCAGTGGGAGAGGTGGTTCTTTACTATGGATCAAATTGACTCATATTATGGATCAACACACTATAACAGCAACAAATCATATGAATGGAGTGTTAGTGAAAGCATACTTTTTGGCGTTTCTTTAGGAATCGCCTTATCTATGATTCATAACTGTGGTATGGTTTTTAATAACCCACAGATATGAATCAACGCTTCTAGGAATATGGTAAACATTTTATTTCCTACGAACAGGGAAAATGCGTAAACGTCTGTATAGATTTATGGCTCACGTAGGTAAAATGTGATCTGTGTAATAGCAACACAATTTGATGTGATATTTTCCATTATATCCAACTTTGATCCATATCTGTGTGCTATTCATAACTATGGGGTGACTGTACCGTGCACTGCGACGGACACGAAGCCCAATACTTACGTGTTACTGAAGGAAATAAAAGGTTATTTAAAGCTCAAAGATATATTTGTTTTAAATGATAATTAAAATCACTTTAACTTATCTACAGCCATTAAAGCAGCATACATCGCAGAAAGTACTGTGTAATTGACGAATGGAAAGTGATCATAATTTTACAATACATAAAAAATATACAAGAATTAAATAAATGTACAATGAGAGAAAAACATAAAATTGGATTAATAAAAATAATCAAAGAAAAGTAAAATAATGAATATTTAATATCAAAATTGCCGAAATTTCAATATTATACCACAAAGTTCGAACAAAACGTATAAATTTCTGAGACATATAATGCACATAATTGGAGCGTGGTATACCATGGATATTTACATGACATGTCATGTAAATAATAATGTCATGTAATCCAGCAGGATCCTATGTGATTACGTGACTTCATGTTTACATCATATAAATAAAGTTTACATGACGTGTAATCTTCATTATTTTTAACTGTGCAGAGTGATTTTTATACCTATTAACACATCAGTCGTCGCGCTGTTGTATATTGTACAACGCTGGAGAAAAAACCTCGCCTCTCATACACAACAGCAGCGTAGTGGTTCTGACGGTGGCAAACCGCGCGATGACTGGAAGGTTAAGTAAAGCCATGCTGTAGGTGGCTGGTTCGACTACCGAGTGATCCAGGATCTTTTCGTAATAAACCATTCATTTAGGCATATTCTACGAGTTGCATTAGAAATAAACTCTACAAAAACATGGCAAATTTTAACGAATTGTTTTGCACAAAAATAAAGTGTTTGTTCGGGAAAAAAAACAGCAACTATTCCAGTTACATCGTTGAATTGTTTATTGTTTGCGAAATTTGCTATTTGCTTGAACCCAGGACTCTTGTATGCTAGACGAGCGCTTTACCAACTAAGCTACCGAGCCACTTGGTGACCCAATAACTGAGTTGATTACAAGTTTTAGAATTCAAATCTCTACAGACCACGCGGACCCCTTTCATAACCCATATCCATCCATCTCATGTTAAATACACACGTGAGAAGAGCGATTGCGATTTATTTAGTGTTGAAACTGTTTGCCTATCGTACCTACATCGCTTCCACAACAACTGTATTGTGGAAGAGTAAAGATGTGGGAAGGCTATCAACGTGTCGTTCTCACTCAAGTGACGACATGACTACTACAGAGAGGCAGTAACACTCTAATATAAATTGACGCTTATATTGAGCTGTTCGGTAATCAAATCCGCATGGTTATTAAATTACAATACAGTTGTTGTGGAAGCGATGTAGGTACGATAGGCAAACAGTTTCAACACTAAATAAATCGCACTCGCTCTTCTCCCGTGTGTATTTAACATGAGATGGATGGATATGGGTTATGAAAGGGGTCCGCGTGGTCTGTAGGGATTTGAATTCTAAACTTGTAACCAACTCAGTTATTGGGTCACCAAGTGGCTCGGTAGCTTAGTTGGTAAAGCGCTCGTCTAGCATACAAGAGTCCTGGGTTCAAATCCCAGCCGAGCACGTGGATTTTTTCATAATTTCACCCATAATTTGTCCATCTTTACCACGCGTAATGAGTTAATTAATTTAATAACCATGCGGATTGGATTACCAAACAGCTCAATATAATATGGGTACTTTCGTACCCATTTCAAAGTAAAGTGGTTTAATTCATTTAATGTGGTGTTCCTGAGTGCACTCTCAGGATGAAACTGAAAAATTGGGAAATGTCCATGGTTGAATCCAATTGGCACTCCACGGATACATCCAAGCAAGCGAAAAGATTCATAAAACCCAGTCTAGCTAAAGCCCGGGCTATACTGAATCTTAATAAAGGAAATCTTAGGGTAATAACTGGCCTGATGACCGGTCACTGCCCAAGTAGGTATCACCTGAAAAAGATAGGAAAAATACAATCCTCTGAGTGTCGTTTTTGCAAAGCCGAAAACGAAACTGCTGAGCATTTACTCTGCAACTGCGGAGCATTGCTTGATCAAAGAATGTTAGCATTTGGAAAAGGGTTATTAGAGCCCTTGGAAATTTGGCAAGGTAGTCCTAATAGGGTAATAGACTTTATAAAACGAGTTGCGTCCAGTTGGGACAGTGTGACACATCAACCAATGTCTATCACATCTCAATTGTGAAAGGATATTTGATGAGCACCAAATAAAATATGGGTCATACCACTTACTTACTTACTTATTTGGCTTTACATCAATTATCTTGATAAAGCCTCGCCAAAAATTCATGGCCGCTTCTCTCCATCCTCGACTGTGACCCACGCTATCCAGGTGCACCTGGTCAATCCACCTAGCTCGCTGCGCCCCACGCCTTCTTGTTCCGACCGGATTCGTAGCGAACACCATCTTTACAGGGTTGTTGTCCGGCATTCTTGCAACATGCCCTGCCCAGCGTATCCTTCCAGCTTTAGCTAACTTTACGATACTGGGTTCACCGTAGAGTTGAGCGAGCTCGTGGTTCATCCTTCGCCGCCACACGCCGATCTCGTGTACGCCACCGAAGATCGTCCTTAGCACTCGGCGTTCGAAAACCCCAAGAGCTTGCAAGTCCTTCTCGAGCATAGTCCACGCCTCATGCCCATAGAGGACTACCGGTCTTATGAGCGTTTTGTACATCGTGCATTTGGTGCGGGGGTGAATCTTTCTTGTCCGCAGTTTCTTCTGGAGCCCATAGTAGGCACGACTTCCGCTGATGATGCGCCTTCGTATTTCCCGACTAACATTGTTGTCAGCCGTCAACAAGGATCCGAGGTAGACGAACTCGTCCACCACCTTGAAGGTATCTCCGTCTATCGTAACACTGCTTCCTAGGCGGGTCCTGTCGCGCTCAGTTCCGCCAACCATCATGTACTTTGTTTTCGACGCATTCATCATTAGTCCGACTCTTGTTGCTTCGCGTTTTAGGCGGGTGAACAAATCTGCCACCGTTTCAAATTTTCTCCCAATAATACCCATGTCGTCCGCGAAGCAAACAAATTGTCCGGATCTCGTGAAAATCGTGCCTCGACTGTTAAGTCCGGCTCTCCGCATAACACCTTCTAGCGCAATATTGAACAACAGGCATGAAAGTCCATCGCCCTGTCGTAGTCCCCGCCGAGACTCGAACGAACTGGAGTGTTCGCCCGCGATCTTCACGCAGTTTTGCACACCGTCCAACGTTGCTCCGATCAACCTTGTGAGCTTCCCGGGAAAGCTGTTCTCGTCCATGATTTTCCATAGCTCTACGCGGTCGATACTATCGTATGCCGCCTTGAAATCGATGAACAAATGGTGCGTAGGGACCTGGTACTCACGGCATTTCTGGAGGATTTGCCGCACGGAAAAGATCTGGTCCGTTGTCGAGTGGCCGTCGATGAAACCTGCTTGATAACTTCCCATGAACTCGTTTGCTATAGGTGATAGACGACGGAAGAGAATCTGGGATAGCACTTTGTAGGCGGCGTTTAGGATGGTGATTGCACGATAATTTTCACACTCCAGTTTTTCGCCCTTTTTGTAGATAGGGCATATAACGCCTTGCTTCCACTCCTCCGGTGTCCCAGATTCTGACTATCAGCCGATGCAGACAAGCGGCCAACCTGTCCGGGCCCATCTTGATGAGTTCGGCTCCGATACCATCCTTGACAGCGGCCTTGTTGTTCTTGAGCTATTGAATGGCATTCTTAACTTCCCCATCGTAGGAGCTGGTTGGTTTCCGCTGTCCGCTGTGCTGACGTAGCCATCGCCTTTGTTGTCCTGACCTTCTGTGCCTGTGTTCTCTGCGCCATTCAGGTGTTCATCGTAGTGCTGCTTCCACCTTTCGATCACTTCGCGTCCGTCCGTCAAGATGCTCCCATCCTTATCCCGGCACATCTCAGCTCGCGGCACGAAGCCTTTGCGGGATGTGTTGAGCTTCTGATAGAACTTCCGCGTTTCTTGAGAACGGTACAGCAACTCCATCTCTTGGCATTCCACCTCTTCCAGGCGGCGCTTTTTGTCCCGGAATAGGCGGGTTTGCTGTTTCCGCTTCAGTCTGTATCGTTCCACGTTTTGCCGCGTACCATGCTGCAGCATTGCAGCCGGCGCTGCATTCTTCTCCTCTAAAACCTCCTGGCACTCCTCGTCGAACCAATCGTTTCTTGAGCTCCGTTCCACATATCCGACAATGCTTTCGGCAGTCCTCAAGAGGTGCCCTATCGAGCTCGCCCTTATCCGGCAACGCTGCCTCAAGATGCTGCGCGTACGCATTGGCGACATCCGGTTGTTTCAGCCGCTCGAGATTGTACCGGGCGTAGGGTCCGTATATCATTGATGACGGATAGTTTTGGGCGCAGTTTCACCAACAACAGGTAGTGGTCGGAGTCAATGTTAGCGCCACGATAGGTTCTGACGTCGGTTATGTCGGAGAAGTGCCGTCCATCGATCAAAACGTGGTCGATTTGCGATTCTGTTTGCTGAGGTGATCTCCAGGTGTACAGATACGGGAGGCTGTGCTGGAAATAGGTGCTACGAATGGCCATATTCTTGGAGGCGGCAAAATCTATCAGTCGTAGGCCGTTCTCGTTCGTCAGCCGGTGGGCGCTGAACTTCATTTAAAAAAAAAACATTTAATGGGTATTGGCCATTTGCTCATCAAAGAGTATTTGCCACAAATTTAAGAAAATGGGTGAAATGTACCACTCATGGAATATCAGAGAGGAGCCCTGTGACATTTTTGTCGATAAAGTGAACGTCAAACATGATCAAAAGTGTCAAGGTTCATATTTGAAACCATTTTTAAAATTCAAGTTTAAATTTGTTATAGCCGTTATTTAAGCTGGGAAAATTGATAAAGTAGTTGCAAGTACAGGCTCTTTCATATTATTAAATAAAAACAAGAATTCATCAAATATTTTAGGACCTAATTGACCATTTGTACATGTGTATATTGTGTGGCAGGTACGAAGATACTATGTGTCCTGGGAAGTCCTTGGAAGGTCTTGGAATTCCTTTACGAAAAGATCCTTGACCGATGGGATTCAATCCTACGATGCTCCGCTTGGTCTTGCTGAACAGCTGTGCGTTTACTGCTACGGCTATTTGAGCCCCGATTCATCTAGAATAAATTTTGAATAGATATTTAAGCAAATCTAATCACTAATACCATTAATCATAGCGCTTCTATACATTGCTGATCAAGGTTATATTCAAACTGAAGTTTTATCTGATTGTTAACGTGTTAGTTTTCTAGACATCAAGTCCATAATATTAAATGAAACTCACCACGATCTAGAGGCCCCTATGAATTTGGGGCCCGGTGCGGGCCGCTTCAACAGCACCCTCCCTAGCTACACACCAAAAAAATCTTAGATTTACACGTAACGTAATTTTAGCCTCAATCATGCAAAGCCATTTCTCATGTATTATGCAATGATAAAACCCATAAACACATCTATTATATCCAACATAGTTACCAAAATCCCTAATATTGAACGCGAAACGTCTTCTCTTAAAGAAAGTTGCATGCAAAACGGCTTGGGTTACATGATTTTAACGCTGAAAATTCAATCATAAATAATGCACATGACATGACAAGCCGTCGATCCGTCCATGTGCAATATTTTTGACAGAATATTCAGCGTAGAATCATGTAAACTGAGCACTCTTGTTTGCAATTCCACTTTCAAGATGCAAGAAAGCATGCAACATTGGCGAATGTTGGATGTAAGATCATGAAATGTTTCAGTTTTACTCAAGATTGCAAGCATTGTTGAATAAAATGAGACAGTTTACATTATTTATCGTTGATTATTCAGTTATAATTCGTTTTACATGAATATTACAAAAATTTACGTGCCATGTAAATTTGAGATTTTTTTGCTGTGTACGCTACTGTCTCGCGATGAGTAATATTTGTAATAGGTACTTCTTTATAAAACATAAATCATATACGTATGCTGTATAGCGTTTTGCGGTTCTAGGAAATAGTTTACTCAACCAATTTTTGAAGCTTATTATTTACAAAAACTAACAATTTTTAGTGCTTGGTTTAATAATAAAAATTTATAAATATTTAATCAATGTCACAAATATCTCAGTTTTCCTCTAAATAGCTTCATTCAGTGATATATCAATTCAATAAACACGTTTCATCGCACATTGTCGCATGCAAATACACATCAATTAACAAGCCCAGCAGGCAAACAACGAGCGATGCTCAATTGAAAATGCGCAATTGTGTAGCAATCACAGCACAGTGAAGTCTCTCTGTTTCGATCGAAAATTTCCATTGTTCATCAACATGAATTCCCTTGCACGACAACTACACTTCCAATAAGTAAGAACGAGTTGACTGTACTGCTGTGCCCGAACAGAATACATGGCAAACGAAAATTATATCTTGGTATTAGGATTCAATGCCCGCATAATATAGTATTTTCTTCATAAACTGGTAATAAAAGCCAAAATAGCAAAAATCAGTACAATAAATATCTGTAAATAGCATATAATTAGATATAATTATGTTAAGATAGCTAAATAGTTTGATATGTGATTGTTATATGCTTGCTATTTTCAGCTTTCATCTGCTCGGGTGGTAAGTAGAGATTTACGTTACGAGGAATCCAGCAGCCACACGCAGCTGTGGATGTCTGTGGAAAGCTTCCAACCGGAACCGACGAAACGCATCGAAACCTCAAGCAGCCTCCAGGCCAGGATTCAATAATTTTCAACCGTGACGAAGTGCAGAAAGAGAGGAGAACAATTTGTAATAAATACATTAAATCATCGTAATTTATTTATTAAACATAAATTACCATTTTCATTCCCGTTTCCGTGCGATGCAATCGATAAGAAGTGAATGAGGAAAACTGGAGGTATTGGGACACTAGTAGTTATATTGCTTCAGAGTTGTATACTCCTCTGAAAGTTTTATATGTGAGATGTAGGTATTTGAAGATGTATTGTGAAAAGGGGTAAGTAAATTTTGATTATATCGTACAATTATTGTTGCAGTAGCGTTTATAAACCTCTAAAAATCATTTCTCTGCTTTTTTTTTGTTAACTTTGTATCTAAAAAAAATCCATTTTTAGCGTTACGTGGAAATAAACATTCTTTAACACCAAAAACACAAACACAAAAAAACAACGTTCATTTACTACAGATTACATTGATATTGGTGCTCTATTGGTAAGAAATAAAATCGTGTGACACGGTGAACAATTTCACTCTACCGATCAAATTTCACCCGAATTTACGGTACTTAAAAAAATACAATCCAATTGAGGAAGCTCATCACAAATTTTATTAAATCGGAAACATCTGCTATTTTTGTTCAGAAGGCTGTACATTTCTAATAATTCCAGCCCAACACGTCTCCTTCGTAAATCCTCGATGTTATCAATGGGTTCCTTTCTTAGCAATAACCATCCCAAGCCATTGAACTCTGGCAGCCTCCCACGAACAAGACATCACTACATAGTGGCATCAGTTATGTACATCACACGAGAAAGTGTCTTCTGCCGAGACAAAACAAAGTTCGTCGAAATTTTCCACCAAAAAAAGAAGTGACTTTTGTTTCTATTTTCCAATCCTGCGCATGACAACGACGACGACGCTATCTTTTCTCGGCAAGCAGTTGGGGTACTTATCGATGATGACAAAAAGATTTTCCGCATCCCCTCGATCCCTTTCGGCCAGCAGAACGTCAGCAGCTGATGAGTGAACGGTTTGCTGTTGGCATAGGTGGAGTCAGAGGGGGGTGGGAGTTGCATCGCCCTTTTTTTCCATAGTTATTAACTGAGAGCTTTCTTTGCCAAAGTTGCCATTTTCGCATTCGTATATCGTATGGCAGGTACCTACGATGATACTCTATGCCCAGGGAAGTCAACGAAATTTCCATCACGAAAATATCCTGGACCGATCGGTAATCGAACCCAGACACCTTCACCATGACTTTGCTTTGTAGCCGCGGGGTCTTACCACTCGGCTAAAGAAGGCCGGGAAATGGCTAGAATGGCTGAGAAAATTGACAAAGAAAAGCTCTCAGTGTGGAACTGTGGAAGTGCTCATTGAACACAAAGCTGAGAAGCAGGCACTGTCCCAGTGAAAACGTAATTCCAAGAGGAAGAAGAAGATGACGATAAAAACTTAAATTCCCATTCTATCTATGTATAAAAATAAAAATGAAATGGTGTTTGTATGTCACGAGTTGGCTTGAGAACGGATCAACGAATCTGTATTATTTTTTCTCAGTTGAATTCGTTCACAACTCCAACATATTTGTAAAGAAGAATATTTGTGGAAATTCACCGACAAAACTAAGAGGAAGGAGAAAAACAAATATGAATTTCTGTAAAGGGATTTTACACATCCTACTGCAAAGCCTACAGGACATTACAACGTTTGGTGGGACAACTAGGTCGCCCAACCCTGACGGAAATTCTGGCTACGCCTTGTTGGCCTTCTCCAGTTACCGTCAACCGACCAACGACGTCAGCCGCTACCTAGTTAACCACCTCGACGCAAAATGACGACGACGACGATGGTGATGATCTGCATCTTTCCGGACCGAGGACCGACCGTAGTGTGGGAGAAGGCCATCCGTTGCCCAAATGTTGTAATCTGCTCATCACGGATGCTAATGCTTTTTGATGGGAATTTGTCCTGATTGCTTGGAATGTTTCATCTCATCCTACGTGGTTGGCTTCTCGGGGATTGATACTAGGGATGTGCAGGAAAATTTTCCGGGAAAGTCAGTGATGGTGTCAGAATGAAAGTGTTACAGAAACTTACCAAATCCGCAAAGCTGGGGATGAATTCCGGTGCAAATTTTCTTCGGAGAAACGATCATTATCTTGTTGGTGAGGAATGAAGATTTGATTTCTTCTCCAAGAAATTGTGGGTCGAAATTTGCCCATTATTTTAGAAGCTCGTCAAGCAACAGGATAATAATATAGGACATCCACATTTGATTAAGGATGGATTGGTCTGGTAAGAAGAACGAGGTTAACCTGCTTGATGAAGCTGCTGTGTCATCGCTTTGGGTTAGGCGAAATATCTTCATTGAGCAGTTTCCCTCCATACAATCATCGGAAAATTTCGAAGGAGGTCGATATCAAAATTGTTATCCAGAGTTGAGGACTACCAAAGATTGATTGTAACAGCAGAGCAATCATAAATAATACCTATCAACAATAAAACAAATATTTGTTATTGTAACCAGAAACAAAGTTGGATAAAATTTCAGTTGAACTATCAACTGACGTGGTTGATTAACGTCTCTTTACACTGCAAATTTCATTCAGTTAGATGAGCTTATCTTCCCAATGACTCTTTTCGAATTTTAAAGTTCATGGTTTCAATTTCTCATTTCAAATTTACTGGCATATTTCATTATCATGGCATTTAATAGCTAATTACCAATATAATCTTTGAGTATTTATAATTTTTCAGTACTAAATTTACCTTTTTAGTGCTTTTTTTCTAGAGTATTAAGGTATTCATCCTATTATGGAGGACCTATGCACGGTGTGCAAAACTAAATAGTAGTTCAATGTCAAAAACAATGTATATTATCACGAGCTATGGGTCCCATGGGTTTTGAAATTAATCATAATTCTAAAAGTAGCAACTGAAAGGAACTTTATTTTCTATTCAGCTTCAGAGGCCATGCATTTGATTAGTAACGGTATTTTGTTCTCTACCTTACATCCTTTACGTGGGTGATCAATGTTATATCAAATCAGCAATATCAAATCACTTTCCTTAACAAGCTTAAAACATTTAGAAAGCAAATCAAAATGCATAACAATGAGATTTGGGTGCCGATACCTATAATGTCGAAAAAACTGATGAATGTTACCTCGGATTACGATACTAATACACACTTAGAACATAACGCAGAAATCGCAGAATGCAGAATAAATCCCCGAATATAATTTGTGAAATATGATTTTACAGGTTTTTCTACGAAACACGAAAGTGTCAAACGGAACGGTCAAAAAATCACTGAAAATTCGGTGAAGGCAAAAAATCACCAACATCTGTGAAGTCTTTACATAATGTTCGGTGAAGATATTTTTTTTAACGTATACCGCGAATGGATCATTGTTTGGTAAATCCCCTTAAATCAAGTAAAAAATCATGTTTGTGTTGATAAATGGATTTTTTGAACTTCCAATGCCGGATGAGATTGTGAATGTTATTTTTGTCATTATATATGTTATTTTGCTGTATTAAATAAACAAGAAGTGATAATATAAAATAAAATGTTTTATTTTCCATATGGGTACTGTTGTTTTCTTTTTTTTTCAGCTTTCTTAACGAAATTTTTAGCCCTGAGGTAGTTTATCTCGGGACCAACGGCTTTACTTCCTTTCCGAAGGAAGTCGTCACTATGACTTTTTACGCCATACGTGACTCTCTAGGGGATGGGATTCGATCCCAGGTCCTCGGCGTGAGAAGCGTGAGTTCCAACCACTACACCAGGCCCGTCCCCGGGTACCACAGTTAAATGCCTTCACTAAAAAAAATGCTTCAAAACGAACATGGAATGGCTTGAAATTGGATAGATTCTGCATTGAAGTGATCAGAATAAGAGTACATAACTATTAATCAAAAAGAAATTGCTTCTTATTTTGCAGAATATTTCCCGAATCATTCGGTGAAACGACAGTCGTTTGATAAAAAACCGTATATTTGTAAAAACGTACAGAAACATTCGGCAAAATCTCCAACCACAAATAATAAATTCACAGAAAATTTGTTCAAAATCACCGTACTTTTCGATAGTTTTAACAGATTCAAATTAAGCAGATCGTTCACCGAACATTTCACAGAAAATTCTGCTAAATTCAGTGGTTTTGCAGAAATTTGCAATTTATTCCAAGTGTGTATTGTAATGCTTCAGGACCCAGATAGCCGTAGTAATAAACACAGAACTTTTCAGCAAGACCAAGTTGAGGGTCGTAGGTTCGAATCCCACCGGTTGAAAATCTTTTCGGATTAGACATTTTCTAGACTTCCCAGGGCATTGAGTACCCTCGTACCTGCCAGTTGATTCATCTAGTACATATTGTACTACAAACGCAAAAATTGTCAAAGATTGACTGAAAGCTTGGAAACTGTGGAAGTGCAAGTAAGAACACTTAGCTGAGAGGCAGGCTCTGTCCCAGTAAGGACTTGATGTCAGAAAGAAGAAAAGAAAAAAATAGAAGAAAAAGGAGAAGGAAAATAAGAGGATCTTAACGTTTCTTAAACATGCGAATTATATAAGTGAAGAAGGGTGTCACCCAGACTAAGTTTTAAAAAAAGAACTTATTCGATCTACTGCCTAAAACGAACTGAACCTTTATTCAATTATTAATTACGATCAAACCTCACTACCTACTGAAATGCTTATGCTGTTGCTGTGGAAGAACTGCTGATGCCGCGGGTCCAAAGGGCTGTGGCTTCGTTTAGTGGTCTCGTTCGGTGGTTGTCCACGTAAATGTTACCTATGTTGTCAGGTGATGAAATGCTGATGCTAGACTACTGTTTCCGTTCTACTAGCTGGGCTATCGTCGTCGGTGTGGTGGACGTCGTCGTTGTTGTTGTTGTTGCCGGGAATGATGAAAATGATGATACACCAATAAAGCGATTGGTGTATGGATGATTGTTGAGGATCGGTAAGGGTTCGATCTTAACTACTCCCCCTTTTGGAGACGATTCGTCCCGAATTGTACTGGTCTCAGGTTTAATTTCTGGTTTGCTTTTTGACTCCATGGATGCTCCAATATGAAGAGATATCTGTCTGCGTTTTCTCGAAATCCATGAAAGACCTGCAACGATACTTAGAAGAAAACATACGGTCGACATACTTAGAGATGTGTATGTCTGAATTTTGTGTTCCTTAGTTAATGCTTCAATCCGATGTCTATTATGGATGTGAATTTCTTCCATATTATTCTGGATTTCCAGGGTCTGTTCATTGATATGTAAACCATCTAATGGCATAACAAATGTCGGTTCTGATTTGTTTGCTTCGACATTTGAGAACTTGGTGCCATTTATTATGACAGAGCAATTGTGGAACTCTATCAAATACGTTCCAGATAAGTTTCGTTTTGAAAGACCACAATTCGATTCGATTTCTGTGTTATTGATGTTTTTAGCGACAAGGTAATTGTCCATGATCGCTTTGATCTCCGTTGATTGATAGCATTTTACGAAAGTACAGTTTCCTGATAGTCCTCTTAGTAGGTTTGAGTAGCATAGGTCGCCGGATATGTCCTCTAGGCTGCTTAGATTGCACAGCCTTGTCCTTTCGATTCGCAGGCAATCCTTCTTGATGAAATATGTTCTGTTGTCGCTTTGCAAAGCAGCATTAGCAGGAAGTTTTAAAATTTTATCTACTACTGGAAGAGGTTCTAGGAAAAAATGTGTGTACATAGCTTTTTCTATTTTTGGAATTGACACAACAAATATTAGTTTTGAATGGTTATAAAATGCTGACAATTCTAAATATTCATAAATTTGATCTAAACTGTTCGTCCTAATGTTTTGTTCTTCTAATATATCTGAAACAAATCCTAACTCTTCAATTGAAAGTATTTGTTTGGGAATAATGTTAGTTCTTGCTAACTGAATTGATTCAAAAATGTCTTCTAAATGTGATTTAAGGTTGTCTAAGTTGTAATTGATTTTCAAAATTTCTCTAAATAATTTAAAGTTTTTGTTGGTTTCGTTTTCAAATCTAGCTGATATAATGTTTTTAGTTATTTCACTCTGTTGTTGATTTAAACGGTTGATAATGGAATTGATTCTATTTTGGAGTTGTAGATTAATTTTAAGCTGTTCGTTGTTTTCGTTAATAAGTCTTTTGTTCTTGACCTTTGAAATTTCAGGCATAAGATCATCAATAGATCTTATGAATGAGTGTAATTTAATTGGGTTACCATCAAATGGTGGCAACATTTTAATTATTTGTGGGGTCTGAAGGGCTCGAAAGGCGCCTTCTACTGAATTTTGTTGCTGCACAACAGCGGCTTCTTTTGCAATTGATTGTTGGTGCGTAGCGAACGCTTCCAACTCTGCTATTCTAGAGTCGCGTTGTTGCATTATGCCTATTAATTCTCTGATCTGGGTCTCTAACTCTCCGACTTGGATAGTGATCAAGTCGCGGTTCTCGTCAAACTTTGCCATTTTCCACACTTGAAGTCAAAATTGATTAAAAAAAAAATCCTTTCAAAAAATGGTAAAAAAAAATACAGGTGAAGAGAATTTATATTTTCTAGGATTTTTGTTTTCAATTTGGATATAAAAAAAGCTAAATTAATTATTTTTCTGTCACTGTAATAGATATTTTTTCTTATATTTTGTTATTTTGATCATTCACTTAAATCACTCTGATAATCACTTACATAAAAAAGCTTAATTCTACTTACGGTTTTATCCGATGTTCCCTCGGATGGTTAAATTGTCCGATATTCCCTCGGATGGTTCGATTGTCCGATATTCCCTCGGATGGTTCGATGTCCGATATTCCCTCGGATGGTTCGATGTCTTCTAGCAGGTGTGAAGCTTCGTTAAAGATGATTTTGGTGTCTCGGTAAACCGCCGGTGCACTAGAATCTGTAGTTTAGGTGTTTCCTCCTTTGCTCTTCGGTAAGCCGCCGATGATTTCGGATAAGAACACTTTTCACTACACTTTAACTACTCCACGCTAGAACTGCCGACTGCGCCAGTGAAGAAGGGTGTCACCCAGACTAAGTTTTAAAAAAAGAACTTATTCGATCTACTGCCTAAAACGAACTGAACCTTTATTCAATTATTAATTACGATCAAACCTCACTACCTACTGAAATGCTTATGCTGTTGCTGTGGAAGAACTGCTGATGCCGCGGGTCCAAAGGGCTGTGGCTTCGTTTAGTGGTCTCGTTCGGTGGTTGTCCACGTAAATGTTACCTATGTTGTCAGGTGATGAAATGCTGATGCTAGACTACTGTTTCCGTTCTACTAGCTGGGCTATCGTCGTCGGTGTGGTGGACGTCGTCGTTGTTGTTGTTGTTGCCGGGAATGATGAAAATGATGATACACCAATAAAGCGATTGGTGTATGGATGATTGTTGAGGATCGGTAAGGGTTCGATCTTAACTTATATATTATATAAAATGATATTGAAAAAAATAGTAATTAATTTCATGGAAAGAAGAAATTTCGAACCACGACTGCTCAAGAATAAAATTTAATTTTAAAATGTACAGTTCTTCCAGTCTTACTTCACTTAGCCATTATCGACATCAACTGGCGTTTCATTACAGCAGTGCTTCTACAAGCTGCTGATTCCAATATGATTTCTTAGTTATGTTGCTAAAGCAACATTCAATTAGGCAGAGCGGGTTCATTTATTGCATTGGATGTCATTTGCAATGGTCAAAAGCGTCTTTCTAATTAGTGTTGCGTTCGGCGGAAGCCAGCGCCGTATGCTTCGTGTTCTTGTGCTTCATCAGGCTGCTGCTGCTCTGCAATAACTGCATTAAGACCCAGAAGCGCCATCAGCGGGAAGAACATTAGCAAAATAAATACAGCTGACTGTTGTAATTGCACTTGCATTAGGGGAGTAGATTTTGTTGGGTTTTCATATCTTCTGAGATGATGGAATTTATAGGAACTACAGTAAAACGAAATACCGTATTATTAAACTTGAATTGAATGCGGTCAACAAAATAAATATTATCTATTATCTTATCAAAAAACATTTTTTTTTCAAATGGTAGTGACTTTTGTAATCAAAGTGATGAATTTCCGTTAAACACCTAGATGTATGCAACGTTCTATATACTTTATTGAACTCATATTACTTTATTCGAAAATATACTAATTCATATAGATAACTTAACTTATTTTGAAATTAATGCCGATACATAAAAAACATCGATATAGGTACATTCAAAAATTTATATTTTTACGTCTACTTACCAAGTCACAAAACTCTTCCATTTCAGTACATTTAACCAAGCTATAGGGACTTCCCTCTGACTGACGACCTTCAAATCCTTTGGCCAAACCGCGCCACTTCCGTTTGCAACAACTGGTTGACTGAAGTGCTGCAAAAGTAAACGCCAATTAAACCATTTTATGTAACTCTACAAACAATCAGTAGAGCAAAGCTTTCCTTTATTTCCTGCGGAAACCGGTCCTTGCCCGGTACCGAACGATCGCAAACGGTGGCAAAAATTATTACGGAAAAGCAAACCACTGCCAATTTGACGCAGGGCACCGTTTACCAACTGCTTCTGTCTGCCCAAAAGGATTTCCACAAGAAATCCACCAGAATGAGGGCACCGCTTGAACAAACGACACAACGATGGATTGCAGTCCGAATGAGAACGGCTGTTGTCTTTCACGAATATCCTTTATCATTGCAAGTAAATTCAAGTTTAGCTAATATAAAAGCCAAAAGTGCTAAAATTTCCAATAAAACTATTTTAGCACCTAAATATTTTTTGAATACGATAAACGACAGCAAAAGATAATAGGTCAACACATATTTGGGGAATCGTAAATGGCGTCCTATCGGAATAGTTTTACGACCACTTACTAGTAGCAAACAATAGATTAGCAAACTTTATGGCCCTCCGCTGACTAATGAACTGATAACTGCTGAATGGCCCAGCGGTACTGAACAGCAATCAAAAAAGATATGAAACAAAACTTTACCACCCATTCGATTGGCGACATGAGAAAAGCGTGTCGAAATCTACGAATGAATGAATGCTGGTGCGATTCAAAGCACTGTCACACTGTCACACATTCAGTAGTCGATGTTGTATTATGAGTAATCAGAAATGACTAACAAAGGACTGAGCGACGAGCAAACGAGCTTTCAAACCGCACATTGATGATCTAAAATTATCTATAGACAGCTATAAACCACGTCGTCTTTTTTTTTTTTTTTTTTTCAAACAACCCCATCAACACACAACTTCTGTGTAAAAATATAATTTGCAATTTGTATGGACCGCGCTACCCATATTCGCAAGGTCGGTGTAATCGCCATTAACAATTTCAGCATTCTAACTAAATTATTCAGCATATGATTGCGAACAATATACTTTGGTATCTATAAACCTTATCTAGATACCTGCGTAGAAAAATCTCAACGTATTCGTTATTCGGTAGGCGTTAATTCAGAGTAGACAAAGTTACATAAAAGATTAGTAAAAGTTTTCATCCGATTGCCATCAAATTTTCAGGGATTGAAAAATAACTATTAAACTTCATTTTACCATTTTACTCGTATTTTTTACAGTCCATACGCAAATGCCCGCACCTTGGCCTCAACCCCGGCCATAAGATTCTGCACAACTTGTGAATCAACCGTTTTTTTGCATGTAAACCCATACTTTCTTCAGTTCCTCGACTGTCTTCACTACCTTGGTCGTTTAAGAAGGTGCTGCTTCATAATCGCCCAGTACTTCTCGATGGGGCGGAGCTCCGTTGTGTTGGGAGGGTTGAACATTTTCGGCACGAAATTGACCTTATTGTCCGCATACCACTTCAGCACGTCCTTGGAGTAGTGGCATGAGGCCAAATCCGGCCAGAAGATTGTTGGGACGTTGTGGGCCTTCAGGAGAGGAAGCAGCCGCTTCTGGAGGCACTCTTTCATGTACACCTGTCCGTTCATCGTGTCCTGGGTCACGAAAGGTGCACTCCGCTTCCCACACGTGCAGATGGATTGCCAAACCAGGAGTTTCTTCGCAAATTTTGACATCTTCTGAGTGCGGAAATGCTCCGGAACGCTGAACTCATTCTTGTCCGTGAAAAACAGGTTGCCGGAGATCTGATTGAAGTCGGCCTTCACATATGTTTCATCGTACATGATGCAGCATTCAACTTTCGTCAGCATGTTGAGGTACAACTTCCTGACACGGGTTTTGGCGGACTTGTTCTGCTTCTCGTCGCGATTAGGGGCCTATTCTACCTTGAACGTTCGAAGCCCATCTTTAGTTTTGGCCTTCTGGACAAAACTTCGGCTTAGGTGCAGGTTCTTAGCCACATCCCGAACGGAGGCGTTCGGGTTTCGGTTGAAGGCCCCAACTACGCGGTTGTGATTTTTGGTGTTGTACGGAATACTTTTTCCTTCTCTTCTGGGCTTCCGATCGGTGGTCAATCGTTCCTCGAACCGCTTAATCACTCGCGACACCGTGGAATTCGCGATTCCCAACGTTTAAGCGATGGAACGATGCGAGAGATTCTTGTTCTCGTGATGAACGCGCAAGATTTTATCACGCACGAGCTGTTCTTTCGACTCCAATTCCGCGAGTTTTGATCACAGGACTTTAAAACTTGCAGGATGTAAATAATGTACTATGAACAAAATCCACCCAAATTTTCATTAAATTTTACCCAATGGTTAAAAAGTTAGATCAATATCAAAGTGTGGCAATTTCATCGTGGACAACCTGGAAGATCACATTTTGAAAAATTGGGTTTAATGTTTAATGCATTGCAATTTTCAAATACGTGTACATTTTCATTCAATATTTCCATGCATCATTGTGTCACTATCGAACAATATAATGTAAAGTGGAAAATAGGAAAATTTCTCGATTCCCAGAGCATAGAGTATCTTCGTACCTGCCACACGATATACACATGCAATAATGGTCAATCGACAAAGAAAGCTCTCAGTTAATAACCGTGGAAGTGCTCATAAGAACACTAATCTGAGAAGCAGGCTCTGTCCCAGTTGGGACGCAAAGCCAGAAAGAAAAAAAAGAATAAACATTTCAGATATTCATCCGGTAGGGACCTTCCTTAGCCGAGTGGTTAGAGTCCGCGACTACAAAGCAAAGCCATGCTGAAGGTTTCTGAGTTCGATTCCCAGTCGGTCCAGCATCTTTTCGTAACTGGAATTTTGATGACTTTCCTGGGCATAAAGTCTCATCGCACCTGTCACACGATGTATAAATGCGAAAGTGGCAACTTTGGCGAATAAAGCTCTCAGTTAATAACTGTGGAAGTGCTCATTGAACACTAAGCTGAGAAGCAGGCTCTGTCCCAGTGAGGACGTTATGCCAAGAAGAAGTAGAAGAATTGACAATACGGCAAATTGAAATTTACGGTGGCAATGACGATATCGATGACTGGGGCACTTCTCCGAACGGAGAGCTCCCCACTGTTCTTAAATTCACTAACTATTACGTTCTGAACTATAACTAAAGGAAAGTTGAAATTACGACAAGTGGCTTAAATTCAAATTCAGTAAATCACATGGCGTATATAACGTCATGCGGTCGTGTCTTGTACACCACCCCAATATTTTTTTAAAGTATTTTACTTTGAAATCCGAAACTCTGAAAATCCTTCCAAACCAAACGACAGATCTCCCTCAAACCCATAAAGTAATTGAATACTCACAATCACAGCACCTATCTTCTATCATCAAATATTCTATCATCTGCAAAAAGCTACTGCACTGTTGTTAGAGTCTGTCGGATCGAGTAAGAGCACGGAACTGAGATATTAGAGCTTTATTGCGAAGTGCTTCTAAACTAGAATAGAGGACATGCCTAGAATCGTGACAGTAGGGATATTTTCTTATAACTTACTATTCAGTCTGCTCATATAAATTGCTAACTGCGATCGAGACAATCCTAAATTAGAGTGCTGCTATACGTAATGGAATTCTTCTTGGGCTGCTGATCGTACGATCTCACTGTTAAGGAACACAGTACATAAAGAGGCCGCACATAAGCTGAGACTTCCTTAGCTTCTTCTTCAGTACAGAAGCTGTCCAGATAGTCGTCGACATAATGACAGTGTAGAATTCCTTCAACTGCTTGCGGGTATTGTTCTGCGTGTTCCATGGCGTTCCGATTCTTGACAAAACTTTTAATCGGTTCCTGAAGCCCGTTGTCTACCTCCAATTCGCATATGTGAATACAGTAGCCTTCAGTCACCTGCGCCTCATGCTTACCATATACGCACCAACCCAGTTGGGTTTTCACAGCAACTGGACCGGTTACATCACCTTCACGAATCTTCAGAGGAATAGACGAAGGTTATCGAAGCCGATTAGGATTCTCGGCACAGCTTTTTCGTAGCTCTCGATTGGAATATGCTTCAGGTATGTATGCTTGGCCGCTGCTTCGTTGTAGTTAAAACTTTGCACCGGTAGGTTAAGACTCTCAACCGTCCGAGCGTTGAACAATTGGAACCTTTGCTTCAGTCCTGATCCGGATATAGTAAATGTTACTATCTTGGAGTTCTTCTCCTGTCGGGATGTGTTCCCGGTCCATCGCAAACTGGAATTATCCTAAACAGGACACTCGACTTCAGCAGACGATTCGTATGGTGCTACCCGTGGGATCGACACTACTGATGATTTCCCATGCAGTAAAGGATGATGGCGATAGTTACACCCACTTACATTGCACCGACTGTTACTACGACACATTCACCTTCCATGTCCCTATAGGCAGATTTGGCACACTCCCAGCGAACGGATACGCTTCCAACGGTCATCCACACTGAGCGACCTGAACGCCTCGTATTCCTTCATTCTGTGGCCTACCTTGTTGCAGTTGAAGCATTTGCCAGGTTCAGCGAATTTAACCATCGATGTCTGTCCTTCTTCGTCGATTAAGTGGGAATTGACATACTCCTTCGTTTTGGTCCCACTCTTCTTATGCTCCGGCTTATTCAGCACCACACTCGTTGCGTCTTTTACCACATCGGCCATGTAATCTGCGAACGTCTTTAAATTCACCACAGGAGGCCTCGCTTGTAGCCGGCCCACATTAACTTCTGGTTTGCTGGCAGCTTGTTGATGAGCTCCTGCAGTAACGTAGGGTTTGCCAAATGATCGCGCTGGTCTGTTGCTTCGATATGGTCGCAAAGTTCCTGAACCGCCAGCCCGTACTCGATGAGGCCCTGTAATCTATCCGACCTCGGTGAAGCAATCGTACGAACCTTCTGCAGAAACGCATTGATTCAATAAACGATTTCGAACACTCTCTAATGCGTGTCCTTTCAGACACCGTTGCAGCCGGATCATATGCTCCTTGTCGTTGTATCCGCATGCCTGAGTGGTGTGTTCGAAATATGAGATGGAAATTGGCCACTCAGCTGGATCTCCGGAGAACGTTGGTAGGTCTCGAGCCTGGGACTGCCGCGCTGCTAACTGTTGTTGTGTTGGTTGTCCAACTGGGATTGACATCACACGTGTCGAGGGAAAGCTAACATTTTGGTATGGATTTAGACGACGGTCGTTGGGATTAGTATTATCAACACTTGAGCGCGCGGTTTGGTGACGCAGCAGCTCATCAGGGTTTATATTAGAACGTGCTTGAATACGCTGCTGTTCAATTGATCATTTATTACGTTGTTGGTCGGAAAAAGATTCAACTCAAAATTTGCATCGTTTTTAATCTCATCTAGTGAAAAGGCTTACCGCTTACCTAACTCATCTGTATTCGGCGGGCACTGTTTCGGAACAGCCCCTAAATGTCTTACCTGGGGCGGAGTAGACACTGTTGCCATTTGGCCATTACTTGTTCTGTCAACGGGATGACGCATTATTTCGGACGCTGTTGGAATTTCCTTCACTGGAAGAATCGATTCAGCACTGCGCACGCAATCGATCTGGTTCATACACAGCTCCAGTTGCTCAAACAGATCAGCCATCTGGTCCGACGTCGGATCCGTTACCTGTTGGCATAACGAGTTTGATTTTGCTCAAACCACCGGTGGGCGGAGCCCGACTAACCGATCGTACCGTCTGTAGGGATGTTGCACGAACACCGACGTCATCATGTCAAATTGAAGCTTCGACGTCCCATGAACTTCCGATGCAGATGGGTGGAAAGGCAAAGAGGAGTTGAGATGACGCCTTCGATACGATGTAGGATACATGCTTTTTATACGTCAGCTAGGAGTCCAAGATTACTCCGAGATTCTTCACAGCATTTTCACGCTTTACCGCTGCACCGGCCAAAGTATATTCGTGCAGATACATTGAACTTTTACGGCCAAACGAAATAACAGAGCATTTGGAAGCATTGAGAACCATTCTGTTGTTTTCGCACCAGTTTGCAAACACTTCTAGTTGCTATTGCAGAAATAGGGCGTCACTTGGTTTTGTAATTACACAGTACAGTTTGAAGTCATCTGCGTAAGATTTTTTTTGACACTTGAAAATGAAATTAATGTCGTTCATGTAGAGCAGGAAGAGAAACGGCCCAAGATGACTGACTTGCGGTACTCCGGATGTAACACGAAACGATGCGGAACGATGATCTCCAATCTTTACGCACACAGTGCGTCCTGTTAGATACGATCGCAACCAGGTGAGCAGACTACCACTTATTCCCAGTCTATCAAACTTGGCTAAGGCGATTTCGTGGTCCATTTTGTCGAAAGCTGCTGACAGATCCGTGTATATTGCATCAACTTGTAAGCCGTTTTCCATTTGCCGTGTGATGAAAGATGTGTAAGTGACAAGAATAGTATTTGTCGAGCATTTAGCTACAAACCCGTGCTGATCTGATGAAATGTAATGCGAGCATTTTGATGATAAGAAGTCCAAGACTATCAGTTCGAATAGTTTAGAAGTAGCACATAAGGAGGCAATTCAACGATAGTTTGACACATTGCGCTTACATCCTTTTTTATGAACTGGAAAACGAATGATTCTTTCCAACAGCTGGGGAACAATCCAGTTTCCAGCGATGAGTTGAAAATCAACGTCAAAGGAGAAGATATTGCATTAATACATTGTTTGAGGACGAAAGATGGAATACCGTCGGGGCCACAGCCGGTAGATTTTTTAAGCGCTTCGCAGCAGACAAAACCATCTCATCAGTTATCAAGTGATGAGGTCCTACAGCCGAATAAGCTGGTACGCTAACAGCTGCATCCATTATGTCTCGGCATTCAATTAGAAATTCCTACAGGGCAAAACAACAGAAGTCGTTTTTGGCATTTCATCACGAGTTTCCAAGGGATTCCATAAGGAGTTCTTCTAAGGACTTTATCAGGAGTTCCTCTAGGGTTTCCATTAGGAGTTCCTTCAGAGATTTCACCTGGAATTTCTACAGGAATTCTATTAAGAGTTTCTCTAATGATTCTATCCGGAATTACTCCAGGGATTACATCATAAGTTTTTCCAGGGATTCCATCTGAAGGAGTTTTTCAATAGATTTTATTGGGAATTTCTGCAGGGATTCCATCGAAAGTTCTTTCATAGATTCCATTAGAAAAACTTCTAAGACTTTATTATAAATCCTTCTGGGATTCCATCAGCAGTTCTGTCAGGGATTCTATCAGGAATTCTTCTATAGGTTCCTTCAGGAATCCCTCTAGGGTTACTCTGGGTTAATTTATTATGAATTCTTTTCGAAATTTATTAAGAGATACTACTCGAACTTCTAGAGAATACTTCAAGAAATTCATTCAAGAACTCTTGAAGGTAGTCCTCCTGGAATTCCTTAAGGGGTTCCTCCCAGTTAGTTAGTTAAGGGATACCTCCCGAAATTCCTCAAGGAATTCCTTCAGCAAAATCTCCAACGATTCTCGAAGATTATCAGGATTTCCTCCAGGGATTTTATCAGAAATTTCTTATAAGAATTCATCATGGGACTCCTCCCAGATTTCCTTAAGAAATCAATCCCGGAAATCCTCAAAGGATTTCTTCGGATTTTTCAATGAATTTCTCGTAAAATAACTCCAGGGATTCTTGGGGGTTTTCAGGAACCAGAAATTTATTTTAATAGTTTTACCTGTAATTTGGGAATCTACCAGTATATCATCCAGTGACTCCATCAGGAATTCCTCCTGGGATTCAAAACAGGAATTCCTTCAGGGATTCCTCTGGGAGGTTCCTTCGTGGATGCCACCATGATGAACTCCAACTATACAATAACGAATTTCCTATGCGATTTGACCACAATTTCCTATAAAGATTCCACTTGTAATGCCTTCAGATACTTCAACAGCATTTTCCCTAATTATATAACCTGTATTTTTTCGCGAGGAAGTTTTATAAGGAATTTCACAAGGAGTTCTTCTAGCGTTAACACTGGGAATATCACCAGAGTTTCGCTAGAATTACCACCAGAAAAATCTACCAGAGTTTCGCCAGAAGTTCAACCATAAAATACTTCAAAGGTGTTACTAGGATTGTGCTTCAGGATTATCATAAATTCCTCCAGGGAGTTAACTGATATTTACTCAGAGTTTCAAACTACACATTTCTCTAAATGCCTCAGGATAAATCCCTAAAATATACCTAAAAGATTTTTTTCATATCTGAAAAAAAAATCCATGGAGATATATCTTTAGAAATTCTTGGAGGTATCACCAAAGAAATCAATAGATTAATTACTAGAGAGTTTCCTGGAGAGATTCCTTAGTATATTTTTGGAAGAACTTTTAAAGCAATCCCTGAAAAAGTTTTTGAAAGATTCTCTAACGTAATTCCTGATAGATTCCTTGGAAAAAAATCCTTCAAGAAATACTGGATGGAATTGACGGATAAATTCCTTTAGGAATCCTCGGAGAAATTTATATTAGATTCTTGAAGTAATTCCTGCAGAAATCCCAGGACGAATGCCTCGTAGGGTCCTTTCAGAGATACAAGGAAGAATCTTTGGAGGAAACACTGGTTGTAAACTTTAAATTTATTGAAAATTCTCTCTAGGGGAATACCAAAGGATAACCTGGGGGATCCTCTCAAAAAATACAAGTGGAATCTCTAAAGAAATTCCTGCTGATCAAGTTTTGATGAATTTTTTGCAGTATTTCTTTTGAAATCTTTGAAGGCTTCCTGATGGAATTCTTGGAGGAATTGTTGGGGATTCCTGGGGATGAATCCTCGGATAAATTGTGGGTAGTATCTGTATAGAAATGCTTGGAATTCTTAAATGAATCTTTGGAGGATTTTTGGTGGAATTCTTAAAGGAAGCAGTGGAAGTTTTTGGGAAGTTTTTGTATAGATCCCTGGAGAAATCTGTTGAAAAATTGCTAGAAAGAATCGCTGAAGAAATTCCTGGTGGATTTTCTGATGTGACTCCTTGAGGAATTTGAGGAGGAGTCCTAGGAGCAAGCCCTTAAAAAAGTCCTGGTGAAATCCTTCTGGGAATTTCTGGTGATAATTTTTCTTTGAGAAATCCCTTGAGAATTATCTGAAAGAATTCGTGATGCGATTCCTGGAGAACGCGTGATGGAATCCATGGAACTAACTTCTAGAGAACTGTCTGGAGAAATCTTTGAAAAAAATGTTGAAACAATCTGGAGGAATTCTAGGAGGCAGCCTTGGAGTTAGCCCTTCGAATTTTTTGGACGGATCTTTGAAGGAATCAGTGGTGGAAATTAACAATAATTTGTAGAGGAACCTCTAAAGGAATCCTTGGAAAAATTCCACCTGAAGGTATGCCTGAAGAATATTCCCCGCAGAAATTTCTGGTTGAATCTGTGTATAAATTTGCTAAAGGAATTATTGATAAAATTCGTGGTAGAATCCCAGGAAGAGCTTTTGATGGAATCCTTAGTATAGCTTATGGATTCCTGGAAAAACTTCAAAGCAGAATAACTAGAGGAAACGACTAAAAGATTCTGGGTAGAATGTTCGAAAAAAAATCCTATGGCCATTTCCATATCAATGACTGCTCAGAATTTTTCCCGAAAGAGACCCGTCATGGTTTCTGAGTTTTGCCGAAATATTTCGTACGAATTATAATTGGAATTCCTCTTACATATTCATTTCTTCCGGTACAAATGTTGAAAGTTCTTCTCTTCCTTTCTGCGATTATTGCCAGAAAATCGCGAAAAGATTCTCCCTCACAGCCACAGCATTCGAAAAAATAACAATCACATATTCACTAGACTCTCGGCAAGTCTAAAAACATGCGAAGAATTATCGTGTCGCTGCAACCAACCTTGACAGTCGGTCAAACGGTTGTATCAACATAAGTCGGATTAACTAACGTGGGGGCGGAGTCAATGTTGGTCAAACCGTCTGAGCGTCTGTGGGCTGCATTACACACACCCAAGCTCGATCGGATATCGATTCCGAAATGCCAGCACAAGAAAAGTGCCACCACTTATCGCATGAATCACATTGAAGGAAATCGTCCACCGAGTCCGGCCGATCACATGCCCCGCAGCTGTTTGCTGCTGGCAGGGTAGGAGCCATGATGAATTTTTTGAAGAAATGTCGGATCGAGTAAGAGCACGGAACTGAGATTTGAAAGCTATAGGGTGTTTTATGTATTTTGGACAGTGTGTTAGGCGTATATAAAATGGACCAAATTATATACGCGTAACGGTCTGTCCAAAATACTGCTTCAAAACTAGAATAGAGGACAGACTTAGAATCGTGACAGTAGGGATATTTTCTTATAACTTACTAAATTAAAAAAAATACATGAAAATGTGTTTACTGTATTGTTTTCTTCAACTCATTTTCATCGAATAATTTACAGTTTTGGACAGAAAAATTCTGCTTTTGAAGTTTCGATACTGACGATGATAACAATGACGAATTCTTGAACGTTAAAATTGATTAAGTTCTTGGATAAATCCCATTAGGTATTTCTGGTGAAACTACTAGAGGAGCCAGTGAAAGTTATGAACCAAATCTCTTGGAATATAGCTCTTCACAGTCTGCCATTTGACACAATACAGTAGAAATAGAAATCGCACCAAACACAGGTATCGAACCTTATATCAATTTTTAGAGATTCGATACTGTAGCCAAATTCATAGAGACATGATAATGTAGCTCGGTTTTTGAAGTTTGAGATAAATATCTTTTAATAGAAAGTACATTATATCCAGTTGAATAACTTGCTAGTGGGCTGGTTAGCGTTAATAGAGAGTCATTTTGTACAATCAATACGACATGTTTGGTTACCAGGTTATGGGAAATTCCCCAACATTAGTTCAACCCTTATAAACACCAAAATTGACTCTTGATAACAATGGTTCAAATTTTCACCAAATGGCAACGCATTCCCGCACAAATATGTAAACAATAATTCAATTTTGCGGCGTTCAAACCGGTTGGTTGGTCGGTCAACTCAATTTATATTCCCCGAAAATTGCCTTTCTCCAGAAGGCTAATGAGCGAAACTCGATTTGTGTGCTTCCCGAAACCTCCATCAACGGTCCCGAACGGTCGAAAATCAAATTAAAACTGTTTCGTTCGCCTCAAAGGTTTCCCCCTTGGGCGGCAGTCAGCACGAGAGTGCCATATCGTGTCGGTAACATACGCCCTCTAACGGATCGGTCGGTGGCGGCATTCGCTCCGGCCGCAGTACACCAGATTGTTGATGTAATTATAAATCTCATTGTTTTCTGCAGCGAATGTTATAAAGTGAAAATGAAAATGCGAAATTGGCCCACTCTCCGTGGAACAGTTCCCACTCTGCCACCCACTCATCGTTAAACCAATACCTCAGACGAAGGGACGTAACACTTAGAGCGGTTTTCTCAAAAATCCACCGTATATTTCACATAAACCACCACCAGATGCTAGTATCCTTCGAAAGATAGGGTAATATGCAAATTTCCATCATATTGAGCATTGTTTTCGAAACACGATCAATGAAAGTGAAGAAAAACACCCCATCTGTATCGGTCCATGATCGGCAATGTTTCGCAAGTCATAACAAGATTGATAAAAAAACAGCTACGAACGAGAGCCACAAAGAGAGAGAGAGCGATGATAAATCCCAATTTCCTTATTCATTTTTCGTTGGTGTTTTATTTCATTGGTATGACAAATAAACCCTAACAATCTGATAGCAATAGTTTCCCTCAGGTTTGGAGCTTATTTAGGGGAAGACGGGGTAAGAGCGCCCGCCGGGGTAAGACGGACCACCTTCAGTTTGGCATGAAAATGGCAATTTTCTTAAAAGTTCACCAAGCACTTTCCATAAACACAAGATTTTTGACATTCCAGAGCATTTAGTGTGAAATTTACATCAAATTTTTCATAACAAATGTCAAAAACAAAGTTTCTGCTCGTCGATATTGAATTTGATCTAAATTTAAAAGATGCTCACTTAAAGATTTCGCAAGGAATTTTTTTGGAAAAACATTACAAATTACACGTCCATGCTTTAACAAAAATGTAATATATGCTTCGGTGAAGTGAAATATGAATTGTAAATATTAAGCTTTGAAATAAGGCCATAGTTGTGAAAGTTGCGCAAGAGGGGTAAAACCGACCACTGTTGACGGGGTAAGACCGCCACCCCTAGTTTATACCAAATAACTGTATAAACCGTTTTGAAAGTTGTGACTACGTTGTACATTACTGTTGAAGTAAAATGAAATCAATTTTGTGAAAAATACAAGCCAAATCCACATATTTGTTTCTAAAATATGGGTGTCGAAAGGTAATAATAAGTATATATTTAAGTTTTTTGAAATAATTGACCCTAAAAATGATTCAATATCCATGTTAATCAATGTAGAATTCATAAAACATTATACTTTTTAGAATCACAGGGAACATATATATTTTTTTGCAAAATTGTGTACGAAAATCGTGGTGGTCGCTCTTACCCCGTGGGTGGGCGGTTTTACCCCGTCACTAAAAATAATCGTGATAAGACATCACTATTATAAAGCTTCAAGAAATTAATATTTTTTAGAAATACAACACCTGTGATATTTTTGATCGTGCCTAAGGCTTCAAAAAACGATATGCTGCGTCAAAAAAGAATTTATTGATTCTTGATTTTGACATATAAATTAAAAAGCTTAGGCGGGCGGTCTTACCCCGTCTTCCCCTATATGGTTTTTATCATTCAGTACAAGCGCCCCAATTCAATCAAAGTAGTAGCAGTAGATAATAAACAGATTCTTTTGATGTGTTGCGGATCATGAGAGAGCGGTGAGTGAGAGATAATCTTAAAAAGATCTCCCCAAAATCAATTTCTGATGCTGAACAATTATTTCCCAAGACGGCTTTCGCATTGTGCAATAAGTTTTTGAACAATCTTGATCGTTTATTGGAAAAAAATAAATAAAATTAATTTAAATAAATTTAAATTAATTTATATAGTGATTGGTCTTTTCCTCAGTGTTACGTCTGTCTGTCTGTGCCAATACACTCTCAAAAACATTCCGGTCAAGTGCACTCAATGAACAACAGCAAACGAGCCAACCATCGCCAATAGCCATGAGAGTGACAATCAGAGCAGAGAGCGAAACAACCCCTCATAAAACACTAGAACTGCGAACAATGTAATTGGATTCATTTGCAGTCACTTTCGGAAGGTGTGAGTCTGATATGTATTTGGATCCACTCTCTTGTGATAATGTCCCCTCTTCTAGGAACGAAGAATAAATCCTCATAGAAACGACCCCGGTGGTTTTTGGTTGCACAGTCGAATTGAATAATTTTTCCGAAACCGTTTCATTGTTTACATTAATGAAAGCCCATTTTCCAGTTCAATTTCGACCGTGAAAACAAAAACCCGTCTACGTAAGATAATAGCGAGGAAAAACAATGGGAAACATCATTTTGTCGGCGCATAACATTGGCTTTGCGAAAATACTGCAGTGCGATGTCGTTCGGTGACCGGAAACAATAGAGCTTGCCGGAATAAATTATGCAATAAATTTGACGATTTTCCGGCTGAACGAGTGGTGATCGAAATTCCGCCCTGCTAGAATCGATCAGTTTGTATGGAGCTTAGTGACATTTGAACACTCGCATACGCTCGTCATACACAGTTTGTTTTTGTTTTCCTCAACGAAACTTGCACACGCTTTCCAGACTCATCAATATGCATATGGAAAATTACCCAATTTGAAATAATTTTACTCAAATTGTTGGTGTTTTTTAAAGACAGAGTGCATACTTTTTTTCCTCTGAGTTTCACAACTACATCTACACTGGAACACTTACACCTTGAGCGTGATAACCACTATAGAGGTTTTGTTGCTTTGGCTGTCCAATGACGGTAATGGAATCTCTGTAGGGATTTTCCTGCAGAAATTTCGGGAATAATACTTGGGGGGATCTCTGGTAGAACTCGGTAAGGTCCCTGGAGGAATCTTCGAAGAAATTCCTGAAGAAATCTCTGAAGAAATTTCTCAAGGGATATTTGGTGAATTTGCTAATGGAATCTCGAGAGAAATTCTTGGAGATATGTCGGGAGCAATTTTTCCCAACTTGGACGTTACGGAAATGCCTCCGAGTGTTCGGAAATAATAATTCTATGGGAGGCTCACATAGCCACAGCGATAAATGCGTAGCTTTTCAGAAAGACCAAGCGGAGGGTCATGGGTTCGAATCCCACCGGTCGAGGACTTTTTCGAGTTAGCATATAAATCTCAATCCAGAATCTTGAACCTTCTGTCAGTAGAGCATCGCACTGCTCCAACCTAGGAATTAACTGCGTCTTTAAAGACGCCACCTTGGATTTGGAAGACAACAGCCGAACTTGAAGTCTCCCTTCCGCATCGTGATGTACACTCCCGTGCAAAAGTTTGGGTTCACCCCTTAAAAAACATAAAAAAGTGTTCAGTCCATGTCTCTGCGATTACACGTCCAATTGAAACTCTCAAAGCCGCATTCGAAAGGCAAAGAGTTATTCTTACTTCGTATGTATTTCACCAAAAACATTTTTAGAATTTTGTATACTAAATTTGTACTTAAAGTTGTGACATTTTTCAAAAAACACTCTGAAAAAACATTTGTAATTTCCTTAGCATTGGATCGACCAAAATTTTAAAACAAGGTGTCATTATAATCGTAATCTTATATTCTCTGAAGAGTGCTCACAATTTTTTTGCGGAAAAATCTCAAAACTATTCAAAATCAATGAAACAGTCATTCAAGTCATCGGGCAAAAGTTTGGGTTCACCCCTCAGTATGGTGTATCGTGCAAAAGTTTGGGTACACCTGAACTTACTTAAAACACGAATAATTTGTGAAATATCAAACTAATCATGTACGCGCCATTATTTGCGTTTGAAAAAGTTATTAATTATTTAAATCGGTTGAAAAATGGCTGAGATATAGAAAAAATGATTTGCGTGCCGTTCAGGTGAACCCAAACTTTTGCACGATTTGCATCATATTGAGGAGTGAACCCAAACTTGCACGATGACTTGAATGACTGTTTTAATGATTTTGAATAGTTTTCAGATTTTCCCGCAAATATTTCGTGAGTGCTCTTCAAAGAATATAAGATTACGATTCTAATGACACCTTGTTTTAAAATTTTGGTCGATCCAATGCTGAGGAAATTTCAATTACGATTCTAATGACACCTTGTTTTAAAATTTTGGTCGATCCAATGCTGAGGAAATTTCAAATGTTTTTTTTTCAGTGTGTTTTTTGAAAAATGTCACAACTTTAAGTTAAAATTTAGTTTACAAAATTCAAAAAAATGTTTTTGGAAAAATACTTACGAAGTAAGAATAACTCTTTGCCTTTCGAATGCGGCTAAGAGAGTTTCAATTGGACGCGTTATCACAGAGATATGGACAGAACACTTTTGTATGTTTTTGAGGGAGTGAACCCAAACTTTTGCACGGGAGTGTAGATACATCCACCGAATGCCTTATTTGAAGCGTCGAAGAAGCAATGAAGCTCAACCACAACTGCTTCCGGAATCATGACACAACGATCTATACGAATATTGTTGAACGGATGCAGCTCTTCGTAATATTTTCTCCACAGCTCACCCTCTGTCTAAGGTGGTGTCTGATCTCAGTCCAGTGTATCACCAGATTTGTCCCGGATCTTTCACACAAACTGCATAATATTTTTAACTGTAGTTATCACAGCACCTAGTAGTCCCAAAAGATCGAATAAACTGGCGATTACCGACAGAACCTGTCGTTTTGTTGGCTGATGGGTCGAATTCCAATCCGGGATAGAGAACTGAAATCTCAACTGATCAGTGATTGGCATTGTAGCATGGTCACTTTTGTGTAAATATTATTTTAAGATTTATTCAATATAAATATAGATGTACATAAATGGTTATATAATTATATTGTTTTTTCATGTTCTTCAGTGTTAATTAATTATTCGTGTTAATTTATTTTTTCATTGTATCATATATTATTTCTTTGTCAAAATTAACAAATTCAATAGTTCACTATATGCGATATTCAATATCACAGTTCAAAATGAAATGCACTTTTCCAAAACCGCATACAAAACTTGCATACAAGTCGCCTTCTACCAATACTATATCAAATAAAAGTCCCTGTCGCCTTACACACTACACCACGAAACACGAATAAGCCTAAGGTTCAAAGTTCAAGCCCGAACGTTAACGATCGTTATAAATAGATCGGAGTCCAAAAATAGACGGAACGATACAGGTCATTCAGATGGAATGGTAGCGAAAGAAATAGCGCTTCAATCGGTTCTCATTCGTAGTTGATGAGGATCGTCGTTTGAAAAGGTCGTGAACTTACTTCGGTGATTTTACGTACTTCCGTCCACGAAGATGTAAAATCGCACCTTATCTGAGGACTTTCAGAATCTCTACTCGTCCATTTTGACCTGGACCGTGGAAGAGGCGAGAGTGCGTGAATATTTTTAGTGTCGCGGTGTGTTTAATTTGGTAATTATTTAAAAATGTGAGAAGTCTTTTTAGATTAGAAATAATGTTACTTTTGTTCCTTTCTGTAGTGTAGTAAAGTTCGTTAGCCTAAGTTCGAAAGGTTACGTGCGGTCAAGCTAGTTTGTGTGTGCGTTTGTGAATAAGAAAAGGTAACTGTGATTTTTTTTGTTGTGTGGAGAAATTTTTTGCTAAATGCGTCGAACAGCCGTTCGACGACTTTTTATTTAGGATCAGAATCTAGCGATCTACGGCCCAAGCTCGGCACACCGCATCTGCAAGCTAAACACTGCTCTCGACTCCACGCTTCAGCGTTCAGAAGTCCCGGTTTGAGGGGAAAGCCGGAAGGGAACAAACCGTTCCGACAGAGCGGCCACCACCATTTCTATTACCTCGTGGACAGGCCACGTGTGAAGCCCCCGACGATCCCCACCGTCGTCAACTGCGTCATACGTCACCGACGCACGTGATTTCCGGCGTGCGACACTTCATCAAGGAGTAAATCCAAAAAGTCGCAGTTCGTTGCCGTATTTGGAGTGGCAGCCGCAATACCACCATCGTCGATGTGCTAATTTCGGAATCCTGCTTTGCCGTTCCATTCTTCGTCCGGCACTTCTGCTTTGCCAGCCCATTGAACGGCCGTCGCTTCTGCTTTGCCGGCGGCATTCATCGCAGCATCTAAAAGGGTCCGTGAGTACAAGCCAAACCAAACTAACCATGCGCATGTGTTAAAACTCCACACAACTAACCGAGCTCGGAAAGAAGAAGATGATCGATAAATGTCGATAGAACCAGATTAGAAATCCGCACACAATTAGGGAAAGTAGGAAGAAGAATGAAGAGGAAAGGAACACACAATTATGAATAAAAACCTAGGTTATTAAATTTGAATAAACGTCTAAATGTTTTGCTGTTCTCAACCAAATTATGTATTTTTGTAGTATGTTAAAGCTTTCCCTGTAACAGTTTTTTTGGTCTTCGAGATTTCTCACGTTTCGCGTCGTTCTACCTGTTTCTTTTTCTGTTTTTTTGTACGCCAGGATAGACTGCCTGGGAAATCAGTCTCTCCACTCACGTGTCTGAAGCGGGCAGGGAAATTTGAATTAGTGAGTTCTTCCAGTGATGATACTCGTGAGTGGTGTCTTTTTGTGTCGGTAGAACGACGGTCAGCATCAACTATTTTTTGAGAATCGCTTAAGGCGACCTCTATAACTGAGAAATCTCGATCCACTATACCTTTGAGTTTTCTGTAGCGTTTCCTAAATTGCTATCTGGACTCTTATAAAACAAACCCGCCCTGAGGTTGGGTTTCTTGCCGGGCAAACATAACTCGACAGACGGTCCTCTTCGGAGGTGGCGCTATGGCCGTCTGTTTTTTGAGCCAGGAAACGGAACAGGAGACGGAAAACCTTTAGCCGTATTTTACGTGCTACATTTTGGCGCCCAACGTTTAGAAGGCAGACACATTTTTTGAATTTTTGGCGCTTATTGGACAATTGCACATTTTTGAGAATTTCTTTCGTTTTTTGCACATAATACTAAAACAAAAACATGTATACATAATACAAATTAATTAATTTATTATCGTATGCGGTATTTTTCATATAAATAATCCTTTTCAGACTCTAGTTTTTCACATAATTCACACACATATATATTATCATATTTATATCATTACTATTATAAGCATTTTGTTGTGTGAAAGATATATTTGTAGTTGTATGTGGTGTACAAATTTGTGTCGTTCTAAAATTTTCTTCGTAAATAGACGTTAAAAGTGAACTTGTAGTTTTTTTATGAATTTATGAGCCTTGCATATTCTCTAATAATTATAAAAATGTCGTTTCCACACGCTGATTATTTGACTAATGAGGAAATAAATTATGAGCTGGTTCTGCGAAATTACAAAGAGGAAACTGACAAGGATATTCCAACAAAATTGCGGTTGTTGCGTAAACTGTTTCAAACGGATCAAAAAGAGGGAAGGGATTACAGATCACCTTACAGGTTTGAACAGGAGGTAGACATAATCTCCAATAGGGTTCTACTGATTCAACAGGAATGGCAAGGGAAAGAAGGGGATCCTAGGCTAGTCTCGCGATTAAAACATTACTACTTGCGAGTTCGAAGGGGGAAAACTACAGACAAAGAAGTAGAAAACACTAGGAGGGAACTTCTTAGGTCTATTTCAGAGACTCTTCGCACCGTTACCGATAAGTACCCAGGCGATGATGAGAGCAAAACGAACCCGGGTACACTGCAAGGTCACGAGAATCAGACTGCTAGGGATTTGGGTGCATATCCCAAGAACTTGCCGTTGCAATCGAAACCAGACGATGACCTTAAGGATCCAAAATCATCTCAACCGACATACGAAGAACTACAGGAGAAGATTCGTGAGCTCCAATCTGCTATTCAACAGATGCGATCACAGGGTAGCCAAGGCCATGAACGGAGATCTCGGAACTGGAAGCAATCTGAGCCGGGACGAGATGACCTGGATAGCGATATCAGTGAACCAGAAATGGTGAAACAACACGACAAGGAACACATCTCAAACAGTAGTAAACAGCGAGCAACGAGAACTCTAGAGTATAGGACCGACGTATCCGACAGCGAAGGCGACGAAGTGAGACGAACCAACCGACAATTCGTGGACCAGATTCCGTACAGACACAGGGAATACAGGCATAACCCAAACCGTGAGGATGAACGACGTAGGAATAGGATATCGAGCGATGATCGGTTCAGCGCAGGTGGATCATATTCAACGGACGGTTATCATCACCGAAACGGTCGACAAATCCGAAGGATCGAGCACTGGAAGCTCTCTTTCTCAGGAGATAACAGGACAGTTTCAGTGGAAAACTTCCTGTACAAGCTGAAAAAGATCGCAGCAAGGGAAGGAGTATCTTAGCAAGGTCTGCTTCGCGATATACACCTTGTCCTAGAAGGCCAGGCCTCAGACTGGTTCTTCACGTATGTAGATGAATTTGAAGATTGGGAAGATTTTGAGGAGAAAATAAGGTTTCGGTTTGGGAATCCAAATCAAGACCAAGGAATCCGGCAAAAAATTCACGAGAGGAAGCAACTCAGGGGTGAATCTTTCAGCGCTTTCGTATCGGAGATAGAGCGTATGAAGCCCAAAGTTTTTACAGTCGAATCAGGGTCAGAAACACTATCCGAAGTTTGAAACTGTGGCATCTGAGTTTCATGATTATATTTGTATCAGTGTAATCATAAGGGACGAGTTGGAAAACGGTATCGATAGGACAGAAGTGTTGAAGTACGCTGCCGGAGTAAACGTGCTTTTAAGTAACTCGACCGACAAATAATAAAAAGTTAAAGTATATTTCATATCGTGTTATTAAGTGACCATTCGAAGATCTCCGTTTTCACATTGGCGACGAGTATAAAAATGTAAGTAGCAAAGCAACTCCGAAAGAAGTTGATTATTTAAAAAATTCCGATTTTAACCAATATGGCTGACATAATTTGCATTCGGCTGATGGTCGGAAAGATGGCGGGGTCCTGGTACTGTGCCCCGACCGACATCCGGATGTGTGCAATCATTCACATAACCCATCCGCAACATTGTTGATGTGTGCGTAAAGCAAATTTTTGTTTATTGTCGTGAACGGTATTTTGGCCGACAGTATTGGACCACGAGAAGTGATTACCAGGAAGAACAAAAAGTGAGGTTAGGTTTCATTTTTATCGTATGTGCCGGTGAGTGTTTGCTCCTAGTTTTTTTTTTCTGCCACGGTGGTTGTGCTGTCACGTTTGGATTTGAAATTTCTTATACCGTTAATGCGTCATATGCGTTGTGGTGGGTGGGTGTGAATGTGAAATGTGGAATGAGAAGAGGAGAGAAGAACGGAATAATTGAAACCGACGTTGAATGCTGTGATCCTAATGCAAGTAAAACGTCATATGTATAGGTCACAGTGTTCCGCAACAGGTACGCATCAGGTGAGTAAACATGAACAAAAGTGGGCGATTTCATGCACTGAAATAAATAGCTGCGGATATGTTTGTGGATTTGTTTTATTTTATCGCTGAGATTATATTGAATTTCTGGCATTGACTGGGGGAAATCAAATGTTGAACAAATTTGTTTCTCTATATGATGCATAGGATTATTGATTTTTCAATGTTTGGGAATGTAGATTGATGAAATAATTGTGAAAAGAAAGTGATTTAATCGGAGAATAATAGACAGAAAATCAGTAGAGGGCGGGTTCGCCAAGTTAAAGAGAGTCAGTATGGACTAGCGGGTTCGCTATACAACGATGGCGGGTTCGCTATGAAAGACAGCGGGTTCGCTACATGACAAGGCTAAAAAGTTAGCGGAATCGCTTGGAGTTGGCGGGTTCGCTATGGTTAAGCGGGTTCGCTAAAAGTTAGTGGGTTCACTATATGATTAAGCGGGTTCGCTTGTAATCAGGAAGTTGGCTATGAAATTGCAGGTCAGTCCAAATTTGTGTCTGATTGGTAACAAAATAAACCGGTGGTGTCATTATCAAGTTTAAGCGGGTTCGCTGATATTTATTAGTTGGGACTTAAGGTCAACAAGGAATGAGATCAAGAAATCATTTTAATTTTAGTTTTTTTTTGTAAACTAAGATCAAATTTATTTTTCTTCATACTGGATAGTTATCTGAATGATGCAACAATTTATCCAATATACTACAGTAGTATCATTCTCAGCATATCTATCATATCTAAGTTTTTGGTTTGTTCATTTTTTGTAACAGGGCTAGCAGCGATAGCCGGATCAAACCGTTCCAGTCCTCGATTGAATCCTCGCAACTTCCGTTCGCCTGGTCGAAATGGAAAAGAGATTTGGAGTCGTATTTTGAATCGGAAAAGATTGAATCTCAGTACGATAAAAGATCAAAATTATTGTACCTTGGTGGTTCCGATTTGAGGGACATATACGACAATTTGCCAGAGACGGCGAATGTTCCCCATGTGTTGAAAGATCCTCCGTATTATGACGTAGCTATAGCCAAGCTCGACGCTCATTTCGAGCCATTCCGCCGACGAACATATGAACGGCATCAGTTCCGACAAATTTTCCAGAATTCGTCGGAACGCTTTTCGGATTTCATGTTGAGACTAAGGGCACAGGTCAAACGCTGCGAATACGATAAACCAAATGAAATGATTCTGGACCAGATCGTGGAGAAATGTGCTTCCAACAAGTTGAAACAAAAAATGCTGAAGCGTGATATGAGTTTGGAGGAAGTTGAAGCCTTGGGCACAAGTTTGGAGGAAAGCGAGAAGAAACTCAAGGAGTTCGGTGGTTCAACGGTGAGAGGAGACATTCAAAAGGTCAATAGTTGGGGATCTTTTAAGAAACAACCAGGAAGAGTGCAGCTCGGAAATCGTTGGGGTCAAACCTCGTCGAACAAACCTGATGGTCGTGAAAGAATGAGTCAAGGACCAGATTATGATTCTCAGCGGTATACTAACCGTTCGATACCTGTTTGTTTTGCTTGCGGAAGACGAGGTCATGTAAAAGGAGCGGAATCTTGTGCAGCTAAGGGAGCCGCCTGCATGAAATGTGGGAATATCGGGCATTTTGCCAGACAGTGTTTGAAACGACCGAATACCAGGCAACCATCGGGACTTCCGCCAAAACGTGTAAGAATGGTTCAAGGACACAGCGAAGAGGACAAAAGTGACGGATATACTTTTTATGCGATGGGAAGTAATACCTTCCGATTCACTGTTGGGGGCGTCGAAATCCCGATGACAATTGATTCAGGGGCGGCCGCTAACATTGTTAGCAAGGAAATTTGGGAAGAGATGAAAGAAGCAGGAGTACAGGTGTGGAATATGACTCAAGAAGTTGACCGAAATTTCACGTGTTATGCATCGGAAACACCGATGAAAATCGTCGGCAGTTTCATGTCCACCATCGAAGGCGGTGGCAGACAAACGGCAGCCCAATTCTACGTTGCTGAAAAGGGTCAACAGTGTTTGCTTGGAGATGACACGGCGAAAGTTCTCAAAGTGCTCAAAGTTGGTTTCGACATTGGGAACATTGCCAACGAACCAGCCAAAGAGTTCCCAAAGTTTAAGGGCGTAGTGGTAGAGATTCCCATTGATCAAGCGATCCAACCAGTGCAACAGGCCTATCGTCGCACGCCGTATGCTTTGGAGGATAAAGTAGAGGAGAAGCTAAGAGTTTTGTTGGCACAAGGGATCATAGAAAAGGTGAGAGGACCGTCCCCATGGGTTTCACCAATGGTGCCGGTGTTGAAGGAGTCTGGAGATGTACGCTTGTGCATCGACGTGAGACGAGCCAACCAGGCAGTGTTGCGCGAAACACATCCTCTACCATTGGTAGATGAGCTGTTGGGATCAGTCAACGGAGCGGTGCGGTTCTCCAAAATAGATATAAGAGATGCGTACCATCAAATTGAAATTTCGGAGAAATCGCGACCGATAACCACGTTTGTGACGAAGAATGGGCTATACAGGTAAATGGAGATTTATAGAACTTCAAAAATCGAGATCTGTTTTTTTTCGCTATATTTTTTTGAAAGCAGTCAAGTCAAAATTGGTATTGGAATGAAATAAACGAAAGTAATCGATTGTTTATATTTTTGCATTCTTAACTAAACAGATATAAGAGGCTCATGTTTGGTATCTGCTGTGCACCGGAAATATTCCAGAAAACTATGGAAAATGTTTTGGCAGGTTTGGATGGCATCATCGTGTATCTGGATGACGTGGTTTTATTTGGAGCATCAGAAAAAGAACATAATGAAAGGCTTCAATCACTACGTAACCGATTGGATGAGTACGGTATACTTCTTAACCACGCCAAATGTGTGTACAACGTAGAAGAAGTAGTTTTTCTCGGTCATGTTTTGAACAAAAACGGTGTAAGGCCTACGGAACATCGCATGATAGCTATCAAAAGCTTCCGAGAACCCAAAAATGTTTCTGAACTAAGAAGCTTTTTGGGACTGATAACTTATGTTAGCCGGTCTATACCACACTTGGCATCAAAAACTGAATCACTAAGGCAACTTCTGCGAGGTGGTGTAGCTTTTCGTTGGGGTGATATGCACCGTAGAGCATTCGATGAAATTAAGGAAGCCATTTCTGATATTGGATACTTGGGTTTTTATAACAAGCTCGACATAACGAAGTTGATTGCAGATGCCAGTTCTCATGGTTTAGGAGCAGTATTGTTACAGGAAAATTCTGAGGGGGAGACGAGAATCATTGCTTTTGCAAGCAAGGCACTGACAGAACTTGAAAAGAAATATTTTCAAACTGAACGCGAGGCGCTTGCACTTGTCTGGGGCGTGGAGAAATTTAGTCTCTATCTTCTCGGAAGACGTTTTCAACTGATAACAGACTGCAAAGCGTTGAAGTTTCTGTTCAACTCGCGGTCTAGGCCGTGTCCTCGTATCAAACGATGGGTTCTCCGCCTCCAGTCTTACGATTACGAAGTCATTCACGAACCAGGAGCTAGTAATCTGGCGGATGCTCTGTCTTGATTATCGATAAGGACACCAAAGGCATTTGATTCATCAGGCGAAGCGTATATCCACCAACTTCTGGAATACTCGGTTCCGGATGCAGTAACACTTGTAGATGTCAAGGAGGCATCACTTGAAGATGAAACCTTACAAGAACTGTGTAAAGCTTTGGAAACGGATCAATGGGAAGACAAAGTGAAAGGATACAAACAGTTCAAAACTGAGTTACTCGTGATGGGAGATGTCCTCATGCGTGGAGATCGGCTAATAATTCCAGAGAAGCTACAACAAAACGTCCTACTCTGCGCACACGAAGGACACCCGGGTATGAGCGCTATGAAAAGAAGGCTCCGGCAAAAGGTATGGTGGCCTAAAATCGACGAGCAAGTTGAAAAGTGCGTTAAAGACTGCAACGCCTGCACGATAGTATCAACAACAGGATCTCCAGAGCCTATGATGCGGTCGAGAATGCCAACAAGAGCGTGGTCGGATGTGGCAATAGATTTTCTTGGGCCTCTGCCAAGTGGTCATAATTTATTGGTGATGATCGATTATTTCAGTCGATTTGCTGAGGTAGTAGTGATGAAGCAAATCACAGCCGAACGCACTATTGGAGCATTATTTGAAACATTTAGTCGCTTTGGTACTCCGGAAGTACTGCGGTCAGATAACGGCCCTCAGTTTATAAGTGGAATCCTCGGAACGTTTTGTAGAGAATATGGTATTACACAGCAGAAAACTACCCCGTACTGGCCGCAAGCCAACGGAGAAGTTGAAAGGATGAACAACACAATCTTGAAACGCCTTCGTATAAGCCAGGAACTCGAATCGCCTGATTGGAAGTGGGACTTGAGGAACTTCTTGCTCATGTATAATTCGACGCCCCATTCAATCACTGGCGTTGCTCCTTCGGCGTTGATGTTTGGACGTGTACTGCGGGACAAACTACCGAGCGCACAGGAAACTACAGAAAAATTAACAGAAAGCATCAGGGATCGTGACTGGACTAAAAAAGTTACAGCAGCAGAATCGGAGAACAAGAAACGTCGAGCAAAACCGAATGAACTGAAGGAAGGAGACACTGTGGTTGCTAAAAAGATTCTAAAAGAAAACAAACTTTCCGGAAATTTTGGCCACGAACGATTCCAGATACTCAAGAGATCAGGTACGGAGGTTGAACTGAAGTCAATGGAAACAGGCCGGACGTATCACAGGAATGTAGCACATTTAAAACGAATCAGCGAAGATACAGAGCTTTACGGAGAAAGCACGACAGGTGGAGAAACATCAACTGGAAACTTGTCATCGTCTAATCGGGTGATAAACTCTAGAGAACGCAGAGAGCACAGGGTTCCCAGCTATTTGCAAGACTATGTTAAAACAGTAGAATCTAATAATAAGTAAAGGGGGAATGTGGCATCTGAGTTTCATGATTATATTTGTATCAGTGTAAACACGGTGGAAAACGGTATCGATAGGACAGAAGTGTTGAAGTACGCTGCCGGAGTAAACGTGCTTTTAAGTAACTCGACCGACAAATAATAAAAAGTTGAAGTATATTTCATATCGTGTTATTAAGTGACCATTCGAAGATCTCCGTTTTCACAGAAACCTCCGCTTGATGTCATCTCGCTTGCATAATTTTTGTGCAACTTCCTCCGTATCCGCTCCTGTGATAACATCATCTATGTATGTATCCTCCTTGATCGTCTTAGCAGCCATTGGAAACTGGTCTCCTTCATCAAATGCGAGCTGATTTAACGTACGCGTTGCCAGAAACGGTGCAGGCTTCGTCCCGCACGAGACAGTATCCAGCTCATACACGTCCACCTTATCTACCACATTGAAACGCCACAGAATGCATTGTAGTGGCCTGTCCGCTTGTAGAGTAAGGTGGGGCAAAAGTTCGACCTTAGTGGTATAATCAAAGTTTCCAGGAAAACAAAATCAGTTAAAACAAAACAAAGACCATACAGTGTACCTTCAACATATTGGTCATAATTTTGCCAAACAAACTTGTGTCAAAATATTTACCCATTTTTATTTATAACTGTTTCAAAATTGATTGTCTTATTCGAACTTTTGCCCCACCGGTGGGGCAAGAGTTCGAATCTAGTGTGGGGCAAAAGTTCGCTGGCTAAAACACAAAATATCGATCCTTTTATGACAGGCATAATTTACACCAGCCGTAAACTTAAGTTTGACGAAAAATACACACTAAATTTTCATCAAAAAATTGCCCAAAACCTGGTCAATTGTAATATACTCAAAAATAGCAGTTTTTTGCAAAACTAAGTGGAAATGTAAAATTTTGGTGACTGTTTTCACACGATCAGACAAATTTAACTAAATTTGAAGATAATACATATGTGGATTTTAGGCAATTTGCAAATTTTTCCGTGATTTTATACATGGGTCGAACTTTTGCCCCGCTGATTCGAACTTTTGCCCCACTATGGGCCAAAAATTGTTTTCAAGCATTTATGCAAAAACTAATACACCTTAAAGAAACCTTATGATAGGCCTAGCAACGCCCTTACATAAAATATTGAAAAAGATTTTATCTTCAATTGGTTTCATGCAACGTAAGTGAGCTAGAAATCTTAAAAAGAAACTCTTACCCCGAACGAACTTTTGCCCCACTTTACTCTATGATGAAGATTAGCCGAAACATCTTCTCCACATCGGCTACCAGCATGATTTGTCTTACGCAACTCCGAAGCATAATTGATCGCAAGTTCTCCTGCACGCTGTCTGAACCAGACGATTGTAAAAATCGAATGTATATCGGATTTTTTCTCGCTAGAGTTTAGTATTTAGGTTATATTTTCAAAATCAGAAAGTTTTAAAATATTCCATCAGTTAAATTTTGATTTTTTCCATTTTTTAGCCATTTTTCATACTAAATCCCAAATACTGATCTCTAGCGAGAAAAAATCCAATGTACATTCGATTTTTATAATCGTCTGGTTCAGACAGAGCGTGTACTGTCCAATCGGTCCCACCAGCAGAGTCTCTCCGTTGAGCGAAACGCCGAACGACGTCGTGCACGAAGCGTCGAACACCACGCGGTCCTTGGTAGTGCTCGCTTCCATAATGTCCGGATGATGAGCCAAATAGCACCGTTTCCGATTATCGACAGTTTGGCATACTCTACCATGAACTCATGATACTGCTCGCACAGTTCAGCATCCCTCGCCAATCTACGTTCCGTGCCTTGAAGTCGCCGAAATGCGATGTCCCATGACTCACCCAACCTTTTTGCATCTTCATCCTTCGGCAACGAAACGTCCATCGGATTCCCTATGAACCGATTTCCGGAAGCTCTCCTCACACTTCCTTTCCCCCAGCGAAAGCTGCAGCTTAGAAACGCCAACCTCTTCACTAGTCCAGAACCATGCGACTAGTTTCTCCAATACTTGTGTAGTTTCCGTGCTACAGTCGATGCGAAGGTCTTTAGTAGGATTTGTCAGGCCTTCACATACCACCCAAACGAGCACAGAGTCGTTTAGTGCCGGTAGTTGATCTCTGAGGGGAATTTTTCGGTCAGATCCGAAGAAGTTGGGTTCGTGTTCGATACCCAGCACCGTGTCCACTGATCCTTCTTCTTCTTCTTGGCATTACGTCCTCACTGGGACAGAGTCTGCTCCTCAGCTTAGTGTCCTTATGAGCACTTCCACAGTTATTAACTGAGAGCTTTCTTTACCAAAGTTACCATTTTCGCATTCGCATATCGTGTGGCAGGTACGATTATACTTTATAGTGTAGTCCGCAGCTGACAAGAAAAGCGCTCAAGAAAATAAGCTGCTTTTTACCAAAGAAATGTTGACAGTTGTTCCAAAGCCTTTCGCCATCTACCCTCAAATTTGGTAACTACCAATGCCAAAGCTACGAGCAAGTCTAAGGCGCCAAAAGGAAGACAAAAAGTTATTTTGTGTTTTTTTTTTTCATGTTAGCGTCGTTTTTTTACAATCTTCCCTACGGATAACATGTCGTTGCTACGGTAAGTAATTGTTATATTTGATTAGTTTTTTTCTATTACTAATTCGAATATTTAGCAATTTTCGTTTTATTCTGAACTTGATTATTGCTGCCTCGAGCGTCGTTCTTTTGAAGAAAAAAAATCAGCGAAAACGAAAGAAGGCAGCGCATTGGGTTCACCCGTATCTCGCTGAAAGGAACAGTAAAGGCAGATATGCTACCGACGTGAGTATTAATGTTAATTGAAGGACTGTTTTGGGCTTGGATTTGGTCAAAAAAGCCAAAAAATCAATCTTTCTCTAGATTCATACGTCTTTGGAAGTAACTGGTTTTAGATAGTCGGTTTTCCTAGGGAGCTACAGTGACTCGAACTCATATTCGGTTTAGTATCCAACAACGTCCGAGTGGCCATATCCGATTCATTATAAACGGCGCAAAACTCTTCATTTATATTATTGAATATCAGATCTTAATGCAAGGTTAAATGATTCCCATTGCAAATATATAAAGATAATTCGGCATGTCTTAAAAAAACGTCCTTTTTTACAAGACCTTGACCCATCGGGAAAATTCTGGCCACGAGAATATTCTTGAGTTCCTCTGGCCATTTCAAGAAACTAAATATGTGTATTAGTATACTGACAAAAAATATGTGAACCCGTTAAATGTTAGCGGTGAAGGTTTTAGTATTTTTGCTTTCACTCAGGACTATGGAAATTCCTTCAGTGTTACGCCTGTTTGTCTGTGGTTAATCTATTATAAAATTAAAGACAAAAATAGTAAAAATATATTACACTTTTTGTATTCACATTCCAACATTTTTTGTGGAACACATTTAGGTGAAACATCTCGGAATCCAAAGAAATCAATGGTTTGCGCCACTGGGTTCATTCACATATTTCAACGCTGAAAATTGACATTTTTGGCACCCACCCACCCGAGGTCTACAAATTTTGTATGAGCCGTATCATCAAGAAAACACCCGCCCACCCACTAGAGCGTTATGAAGTTTGTGAATAAGCCTACTAAAGGAATAATTCTTTAAACCTACCTCCACTAAAGGAACAGTGTTTCTATTATTGGTGCAAGGCTGTTTGCTGGGAAATTTAAAATGAATCGTGGTTTTTATGCATTTGAATGATAGAAGGATTTGAAGTCTATCTATTGATAAGTTGAAAATACATATTTCATGATTTTATCACCAGGTTTCAGCAGTTTTCCTTTAGTTGCACCACTAATGGTACATTTTCCCTATAAAACTTGTACATCGCCTTTTCAAAGCAATCAGTTTGAAAGAAAACATTGAAAGATTTTCTGAAAAAAAAAACTTCGAAGAAAGCAAAGCACCTGGAGGCAGGGCTGGTAACAGGTCTCTTTTTAGATTCTCTATTTCAATGCATGTCTCTAAAATGTCCCTACTTTTAATGGAAAGCGTATAAATTCTCCTTTTCAACAAATGGAGAATAAAAGTGCGCGATTACAGCAAATCGAGTCGGTGTTTTCAGTGGGGTTATTCCTCACAGTCCAACGAATAAGTGCTCTGAAGATACCAACATGATTCGATGCAATCCCGCACTTTTATTTGCATTTTCGCACTCACGAAGCCGCACTTCGCAGTTCAGTAGTAAAAGAAATACACAATACTTACAGTAACACCATCAGTATTACATGCAGTAACACTCAATTCTCAAAAAAATCTGTCTGGCCAACTTTTCTGAGACATTCTTATAAAAGCCTTCATCTGGGGATTCCTAATTATTAATTTCCTAATTCCTATGTATGGTCTGTTTTTGATTACAATTCTCGCACAATTTGTCATCTCGTCCTAAAGGCCATTGGTAACCGAGTGTGTAGCTTTTTGTTACCGAGCAATCGAATGTATTTACACGTCGAAGATCCTCCTCTGTCTCCCAGTAGTAATAGCTTTTATCCTAGTCCATTCATTTGTTTACAAACAATAAGCAACACACTACCAATGGCTTTTAGGGCGAGATCACAAGTTATGCAAGAATTCGGTCTCTCTTTGGTCTCTATTTGCAAGCATAGGTTCTCTAAAGTTAGAATGTAAAGGCACTCAGTTGCTACCAGCCCTGCGGAGGAGAAACAAAAAACCAAATTCTGGAAAAAACATCTACAGGAATTACTAAGCATATTCATGGAGGAGTTTTAGTCGGATGCATTTAAGAAAGCCTTTTTAAGAAGCCTGAAGAAATTCGAGTGTTGTCTAAGGAAATTCTTGGGAGAACTATGAGAAATCCATGTATCCCGTTCCGGCTGAAATTGCCGGCCGATAGGAGCCAAAACGCGTTTAGTCACTTATTGATCACTGTAATAGGAAAAGAGGATCGATGTCCGTCATAGTTTAACGTTTTGTGCAAAAAGGGTAAGATGTGTACAATGATCATTTTGAGTGAAATCCGTGAGTGAAAGCGTTCAATTTCCAACTCACAAACATCCCTTGTCGAAACTCTGGCTATGCCTATGATTGCCTTAATCTACTTACAGGTTCGGTTGAGCAGCTTCGCAATCTCCCTCCAGGCCCGATCGATCGCACCATTGTTGTAATGGTCTCAATTAGAAAGGTCCCAGATTTCTGGGCGACCCTTCACAGCTGCAGCCAGCTGTTTCTTATCCTCAGAAGAGAAGAAATCCGTCCTTCTTCTATTCTTCTGACGTTTCCCAGCAGCCGCGGGAGGAGAAACATCAGGAGAAGCTTCCGTGGCTTCCGTGTCAAAGTCCGGTGGGGACAAATCAATAAACTCTCCTAGCTCCAAAAATTCCACATCGGCGTACTCCATCGCAAATAAAAATGCAAACACAAACACGGTTTTCAGAACACGAGCACAACGAACAATGGAGGATACTTTTGGAAAGAAGGTTTTTTTTCACTTGGTCACACTGCATTTGGCGCCGGTTTCAAAATACGAAATGTCATTTTTCTTGCGGAATAATAGATCAGCATAAAAGTGACAGCTGAATGTTTTTAGAACAGTAATCCGCCATCTGTTGGCAAGTTCGAAAAACAGTATAAATTTCTTGTCAGCTGCGGACCGCATAGGAAATTTTAACAGAAAAAGCATTTCTTGACCGTTTCTTGTCCTATACTTTTACACAGTACTTACAGGTCCGTGCCACTCGGGCTCAGATTGGGTACCACTTCTAGTACTGCATTTGGTCCCTCGGTAATGCAAAAGGTACCCAAGTTTGACAGATCGCAGTACACTTTGAACGGCATTCTAGATTACCTTATGAGCCATAAAGTTTTGGGTAACTGCAAGGGACATGGGGGTCTTTAATTTGTCTTTGGTACTTATCAGCTGCGGACTACACTTATACCCAGGGAAGTCAAGGAAATTTCCATTACGAAAAGATCCTGGACCGACCGAGATTCAAACCCAGACACCTTCAGCATGGCTTTGCTTTGTAGCCGTGGACTTTAACCACTCGGCTAAGGAAGGCCCCTGATCCACTGATCCTGGATCTTCCAAATTGATTCCTTGGGGCACCGTCCATCTATGAGTATTACCCTTCGCCATAAGTAAATCCACAGTAACACTAACGATGAAATTCTAGTTTCGTGACAAAGCCGTACACGCAAATAAAACCGTTCCTAAAAATGAGCACTATCAGTCATGAGCTCTGGAACAAGCTGATTTTCGTTTTGAGAAAATACACCATGAATAGAAATCACGAATCCGGGAACTAAGTTCCACCAGAGTGGATTTAGATAAGAGTGGCGTCAATGTCAAAATTGGAACAGCGGCGAACTGTCATTTCCATACAAATCCGCGTTCCAATCGAGCAGGAGACCTGTCAAAACTGGAACATGACGTCACTCTTGTTTACAGGCACTCAAAGTTCCACAAATCATGCGTAACGCCTGCTCACTGATCACTGACAGCCCAGAAAAATCATGGAACACGCTCGTTCAGATCTACTCAAAAGTGAGTAGATTTCGACTCACTTCGGAACAAAGTGGAACTGCTCAAAAGTGAGTAACACCATCGTTACTCACTTTAGAGTAACATCTCGCATAATCTGGGATAACGCCCTAAAAGCCATTGGTAACCACGTGTGTAGCTCGTTGTTTCTGAGCAAATGAATGTATAAACATCCAAACCAATACCACTGGCAGGTAGATAATGATCGTTTCTTCACCATAGAGTTGTTAAAAAACGTGTAAATCCATTCAAATACTCAGAAACAACAAGCTACACACATGGTTACCAATGGCTTTTAGGGCGAGATCATAAGTTATGCGAGACATTGTCAAATGTCAATATGAGAGTATCACTTACTCACTTCGTTCAATCTGAAATTTGCGAAAGTGAGTAGATGTAGTAGATGTCACTCACTTCAGGAAATAATATTTTTGGAAATATATGTCTAGAAAGATTCACGAATTAGGCGAAAGTGACAAAATGTACACAATTTAAGAAACTATAGCGGTGAAATTGTAGCTTGATTGTCTATTCAATGCACTTGAACTTTTCCGCTTTCGATAATTTAACTATTCAAAAAACGCAAATTTGTAGAAGACGAAATTTCGCCTCATGCAAAACTACACACTGTATTAATTACGCCTGTGATTTTGTTTACCAAAGTGATGGGCGCATCTGAAATCGAAATCAAAACACGGCGAGAGTAAACGGCGACACTGCAAACAAATAATAAACAAGGCGTACATGGCGGGCTTAATTGAAACCAGAATGAAAACACGGCGCAAAAGTAATAATATGAAAATAATATCGATTACAGGCTCATAACATTGGGCGATACTGGCATTCTTGAGTGCATTTAAGGCGAAACCTTATAATATTTTTTAATTAGGAAATAGCTAGGAAAATTGAAGGAGATGTGTGTGGTATTGATGACGATTTTGAAACTAGGTTTATGAAATGTGTATTAAAGTGGAATAGTTAAAGTTGGAGTATATTTTCTCCTATTGGGATTAAAAATTGCACATGAAAATTTCATTGGTTATTTTCTCATTGTTATTGATTTGTCAGATAGGCCCTTATCGCGAATCCCTCTCGATGTATTATGTTATTTATAAAATCAGAAGAAATATACGAAGAGCATAACATTTATTTATTATATCAGACAAAACTATACGAATAACACATGATAACAAGCAGTGGCGCGTGAAGCGGGTAGGACAGGTATGACATGTACTACGCACAAATCATCTGGGTAGGACAGTCAAAGGATTGTCCTACCCATTATTCAACGAAAAACGAGACCAGCAAAAAGGTTGTATAATCAATTAAAGTTTTAAACTATTAAAGGATGCATAGAAGAATTTCTCCAGAATTTGATCCAAGAAATCCTTGAGAACTCCAAAGCTGTTACCTCCAGTTATTTGCTCAGTCATTAATATGATTTTATTTCACAAAACCTAGGATCTCATCCAGATATTTTTCATTAATCATTCAACCGAATTCTCCGTAGTTGTTACGCTAGGAGATCTTCCTTCAAGTGTTCATCCAAAATTCTTTGAGGGGGGTTTTGAACAAATCTTTTCTTAAGCATTTCATCATAGTATTACTCCTGCAGTTTAACCAAACATTTCTTAAAAAGTTTCTCACGCAATCTTCAAAAGCTTATTTAAGTTTTCCCACCAGCCTTTTTACCAATAATTCCTCTGATCATTTCTACACAAATTTCTTTAGATATTCTGTCCAATGTATTTCGAAAAATTTATTTGGAAAATTCGTCGGAATACTATCCCGAGCAAAATGAGTTATTGATTGAACCAGAAGACGTTTTGACCGGGAGGATGTGGTAACTGGCATAAAAACGAACTAAAAGGTATCAGTGACAAAAACCATGTTTTAAAAACATCTACTTTGAAAAATTTTCAGAATTTTTCTATTCTATACAAATTATATGGGAGCCAAGTAAAACAAGCCAATATTCTAAGAATTATGTTATTTTTTCTGTTGAGTGGGAAAAATACTTAAGATTGAACGCTTGGAAACAGTAGAATTTCCTTAACTCAACTCAACTCAAAACGGATCAAAATATTATTTACATCCCTTTGCGGTTTAGCCCCTCAAATATAGTAAGGGCCCATTCACATATTTCATAACGCTGAAGGGAGTGGGTGGGTATCTTTAGGATGTAAATGACTCATACACAATTTGAAAAACATTCATACAAAATGCGTAACGAGGGGGTGGGTGGATGTCAAAAATGGTCGTTTTCGGCGTTATGAAATTTTTAAATGAACCCTTACTTTCAATGTCTAGTCCAAGGTTACAATTTTTCTTAGTTTCACTATGCACAAAATATTTGCCAACGTTTGTCCTTCCCATGATGTCGAACGTGGACGCGCCTCTGATAACAAGTAAAAAAATTGTGATATTTGTGTTGAAATTTTCGCTCCTCTGGAATGGATCCCCGGATGTTATAAATCTCTGGGGGATTGATCAAAGTCATGGAAGATGTAGTTTGACCGAGCCAGTAGCCCTCCTGGTTAGACTGTAAAGATATGATAATTAGTCCAATAAAAAGTACGACAGTAAAACTTACTGTGTATATTTTTTATTTTTTTTTCTTGCGGTTGTTCGATCGAAACCAGGACTTCGTCATTTTCACTCCGACCTCGCTTCACTTGATATCAGGATTATTGACTTCACAGCACTAATCTGGAGTTCACCAGTTGGACTTCTGAAGCGAAGTTTCAAGCGAACTAACTGTCATTGATCTGCCGGCTCATGTTTTTGAAAACAGTCCGACATCACGTCAACGGAAGAAAGTTCACCACAACGGAGGATTTGTCAGTTCGAGCGCGCGAAATTTTCACAAGTCTTTGACGTTTACAAAGTAAGTCAAATATGTTTGTGTTTACTCAAAAGTGAGTAAGGTCGTTTTCTATCTTGATTGAGTAAAAAGTTACTCACTTTGATAAAATAAAGTTAATCAATTTTGACAGCTAACTTGAAACTTGAAAAAGTGAGTCGAAGTTACTCTCTTTTGAGTAGATTTGAACGAGCGTGAAACGTGATGTCTGTTCTTGTCAACGAGAACTTCTTTCACGTATACAAGAACACTGCTCTGGATCGCGTTCTATATATCTATGAATATAATGACAATTTAAAAAAACCATCATTTGGCCCACTTTCTAAAGACAAGTTTTAGGTAATGTTCTTCCAAAATAAACGCTCATAAGACCGGTAGTCCTCTATGGGCATGAAGCGTAGACTATGCTCGAGGAGGACCTGCAAGCTCTTGGGGTTTTCGAACGCCGAGTGCTAAGGACGATCTTCGGCGGCGTGCAGGAAAACGGCGTGTGGCGGCGAAGGATGAACCACGAGCTCGCTCAACTCTACGGCGAACCCAGTATCGTGAAGGTAGCTAAAGCTGGAAGGATACGCTGGGCAGGGCATGTTGCAAGAATGCCAGACAACAACCCTGTAAAGATGGTGTTCGCCACGAATCCGGTCGGAACAAGAAGGCGTGGGGCGCAGCGAGCTAGGTGGATTGACCAGGTACACCAGGACCTGGAGAGCGTGGGTCACAGTCGAGGATGGAGAGAAGCGGCCATGAACCGAGGGAATTGGCGAAATATTGTTGGCGAGGCTTTATCAAGATAATTGATGTAAAGCCAAATAACTCAACTCTTCCAAAATAAGAGAAGCTATAAATTGACACTTATATTGAGCTGTTCGGTAATCCAATCCGCATGGTTATTAAATTAATTAACTCATTACGCGTGGTAAAGATGGACAAATTATGGGTGAAATTATGAAAAAAATCCACGGGTTCAGCTGGGATTTGAACCCAGGACTCTTGTATGCTAGACGAGCGCTTTACCAACTAAGCTACCGAGCCACTTGGTGATCCAATAACTGAGTTGGTTACAAGTTTAGAATTCAAATCCCTACAGACCACGCGGACCCCTTTCATAACCCATATCCATCCATCTCATGTTCCTACACACGCGGAACGAGCGAGCGCGATTTATTTAGTGTTGAAACTATTGTGCAGAACCGGTCTAATAAGGTCCTCGAATGTGAGCCTCCTGTGCCCACCCAAGATTGTCGCCAGCACGCTTTGCAGGTGCCTCCACGCAACAGTTACTCGCATGCATTCACTAAACTTGTGTTTTAATGTTTCCGCCGTCAGGTTACAATGTAGGCATCGCTCGTCGTCCGCCCTTCGGATGGTGCGACACAAAGATCTGTGTTCAATCTTCTCATTCACGAGTAAATACCAACCGCTTCGTTGCTCTGGTGTTAGTTTTTACTTGCAATGTTGCGCCAGACTCTCTTCCAATCAACTGCTGGGTGACGTAGTTCTACTCTTGGCTAATCAGTTTGTACTAAGTAGAACCGATGAATGCAGTTAGAGGAAGGGTTTTGCTGAGTTACAGGAGGCAAACGTGGATAGGTTTGAAGGATAAATTTCAAGCAGGGAAGGTCAGCGGGAGGAGGATGATGATTTGTTTGAGAAAGGAAAGAGTTGTAGAATGGAATGGAATCAATTTTTCGGAGATGTCGATTCATCAGCAGAGTTTTCGATTTGAGCATGGGTAGCTGTAGTTTTAACCCTCCTTGGTCGAGCAGTCTCGCAAGTTGCTGCATGGGTATACGAGCAGGATTTCTTCTCCATAGAAAATTTCCCATGGCACTCGTCAACTTCGCCGCGTGGATGCAGTATAATGGTAACAACGAAGATAAATACCACGCCTTCGACGTGATAAAAGTGTTGAGAAGGATCACTTTCTGATGGAGAGTGAGTGTACGAATCGAGTGTAGTCCGATCTGTTGTCCAATTTTTGTAACCAGTGATTCCCAGTTCAAAGCGATCATTCGCCGTATCGAATTGGAAAACATCACACCTAAAATCTTTATTTTGGTGTTTGTCCTCACCCAGTCCACTTGAACTGGATTTCCATTTATAAAACCGACATCGATAGATGTTCTCTTAGTTAAGTTCAGCACAGCGCCCGATACATGTCCAAATCGCAGGAATAAGTAACGCGTTTCTCGAGCTTTGCATGCGGTCGTTACTATAATGCTAATATCGTCGGCATACGCTACAACTAGATCGTTGGGACCGCACACACGTTCAAGTGAGACCATCAACGGATGCAAATACAACACAAACAAATGCATCGATAGTGGGTCCCTTGCCTTACCGATCGTTGGATGGTAAACGGTGTAGTCATATGGCCATTAATCAACAAGCGAGAAGTTGAGAATGAAGAGATTCGAGTGAGGAGATCTACGAATCGGTTGTTAAAGCCGAGAGATCGCATGTTCGCAAAGAGAAAAGAGTGTCTCACTCTATCGAAAGCGTGATCGAAGTCGAATCCGATGAGCTTGGATACCTGCTTACGTGCCGTGAGTTGAGCTATTCGATCCTTCGATGCTTGGGTAGCTTGAAATATATTATTCTCTCCGTTTGAGTACTTTTAAGAGCCACTGAGAATGTGGTGGGTTCTCATGGCATTGTCCAGTCGTGACTTGAGTATTCGAGAAAGTAGCTTGTAATCAAAGTTAAGTAGCATAATCGGTCTATACGAACCAACAATGTCGCCAGATACTTTTTTCTTCACAAGCACCACGACATCTTCGACGAATTTGGACGAAAAGTTTGATGTTAATGCTTCATTCAACAACAAATTAAGCTCGCGGTGGATAACATCGAAAACACGAAGATAAAATTCCTTCGGGATTCCGTCCGGACCAGGGGATTTTTTGGACGAGCTTGACTTAATTGCAGACCAAATATCGGCCGTGGAGATATCGTTCATGCATGCATTATTTGCTGCGTCGTTGTCTGGAATGATTAAATCACTGAAATTTATCTTGCCGCTGTGTATCCTCTTCTAGTAACGAATACAGTCTGAAAAATACTGGATGATGTGTTCTTCAATTGCTTGCGGGTTATCAATGATCTCTCCATTTTCGGTATCGAGTCGAGTTACAGCTGTTCGTTTCCTTTTTCTCTCGCCCAGCTGGAATACTGAGGGGGGCTCTCCGGCGACAATTCGCTCGTTTATACGAACGAAGGCTTGAGTGAAACGACGTTGCAAGTTCAGCATTTCTCCCTTGAGACGGTTTATAGTTGCTAGCATTGCCGGGTTTTGATAGTATACATCGTATGCCCGATGTAGTTGAGCGTATAGAAGTTGCTGCGCATGATGAAACTCGTCGTAGGCCTCTTTTGATTTCCAGCGAAAAAAGCTAGCTACTTTTGGCTTACCGAATTCAAGCCACTAGTCCATCCAGCTGCGGTAGTTGCGCCTTTGCCGAGTCCAGAACTGCCAGCGGTTTTGGAATTCCGCTATGTTTTCGTTTGTGAGGAGGTGCGGGCGCAGTGACCAAAATCCTTGCTCTTGCGGACGACCAAGACTTGGTAAACATAATCGTGATATCATTGCCATGTGATCAGAAAACGAACATACGTGTGTATGAATGTTTCGAAGCTGTTCACACAATCTGCCACTGACGTATATACGGTCTAGGCGAGACGTTGAGTTTGCTGTAACGTATGTGTGGCCGGGATCTCTGGGACGAGTTTAAACCATACGTCGTGTAAGTTTAGCTGTTTTATCGTGGTTCGAAAGGACGGATTGGAATTGTGACCCGTAGCATCGCATTGCCGTAAAACCGAATTGAAGTCACCGGCGAGAATGACATTCTCGGTGTCATGACGGAGATAGTAGGCCACGGTAGTGTTGAAAAAGCGTTTTCTTTGTGCTCTAAGGGCGGCCCCGGATGGTGCATAGATGCAACAAAGTGTAGTATCGTGGACTCGGATGGCAACCAGTCGCCCATCCAAACTTTTTTCCACATTCGAAAATTGGATATGGTCTTTCAAAGCGATGGCAGTGCCTCTTCTCGAGTGGTCCACGTTTGCAATGTAGCCAGGTAAAACGAGTTGTTCGTTTTCAACCTCTTGGATAAAGAGAATGTCGATGTCCAACGTTCGAATGAAAGTACGTAGCGCATTTATTTTGGTGTTGTCCGTGATGGTGTTCACGTTTATAGTCGCAACGTTATAACTGGTGAAGAGAGGGCTTATTGATGAAGGGCATTGTCGTTGAGTTCGCCGGCACCATCGCACCGCATTTTCTTGCCGACTGGGCGTTTCACCGAGTGTCGGCAGGATGTTGATGAGTCTGTTTCATTGCCGTCAGTTTTTTTGTGCATTCCTGATTTCCTCGTCACTCTGACCCACTGTTCAGTTTCGCTTCCTGCTAGCTGCACAGTCGATTTCGGCAGCTGATTGCTGTTTTCGGTACCTTACTTGTCAGCCTGGGGTGGCATAGAGGAGGTAGACGGACACCCATCTACATTCGTCAATTGTTGATTCTTTTTGAGTGCTGGTGGCGCCGATGATGACGTGGGCTTTGTACGGAGAAGGATCGGATTTTTCATAACATCGGCATATGATGCTCGCTGCCAGTTTCTGGACCAACAGCTTTTTATTTTGTACGCACGATACGCCGTTGTGTACGTATTCGGAACAATACTTACACATTTGCTGCTGTCCATAGTAAGACAGATTTGTCTTCTCGCCATCTATCGTGACGTACGAAGGGATGTTTTTCTTCACCGTCATTCGTACGATACGCACACCAGTCGGTAGACCGGAGAATAGATGGCAATCGTCCCACAGCTCCTCTCGGATTGCGTGCGGCTCTCCGAACGCGCTGAGAAATTTGACGATCTTGTTGTTCGTGACATCTTCAGAGAGCAGTCGAGCCTCTACTGCTCCATCTTCCATCATCAGACGAAGTTTGTACGGTTTCCCGTCGATTGTTAGCTCATGTTTATCGTCGTGCTCTTCGACGGTTTTCTGCGCTACTTCGAGGCAGGTCGTTTTCACGAAGGCGATGCCATTGTTTCGACTATACTGCATTCGCAGCTCTTCTTCGCGTTTCAGCCCTAACGTCACACCGACGAATTGGTGGACCTCCTCGGAAGATGGCATTTTCGGCACATTCGCATAGTCGATGCGAAACGTGTTTTCGCGGCGTTTAGTCGCGGACATTTGCACGCGATTGCGGCACAGTGCAACACGAAAAACTACGATAGTATCACACTGAGTGGGTGTAACTATTAGTAACTTGATCAAAATAGCTGGAGAAGGACTTCCGCAGACAATCACGACAGATCGGCTCGGAAGTTGAGCTCTAACTATAATCGAAGACAAGTAGTGAAATGAATAGAACCTATATCCTTAAGTGAATCCTTGTGTTACAGTGCAGTAAAAATTATCGTCCTGCAGTGTAATGCCCGCAGAAGTTATTGTATACAGGGTACTATGGCGATTACGCATTCAACTCCGGCGGTAATGGCGCTAATCCAAGCCTGCCTATGCTGTTGTTTACAGTTATCCAGAATGTGCCCCCTTCAAGTCCTCTACTGCTACTGTCTGACCATGCTATCTAGCATCTCGATCGCTGCTGCCGGTATTGGGTCGAGATAATAGATGTTTGTTGCATCGAACATAGATATAGGGTTGGAGTCAACGGGGGCACGGGTCTGTCGCAGACACTTTAAGTAAGTAACTTTAGAATAAATTTTGATCTGTCGCATGATGGGACTATATAATGGTCTGGAAATGTACACATCACACGCTACCGGAACAGGTTCTAAAATGTCTGAACCCAACCGGGCCATACTTAAATATTGTAGGGTTTCATATCATCCATATAAAAAAAAAACAAAAATCAAACAATCATTCAAAAATGAATTCTTGAGAGCATTTTAAAACTATGGATCGTTTTTGGCCCATAATGCATAATGTGCCACTTTTAAAGTATTGCAACTCCTAGAGGTCGCTGAACGCTACACTCTTCGAAAAAATCATGTAAATTTAAGTCTTCATAGATGCACATAAGAGAAGCGAATCATTTGACATAAATTTACGTCCATTCTTAAAATTACATGATACCAACAAAACAAAAAAACAGCATGGCGTGAAATCTATAATGACTTACTTTTACATCATGACGTACAAGCAAATCGCTACAGATTTCACGCCATGCCGTGGGTTTTATATTTACGATTTTGTTTTTCGCTAGGCGAATAAACGAAGAATAGCAACACTCACCCTCTTATCTCCATCATAAGGATTTCTCCCGTACTTATCGTACTGTATATTCGCCATTCAGTAATAAGATCCTTTTATGGGAACTCGCACGGGAACGCACTGAAAACATCGATCACATAGATCAGAAACTTTGCAGCACTAAACTTTCAATTCCCATTTCAATATCACAAATTCCACTTGATTATTAATCGATGAGATTATTTAACACTTTGATTATTAGAATTTATGTGTGTCATACCATTTACAAGATCAGCTATTGAACTATTCACGATCAACATCTTTAACAGGAATCGTGTGGCAGCATAAACGGAAACCACGAAGAACGAAACATTAATCTTCCCCATCCGGATTTTCCCAGCCGTCTCCATCACTACCGCTCTCGCAAAATAATCACGCACTGCTTCAAGTAATACAAGACCGTCATTGTTTGTAAAATTGTTTTGAAAATTTAACACAAATAAAAACTTGTCAGAACATTGAAAAACGAAATCACTCCCGACGTCGTGAACCGGCCATGTTTGAAAACAGACTTGATGGACATCGTCTGGCAAATTCATTTTCAGGTAAAATTAAGTTTCAATAAACACAAATAATAGCTATGTTTTGAACTTTCCTTGCTCAAAACACCTGGTTTTACGAAGGTGACGTTCATTTCAAATAACTATGTAAAATTTGGTTACCAAACATTGAAATATCATAATACGTCAAAATAAGCATAAGTTTCAGTCGTTTTTCAGATTAAGTTACAAAATATTTAAGTGCAAACAGGTTCACGTCACCCGTAATTCTCATTATTTTTAAGAGTGTACTTTTGGCACAAATGTGCTCTTCTCCGTGTCATGTCTACCTATCTCAAGTGACATTCCTTTTCACTCTGGTACCTTTTACTTGTTCGTACCTACGGAATTTCTGAGCTATAAATACTGGCTGCCGTAAGCTGAAAGGGAGACTTCCCGAACTGTGGACTGATTAACATATTATTTTATTCTTTTATTTTCAGGATATAAAACTCCGAAAGTTGGGAGAAACCAGAAAATTTAAAGTTTTTATCTCTACGAAATTACAGCTTTTTCACAGTGCCGATTAGCCAGAAATGACTCCAACGAATGCACAAGAAAGGTTAAATGTCAAAAAGTATTATGTCATGTTTCTGTATTTGCTTTAATCACTTTTAAAAATAAAAATCGTTAGGACAGAGTACTACTAGTAATACTATTGCCCGAAACTTGGTAACTAGGAGCACTTTTTTACAAAACCAATTGTGACTAAATTTGGGCGATCAATGTAAAAAAATCACTGCTGAAATGAATAAGAAGAATGAACAACAGGATCATATTTCAGCAATGAATGACATAAAGTATAGGCTAACTCCAGGTGTAAAATAGATTTTTTGAAAAAAATCTGGTTTTGATCAGAAAACTTAGCTCTTTTTGAAAAAAAATATTTCACGCCAAGAAATATAGAACCGAATAATATTGAAAATTAGTAAAAAAATTGTTTTAAATTCCACCATAAATTGACCAAAAAATTAGTTTGCTTATATAGCTGTTCTTAAAATGCTTTTTTAATATTTGAATGTAATGCTGCAAAAGTTATCGATTACAATAAAAATAGCTCTGGCATGATGGGCAAGATACATTGAAACTAATTACTTTTGTATTTGTTCTGCCTGATCAATGGAAATCTTATTCTTTTAATTGTGTTATAGGTACTGTACTATATACGTAACACACATTTCCAAAGATAAAACAAGGTACCGTAAAACGGGATAACTTTGATAGTTTTCTCGAAGATAACTTGAATATTTATGCATGCTGTTTCAAAGAATTATAGTTTACATTTTCAAAACAGATAACAAAAATGTTTTTTTAGATAACAAAAATGGTCCCAGTTTGTGAAAATACTATTCGCTAAGAGATTTGAGACCATATTCAAACTCTATGATAACTAGACTGTCAAAGATAAGCTAAAATCGTAACAATTTTTAATATTCGTATATGAAGCCTCAGTTCAAATGAAAACAGCTGTTACATGCAGTGTCATACTAATATTTTTTAGTTTTGCATTCATTTGGCTTAACCGATTAACAGACATTATTATATTTGGTTTGGAATGTGGTGGGTAACGCACTATCAAAGTTACCCGCATTATCAAAGATACCCGTATTCAATATTGTGACTGTCCGACACAAAATCTACATAAAATTTCATATATTGACATATCCAGATTATTACCTACCATATCCCTTACCTTTCAACCAATTAAATCGCTTATATATTTCCTCGTTTAACTTCTCGTTTTGCTTTTAGAATCTGATACCTTACAGCTTTTTACTTTTTTTTATTTATTTTATTAGTATCATTCCAAACATTAAATTATTTTCTTATATTTAGGTGTTCTGTGTTAGACAACAGTATCATCCTAATTTGGTAGAACTAAATTAAACTTTTATTAACATTTTGTTAACAAGATATTACATTTCTTTTGCCGTAGCTGTTATGAACATTTACAGGTGTGTTGATTTTACTTGCATGTAAGAAAAAAAACGCTTTCAATTAACTGAATCTAAATATGTAACGCATTAATCGTGACAATAAAACATTGCAACAATTTTTGTCTAAATTTATCAATAATTTTATTCGACATTTATTCCAATGTTTCAAGATTGGATATTCTATGTAACTCATTAGTACTATACCAGGGAGGACGCATCAGAATCATTTCAGCTAGTACATATTGGTACAACATACAGCATTGCTGGCCTGAAAATTTATTTGAAGATCGAAAGCTTGTTCGCAAGATATAGCTTTGATTTTTTAAAATAATTGGATAAAGACATTTTACATATTTGTTACATTTGGCTTGAATGCCCTCAATGTGGTTTTTGAAAATCAAATTTTTATCTAGCATGAGTCCTAGATGCTCAACTTCATCTAACCAATTTATTGGAACCCTCTCATCGTGACAACATGTCTACTTGAAGGCTTCAAATAAAGAGCTTTTGGTTTATGTGGAAATATTATAAGTTGACTTTTAAAAGCATCAGGAGAAATCTTCCATTTTTGCAAGTATTAAGAAAAAATATCCAAACTTTTTTGCAAGCGACTACAGATGACACGCTGGCTTCGTCCTTTGGCGGAGAGGCCTTTGTCATCGGCAAACAAATATTTTTGAAATCCCTGAGGTAACTCAGGCATGTCAGATGTGAAAATATTGTATAATATTGGCCCCAAATTGCTACCTTGATGAACACCAGCTCTCACAGGAAGTCTTTCAGACTGGGAGTTCTGATAATTAACCTGAAATGTACGATGTGACAGATAACTTTGAATAATTCTAACAGTGTATGTTGGAAAATTAAAGTTTTTATTAATTTTACAACCAAACCTTCATGCCAAACACTGTCGAATGATTTTTCTATGTCTAGAACAGCAAGACCAGTAGAAAATCCTTTAGATTTGTTGCAATGAATTAAATTTGCTACACGTAAAAGTTGATGAGTGGTCGAATGTCCATATCAGAATCCGAACTGTTCATTGGCAAAAATTGAACCATGCAAGCACCATATGAGACTTCGATTCAATACAGTTCCTAGCATGCTGATATACAAACCATGCTGGACTTTACATCCATGTTGATGATGGACATAATGGCAATACACGAGCAGGAAGGGACTGTTTGATTATCATCACCCGTTAAATTACAATTTATTTGCGGTAAAATTACCATACGTAATGAAATATGATAATGACTTTTCTAATTTTCCTTTGTTAGCCTCTTGACACGGCGAACTTCCTGCTAGCAAAGCATGTATTTACGAACACGGTGAAGGCACTCGTAGTAATGTGTCCACTGAACTTAACTCATTTGAAAGCCTAGAAAGTCATTTTCTGTTCCAAACCTTCAGCTGCGTTGGGAATATCCATGGGTAGACCACGTTCCAACTAGGTGTGTACCGCTCCGAAGAACATCCTGCAGTAGCATATTTCAAACATTGTCACTCCTGCTGTCATCGGGCTAGTGTCGAAACCACCGCTCTCCGGATGAGCGAACCGCAATTATACCACTCCGTTAGTTGTTTGGTGCTTCAAATTTCTGCATGCATGAGTTTGTAGAATGTTGGAAACATAAATTTGTCACCCCTTTCCCAGGTTCGTCTCCATTCCCAGTGTTTTTGCATTTGGTGGAATGTAGAAGCCGTCGCCGTCGTCATATGGCGAATGGATTGCAATGGCTTCATCGCTCATCGTAAATCTCGTCCTTTTGAATGTTCCTACATTGTAGTTGTAGAGTGTAGAGGGCTCCCTCCCGCCCCACAGAGGTACAGTTTTTCAAAAAGCTAGCATAAATATATATAACTCCCAAACATTGTTTTAAGTTGTAATGTTTGTTTGTGTATTTACGACACTTTACACCAGAAGGGTGCATTCGTGTCGGCGTCGATTTAAAATTTACAATTCAAATGTATTCTACAATTGTTTACCTAGTGTCATGCAAGAATTTTAAAAGATTTTTAACTTTAACATCTTCGTTTCCTCTTCGACCATTTGTCGACTGCTTTCACGGCTGCCTGAAGTTTCCTATGTAGCGCTTCATTTTTCGCTCCACGTACAACTAGAAGGATGTCGTCGGCGTAGAGCAGAATTTCGACTCTTGCTGGTACAATCCGAAAAATGGACTGCATCGCAACGAGGAATTGCGTCACGGATAGCACTGAAGCCTGTGGCACCCCGTTCTCCAACTGGTGTTCGCGGGATAACTGTCCTCCTACGGCTACTTTTTCTCGGCAGCGATTTCTCTAGCTCGGTGAAGTAGATGTCGGTGCCACGTTCTGCACGAAAGGCGTACTGACGTTTGTCAAGCCGACCGCTTGACTCCAGCTCCGTGATCCAACGCCGGTTGATGATCCGCTCAAACAACTTCGCCATGCAGCTGATTAGCGAGATTGGCCGGATGGCAGCAGGTCCGGAATCCTGGCAATTCGGTTTCGGGATTGGAACAACGATGGCATTCCACCAGTTAGAGGGAAACTCGCCGCTACGCCAGATTTTTTTGAGCATCTCAAGAAGCGTCATTTTTACTGACAGAGGAAGCTGTTGAAGAAGAGGGTACTCTATCAAATCTGCATCTGTTGAAGCACCTCGCTTTTTGTCGAGAGTTCACAGAAGTTCAACTAGGGTTATATCCATGTTGTACACACGCCGGTGTTAGGCGAAAAATCCGTGGACACTCGGTCAGCTGTCTGAAAAGATGGAGGATACCTTTGAAGTCGCCGATCTCTCGCTATAGTACGTCGCCAGTTCTCCCGCTACTTCTTCAGGATTGTCCGTAAACCCGTTCGCTCTCTTGAGTATAACTGGTTGCTGTTGCCGGTTGCCGCGTAATGTGTTGACCGTACGCCACAGTTCGGTCGTCGTGCTGATATTTTCGCTACGGTCTTCCCATGATCGTTGCTTTGCTTGATTGACCGCCTTTTTCGCCACTGCTCTAGCTTCCTGGAAGCTCGCCAATGCTTCGGGTTGGTTCGGATCAAGTTTCTGGAGACGTCGAAGGGAGCGCAGACACTTTCGTCGTCATTTTATTGCCACCTTTGCTTCTGGGCACCACCACGGTACCGATTTTGGCCCGATTCTCTCGACATCTGGACGAATGATTTCCGCTGTGAGGCGTTCGTACAGCGACCCATCAGCTTGGTCGTACAGCCACTTATGTCGTGTTGTTCGATGATTAGACCATCCGGGAATGCACACCGTTATCGGAAAGTCGCCGTTGTGTGTCCGACAAGGTCCGTCAGGTGAACCTTTGCGCCAGACTCTCAGAGCATATTGTCACGTCGAATGCTGAGGCGTTGCCCGTGCCGGGTCGATACGAGTATGAGAGCCGTTGTTTAGGATCACCATTTGTTTATGGAGAGTTGTTTCGGCAATGTACCGGCCGAGCGCATTTGACTGGTGAGACCCCCATGCGAGATGGTGCGCGTTGAAGTCCCCAAGAAGAAGAACTGGACCTTCTATCTGTTCAAACAGTTCTCCCAATGCGGTCTGGCACTGAGCTGCACTCGGTGGGATATATATATCGAAACCACGGTCACCTGGATAGGTGCAAAGATGCGTGCAGTGACGAGGTGCAAGGTGGTGTCGATCTGTACACGTTCGAAGGGTATTCCTTCCCGAATAGCAAGGCCTACCCCGTGTTGCCAGTAGCGCACGGTATTAGATGCTAGCAGCAACGTGTATTGCTTGCCGATGAAGTCGGGCGGTATAACATGCTGGCCGACTTTGGTTTCTTGTAGTGCTATCACGCAAGGTTCCAGGTCGGCAATGAGGAGTTTCAGTTCACTGCTGTTGGCTCTAAGACCCCGGAGATTCCATTGCAATGAAAAGCAGCCGCCGGAGCTACAACCAATGCTTGAACTATTTGCGGATGATGATGTCGACGTTCTTCGCATGGGCGGATTAGCTGGAGAAGAAAAGGGTACCGCAGTAGCTTCTGCTTATGATTGAATGGGAATGCAACTTGCCTGTGGGACGCTTTGCCCCACAGTGCCAGCTGCTGTCGAAACCAATACACTAGACCCACCAATACCGACAACAGCCGGGACTGGGAAAGAGCGTTGTGTAATGTTAGCTCGATGGATTCCGGAAGGATCTTCTCCGAGAGACAGAAGTGATGCATGAGGACCTGGAAGAATATCAGGCGCGACGGTATTTGCTTGTGATTGTGATATATGAGAACTGACCTGTGAAACGTCTTGTCCCACAGTGCCAGCCGTTGCCGAAACTAATACACGATTGCCAGAGCCGTAGCGTGGCCTCACAGCGCCCTTGGCAAACCTCCCGTTGGGCGCCCCTATGATGCAATTTTGTATGTGATTGAAGTTTTCGTTGAACATCCCAAGTAACCATGCGGCTCAAGCTATTATTCATGCATATATACGGTATACATAAAGCTAGCATCTACTTTAAGGTGTCAAAAGGCTTCAAAAGGCTAGCTATACTTTAAGGTGTCAAAAGGCTTCACAAAGGTCGAGTAAATTTTATAAAATATAACACAAAAATGCCTGTAGAGGGGCCCTTTTCCATTCTAAATAAACTTTAATTGTAGTTATACAGTATTGCTAGCTTAACGTATACCGTTCATATGTAAATATTGCAGTATTTGCTTGGGATACTAGACAATTTCCATAAAGATCCTTTATAAAATACTAGGACAACTCCTAAATGAAAGCATATATTAAATTGCGACTCAAGCATTCACTAATTTAGAGTTCATTAATATAATTAGTAAATATCAATGAAACGTGTACAACACAGTTCTTCTTGAAAACTGTGTAAGATTTTATAAAATATGTTTTGAAGAAATTTGTAAGAAATCTATTGTTCATGAGGCACTTCTGCGGAACCAATTGAGCATAGCATTGAAGAAACTCTTCTTAAAATCAATAGTTTTTATTTTTAATTTCTAAAATACATTTTTTTTTTAATTCATGACATTGTTAATTATTGCACCCTTGGCGGGTGCCAACCTGGCCAACCGTACGCTACGGCACTGACGATTGCTTCCAGAAACACCAGCAACAGCCGGCACTGGGGAAAGACTTTGTGTAGTATTTTCAGTGAGTTGATTGTTAAATTCGGGGTGGTTGGTTGCTGTTGGAGCGGTGTGTGCTTTTGACGGTGCGAATTTACAGGGATCTGGAAGGATCTGGGCCCAGATAGCCGTAGCGGTAAACGCGCAGCTATTCAGCAAGACCAAGCTGAGGGTCGTGGGTTCGAATCCCACCGGTCGAGGATCTTTTCGGGTTGGAAATTTTCTCGACTTCCCAGGGCATAGAGTATCATCCAGAGGCGCGTCCACATTCAAAATCATGGGTAGGACAAACGTGAGCAATATATGTTCATGGAAGTCCAGTAAAAATTTCAAATATATGGAATTCTTGAGAGAAAATTTAAAGTGACTGTTTTCATGTCAGTCATTACCACAAGACTGAGAAAGCTTCAAGATCATTAATAAGATCAACTTCATTAGTTATTCATAATTCAATCAAAATGTATACCCTTTTTGGGTAAAGTTCACTTAGACAGACTTGATAAAAACTGGAACACACTGCGAAACTCAACAGCCAGTGATATTGCTCTACAATTTCCTTATTAAGTGGGTTGAGTTTTGAATGAAGATTCTCAAACTATCTTAACAGAAAGATTCTCAAACTATCTGTAGAGCAGGATTGAGAGCAGATCTCGTTTTAGAGACTTGGTATTTTTTTAATGCAAGACTCTAAAAAGTCTCTATTTTTGACTGAAGGTCTCAAAAGTCTGTATTATAACTAAAATGATCTCTTAAGTCACTTTTTTTTCCTTATTCTGCTTGCAGTGAATCGTGCTGTCAAATTTAAAAGGTTCTAGATAAAATTCCAAAGACTATTACTCGTATGTCTCATAGGTTCTTCAGAAATTTCTTCTCAGATTCCTCAAGAAAGAGCTTAAGAATTTACGCTAGTGTTTTATTAAGAGATTTCCTTTGCATGCTTCCAGGAGCTTCTTCAGAGGTATCTTCAGATCTTCAGATTCATTTACCAAATCTCCAAGTAAATCTTCCTGAAACAGGAGTTTTTCCAAGAAAATCCAGAAAGGTTCATTCCAGAGTTTTTTAAGAATATTGTTCAGGGATTTTTCTAGGAAGATCAAGAGTTCCTACGCTAGTTTCTCACGTTATCTCTTTTGATATTTTCATGTGAATACCTACAATAATTTATCCACATTAACCCAGATATTGCTGTAGTTCATTCAAGGTTATACACAGTTAGTTCAAACATTTTGTCGAATAATTTCTCTTACTGAATATTTCGAAAAATTATTGAAGACTTCACACCAGATAATACTTCTGTAATCATTCCAATAATTCTTCCGATCTCGAAAATACTATTTTTTTTCCAGAGAATCCGTTAGTTTTCTAAGAATTACTGTAGGATAGCAATCAGCAATTTGTTTAGGAAATCCTCCAAGATTTGCTCGAGAGTCTAGATGTTCTTACCAACAACCTCGTGGGAGTTAATCAAGGGTTACTCTAGAACTCAATCTGGTTTCATCAGACGTTACTTAAGATTTATTTTATTTATTTATTTAATTAAGGAATTCCTTAGAGATTTAAGGAAATTTATTTCAAATTATATAAAAAGTCTGTTTATTTCGATGTTATTTTCCTGTTATGTCCCTGAAACTGAAAAATACTTTGAAGAATCTTAAAGAAATCTTGAACGACAATTCATTGGAAATCTAAGAAAATGTCTACAGAAATGCTTGCAAATGTTCTAAATGAAAATCTTTGAGGAAGTTCTAGAGAAAAGTATGGTAGACTATTGGAAGAATTCTTGGATGACTTAAGACATTCTTGAAAAAATTTGAAATAATTTCTGAAGGAATTCTCAATTAATTCTCTGAGGTAATTTCTGTTACTATCCTTAGTAGATTCACTGATTTCCTAAAACGATACTTTTGGATTGAAAGCCTGTAAAAATCACGAAATAAGCTCTTGAAGAAACTCCTTGAGTATATACATGAATCAATTCCTGGAGGGAATAACGTACAAATTCATACAAAAAATGCAAGCAGTAATACTTGAGGGGGTTAGAAACAAAAAGTTGTAAGTGTCAAACACCCAGTTTTGTAAAAATCGACTTTGAAATTTTGACGGTAAAAAAGTTTATGTTTTGCTTCAATTGTCCTTTGAAATTTGAGTTTAAGTTTTTCTCTGCTTCAAATTGGCATATAAGCAAGGTGGTGGGAGAATCCAATTTTAGAGCAAAATACCAAACCCAGATAGAAAGAGAGCCCTTTTACACATCGGAACGACTGACAGACATTAAATATTTTGGAATCATTAAATTTCATGCAAGTGTTCATTTTGCCCCGATACCTTTTTACTAGCCTTGTTTTGGACTTAACTTCCTGTCTCACTTTTCTGGCGTACGATATGATATTTATTACCATAGATGAATGTAGCACGTCGTACTAATATCAAACTTAAAAACTAGCCGGGAGTAATTTGAAAATAATTTCACTGTTTGGTCTTAAAACAAGCATTTGCTTGATGTGTCCTTTATGCCCCGAATTCCCCTACTGAAAAATTCCTAACAAAATATATTTGAAATATCCTTGGAGAAATGTCAGGGGCGACCAACAATCTATTTTTCTTTTAAGAATAACAATCTTATCTCATGATTCCTATCAGCATTTTTTTGGTATCTTGGCTCCTTATTGATTCTTTTCTAACTTCTACAGAGTGTGCTTCGGGAGTTATGTAGGAATTGCTCAAGGAATCGTCATCACCTTCCTCCAGGAATGCCTTGAGAAATCAAGAGCATCAATGCCATCGCCAGCAGCACTACGCTAGTGCTGTGTATAACAAGCGAGCTTTGTTTAAGATGCGTATACTCAGTACACGATGCTACCGGTGTTGGGTTAATCCATGAATTGTTCCAACGATTCTTTAGTCAAGAAAAACTTCCAAAAATGTTGATAGCAATTTATTCAAGAACATCTACATCAGGTTATAGAAATTCTGTAGGAATGATGTCACTTCTTGTTGAAACATGGGTAGGACAATCCTTTGACTGTCCTACCCAGGTATTTTTGTGCGTAGGGCATGTCCTACCTGTCCTACCCACTTCCCGCGCCACTGGTATCATCGTACCTGCCACACGATATACGCATGCAAAAATGGTCAATGGCATAGTAGCTTTCAGTTAATAACTGTAGAAGTGCTCACAAGAACACTAAGCTGAAAAGCAGGCTCTGTCCCAGTGGGGACGTTACGCCAGAAAGAAGATGGAAGGATTTCAGACGAGGCAGTACCTGTTTGTGGTTGAAATACACGAGAACTGACCTGTGGGACGTCGTGTCCCATTGCTGTAACTACTACACGATTACTTCCAGAAACACCGGCAATAGCCGGCACTGGGGAGAGACTTTGTGTAGTATCGTCGGTGGGTTCGTTGTTGGTAGTGAGGTGATTGATTGATGTAGGGGCTCGTTGATCAGGTTTTGCGGATGTACGTGCGGTTTGGTTTGCATCTGAAAAAAAATACAGACGAGGCAGGCGAAGGGGGTGTCTCCGATACTTCAGACTCTTCGCCGGATACTCCATTTGCGTGAGATTGTGTGTACTGGTTGCGGTCTTCCTTGGTGGTGGTGGGCTCGTATCTGGCGAAGTAGCCGGTTTGGCGAAGTTGAATTTCGCAGGTCTTCCGCGCTTGGTCTCTTGGACGGCCGGGGAGTTGTTCCTCGACAGAGTTACAGGGCCGTTGGTAGCTCTCGGCCGTGACGAGGCTTCTCTGTGACGATGGATTCACTGTCATGGTGTGTTTGCTCTGGGTTTGACTGCTGCTTCACTTGTTTGATTAAGGCCATCATCTGCTCGATCCTCCCGTGCTTCCGCTTGCCCTCTTCCTGCAATTTGGCGATCTCTTTATCTTTAGCTACTTGGGCGTAGCTACCTGACTGTTGCTCCACTCGTTTCCTAGCATCCGGAAAACTCAGGTTTTCGTTCACCTTCACTTTAATCACTTCAACTTCTTTCTTATAAACTGGGCACTGGCGATTGGTTGGCCGATGGTCACCCTTACAGTTCCGACACGACGGAGATTTGCCGCAATCTTCCCCGTCGAAGTTTTGCGAGCAGTTTACGCAGCGTTGGGGTCCTGGACATCGGGCGCGGGTGTGACCGTAGTTAAAGCAACCGTAACACAACATCTTCTTCTTCTTGGCATTAACGTCCTCACTGGGACAAAGCCTGCTTCTCAGCTTAGTGTTCTTATGAGCACTTCCACAGTTATTAACTGAGAGGTTTCTTTGCCAAAGTTGTCATTTCCGAATTGGTATATCGTGTGGTAGGTACGATTATACTCTAAGCCCAGGGAAGTCAAGGAAATTTCCATTACGAAAAGATCCTGGACCGACCGGGATTCAAACCCAGACACCTTCAGCATGGCTTTGCTTTGTAGCCGCGGACTCTAACCACACGGCTAAAGAAGGCCCCGTAACACAACATGGGGTTGGGAAAATACGGACGGGTTGGAACGCGCAGTAAGCCGACTTTGAGGTATTCCGGGTATGTAGTCTTACAGGAAGAGAGAATTAACGCCGGAGTATTCACTCTTCTACCTCCATCATTACGAGTGATCCGTTGTATACGGATAACCTTCTCGCTTATCATCTCTTGTAGGATATCCTTCTCCTCCATTTGGATCAGGTCGATGCAAGAGATAACGCACCTACTGACGTTCAAATTAGGGTGAGGGATAACTTCACTTCGGTTCCGTCGATGAGTCTTGTCAACTTTAGCAGCTTGGCGACTTGAACCGGATCCCGCACTCTCAAAGTGTACCTTGTACCTTGGGCTTCAGATTTCGCCACCAGCACGAGCCTCGACCGATTTTCCGGTAATGTTCGGATTGATCGGTAAAGCAACACCATTCTTCCCCGTCAATTGCAAAAATATTAACTCGCCGAATTGATTGGTCGGATCCATGTACTCCGGCAATCTTCGTCTAGCAGACCCACCTGAGTCGCCGCTACTCACGGCCGCCAATTTGGGTCACTTTGGAGCTACTCCCACTGGCAACGGTCACCCGTTATCTACTCCAAATGAACGAATAACAAGTAGAAAATGGGAAGATCCTACCTTAATTGTTCCTTCAACGTGAAAACAGTACGAGTGTTCGAACAATTTCGTGCCGCACTATAGGCACACTCACACGGAATGCACTGTAGTACGCCTCAGTTACCACTTAAGCAGTTTCTGAGTTTCGATAATTTTTGAAACTTATAAAACTTTTCGACACTTTTTCCTCTTTCAAAAAGTTTTCCTCTAGGTGCACCGTACCCCACACCATCGAAAAGGTGAATAAAAATCGGTCGGCAGCCGACCAACTGGGGTTTGTTTTGATCTATCTAGGCACGTGGAGCATACACAAAACCACTTTTTTCAACCGTTTATCCAGGGATGAGAAAAGTACTGGAGCAAACATTTACCGCCTCTACATTTACATCTTTCTACACGACCATCAAAATCCAAAGCAAACCATGACGGTTCAAAACAAAAAAATGTCATGGCTCTTCAAAAATGTAATCTTCTTCTTCCTAACGTTTTTCAACCCCGAATGCGAAATGACTCGAGCACAGTGGTGACACGATTTTTGCGGTTTTCGGGGTTTTACATTTTTGCTCGATAAAGGCAGTATGAAATTGAACTTGTTTATATGTATCGTAACGGAATGATTGTGGTCTTTCTGTTAGAGCTAATAGATTTCAATTAGTTGAAAACACAAGCAAAATATTAGCGATTGAATGATTTAACACTTTTTTCAATCATTCAGCTTGGAATGGCTGCCCGAAAATGGTCATAGCGGAGAGACAAAAACAGTCAAGCAGTGTGTGAACCGTTGGCAGCGCAACGCCTGATGGTATTGATGCTGCTGCTGCTTTGTGTTTTGGTGGAATGGCAGAATCGATGAACTGTGGTGAATTGTGGTCACAGTTCCCAAGACTGGTTTATCTATCAATTTTCACGAAACCTTCACTGTACGATGCTTCTTCACTACCGCAACCATTGATTCACGCACGTTTCGGCCGCGAAAATCGCTGAAAACTAGGCAAACAACCTGGTTAATCTCGAGAGCGCGCACAATGACAACCGGTCAAGACGGTGTGTCGGATCGTGGTGCGTTAAGATGTAATACAAAGATATATCTATAGACATTCTATATATTCTATTTCTATGGACATTCATTTGCAATATCTGATAGTTATGGCTCATTTGGAATGGATCCATCGCAAAGCCGATTAACAACACAAATTGAGGCTGAACTTATTATATCTGAAAATAAAAGTGATAAAATCAAGTAAAACATACCAAGAAATTTTACCCAAATATTAATTTAACATGTTCCAAAAAACTTTTCATGTTTTTTGCCAATAGTAAAATATTAGGGATTTTTTGCCCTGAGTTTTTGAATCTGAACCACTGCGCCCATGGAAAAAGGGTGCGAGCCGTTCTTTGGTTCAGCCTCCCAGCGTTATCCATATAGCACCAGGGCAGCGTCAGGCCCTTGCCGGAAGGACATTCGGAGAATGGTTCATAAAATTAAAATTTTCCATCGGAGGGGAACAGGTTGAATGGCTCCATTGTCCTGCGGGGATGATACACGTCGGATGAATGACCGGGGATAATATCCGCACAGTCTCGACGTTCCGTTCGGAAGCTGAGAGGGGCCGAGATGTAGGGACGGATGTACGACCGTGGTCGTAAAGTCAACCGAGTTGTTGATACCACGTTTAACATTTTCTGGAAAGCGGGGTATTTGGATTGAGCTTCACGCTATGCATTCTAACTCCTTCGATGAGGTTGTAATCAACTCGGGTTCAACTGAATACAATACCCATTTAAATGGCGTTATCTGTGTTCTATGGTTGAGATTTAAAGAACTCCCATAGGATCTGTTTTAAAACCTTGCTATACCGTAAAATGGGGTGTTAAGGGATGAAAAAAAAATCGACTTGAATTTCAAGCAACTTTTAGTATGTCAATAATTGAACAAAGGACAGCCCTACCGAAATGTATATTTGGTTTCACTCTTTGCGCAACTCTTTATTCATAGACTCAGTGTAATGACAAAATATTATCATTGTTTACCACTTCATATGGTTAAGGATTACCGTTACCAAAACCGTTACCAAATAAAAGAATCATTCAAACTTTCCAAACATTTTTCCAGTGTGATCAAACAAGTTTTGGAAATAGTATCAAGAAAAATCCCATATTTACTTCAGTTCGTTGTTATCAAGATTTTCCTACCAGTTTTACCGATTTTGAAGATTAGTCATTTTGATTATATTCAGTAACGAACAAAATAGACCCCTTAACTTTTACAATGCTGTTTTACTTCACGGAACAAGTCAAAAGTATATTGGAATATATTGCGGCATAAATCGAATGAGTTTAGTAACTTGGAATAAGTAGAAAGGATAATCCCTTAACACCCCACTTATTTTCAAAAAGAGACTTTTTCCATAAGAAATATTAAAAATCGAAATCTATATAAAATTTTCAAAAGTTTTTGTCTGTGTTGTGATCCTAATTAAGTATACTTATGTTCTAAGTTACTCATATTTTTCTTAACATTGTTTCATAGTTTTGTAGTTAAATGTATTTTGCCTAAAAAATTCGAACAAAAATGTTTTGAATTGTTTTCAATATCTGGACTCCACAATACTTTATTTAAATAGACGTCCCCTACCACATACCGTGATGCATAAATACCCGGACACTAAAGTAGATACAAGTACTCAAATTCAGTTTTGGACAAGTATTTTTCGATTTAAATTGAAATGTAATATTGACGCATTTAGATATATACCAGATCATAGTATAAACGATGATTTTCATGTCAAAAGTAATGAAAAACATTAAAATAATCAACCATGTCCTGTCCCTAAATCAGGATATTTGACTCATACCTTGGCTAAAAATCCGGACACTTATGAATCAAAGTCCGGACACCTGTATCGCAACATGAATTATTGGAATAAAATAAGTAAAATTGCATTTTAATTAACTTAAAGGATCATTTGATACAAAATTTGACGCAGGCCTTTGATCTGTTAGGCATATAAAGAAATTAATTTCAGTGAGTTTGTGGTTTATTTACCTCTACTTGTTCAGGAGTCTTGCGAACACATGCGATTGGGTACTTGGTGTTTAATAAGCATCAAAAAACAAATCGCACTAATTTTCTTAGCACTAATAATCACTCGTAACACTTTAATTTTAATATTTTCTGCCTTTCTAGTATATTAACTTTAAAAATATTGACTTACGAAAGTAAAATACAGTGCTTTCCAATGATGTCCAGATTTCAAACCACTTGTCTGCAATTCCGGACAGTCTCTTTTTATACCACTTAGAGTATATTTTCACGTTTTATAACAAATGTAATGCTTCATAACATCGAAATATACGTTACGTTCACTTATTATTTAGAACACTTCGAGAATTAGGTTAATTAAACATATTATTGTCAACTGAACAACGCAACGCGTGGTTGTGCGTTCGTCGAGGCTTTCTTTTAAATACGACCAGCACTGCTGTGAAATTACGTCAAACTGGAGCTACATTTTCGTTTTTATTTTTATCAATTATCAGGCAAAGGTAACTAGATCATGAATGTAACTAAAATGCTTAATGGGCTTGAAAAAACAAGTTATGGATAAAATTATACAAAAGATTGCTCATTTCTACATTTAATTAATGATAAATGTCAGAGTGTCCGGATATCGGTACCGTCCGGATTTTGATTCACCACGGTAACGCAGCTCACAATCCTCAGAACAAATCAAGCATTTCAGATGACTTTCAACTTTCGACGTTTTTGTGACTTGTCAAACTTGATGGAGAAGTTCAGTCCCTTATAACCCCACGAGTCCTTAATACCCCATTTTACGGTAAATAAAATTTGAACCTTATTAAGAGCTTGATATGTAGTACAATTATTGTTTGCGCAATTCATACACTGTGAATATTGAATAGCATTAGAGTAAAGTGGGGCAAAAGTTCGAGTGGGGTAAGAGTTTCTTTTTAAGATTTCTAGCTCAATTCAAAACAAATCTTATAAATATCATGGTAGTTTGAATGCTATTCAAGTAAAAGACTTTCAATCCAAATATCATAAAAATCAATTTAGATTTGGAAAAGTTATGGCTATTTGTTGTTTTTCGACGTGAATATTGTTATTTTTTGGTCAAACTTTTGTTGCATGGAACCAATTGAAGATAAAATCTTTTTCAATATTTTTTGTAAGGGCGTTTCTAGGCTCATCATAAGGTTGCTTTGAGGTGTATTAGTTTTTGCATAAATGCTTGAAAACAATTTTTGGCCCATAGTGGGGCAAAAGTTCGAATCAGCGGGGCAAAAGTTCGACCCATGTATAAAATCACGGAAAAATTTGCAAATTGCCTAAAATCCACATATTATCTTCAAATTTAGTTAAATTTGTCTGATCGTGTGAAAACTGTCACCAAAATTTCACATTTCCACTTAGTTTTGCGAAAAACTGCTATTTTTGAGTACATTACAATCAACCCGGTTTTGGGCAATTTTTTTTGATGAAAATTTAGTGTGTATTTTTCGTCAAACTTAAGTTTACGGCTGGTGTACAGAATGCCTGTCATAAAAGGAACGATATTTTGTGCTTTAGCAAGCGAACTTTTGCCCCACACTAGATTCGAACTCTTGCCCCACCGGTGGGGCAAAAGTTCGAATAAGACAATCAATTTTTAAACTGTTATAACTAAAAATGGGTAAATATTTTGTCACAAGTTTGTTCAGCAAAATTATAGTCAATATGTTGAAGGTTCACTGTATGGTATTTATTTTGTTTTAACTGCTATTAGTTTCCTGGAAACTTTGATTATACCACTAAGATCGAACTTTTGCACCACCTTACTCTACATGAAGAAATTGCATAGCAACTGCCAGAACCAAAATCATTCGTTCTACTTTTTTGTTTCAGTCGGTTCACCGCCTTCACATATATCCCCATAATTCCATCAACTGCGACTTTGAGAATTTCTTTGTTTAAGAGGAAAATAACCATCATCATTTAACAAAATTTCAAAACCAGTTTTTTTGCTCAAAACCAAAGCAATGGTTATGAAAATCTATCATTGCATTGCACTTGCTATCTGCAATGGAGTGATAGATTTTTATGAGGATATCTTTAAATTTGAAGGAAAAACTGGCTTTTCATTTTCGATGATTGCTGATGATTGAATGATGGATTCTTGAGCCTTAAACGCCATTACAGACTCTAACTGAAATTGATTGGAATAGATCAGAAGTCTGGTTTAAAAATTTATAGAGATTTAGAGTGTACAATGACAAATTTTTATTCAATTTTGTCGGAAATTATTCAGACGGAAGTTCCACTCTTGCGGATGTGTGTTAATGTTTCTTGAAATTCATGTTTCTATAATAGTTCAATTATTGTTTATAACAATATAATTTCCTATAGCTGTAAAAGTTTTTTTCTTGTCAAGTCCCTTTGCACTGGGAACCCAGTGGTCCCTTGCGCTGAAGAAATAAAAAATTGTGGATAAATGTTGAAGAAATTCCGTTCAAGTTCACCACGATATGAAAACGCTATAATGATCAATATGATCACATTTTGATTCTGATCATGTCCCTGTTACATTTCAAATATCCCATGAAGCGATTCTCAATCCTATCAGCTCCACTTTCAATTATTTTAGAGCCGACTGGAATATATATGAAACATTTATTGACTCTAATCTTCATGTTAATATTCCTTTACAAACTAAACTTGATATTGACAATGCTCTTGAAACTTAAACAAATTCCATTGTTGAAGCTAGGAGCATTGCAATTCCAAAATGTGAAGTAGAATTTGAATTATAAACGATGATCTTAAACTCTTCTCACGTTTTTAAGATGATCAAAAACGTGAGGAGAAGGCAATTTCAACGCACTCCTGCTATGAAAGAAATCAAGAAACGTTTTGTACAATTAAGAAACAAAAATTTTGAAAATAAAATTTCTCAATTGGACCCTGGCTCTAAGCCTTTTTGGAAACTATCTAAAATCTTGAAAAAACCTCAGAAGCCAATACCGGCATTGAAAGAGGAAAACAAATTATTACTAACTAATTGCGAAAAAGCTCAAAAACTTGCTATGCAGTTTGAAAGTGCACACAATTTTAATTTAGGACTTACTAGTCCTATTGAAAATCAAGTTACTCAGGACTTCGAAAATATTCTCAATCAAGAGAACGTTTTTGAAAATGCCTGGGAGACTGATTTGGAAGAAGTGAGAACTATTATTAAAAAATTCAAAAATATGAAAGCTCCTTGCGATGATGGAATTTTCTACATCCTCATCAAGAAGCTTCCAGAAAGTAGCTTATCATGTTTAGTTGATATATTCAACAAATGTTTCCAGTTAGCATATTTTCCTGACAAATGGAAAAATGCTAAGGTTGTTCCAATTTTAAAACCAGACAAAAATCCTGCAGAAACTTCTTGCTATCGTCCAATCAGTTTGCTTTCCTCCATCAGTAAACTTTTTGAACAGAATGATGGTCCACATCAACGAAAATTCAATTTTTGCCAATGAACAGTTCGGATTCCGCCATGGACATTCGACCACTCATCAACTTTTACGTGTAACAAATTTGATCCGTTCCAACAAATCTGAAGGCTATTCTACTGGTCTTGCTCTTCTAGACATAGAAAAAGCATTCGACAGTGTTTGGCATGAAGTTTTGATCGTAAAATTAAAAATCTTTAATTTTCCAACATACATTGTTAGAATAATTCAAAGTTATCTGTCAAATCGTACACTTCAGGTTAATTATCAGAACTCCAGATCTGAAAGACTTCTTGTAAGAGCTGGTGTTCCTCAAGCATTTTGGGACCAATATTATACAATATTTTCACATCTGACTTACCTGAGTTACCTCAGGGATTACAAAAATCCTTGTTTGCGGATGACACAGGCCTCTCCGTCAAAGGACGAAGCCTGCGTGTCATCTGTAGTCGATTGCAAAAAAGTTTGGATATTTTTTCTTCATACTTGCAGAAATGGAAGATTTCTCCTAATGCTTCCAAAACTCAACTAATAATATTCCCACATAAACCAAAGCTCTTTATTTGAAACCTTCAAGTAGACATGTTGTCACGATGAGAGGGGTTCCAATAAATTAGTCAGATGAAGTTAAGTATCTAGGGCTCATGCTAGATAAGAATTTAACTTTCAAAAATCACATTGAGGGCATTCAAGCCAAATGTAATATATATGTAAAATTTCTCTAATAGAAAATCGAAACTTTGTCTTAAGAACAAGCTTTTGATATTCAAACACATTTTCAGGCCAGCCATATTGTATGCTGTACCAATATGGAGTAGCTGTTTTAATACCAGGAAGAAAGCGCTGCAGAGAATTCAAAATAAAATTTTGAAAATGATTCTGAAGCTTCCTCCCTGTTATAGTACCAATCAGTTACATAGAATATCCAATGCTGAAACATTGGAACAAATGTCAAATAAAATAATTAATAATTTCAGGCAAAAATCGTTACAATCTTCTATTGCCACGATTAATGCGTTATATGTTTAGGTTAAGTTAGGTTAAGTAAATTGAAAACGTGTTTTTTTTTCTCTTATAAGCAGGTGAAATCAACTCACCTGTAAAAAATCTGAACTGCTACGACAAATGAAATGTAATATGTTGTTAACAAACTGTTAATAAAAACTTAAATTTGTTTTACCAAATTAGGATGATAGTGTTGTCTAATAACACAGAATACCTAGATATAAGAAATGAATGTAATGTTTGGAATGATACTAATGTAGAAATTAAAAAAAAAACAATATGATCACTGCCTTACACAGTTATTGAACTCAACTCCGCAACACATGGCCATATGAACCTGCTTCACCGGTTTCGGACATCGATCTTATGGATTGAAGCTGCATTGTATCAACAACAAAACAAAATTAGCCCAATAAGAACATAATAACACTGCGTTTGAATATTTCAGTACCACATTATCTGTGGGTGAGAGGGATATACAAATTTTGTGCGAATATTTTAAGCAAAAACAATCAACCGGTTTATATTAGCATAAAAAAAAACAAATCATACTTCTCAACCCCCCGCAAGTCTCAATTGACCCTAGTCCCTAATTGAACGTAACAAGATCAATCTAAGAGCATCAATTTGGCAGTAATTGAAATAAAGATAAACAAAATTGGATTTAGCTTTTCTTCTAGCGGTCCGCCCATAGCCCCCGTCCAGCTGTGGCAAGGGCAATAAAATCCGCGTCGAGTCAGCTCCGTAAATTCCTAGCTCATTGTTTTCTCTCTCATAAATTACCATTACCAAACCAGGTGCCCTTAGTCTGTCTGAAGAAGTATCCTCCGTGCAAAAGTGGCGTAATCCATATTCAAGGAAAATTAAATAGCGACGAGGATTTGCTGGCTTCGTGGACACTCCGTGCGTGAAGAAGAAGAATTTGACGATGATGGCAGTAGACTCATGGATAATTGTGGACGGAATCTCGCCATTTTAATGCATATTTTCCTCACAGATTTGCGCCCGGCTTTCGTGTGCTGCTCCGTTACTGTTTTCATGCTACCGTTGTCATTCTGAAAGCACTGCAAGCACTTGAGCTCACAATCTCGTCGCTGTTGTTGTTTATTTTACCATTTTATTCAATTTTATGGCTTTCAAGCAGAAGACGGTCCTCAGAAGGCGAGCTCGGAACGAAAGCGTGGTTCTTCAGTATGCAAAGATGATTTACTTTAAATTGAAGATGACTCCTACGGTTGAATGACGCCGTTGCTGGGAGTTGCGAGTGGGCTGTGGGCAATTCGAGCGAAAATGCACAACCGCGAGACCATTTCCAGTTGAAGAAATTTTACCTAAGGCTTTTCCAATTTTGTGGAAAACTGTTAAAATTATTTGTTTCAAGCCTTAAAATTTAAGGTCGGCTTTGAATAAAAGTTGTAATAATCGTTAAAATAAAGGTACAAGAAATGTAGGCCAAGATTTGTGAGCATTCTGTAGAACTTTGATTCAAGTGCAAGAAACAATCGTTAAGAGAAGAGAAATCCCCACTGCATGACAACTGTACTGTCTCAAAATCCATAATAATCCATAATCCATAGTAATCCATATTTCTCAGAGTTACTAACAAGAGCACAAAAATCTATATCGTATGTTCCTAAACTTTTTGTGGTAAGAGAATGTACACTAGACTGATGCAAATTTTGAAGTTTTTGCTCCCCTCACGGTGTGCTGGAACACACATATTATCGGACTTGCATGAACCTCCGATCTTTTTTCACTAAAAGTTAGCCTTGGTAGTCAAAAAAAGCTTGCGGAATATTAAAAAATCTTTCATCGGCAAAAAAATGAAAAAAGTCGATTTTTGTATTTTTACCCTTCTCCCATATATGAGTTCATAGGAAAATATTAGAGATACACTAATATGATGACTTTTAACGACCTAATGACCAATTTGACATGACATATCTTAAACATGAATGAATTCTTAGATTTAAGCATCATTTCCTACATACACTGACATAATATGACCAGCCCATGGTGGTATGCCGTATTTTATATAATGGAAATTTCACTTTTCACTTCAGAAAAGCTCATACGAACGCTTTATATTCTTCTTTCTGAATCAAATCAGTAATATTTTACGTATGCGGTATAGTTTTCTAATCAGAATAGGAATTCCCAGAAATTGATACACATGGCAGTATAGGCTGTATTCATGTGCTTATACGCGCAAAAGTTTTGAAAGCAGGTTCACTATAACATGATTAACAGTAAATGGGTTATATAGCCTTAAGGTGGTCTCAAGCTCATCATGGTACAAGTTTTGTGCAGTCACTAATCTACTCATATGCAATGCACACATTATATTTGGGGTTTGAAGTGCCTGATTTTGAGTAAAAGGGCTGGATTACTTCGGATAAATGTGGTGACGGTAACAAATCGATCCAACGTAATCCAGCCCTTTTATTCATGACTTCGCACTTACGGAGGGCACATTTTGCGAAATAGACACAACAATTTCAATAACCAACATGGACACATAAATTTTAGTATCGCAAAACGAGGTATCTTTGAAAATGCGGATAACTTTGATAGTGCGGGATCCGCAACGTACTAAACAAAAATTATGTTATTCAGTTAAGCAAAACGAATGCGAAACTAAGGAGTATCAGTGTGACACTTCACCCTGAGCTGTTTTCGTGCCAATCAAGAGTATATGAGGCTTTATATTCGAATATTAAAAAATGATGAGATTTTGGTACTTTCAAAACGCTCACAAACAATCTGTTTTACTATCACTATTTCATGAAACTATAATGAGTTCGGTACGTATGCTTGATGGCCTAGCTATAGTAGAACATGAATCCGGTATCAAACCTCATAGCGAAAAACAGTTTTACAATTTGGAATCATTTTTGTAATCAGAGTCACAAATCCCCACATAACATTAAAAACCTAGAGGTATGCAACACCTTATGTACTTTACGGGATTCAGTCGATTTATACTCATTCATGTTCCAAAAACGATTGATTTATGGTGAATTCAATGTCGAAACATGATTATCGATAGATATCTATTCAGAGATATATTTTTATACCCATTATTATCAACTTATAATGGTGTTTATCATGTTTGTTTTGACTGAAAACCTTTTAAAAGATGTTTTTTGTTCAATAAATTCTGTACTTTAATTGATAAAATCTAATCCAGTTTCTCTATTAACATTCTCCAATCCAATTTAAACTGTGATGATGTCAAACAATAGTTTGGTTTGGATTTTCATGTGCTTATCTACTCATTATTACTACCCGTTACCCCGTTTTATGGTATGTATTTAGCTTAAGTATGTGAAGGTAACTAAGGATACGTTAATGATGTGAGGTTTTAGCAAACGCATCCATCCAGCGGCTGCAAGATTTCAATATAAATCGGCATGACAACTTTTCAAATATTATATAATATTGTTACTCCTACAAGGAATATACTGCCCATAAAGGCATAACTGTCCCATATGGCAATAATAGGCATTGAGAAAATTGCGCTCAAAGTTTGAGTTTCGTCTTCTCATCTAAATGTTCATAATTTTCAAGTGCATTTCTGCATGCCATATTTATTTAGCACCACCGCACACATAACTCATTTTGCTTCTATTGATCAGCAAAAAATATAATCTTGCACAACGCACGTTTTGCAATTGTTATTCGCATTGAAAGTCTATATGGAGAATGTTATGCCTTTATTTTTCAATATGGGACTGCACACGCTTCATATTTTTCCGCAACTTTTCCGAACAAAGTGTGTTAAATTTTATATGCATGGTAAAGTACACATAAAAACATGAATGTGGCGACGAAGAAAGGTGTTGGTTCGAAAATCCATATGGGACAGTTATGCTTTTATGGGCAGTATAAGACTATCATAGGTTTTTTTTATTTTCACATCTTACATTTTCTGTGTAAACCCTGTATATGTTACGATATTTTACAATATTTGTATGCGTTCTAGATTTGGATGTAGACATACCGTATACAGGTTTGCGTAAAATCTTCCTCCATCTTTCAATCAAAACATATGTGAATAACAAGATCAGCTAGAGTGAACATACCATACAAAATTGAAACAGTACATTGCCCTATATAATTGTATGGCGGTTTATATTAATGGTTGCATGTAATTAAACAATAGTCTGTTATCTTAAAAAAGCTTCATGTTCAATAACGAACTCCAATGATTTCAATTATTCAGTAGAATAGGAAACATTGACTGAAACTTGATAAGTTGTAGTATGTTTACCTTAATAAATTTATGTAAAAATGCGATGGGTGGTCACATTGTGTGAATGTAGGTACAAATTATGATCAATTTGAAACGTCTTGTAATCGATTCGTGATCTAGGTATATTAAATAAGTCTTTGAGCTACTGCAATGCATCAAAATTAGTGTAACTCTAATATTCTCCTATGAACTCATATATGGGAGAAGGGTAAAAATACAAAAATCGACTTTTTTCAATTTTTTGCCGATGAAAGATTTTTTAATACTCCGCAAGCTTTTCTTGACTATCAAGGTTAACTTTTAGTGAAAAAGTAAGAGGTTGTTTCCGAGATACAACCGCCAAGTTGACGTTGGATAACGTTAGATTCTTCTATTTCCTGGCTTGATACCGTCACGAACTTATGAAAGGTTTCTACGGATAAAAATCCAATCATTTTTTTTTACTATTTGTTGCATGTCATTCTGATCTATTATGGACATTGTGTGTTATTATTTGGTTTGTTCGGTTAACACTTCAACACCGATAGAATCGGTCGATGGAGGAAGAAGCATGAGCGGTAACCCTTGCTTCCCAAACAAATAGTTCGGTCGAACGTTAGGTCCACGCATGATCCACCAAGATTAGTTGCTTTAGTGGGTTCCGAAGCCAGTTTGAGGTTGAGGTACTTCTCCATGAAGTCCGCGAGCTCCATGTTCTCCTCTTTACTCAAAACGATGTTAAAGTTGCTAGTCACGATGATTGGCATGATCTCTTTTTGATACTCGAAGAAGTTCCGCACCATGAAGAACTTATTCTGCTTTGTCGAGGTATCCGGGGAAATGTAGAGCCAAACCGATTCTAGAGCTCAGCCGTCATGGTCATGCAGGCGGCGTCCTGCGAGTGGCCTAACTGATCGGTTTGTTTGAGGATACCAATCTGAACGCGATCCACGCCAAGCGTGTCAGCATCATGCCGAAGGACATCCAGCTGACTCGTCGTACCCGTGGAGACCGCGCTTAAAATAAATTGCAGCATTTCAAACAAAACGGTTCTTTTCAGGGTCACAACAATGCATTCGACGTAAAAGAGTTACAACCAGAGACACTTCATCTATTACTATAAATTGATTAATAAATTTATTTATTTATCAATTATAATTGATTAGTTTTCAACGGAGATCAATGACAAACAAAGTTTAGGTTCCCGTCGTTCGGGTTGGGCGGCGGTAGCATTTTTGCAGTCTTCTATGTGTGCATTTACATGTAGGTAGCGACGACAACGGCACTATTCATAGTAAGTGATGTTTGTATGGATGCTTAAAATATATCCTCGAGCCCGATTTCATCTTCTAAACTCATACCAATTAGCTCATATGGTTGAAATAATTAAATTTCTGTTAGGTACCGTAAATTCCGGTAAAAATTGATCAGTAGGGTGAAATTTATCACTGTGTCACTCGATTTTATTTCTTCCTAATGGAGCACAAATATCAATGTAACCTGCAGTGAATGAACGTTGTTTGTCGTAAGTATGTCCAAATTGTGTGTTGTGAAGTTTTTTTGCGCTCAAAAATGTTCATTTCTTTGAAAATAATGTAAAATTTCAAAATCTTGTACGGTGCAGTGTTCACAAACATCAATAAACTTGTAGTTCTAGACAAGGATTTGGACATGCTATAATCCTGAAAGTTTGTGAGGATACTTAAGATCAAAACTCGTACCAATTCGTTGATTTGGTTGAAATAATTGAATTTCTGTTATTCATCAGGAAATTCCCTAGGGAATTGCATACATTTCTTTCTGCGTTATTCTTGATATTTAAACATTCATTATTTCTATAATTATTGTATTGTTAAGCATTTGGCAAGCATATTCGGATTCAGGGAGCTCAAATTTATTATGTAAAGTTGTTTTGAAAACTAACAATTATGGCATTGATAAGTGATCAGTATCACCCCGAAATGAGAACTCCCGATTTTTATTTTGGACATAGTATTTAGCACTAAAATTACATTTGTTAGAAAATTACGGTCAATGAGGCTCACCTTCATACTTGTTTTCCTGCATTCAGTTACTTGGCATTGTCAACATTATGGAAATCAGACAAGAAAAACCGTGAAAAGTTAACAATTTCACCTGGAATTACGGTATCAGTGATTTCCTTGGGAAATTGCCTAAATTTAGGCGTTTTCATCGCAATTCTTGAAATTAAGTAGATGAAAAAACCGAATTTAGTACTATACCATTTAATTCCACTAGAATACAAACTCTAACTGAAGGCCGTTTTCAGTGTCTAGATTGCCGTTACAGTTGAGGTCGAAATACGCGTATCTGTCAAAGGATACAAACTCTAGTGGAATAAAATGGTATAGTACTAAATTCGGTTTTTTCATCTACTTAAAGGTATTCTACTAAACAGCTCGAAGATTTATTATCTTGAAATTATTTATTCATTATTTCTTCAAATATTGCATTATAAAGATGCATTTAGCAAGCATTTTCGGATTCAGGGAGCTCATATTCATTATGTAGAGTCATTTCAAAATATAACAATAATCGCATTGACAAGTGATCAATTTTACCCCGAAATGGGATTCCCCGATTTGTCATTTAAAGGATGATTTTTAGCACTAAAAACACATTTGTTAGAAAATTTTGGCACATGAGCCAAAGAGGCTGACCGTCGTACGTGTTTTCTTGCATTCAGTTGTTTGACATTTTAAAATTATTGAAAACGGACAAGAAAAACCATGAAAAATGATCAATTTTACCAGAAGTTAGGGTACAAAGACGTCAAAACCTTATAACAGCAAGAAAAATGTGCTCTTCTATGGAAAATAAGACATGCCTCTATATTTACCCATTTTTCAATAGTTTAGTCATAAAAATCAATAGTTTTCATTATTGGAATAAATTCGTAGAAACATTTCCAATCGATTGATGCAAACATCTTTAAAATCTATGCGGGCATTAGTAATTTATTAACAGTCAAAATCTAACCACTTTTCGTGACGCGAGCGATTTTTGTTTTTCGAAATTGTACCCCAGTATGTTGCCGTAAGACGTTATCCAACGTCAAAAAGATCGGAGGTTCATGCAAGTTCGATAATATGTGTGTTCCAGCACACCGTGCCCTATGCTTAAACGGTGTGAATTATGATGAAAGTCATTCTCCCAAAATTTGAAGTGATTTGGAATAAATTTAGTTGTGCACAGGCCATTTGAAGTTTCTATGGAAATTACTATGAAAAAGACCAACCTTTTGTGTTCAGTCCTCTATTTGCTCATAATAATAATCTATGGAAAAGTGAACACACTCATCTCATGTGAAAACTTCCCAGCTACAACTTTGCCGAAGACCCCATTAAATCATGCAGAGATGATCATTCAATTACTTTCAGAGCAACACTGCTGTTTTGCTGTAGAACATAGTAGCCTGGATTGCTTTGATCTATTCTACCCGCCAGGAGCACCACTGTTGCCTGCCGAGCAGTTGGTTAAGCATGCAAAATGCAAACCCAGTTTATGATTAAGAATAGCAATTTATCCTTCAGTCCTATCAAAATGTGGTCTTCAGCAAAGTTGTAGCTGAAAGGATTTCACATAAGCAGAGGTTGTTCACTTTTCCATATAATATTATGTCGAAGAGATAGAGGCCTGAACACAAAAGGTTGGCGTTTTCCATAGTAATCTCCATATAAACTTCAAATGGCTTGTGCACAGTCAAATTTCTTCCGAATCATTTCAAACTTTGGGAGGATGCTATTTACCAATATATAAATCGTTTAAGCATAGGGGAGCCAACATTTCAAAATTTGCATCACTCTAATGTACACCATGGTCCAGGAAGTAGTTTTACGCAGAAAGATGCATGTTTGTGCAAATGTGTTGCCACACTACATTCATCTGCTGATGTGTTGTATCTGCTCAATAAAAGTGAGTTGACTCTATACCTCCGCCATGGCCGGACGGTCAAACGTAAATGTCTAAATTAATTACCCAAACACAACGTAGGAAGAAATGTGCGCGATCAATGCATGTTGAGCTTAAGATTGAAACATTAGACGAAAACGGTCTTCCACAAAGTTTTTTGTATTAGTTAGACCCTTTGTTTAACGTGATTGAAAATTAGAGTGTTCCACGTTTTTATAGAAATGGAGTAACTAACTTTCTTAAAAATGCATAAATTCGCTATCTCCTTCCGTTTGGGAGTTATTGTCGAGTCTAGTACACGACACTGAAGACGGCCTTACAGTTGAGGTCGAAATACGCGTATCTGTCAAAGGATACAAACTCTAGTGGAATTAAATGGTACAGTACTAAATTCAGTTTTTTCATCTACTTATAGGTATTCTACTAAACAGCTCGAAGATTTATTATCATGAGTGAAATGCTAATGAAATGCTCTGAAAAACAAAGGATGTTTAGTAGAAAAACTTCAATAACTTTTGAACCAATCAATCTTTTTGCATGAAATTTTGCGTTTTGTTAAGTTCTAAGTGTCGTTCACAGACTACTTTGACGAGAGTGCTAGCTCACTACCGCTCATTCTGAATCGAACTGCCGTTCTAAACGGACGTGTTTTTGAGTTGTTAAACACTAGTTCGAATTCCTTCGTGTGCGAAGTGCACTTCTCCGCGATTTCCCGTTCCCGCGACTGCTCCCCGGCGCTAACATACCTGCTTGGTGTGGCGACAAAGCCTCCCTGCAGCAAGCAGCAGCCCATAGTGATGGGTCGCAATCGAAAACAAAAGGCGGATTCCGCCTCGCTCCCTGCCCCGCTGGCCGACAACGGGCAGACAAGCACGCCAAAACGCGCAAGGAATGAGGATGCCAACCCGGCGGCGTACAGCAGGTTACTGGCGAACAACCAGTTTGCCTCCCAGCCTGTGGACCAAGCCCCCCCAGAGCGCGAAGGTTCCCCCCTCTGTTCACGGCGTCGAAGGACCTCTCGGCGCTGCGGTCCGAACTAGCGGCCTCAACAACAGGCCACTGTTCAAGCTGTGCCACACCGGCACCAAAACAAGGTCGGCAAGCTACTGAAGGCAAAGGGGGTGGAATATTATCCACAATGCCCCCGGTAGCAAGCCGATGAAGGTTCTCGTCCGAGGGCTGCCGGAGTACACCCCGGAGGCCATCTTTGACAAGATGAAGGCGGCAGGGCTGAAGCCGACGAACGTGTTCCCCATCCGGCGAGCGCAAGGAGGAAGACATCGAGACCAGCTCTACCTGGCCCATCTGGAGAAGGGGTCCACCACCATGGTGGGCCTGACGAGGGTGAGAGCGCTCTTCAACATCGTCGTTGAATGGTAGCGCTACTGCTCGAAAAAAGAGAGACGTGACGCAGTGTGGCAACTGCCTTGCGCTCGGTCACGGGACAAAGACCTGCCATATGAAGCCCCGCTATGGCAAATGTGCCGGTGCGGACGCCACTACGACATGCCAGCCGATGGAGGGCACTGAACCAAAGTATGCCAACTGCGGTGCCAATCACGAGGGCAGCAGCCGCAATTGTCCCAAACGAGCGGAGTTCCTGGCAATCCACCAGCAAGCATCCGCCAAGAAGCTGGGACGGCAACGCCAGCGCCAGGAGCACTTTCCGACGCCCCGCTACCAGGTGCTCAATCTGCCACCGCATCCACCAACCCACCGGCAGACAGCATCGGTCTCGTGGCCGCCGCCGCCGCTTCACCGCACAATGGTCGGGCTCCATATAAAGGGGCGGCCAAAACTACCAAAAACTTTTTTGATATTTTTATGATTTTTTAAATTTTAAAATATACCTCATGTGTTATATTATTATGATCCTTAATTGAATTTAAAATAAAATTTAAATTTCTATGACTTTTATGACGGTAAACCGGCTGAAGTCAAAAAATTGAAAAATGTAACAATAAAATAAAGCACAAAATTTGTAATTTAGGAATGCAATATTTCCCCAAAGTTATCCACTATCTGAAAGCTTATGGTTCAATACTTTTATCGAGCATGAGGATGAAAAAAAATATTTGGTTGAAGTTTTAATACTATTCAATATTACACTTTAGTAATTTTGATGATTTTGAACATGAAAAACAACTCTTGTCGCGTCATGTCGCCGCCATTTCGAATATTGCCCATCAAAAAGCATCCTTAGATCTTACAGAAAACCTTTAAAATTTTTGCAGAAATTTGCTGATTTGCAAGTTAGAGCTATTTGAATAATTCAATATTTTACATATATTTTGACGATATTTTTCATACAAAGTTTATTTAAAATATATTTAACCACTATTCAGACACATTTTGATCAAACTCGTTCAAATATGAACATAATTTGTGCTTTCAGCCCAGTTTGATAACAATTTTAATTTTTGGATAAATCATTTTTTAAAGTTACGTAATTTGTGAATAATCCCTTCTGAAACAACAAAAATGCCAAATAACATATTCAGATTACATATTTCATCGATTAAGGCGATAAAAATAGTTTTGGCCAAACTTCACTTTTTTCCGACCATTGTGCACCGGTGCAAAATGCGCCCCCTCCTGGATGGGGGAATCTTGGACCCAGTGCCCCCGGCACTCCTCCTTCCGACGACGGCTCCGGAGCAAATGTTGTAGTACACCAGGGACTTGTTCCAATGGCTGTGTGCCTGCCGTTCCAAGTTGGAACAAATCAACGCTGCCAACTCGGTGGTATTTGCTTTCCTTGCAAAATATGGCCCGTGAGGCCATCACAAGGATCGCAAATTGAAACGCCCCAGACAACCAGAAATCGCATGAAAGTTCACGTTACAACTCGTTTATTCATACTAATTACATCAAACCCGCAAAACACCGTGGATAAACTCGTCAGTTTGATGAGTTTCCTCGCATAAAACACTTCTTTTCTGAGTTCATTTATACATTTTGTTTCGTCTCGTACACTCGTACAAAGTAAGTCGTATCAATCCGTAGCAGCTGTCAAATAAACATTTGTTACCATAAGTTAAGTCGCATAAGATCACAGGTTGGTTCGGTAGAATATTTATACAGGGTGTTCGTAAATTATCCGAACAACAAAATATAGCAAAGATGATCTCGCATTGAAAACAATAAAAAATCAATGTCCTTGTATCTTTTTAAATACATCTGTATGTTAATACAAAATAGAATTTAAAATAATTTTGAAATGACTGCTACTTACTGAGATAGGCGAATTTAATTTTTTCGGATACGTAATTCCTGAGGGCCGCTAGTCATACTAGAGATGTTTTCTCCCTAAAATCTAAATTAGATGAATTCAAATTTCTTATTATAATTTGAAGTAACCTATATGTTATTGGCTTCAAATTAGGGTGAAAAGCGAAAATTGCACGGTTCATTTCCAGTGACTTCTACGCACATTTCTCTTCCGCCATTAAGCTCGAAAAACAGCTCTCTTTAAGACTACTCAACACATTTGGCTTGGTTTTACAAATATTTGAAATCGAAAATGTGTCAAACTTTCTGCTTAAGAATATAATAGGTCAATATATTAAACCATGCAAGAATACTGAATTTATTCCACTTGATGGCATAGATCCATGCCTTCAAAGTTTGTACGGATAATTTGCGGACACCCTGTACACTCGCATTGTATGTTATTATTCATCACACAATATATGCACGCATATCGCCTCCACTTTTGTAAGTGAAATTTTGCACACATAAAGCCTCCAGGTGATTTCGTTATACGTACATTTTGGTTTTCTGGGGCTTGCTCCCTACGGAGCAAAACCAGAGAGCTGTCCGCCGTCCTGGACCAGGAAGGCAGCGACAGAGCCGTGAGCACAGAGACGCACCTCAAGCCGAAAGTTAATGTCTTCATCGACTTCCGGCTCGTGCGGCTTGACCGGTGCGGATCCGAAGGAGAAGGCGTTGCGATTGCTCTGCGGAGAAACGTAAACTGCACCCTGCTGCCGAGCTTCCAGTTGCAAATCATCGAGGCCGTTGCTGTTCTGGCCCAATTGAGATCATCGCGGCGTACTGCCCGAAGCAAGCCACCATCAACGACGGAACATCGGCGGCACTAAAGCAAGACCTCACCAAGCTGATACGACAGCAGGGGCAGTTCATCCTGGCTGGTGAGCTGAACGCAAGGCACGAGACCTGGGGAAACCCCCTGCGAAACATGAACGGCCTCATCCTTACAACAGGACCTGGAGGAAGGCCACTACACCATCCTGAGCTCAGATTCACCCACCCGCCTGAGCCGGTCCGGGGCCCAAAACCATCTCAACCATCGATGTCTTCCTGATCAACATGGCCGGCAACATCTCCCAACCGGTCGTTCATCAGGACCTCAGCTCGGACCACTACCCGGTGGTGGCAGAAGTTGGTTCCCTAGTCAACCGGCATCGGGTATCTCGGCGCAACTACCACCGTGTCGACTGGGGTCAATTCCAGCGGTGTGTCGACGCCAACATCCGGTACGAGGCTCCTCTGGTGTCCACTCAAGACATCGACCACAGCTCCAGAGCGTCAAAAAGGCCATCTCCGTGGCCCGAGAACAGCATGTGCCAGCATCTGGTCAGGGGAGCAACACCCTTTTTATCGATCGTGTTACCAAAGATCGCATTCGTTTACGGAACACCAAACGCAGGCAGTTCCAACGCACTGGTATGCCTGCGTTAAAAGCGAAGTTAATCGCATATCCAAAATTGTCAAGGCCAGAATGGTGGACCTTAGGAACGAAGACATTTCCAAAAAGATCCGCTCTCTCCCAGATTGTGCTAGAGCTAGGCCATTCTGGAAGATGACCAAAATTCAGCTGAAAATCTGTATCAACGCGACGAAGACCCAGGTCATCCTCTTTCCTTATTCCAAATCCCCCAGACTTATTTCGGCAGAGGATTGTAAAATCACCCTCGGTGGATCAACGGTGGAATGGTCTGATGTAGCCGACTACCTTGGTTTAACGTTAGACAGCAAGCCTGGCGGTTCGCTACAGTATCGACTACAACAACAGCAGGCAGCGGGTTGAGGAAGCGGCTAGGTCAAGGCCAAGCCCTCGTAGGTGGAAGACATCGTACTTCAATGATGAAGTACTTAGGGAGGCGCTCCGCCGTGAGCGTAACCTACTCGGCCTAAGCGGGGACGAACTGGTAGCGGTGCTTACGCGTGCATGCGATGCGACCATGCCTAGAAAAGTCCACCCTAGGAATGGGAGACATACTGGTGGACTCAAGCTATTGCGAACCTGCGCCGTGCCTGCCTACGGGCCAGGAGACGGATGCAGCGAGCACGTACCGAGCAGGAGCGTGAAGAACGACGGGCGGTGTTCACCGCTGCCAAAGTCGCGCTGAAGTCCGAGATAAGGGCAAGCAAAAAGGCCTGCTTCGAGGGACTCTGTCAGAGTGCCAACGCGAACCCGTGGGGTGATGCCTACAGGATCGTTATGGCGAAGACAAGAGGTGCAATTGATCCTACGGAGCAATCTCCACAGATGCTGGAGGGGATCATCGAGGGGCTCTTTCCGCGCCACAACACTAGCCCATGGCCTCCTTTTGTAGGACAGCCGGGGATTGGGGCTGGCGATGAGGATAGAGTAACCGATGAGGAACTTGTAGGGATTGCAAAATCCCTAAGCATGGGGAAGGCACCAGGTCCGAACGGAGTTCCAAACCTGGCCCTCAAAGTCGCAATCTTGGAGGCTCCCGGTATGTTCAGATCTGCTATGCAGATATGCCTGGACGAGGGAGTATTTCCAGATGCGTGGAAGAGGCAGAGCCTGGTACTATTGCCAAAGGCGGGGAAACCACCCGGTGACCCGTCGGCATATAGACCAATATGCTTGATTGACACGGTGGGGAAGGTGCTCGAGAAGATTATCCTCGACAGACTGTAGAGGTACACCGAGGGTGTAAATGGTAACCAGTTCGGCTTCCGGAAAGGAAGGTCCACCGTAGACGCTATTCTGACGGTTAAGAAAACCGCTGAGATAGCACTCCAGCGTAAGAGGAGGGGTATTCGCTACTGCGCAGTAGTGACTCTGGATGTAAGGAACGCATTTAATAGTGCCAGTTGGGCGGCTATTGCTGATGCGCTCCTGCGTCTGGGGATACTCGAGTACAAGATTCTCGGAAGTTACTTCCAGAATCGGGTATTAGTCTATGACACAGAGGTGGGTCGGAAGTGCTTTCACATAACCTCAGGAGTCCCGCAAGGTTCCATCCTGGGTCCGGTGTTATGGAATGTCATGTACGACGAGGTGTTGAGATTAAAATTCCCGGCGGGTGTGGTCATCGTTGGCTTTGCCGACGATATTACGCTGGAGGTCTATGGTGAATCGATCGAAGAAGTGGAATTGACTGCAGCCCACTCGATCGCAATTGTGGAGGAGTGGATGAGCTCCAGGAAACTGGAATTGGCTCACCACAAAACTGAGGCTGTTGTTGTCAACAACCGAAAGTCGGTGCAGCAAGCGGTGATCAGTGTAGGCGACTGCACAATCACTTCGAAGCGCTCCGTCAAACACTTGGGGGTGATGATCGACGACAAGCTTACCTTCGGTAGCCATGTCGATTATGCCTGCAAGAGAGCCTTCACAGCTATTGTGGCACTGTCCCGGATGATGTCCAATAGCTCTGCGGTGTACGCCAGAAAGCGTAAGCTTCTGGCCAGCGTCGCCTCGTCCATACTGAGGTATGGTGGCCCGGCTTGGGGCACGGCTTTGAGTACCGATAGCTACCGTAGCAAGCTAGAGAGTACTTATAGGCTAATGTGCCTGAGGGTTGCGAGCGCGTACCGTACCGTGTCACACGATGCACTCTGTGTCATCACCGGTATGATGCCTATTGGTATCCTTATCATGGAAGACATAGAGTGCTTCGAAAGGCGCGGCACAAGAGGCATACACAGGACTGCCAGACTGACCTCCATGGTTAAATGGCAGCGTGCGTGGGACAGTTCCACCAAGGGAGTGTGGACTCACAGGTTGATTCCGAGGTTATATATCTGGGTCAATAGGCGCCATGGGGAACTAACATTCCACCTAACACAGGTCCTTTCGGGCCATGGATGCTTTAGACAGTATCTACACCGTTTCGGTCATGCGGGTTCTCCCGAATGTCCAGTTTGTGCAGGTTTAGAGGAAACGGCGGAACACGTTTTGTTCGTGTGCCCGCGTTTCCGCACAATGCGTGACCGCATGTTTGCCACATGCGGTCGGGACACGACTCCGGTCAATTTGGTCCAGAGGATGTGTGAAGACGAGTTTGGCTGGAATGCCGTTTCATCGGCTTTCACCCACATCGTCTCGGAACTACAAAAGACAGCAAGCTTCTCTTCAAACAGCAGGTTGACAAAACGGTCACCAAAAGCAACATCTTGCTCAAAGCACTATACCCATTGATCAACCGGAAGTCAACTCTGTCTTTGAAGAACAAGCTTGCTGTTTACAAACAGGTCATTCTTCCAGTCATTGAATATGGCTTACCAATCTGGGAGAGTTGCGCCAAAACCACCATCTGAGGCTCCAGAGGACCCAAAATAAGTTCATCCGAATGATCATCAACAGTCCTCCGAGAATGGGGACAACTGAAGTCCACCGTCTGGCCGAGATAAAAACACTAGAGGAGCGCTTTGGTGACTCTATCGTAAGATTCAGGGCTCGTTGCCACCAATCTGACCAGCCGGTCATCCGGGACCTCGTTCCCCTACTAGGTTATCAAATTTGAATCTATGACAAAAAGTCGAAAGACAAAAGGTCGAAAGGACAGAAGGTCGAAAGACAAAAGGTCGAAGGACAAAAGGTCGAAGAACAAAAAAGAAGGGACAAAAGGTCGAAAACCTTCTTTTAAAGAAGGAAAAATTTCCCATTATGCAAATCACTTTCGACCTTTTGTCCTTTCGACCCTTTGTCTTTCGACCTTTTGTCCTTTCGACCTTTTGTCTCTCGACCTTTTGTCCATAAACCATAACAGTTATATAACTAGAGTAAAACCAATATTAATACAAAACATCAAGCTCTTGAAATGTAAATTAGTTTGTAAGTAAAAAACATAGAAAAATAAACATGAATTTAATGCAATAATGCACTTTGATCGGACGTTGTAGCGGAAGCATCGCTAAGAAGCAGCGACAGCAGTAGTGGATTGACTCCTTCCCCACAAGAGTTGTTTGGAAGTTATTCAGAAAATTTTCAGAGTCGCATTTGAAACCATTTCCCTGAGTCATTTTGAAAAAAATTTCACCATCATGGCTGATTCACAGCACCACGTTGCTGTCCCTCCGCGACCGCTGAAGGCGGTGACCAAAAATCACGATCAAGATAGTGATTACACGATAGTTTTCACACTCCAGTTAGTCGTTTGTGTTATAGATAGGGAACATAACACCTTGCTTCCATACCTCTGGTAGCTGTTACGTCTTCCAGATTTTGACAATCAGCCGATACAGACAGGCGGCCAACCTCTCATCTCTTGATGAGTTCAGCTTGCCAGCGGCTTTGCTATTCTTGAGCTGTTGAATGGCATCCTGAACTTCTGACCTTCTGTGCCTGTGTTCTCTGCGCCATTTAGGTGTTCGTCCTAGTGCTGCTTCCACCTTTCGATCACCTCGCGTCCGTCCATCAAGATGTTCCCATCCTTATCCCAGCACTTTTCAGCTCGCGGAATGAAGCCTTTATGGGACGTGTTGAGCTTCCGCGTTTCTTGAGAACGGTACAGCAACTTTTATCACCTGGCATTCCACTTCATTCATGCAGCGCTTTCTATCCCGGAATATGCAGATTTGCATTCTTCTCCTCAAAAACCAAAATCCAATTATTTCAATAAAATGAGTCTGATTATTGGTGATTTTGATGATAAAAGTTGTTTTGGGGGTATATTTTAAGCATCCTCACAAACTTTCAGGGTGACACCATGTTGAAGTTCTTCTTTATTTTTTAGAAGTCTGTCATAAGCCTACTGAGTATGATTTTGGAATTTTACATTATGTATATAGAAATAAACACTCTTCAACAAGTGATACTTTTTTGAATCAATATAAACTATCAGGACTGTTTTCCATTACTTTTAAATTGCAAGCTGCAAATCCATCATGGCTGCCTAAACGAAAGACAGGTTACTTAGCCTCAATCGTCTGTTCTCTATCGTTCAAGGTAGTGTATGAAATATATCAAAGTGGTTCTGTAGCACTGCATTCAGCACTAGGTACGTGCTGTAGCAAATTTATTTAAAAAAAAAATAACTTTAATTCCCTCGATCCCAGACTGCCGGCCACGCTGGCCAATCTGCAGCTGTCACATCGATTAAAATTATATCTTACCATTCAATGATATGCCGTATCGCCATTTGTCGAGAATTATCTCAACAGCCACAATCGTTTTCCCTTCGAATCAGAGGCTGTAACGGAAAATGTGCTAACTTCGCTGCTGACTCACATCCCACAAGAGCCGTAATTTATAATAATTACACCATGAATTGGCCCGGAAGAGGACCCCGATGATTAACCCAGATCTTTACGACTGAATGGGCATATTTTATTCATTTTCGTTATTGCATTTTTAAATAATTAGGCAATAAACACATTTTAATCACTGCCAGCGCGGGGTGGGCTTGGGAAATTACTGCCAATCACGTTTCGAAGGATGGACGTTTCCCTAGGTGACGGGTAATTACACGCGTGGCACATTGACAATTTGCGCATCATGTATTGGGATTCATTGATGTACATTCAGTTTAGCGGGTGTTGGGGCAAGTGTGCCACCGTAAACGATTTGTTCTCTAACTTTATCCAAAGCTTATTCAGCCCTCCAAATTTGGCCCCATGATTTAATATTATTCAGGTTCATGCTATCTTGAACTTCAGCTACCACACTTTCTTCGTGCTGCCTTTTCTTTATGCGGTGACTGATAATAGGGGATGACCCATTCCAGTGTGACCACTGTACATAAATCAATAAAATTATGTGGGAGAATAGAATTATATTTATAATCATACTCAAATTTATAAGGGAACATATTGTAAAACTCGAGGCGAAAAATATTTATTTGTAGTGGTAAAAGATTGCAGAGGCCTAGTTGCCGTTATGGCACATTTGCTCCAAAATCGGCTACAAACGCAGCTCAACAGATAATTTTTATTGTATTAGTTTAAAAACTATAAAAGGTTATTCAATTGAATAAAACTCACCCTTTCGCACAGAATTGTAAAATTTGTTTGAGAATTATGAAGAATTCCAATTAGTGGCTCAATTTTCACAACATTAAAGCTTTCATTTCATGCTTCACCTCATCGTTGCTTGTGGTTGAAGAAGCATTAAAACAAAATTTTTAACGAAAGCCAATTATGTTGAGATGTGTCTTTGATGATCACATTCCTTAAAATTACACATTCAGAATCAATCCACCCGCAAGCCATCATTCTTTTATCAGCTTTAATTTTCCCTCTAATTGCAAATTTCATTCCAATTTCGGTCTTCTTGATTAAACCGAACTTATTTCGAAACAGTATCAATCCCTTATCAATTCCGGAGAGAATGCGATTAAATATTCCGATTACTTCACGTTTGACTGCGGACACTGAATGCTCATTTTATTTCAATCTCATGCTCAAAGTGTCCCCTTGGCGCAAGCCCTGCCGTCTCCCCAACTCCTTGTCTACGTTTCGCCCTTATCCACACTTGTGTCCAGTTCAGTCCCAGACGGAACTGCACCAGATTGGCAAACGACATTTTCATATCCTGGACCGCACCGTTTTCGGTCCCCGGCTGTCAACCACTGTCGAATCTGTGCTGAAAATTAGATGTCCACATAAACGCACTCCAAATGGAATCCCGCGGCGCTGGCCAGGCCCTAACTACGCTTTCATACACTTTCGATTGAACCAGCAGGATAAACGAATATGTACATGCGATTGCACACACTGCTGCAGCTGCTGCCTGATGCTCCCGTTGTCGACTCACCGGTCATGGCATCGCACAGTGGTACCGTCCATAGGTCAAAAGTAATGAGGATTTATCAAGAATATTCATTTTAGTTTCAGCAATTGGATTACCGCGTCCGGCAGTATCTGCGCTGACCTTTTCTCAGGATAGCTAGCAACTACATCACCATTCGTCCAAGATCTCCGCTGCTGTCAAGTACATTGGAGCAAGAACTTGCGGCAGACGAAAACGATCCAATCGTATTTCATAAGAAGGGTCCAGAGAATGAGGTCAGCCAACAGCGCAATACCAGCAGCTCTCGCAGTTTTAAAGTGGCTACCAACGATGTTCGTGAAGAGTTGCTTACACGGCAGACAAAGTATTTGAAAAAAAAAACGTTGAGCGTATTTACTTCAAAAATAGAAAGATCGACAGTCAGACTTGGAGCTTAAAATGCTGAAGTACAGGAAGCGAAAACTAGTAATACTTGAACATAGAAAGAAAAAGGAAGTAGTACACGTGCAACCAGTGTTACAATTACTTTATTGATCTTTGTGCTGCGATATCGATCGCCAACGCTTTAAAACGAATCGATATCGATCGTTTTCGAAAATCAGTACCGTAAAACGGGGTAACTTTGATAGTGCGAGACCCACGAAATACTTAACGAAATATAAAAGTTTCTGTTAATCAGTTAAGCAAAACGAATGCAACAGAAAGGAGTATTGGTATGTTACTTCACGTCAAAGCTATTTTCGTTGCAATCTGCTCTACGATCACTAATTGATGGAGTCATAATGAATTCGTCGCTTATCCTTGACAGCCTAGTTGTAGTAGAACATGAATTCGGTCTCAAATCTCTTAGCGAAAACCATTTTTACAAACTGGGACCATTTTTGTAATCTAAGTCAGAAGTTTCCATATAGTGGTCAACTCCTAGAGGTATGCAACGCCCTATAAATGTTCCGTAATTGAATCAATTTTGTTCGATTTATACTCCATTATCAAAGTTACCCCAAAACAGAAAATCGACTTTCGATTATATGAAAAATTATAAATCCATTCAGAACAAATCATTTGGCCATCCGTCAACTGGAATCAATAGTTAGGATACCAGTACTTGTTTTAAAAATATAAATTATAATTCTTTGAAACAGCATGCCTAAATATTCAAGTTTTCTTCTAAAAAACTATCAAAGTTACCCCGTTTTACGGTAACTAATTAAAAAGTGTTGATTTCGATATAAATTCAGAACGATGTCCACCCCACAGATGTGGATCAGTGGGAGAGGAATAGAGGAGGATCTCTATTATGGATCAAACCGACTCATATTATGGATCAAAACACTATAACAGCAATTTATCTGCGAGATAAACGAATGGTGTGCTAGTGAAAGCATATGTACGTTTTGGCGTTTGTTTCGGAATCGTCTTATCTTTGATTCATAACTGAGGTAGGGTTTCCAATACTCCACAGTTATGAATCAACGCTTCTGGGAATACGGTTGACATTTTATTTCCTACGGACTAAACAAGTATGCTTAAGCATATTATAATTGATTGCAATGCTGCATAGGGTAAGTGTTCCCTTAGTTGTGGGTGTTCCTATAGTTGCGGTACTGCCGTTTTCACTGATTTCATTGCATTAGCTACAGAACCGACACTGCCAATCGACGTATTGGCTTGCTGATACACGGAATAGTTGAAAATAGCGTTCAAATTGCTTTAGAACTGATGAAATTACACTAAAATTGCTAAAACTTGCCCACTTGTACCAATAGTTGCGGTAAAGTGTTCCTATTAGCTCTAACGAAGGTACGGTGCTGCCATCTGGAAAAAGTTTACTATATGCGTGAAGCGTCGAAAATTTAACCCGGCAAGGTATAGGAAGTGAAATTTCAATTTCTTGTATAAAATTAATTACAATAACTATTTAAATTCTTTTCAGTACATGTTGATAGACTATTGATGGGCTACATTATAGACACATTATTTTGATTTTTATATTTTTTCTTCAATATTATGCGGATTCTATATCCTATCATAAATCTAACCCCGTACACTTAACAGGATTTAATTAAATTTAGTTTTGAATTTTTTAGAAGCATTTGAAAATTGACTTCCTATGCTTTGCCATGCAAAGAAATCGGAGCTTCACGCATATGGTCAACTGTGGTAATTGCCTCCGTCATCGCGAATAGTGGAGGTTCCCATAAGAAAACAACGGATACCGCAACTATAGGAACACAAATTAAAAATATACCGCAACTAAAGGAACAGTGTACCAATAGTGGAGGTATTATTTATCACTGACATGCCATGGATTACTGCGATGAAATTATTTTTCTCATTAAGTAAATGGTCGTTACTTCCCGTTACAACATTAACATGTACATTAATTGCGCTTCTTGAATTTAGGCGATTAAATGAAGTTCAATCGTGCTTAATACCTCCACTATTGGTACATCTACCCTAGATTTATGGTTAACGTAGGTAAAATGTGTTCTGCGTGATTGCAACTTTATTTGATAAAATATTCCCGTTTTAATCCAACTCTGATCCATATCTGTGTGCCATCCATAACTGTGGGGTGCATGTAAGTCTAAAATTGGCCCATATTCATATTCGTATACCTAACAAACATACAACATTCAAAACAAATGCGCTATATGATTGCTCAAGTTGTCCATTGTATTGTTCAGATATAGTAATGTACATTTGGACAATATATGAACGAACATATTATAAATTTTAGTAAGGTTAACTACGATACCATTTTTTCAATATTTTTTGCTACAAATTCCAGTAAGTCGAAGAGATACGTATATTTTTTTAAATACCACTTCTTCAAGAATGATAGCTGTGATTACTGAACAAGTTTCAAAAACATATAATCAGTTTTGTAGTAGCTACGAGTTGATATCTGTATCTTATACCGTAATCCGGGGGCAAATTGATCACAGCATTTCCTTTCAACGATGCTTAATATCTCGTTGGTATTGCAGGCAATCCATGTTTTCTAGTTCATAGATGTCTAATGATGATTTTAAACAATTTCATTTTTATTAAGGTCAGTTTTACATAGAAATATTCCAAGTTTTAGAAGGTGTGGGAAACGTCGGTACTAAACAATTCGCTCTAACGAAGTTACGACGCTCCCATCTAGAAAAAGTTTACTCGGCGCGTGAAGCAATTTTACCCGGCAAGGTATAGGAAGTAAAATTTCAAATGCTTATATAAAATTAACTACAATAGCTATTTAAAACCTTTCAGTACATGTTGATAAACTTTTGATGGGCTACACTATAGACACATTATTATAATTTTTATATTTTTCCTCAATATTCTGCGGATTCTATGGCTTATCATAAAAATGAAATTGTATATGGTAGTACGAACAGAAGACGATTGTTTGTGCCTGCAGCATTCACTGAATATGTTTGCTGACTGGTGCCGTAGAAGTAAACTGGTACTAAGCATCGAGAAATGTCAGGTGATTACTTTTCACCGTATTGTGAATCCAATCTTATTCGACTACCGTATTGAGGGCAATACTCTTAATAGAGTTTCCAGCGTGAACGATCTGGGGATTCAGCTAGACTCAAGATTGACATTCGACTTGCACCGTTCATTGATCATAACGAAGGCAACACGTCAGTTAGGATTCATCTCCAAAGTGGCGAGAGATTTTTCGGATCCTCATTGCTGGAAATCGCTATACTGTGCTCTTGTTCGTCCAATTCTTGAAAATGTGTCCGTTGTATGGAATCCGTATCAAGTAACGTGGAGTCTGAGGATTGAAAGAATTCAAAAACGATTCGTCCGCTCTGCCTTGAGGAATCTGCCGTGGAGAGATCCTGCCAACTTACCACCATATCCAGATAGGTGTAGGCTGCTTGGACTTGATACCCTGGAACATCGACGGAAAATCCAGCAATCGCTGCTTGTGGCCAAAGTGTTGACCGGTGAAATTGATAGCCCAGAACTGTTGTCGCTGATCAACTTTCGAGTACCGAACCGATCCCTCCGAAACACGACGTTGCTGCAGCCAATATTTCATAGGACCGCGTTCGGGTATAATGAGCCTATAACTACTTGTATTCGTGCATTTACGGCTGTTGAAGATCTGTTCAATTTTGACGAACCAACTGAACGATTTGCAAATCGAATTAGGTCTGTAGTTACTTAGTATAGTTTTTTATTCATTAAGACGAAATATTGTCAGATGAATTATTTTAAATACAAATACAAATACAAATACAAATAAATCTAACCCCATACTCTTAAAAGAATTAATTGAATTATGTTTTGATTTTTTAGAAGCATTTCACAATTGACTTCCTATGCTTTGCCATCTAAACGAAATCGGAGCTTCACGCATAGGGTCAACTGTGGTAATTGCCTTCGTCATCGCAAATACGCTGCTGCTAAGCCGGCATGCAAACTTTGAGTGTTAAAAATGTTGTGTAAGGTTCAGTTTGAACTGCTGAACTCATTTTTGAAATCGTATAGAATTACAAGAATAATTGTTTGCTCATACAACCGTTTATTGGTGATTAAAAATAAGCACGTTAATCAAGGAAAATAACATACATTTAGGCGTATTATGCAGATTTACAAAGTATAAATTTGCAATTATTTACTGATAATATACACTAGTTGTTAGTATTTTGACATCATTTACAGATTCTGGGAATCCAAAATTTAGTAGATAGGGAAATTGTACATTCTAAAATATGCTTTATTACATAGTGATCAATTTCGCCCCAAGGGGTCATGCACAAATTATGTCACGCTCCAAAGGGGGAGGAAGGGATCAAGCCAAGCGTGACAAACCTTACAAAATTTTCATAGGACTTATACAAAAAACGTGTCAAGGGGAGGGATTGAAAAAGTTGGAATTTAGCGTGACATAATTTGTGTACCATCCCCAATGTGTCATTTTCAATTTTTGATATAGTCACCCCACATCGACTAAGGGTAATTTTTCAGAACAAAATATGATTAAAAATCATGGTGACATTGTACAAAACAAAATTACCTCTCAGGCAATGCAGAATATAGTTGTTTTCTTGAATACACCTTAAAATCCGCGGTAATTTAAGTTCAAGTATTACAAGAAATTTAAAACGTTGTCCTTTCCACAGATGTGGATCAGTAGAAGAGGAGGATCTCTATTCGCGATGACGGAGGCAATTACCACAGTTGACCCTATGCGTGAAGCTCCGATTTCTTTGCATGGCAAAGCATAGGAAGTCAATTTTCAAATGCTTCTAAAAAATTCAAAACTAAATTTAATTAAATCCTGTTAAGTGTACGGGGTTAGATTTATGATAGGATATAGAATCCGCATAATATTGAAGAAAAAATATAAAAATCAAAATAATGTGTCTATAATGTAGCCCATCAATAGTCTATCAACATGTACTGAAAAGAATTTAAATAGTTATTGTAATTAATTTTATACAAGAAATTGAAATTTCACTTCCTATACCTTGCCGGGTTAAATTTTCGACGCTTCACGCATATAGTAAACTTTTTCCAGATGGCAGCACCGTACAGTCACCCCACAGTTATGGATCAACTAAGGGTAATTTTTCGGAACAAAATATGATTAAAAAACATCGTGACGCTTTACAAAACAAAATTACCTCCCTAACACTGCAGCATATAGTTGTTTTTAAGATAACACCTCAAAATTTACGGTTATTTACGAAAAAGTGTCGATTTCGATAGAAATTCCAAACGATGTCCACCCCACAGATGTGGATCAGTGGGAGAGGAGGATTCCTATTATGGATCAAATCGACTCATATTATGAATCAAAGCACTATAACAGCAAATTATCTGCCAGGTAAACTAATGGTGTGCTAGTGAAAGCATACGTTTCGGCGTTTATGTCGGAATTGTCTTATCTTTGATTCAGAACTGTGGTAGGGTTTTCATTGCCCCACAGTTATGAATCACCGCTTCTGGGAATACGGTTGACATTTTATTTCCTACGGACGGTAAAAATATGCCAGAGCATATTATAATTGATAGCAATGCTGAAAAGATTTATGGTTCACGTAGGTAAAATGTGTTTTGCATAATTGTTAATCTATTTGATGAGATACCCCAGTTTTAATCCAACTCTAATCCATATCTGTGTGCTATCCATAACTGTGGGGTGACTGTACCTTCGAGAGCTAATTATGGATCAAATCCACTCATATTATGGATCAGAACACTATAACAGCAATTTATCTGCGAGGTAAACGAATGGCATGCTAGTGAAAGCATACGTTTTGGCGTTTCTTTCGGCATCATCTTATCTTTGATTCCTAATTGTGGTATGGCTTACCTAGCTTACCCTTCGTGGCTAGTCACGTTTCAATGGAATATGGAAGCGTAAAACTATGTATGATCTTCTTAAGATTGATAATGAATACAGAACTTATGGCACGTAACAGAGGCTCATGGCTGTCTGCAAGATCACCTAAATGTATGCTTTATCATTCAGAATGTTGCCTCAATGCTATTGTAGGATTTAAATTATTAGTCCTAAAAACTGTTATAGTGTTTCTTTCACTCTCGAAAGTTCCAGAAAATTCTATGAATTGGAAAGAAGAACGTTACCGAAATTTCATTAATATTCTGCTTTATAGCAACATGGACAAAGATGTACTTTATGAACACTAAGCTGAGAAGCAGACTCCATTCCACCCAGGCAACCAGAAGTCGCATAACAGTTTACGAACAAAGTCGTTTATTCACACAAATTTCATCACACCCGCACAACATGGTGGATTAAATCGTTTGATCGATGAGTTTCCTCGCATAAAACGCTATTTTATGAGTTCATACGTACATTTCGTTTCGTCCCGTATACTCGTACAAAGTAACTCGGATCAATCCGTAGCAGCTGTCAAATCAATTTTGTCATCATAAATTAAGTCGCATAAGAGTACAAACTAGTTCGCAATAAAATTTACACACTCGCATTACATGTTAGTTTTCATCATATAAAATATGCACTTTTGTACGCATAAGGCCTTTTCGCAACATCTTATATGTGAAACTTTGCGCATTTAAGCATCGCATAACGCAAAAGGTGATTTCGTTATATGTAGGGTAACAGTCGTATTTTGGACCCTTTAAGGAAGTGATTTTGGTTTTGTGTCCTAATAAATTAATTGCACAGCGTAACAATGTCAAAGAACATGTCGAAATGTAGAGAAAAACTTCCTCTACGAGATAAAAATGCCCAAACGGTCATGTAGGATCCAAAAAACGTCGAAAATGATTGAACTGTGAAGCACTGTTTTTCATTATTTTGGACACACCACTATATTTTGGACCCTCAAAGTATATATTTTGGACCCCCTGCATTTTTTTATCGTTTGGCGACAAAGTCCATGACACTGGATGTATAATATGCTTGCCCATAGTCTAATCAATCGATTGACAATGGAAAACCGAAGAAATTCTACGCTTTTAGCTCAGAAACTTGAAAAAAGTTTTTGTTTACATTTGAACAATTTCTGACGGCTCCAATTTCTGTGTGTAACGTGTTGTAACGGTTGCATGGATGCACCGATTAAATTAAATTAATTTTAGATAAAATAAACACATTTTCTTTGTACAAACGGTTGATGCAAGTGCGGAATAATCCTATCTTTCCAAATGGCATGCAAATTGAGTTGGTCTTTCGATTTAAACCTGGAAATTTGCAGGAAAATGGCCAAGGGGGTCCAAAATATATAGGGGTCCAAAATATATTGGTTACCCTACATTCTGGTTGTCTGGGCAATGAAGATGTAATGTCGGAAGTAGGTAGTTGTAATATCTTATATTGCTGTTGTAGCGCTCAATGAAACTTTTCGATGAAACATTTCATAGCGTTACTGACCAGGGATGCCAAGTCAATTTTTCAAAAATCTGGAAGATTTTGACAATTTGTCTGGAAAAGTCTGGATCGCATATGTCGTTGATGGAGAACCTTACAAAACCTTACAAATTCGTTTAAAATTTTATCTGGATCTTCCAGATTTTTGTAAAATGCGGCCTCAAAAATCTGGAATATTCCAGACAAATCTGGAAGGTTGGCAACGCTGTTACTGACAGACAGACAACTTTGGGATTTTATATATATGATTGAATAAACCAGGCCCCTGACAACCATATATCGATACTCAGTGTTCTTCGTAGCCAGGATGTCCCGGGTGATAAATGAATATCGCCCACTGTCAGTTGTAAGAACTGTGAAAACAAAGACCATTGTTTTGTTTAATTGTTAGTTATGGTTTGAATATCAATTTTTGATATTGTTAAATCAACATTTCGATAGTTTTGGAAGGAGAGAAAATATTGAAAGGCATCCTGCAAGCCTCCAAGCAAGCAATCCGTTATTTTATTACGACACTTGCTCGATTACGGATCATAAACATTAAACAAAACTTCGCATCCTGATTGCACTCTCGATTCAATTTACCCGAAAATGGGTAAACATATGGAGATGTTGACTACGCTAAAAGTCGTCCCGTGCCATGGGCTTGGAATAAACCTATGAAAGATTTGACAAGGGAATCTTTTTTGGCGATGCCCACGCTATGTCTAAACCAGCAGATTATGCAAATCAAATGTATCTCGGATTTTTTCCGCTAGAGTTCAGTATTTGGGTTACATTTTCATTATCGGAAGGTTTTCAAATATTTCATCGCTAAAATTTTGATTTTTTCCACTTTTTAGCTATTTTTTCATAAAAAGACTATGAAAATCAATGAAAATCACGTTTTCCTTCACATTTCAGCCCATACAAAATGTATGGGATAAATTTCACTGATGAAATATTTTGAAACCTTTCGATTATGAAAATGTACCTAACCCAAATACTGAACTCTAGCGGAAAAAAATCCGAGGTACATTCGATTTGCATAATCTGTTGGCTTAGACATAGCGTGATGCCTTATCAACTAACAACCGCATTTTACTTGCAAAAAAAACATTTTCAGAACTCATGTGATACATGAATCTTCGGTAGTGTCATCCAAAATGATAAAAATCATTGATAAGGAAAGTTGACAAATTACCGCAGGAACTAAACGCAATTTTCGCAAAAACCTCTATTTTTTTTATTAGCTCATGCATATGAGAAAGAGAGGCACACTCAAGTTTTGAAAATTTTCCTTCAATAAATGATGATTTTAACTTTTATCGAGAAGGGTACTAGTGATCAATGTTACCCCGGATTACGGTAAGTAGCAACATTTTCAATATTACCGAGCGCTGTGTACATGGTTGATCAATGTTACCCCATATTATGTAAAACAAAAAATGGAGCAAAAGAATATTTAAACATGCTTATATCTTACAGAAAACATAATACAGTATATATTCGCGAGTGGTGGGTGCCAGTTCTTTCTTTAAACATATAAAACTTGCAACATTTGCATTTTTGAACTAAATTGTCAAGAAATATTCGGAAAACTGATCAATGTTACCCCGGATTATGGTATTCGAAGTATAGGCTCCAAAATCTGATAGTAGCCATTTAGAAAAACGTCGTTTTATGATGGGTCGTATTGTATGAGAACTTCAAAAGTTCTGTAAGGCTTGTCACGCTGTGCCTGTACTGTACTAATATGTCAATTCTACAATTCTATCAAGAAAGTCGAAAGCGATGCCTGTCATTCACACATTCCAAGTATAAGAGTTGGTTCAAACAGATAGATAGAGTGGAACTTCCAGTAATAACAGTCATTAACACAATTGCAAGAGGCGACTAACCTTTTTGAGAAATGTAGCCATGCTCAAAGCGAAGCCGATTGGTTGACTTGCTGAATCAGAATCAGCTGCATTTCGTTTTATTCAATGTTGACATAGTAATAATGTTAATCGATTGATGACTATTGATCCTGATGATGTGGTCTCCTTGATTGTAGAACCTAAGTTGACGAAACATCAATAGATATGTGTCAATAAGGAAATTTCATAATAACAAATTATTTTGCGATGTCTAACAAGTGTTAACGATGACTAAAAGTGTTAACAGCAAAACGTAGATTTTATCCCGCAATGCTTGTTTCAGAAATTTAAGATTTGAACCTATTCAAACTTTAAAAAGCCTCTAGCAAACAAAAGAGTCTATTTATTTAATGTTGAATGAGTATTTCAGGAGGGTTGGAATATTGATTGTTCTGGCTGTATATTCTACTGTTTCCCCGATCATTTTACTAATAGGTGGTTATGCAATCAGACTTATTTTATCTTACTTAAAAAAATGTAATGATACCTTCAGGGTTTGCACATCTTAAATGGTCTTCAAAATTCCAATAAGTAATTTCAAGAAATAAATAGTTGAAAACAATAAAATAACTATTGTATTGCAGTGAACGAGTGCATCGATTGAAATCATATCATTATTTTACCAGTAACAAGATTTGTAATATCCCATTTAGGTCGAAATGTATAAAAATATTCATGAAAACAGTGAAAACTATTGTGTGTATTCGCAATTACTATAAATCGTTCTGCGATATAGCTTTGAAGTATCTCAGAAACGATCGTCCATAAGTCATCAATCAGATTTTATATAACTGAGGACATAATCGTTCTCAAGTTTCATACAATAAAAGTATCATAAATTCTATTGTGTTGGTCTGAATTTAACATGTAATGTGTTGTAATTGTAAAAATTCCATTCAGAATTAATTCGATGTACATTGATAATGGAACAGATTGGAAGTAAATTGTAAAATTTATGACTCGTTTTATGGTCAACCTGTTTGAATAATATTCTATTGTTATTATTAAATCTATCGATGGATCCAGTGGACATAGTGAGCACAAACAAAGATTTTCGGATGAATGACAAAGGTAGCAAATTAGGGTTATCACCCCTTCATTCGCGGAATTCTTCAAATATTTTGTTTATTTCTCATGTTGTTAACATTAGAAAGTGGCAAACACGATCCACGGAAGATAAGCAGTTCGCCGAGTCAAGGAAAAAGAGGTGTCACATCGAATGATGGAAATACTGCGAGGAAGTTTTTCAAGTATTCCATCAGGTCAGATCAGATTGCATCAGGAATAACTAGAATTAAACTACATTTGATCGACCGTCTATGGTATTACATCCCATCTTCAGTTCATAAGGTACTTATTCATGGTAATGTGATTATATAATACAGACTTGTTTCAATCGGAGAACTCGTGGAGGCAGCAGCAGAATCGAGAAATACAAATATCAAACAATTTCGACTCAATCATACACGTGGAATGTGCAGAGTTGCAACCAGCACAGATTTGTCTAAAAAATCCTGCTGAATTCAGCTCCCTATACAATAGATTTGAGACTATCGACGAAGCCGAAAAAGTCACAATTGCTCGAAAAAGTATTGAATCCTTTGCATTTTTAGAACAATAATAATGGATTCATAATAAGTAAAAAAAAATCTTGTTATATTCATTTCAAATACAATGAATATACCGATGATGGGGGTGACAATGGGTCTAGGGGGTGAGATTGGCTCAAAACGGAAAAATATGATTTATGAAATATTTTAGCTAATAGCGCTGATATTACTAAAATTAATAATTCATATGTTAGGGAACATATTATTACACATAATAAATCACAATATACATTTTTAAGAATAGTAGTTTTTGTTTAATATATCAATAAACTTGTGAACTAGAGAAAATTTACAACATTAAATTACTCCTGTGCAAAGTCTCACGAATGTACTATAACCTCAATTGTTATATTAGTAGAAGGTCGAAAGACTTTTCAATACATTTCACTGGTATTTTCCGGAATCTGTTTGATTTTTCCACAAAAATATTTTTTTTTTCGGTACGGTGTCTAAAACATTAAAAATGGGTGTGAGATTGGGTCATGCAAGAAACATTGTGAATGAAATCACAAGTCTACATTTTTGTCGTTTTACGGTGCCGGTGCGGTGTCTTTCATCATTAAGATGTGTTTATTCTTTCTAAATACAACGTCGTGAAACATTAAACATATCTACTTTAGGATTCCGTGCATTGAATAACAATGCAACGCATTTTGACAACTTTTCAAACCAGTAACTGTTTTTCGAGCGCAGCAACATCGAAAATTTTAATCGAATGGATTTTTTGTTTTCAAATTTAATTATTTATTGGTGTTTTCATATTGTAGAAGCATCTCACGGAAGTACAAATAAATTGGATCGCTGAAATACCGGGGTCATAGTCAACAACTGTATGAAATGTATTGATCGTGGAATGTCTATTTGCGAAGGTTTAAAATAATCACTGTTTTAGTACACCTTTGGGAAAAAAAATGAATAGGCCATACAATTAAAGATGAGACTTTGAAGTCAATTTGAAGGAAAAAAAAAACTAGGTAATTTATGAAAACTTGACGATAACAGCTGGATTTAGATATTTGTTCTCATAGCTCTTCAATTTTTTGGTATAATTGTACCGTAATTTCGGGTGAAATTGATCATTTTTCACGATTTTTCTTGTCTGTTTTCTATAATGTTGACAATGTCAAACTATTGAATGCAGGAAAACAAGTACAAAGGTGAGCCTCATTGGCTCATGTACTGAAATTTTCTAACAAATGTCACTTTAGTGCAGAGAAATATCTCTAAAATAAAAAATCTGGGGAATTCATTTCGGGGTGAAATTGATCACTTGTCAATGCGATTATTGTTAGCATTCAAAACAACTCTACGTAATAAATTTGTGCTCCCTGAGTCCGAATATGCTTGCAAAATTCTTAACAATACAATATTTATAGAAATAATGAATAGTTAAACTTCATGAATTACACGGAAAACGCCTAAATGTATGCAATTTCCTAAGGAATTCCGTGATACCGTCAAACGGGGCTTCTTTTGACATTATTTCCACATTCTTTAACTTTGAGGATTTGTAACTCTTAGAATTATGGATAGATTTTGATGATTCTCGCATATATTTTACAACTTATGTAAGCAACAAATGAGCAAAATATGAGGCAAATCCATCAAGGAATAACAAAAATGCTTGAATAACGAAAAAACGTGTCCTTCAAGATAAAAAAAGGGGCTACTTTGGACATTTTCCCAATTTGATAATGAAACGGTTTTTCTTTATAAATTTCAAACTGATTTCAAAGATAATCGTCCATTGTGACAGCAAAACAAATCACAAGATTTTTATGAAACATGACGATTTGATAGTTTTGTGATGCTCCCAATAACTTTCCATGACATGGAAAAAAATTCATACAGTGTTTGTATAGCCAACGTTTTATACCTTGTGAATATTTATTTGGACTTTTTTGAAATGTTTTCTTGTTTATCCTGTTATTGTTGATGTTATTCAAAAAACAAGTCATGCCTAGTGGTAGAGCATACATTGGTTAATAAAAGTGCTTAAGACACAAAATTGCTCAGATTAATATTTACGGTGCAAATAAATACAAAAGAATAAGAGCACAAAGTAGCCCCCGGAATCAAAAGTAGCCCCGTCCGACGGTATCTAATAATCTAACTTTCAGGTTTATACCATGTTCAAATCCTTGCTTATAACTAGAAGTTTATGGATGTTTGTCAATACTGCACTGCACATGATTTTGAAATTTTTCATTATTTTTCATAGAAATAAGCCTTATTTAACGTAAAAAACTTCACAACACTCAATTCGACAATAGTTACAACAAACAACGTTCATTCACTGTAGGTTACATAGATATTTGTGCTCCATTAGTGAGAAATAAAATCGTGTGACACGGTGATCAATTCCACCCTACTGATCAATTTCACCCGATTTTATGGTACTTCTAAGTGGGTTTATCATAGTTTCGAAACTTTTTAGATGTCGTTCTGTCTTGTTTGCATCGTATTTCATCAATATTTTTCAGATGTGAATGGTTTTGCAATCATATTCTCAAAAACAAGTTATTTCAATTACAGTGACCCAATGTCACCCCCTCTATGGGGTGAGATTGGGTCATTTTTCATTGAATTGTAGTGCCGTAGTGAATAAATATTTTTCTTTTTTTTTTTTTTTTTGAAAGTTGTTAATGTACCATCAAAGTACATATACCCAAATTTGAAGTTTATTGGAGTTAAATTGCGATATTTATCCAATAAATATTTCGTACATATCCTTTTTTGACCCATTCTCACCCCCAACGACGGTACCGTAATCTGGGGGCAAATTGATCTCTTTTTCACAACTTTTTGTCATGATTTTCTTCGGAATTCAAAAATTGCCAAATTTATTTCGGTAAAATCAGTACTTCATTAATCTCTATCAGTTTCTGTAACCGATTTTTTATGAAATAAAATTTAACATTTGATAAAATTAGTTTTAATATAAAAAATTGAAAATGTAATAAATTTGTGCTCCCTGAGTCCGAATATGCTTGCAAAATTCTTAACAATACAATATTTATAGAAATAATGAATAGTTAAACTTCATGAATTACACGGAAAACGCCTAAATGTATGCAATTTCCTAAGGAATTCCGTGATACCGTCAAACGGGGCTTCTTTTGACATTATTTCCACATTCTTTAACTTTGAGGATTTGTAACTCTTAGAATTATGGATAGATTTTGATGATTCTCGCATATATTTTACAACTTATGTAAGCAACAAATGAGCAAAATATGAGGCAAATCCATCAAGGAATAACAAAAATGCTTGAATAACGAAAAAACGTGTCCTTCAAGATAAAAAAAGGGGCTACTTTGGACATTTTCCCAATTTGATAATGAAACGGTTTTTCTTTATAAATTTCAAACTGATTTCAAAGATAATCGTCCATTGTGATGTTATTGAACGTTTTTTCAATGATAAACATAATATAAAATAATTGCAAAGCAAAGCTCGAAACAATAACACATATATAACAAATTTCAGCGAAACCTGCTATTCACAATTTTCCGTTTGTTATATGAGACTTAAACTTTCAACTACCCCGTGCGGGGTGACATTGGTCCTAGGGAGTGACTTTGACCGCCCTTTTCGATGCATCTCTTGACTAGCACGGGAGGCAAAAAACTAATCCATGTCCATTCAGTGGCTATTTATAACGTATTCTTGAAGCTTGCCACATTGTTTTCATTATTCTAGTTTTAGTTTGCTGTAAAAATCCTGGCCCAAAGTCACCCTTATGGACCAATGTCACCCCGCACGACCCTCTTAAATGGAACTATCAGTTACGAATGCTTGATTTTTAAGTTTACATAAAAGAATGATGTAACTACCAGGTACTGCGATAATTGATGAGTTATGTACAAAAACTGTCTTTTTTATTCTTACTTTTATATGAACGATATACAGAGGGATCACATTAATATCTGTAACTTAAAAGTAATTTTCATTATAAACGCAATTAATCTATGAAGTAGAGATCGTAAAGAAGTAAAAGTTTGCTTTTGTAATATGCTTTCAGTTTCTTAGCAGTTCAGAGCTGGCTTAAAAGTAGTTTATTTTAGCCATGCACATGTTGTTGAATGGATGCAATTGTTTTGTACTGCAAATTCATTCGAAATACGACGAAAAATATTTTTTTAGAGACAATGTTATGATCTTGTCATTGGTACGTATTGAAATATGTGTATTCTATGTCTATTCACGTTTCCATATATTTTTTTTTAATTTTTTAATGTTGTAAAATAGGGCAAGTGTTCCATTAGTGGTGCACCTTAGGGAGAACTGCTAAAACATGGTGTTAAAATCATGAAATATATGATTTTAACGTATCATTCGATAGATCCTTAATCCTTCTATCATTTAAATGTATAAAAATCACGATTCTTTTGAAATTTCCCTGCAAAAAGCCTTGCACCAATAATAGGAACACTGTTCCTTTAGTGGAGGTATGTTTTAAGAATGGTTCCTTTAGTGGCGCAATCCATTGATTTCTTATGGGACCCTCCACTATGGGTACTGATTAGACCTGTTCATATTTAAAAAAATGTCTGGAAATCTACCGGTCAAGCAGTATCCTGAATTCTCATGATAAGAATAATGTCTGGTGAAATTTTCAACTAATTTGATAAAGTTTTCAGTATGCTTCAAGTTAAAAATGTGTTTTAGGGCTATATTCAAGCTTTGAAAAATCATAACTAGCATGTGGAAAATCAAAACCACTTGCTATTACCACTATTTGAAAGCTAATTCTATTCTGTTAAAGTTTGTCAAACACGCAAACAAGATAAAATTGAGTTTAAACATTGTTTGATCATGATTTGTTCTCCACAGTACCCAAAAATCATAGTTTTCTGAATTTCTATGGTAGAAAAAACACACATTAACATTAGTTTTTCAAACCCTAGTCAACAAGAATCGAACAAAATAAATCTATGAATTCATTACCCATTAACAGCTTACATGTTGCTTTAGGCAATAAATTACAAAAAATGCCCAAAGATCGAACACCGCATCGCAACCTGATGATAGTTAATTCACGCATGACACATGTACCAACCAATGAATGAATTGAACAAGTTAGCATTGCTTTTTCTTTCCGAGTGATGATTGTTTGGATCGCATTTCATTGACGATTCAGAACGATTTGAAAACAATCATCATCATCGACTGAGAAAAAGCAGTGCTAACGTGTTCATTTTTTACACCCGCCAAAGCTCACGTTGGTGCTCATGGCTCACCTACAGCGGATTTATAAAAGTGCTTCCTAATTTCCTATTTTTTATAATTTATTTTCGTGAGATAAATTGTAACTTAAATCGGAATTGAGTTTAAGATATGTATAGTCATCATGTTCTGGAAATAAAAAATCCGAAATTTTCATACAGGTGTGTTTTTCAGAGAGATAACTTCCTAAAAATAGTGATTTTCAAGAACCTCGAAGCACAAATCTCAACCAAACTATGTTAAAACTTGCTCCAATCATAAAAGTGTGTTCGACAAAAGTTCGTAGAATTGAATCAACTACTATGTAGAGGTATTTTCGATCATTTTTGGTGTTCCATTCGAAAGTTATGAATTTTTAAAGCTTGAAATTAGCTCAGAAACACATAATTGATTTGAAGCACACCTAAATTATCTCCAAAATGACTGAAATTTTGACCAGAAGTTCATTTTGACATAAAAAATCAAAGTATTGGTTGACTGGTAAATTTCCAAACAAATGAATAGGTCTAGTACTGATGCACCACTATAGGTACAAAGGAGCAAAAAAATTAAGCAAAATAATTGTTTTAAATAGTTTTACGGTTAAATTTCATGAATATTATTCGATTACTTGTATCATTTTCGCATCGTACACAATAGAAAAATATCACATAATCATTTATTAGCGCGAAACATGCCAAAACACACTACCTCCACTATTGGAGCTACCTCCACTAAGGGAGCGTTTGCCCTATACAAACCAAAACTTTTTAATAAAATAAAAGTCGTAAAAATAAGACCTTTGATCAATTATTTTAATAAAACAACAATTTTAAGCAAAACAAATCACAAGATTTTTATGAAACATGACGATTTGATAGTTTTGTGATGCTCCCAATAACTTTCCATGACATGGAAAAAAATTCATACAGTGTTTGTATAGCCAACGTTTTATACCTTGTGAATATTTATTTGGACTTTTTTGAAATGTTTTCTTGTTTATCCTGTTATTGTTGATGTTATTCAAAAAACAAGTCATGCCTAGTGGTAGAGCATACATTGGTTAATAAAAGTGCTTAAGACACAAAATTGCTCAGATTAATATTTACGGTGCAAATAAATACAAAAGAATAAGAGCACAAAGTAGCCCCCGGAATCAAAAGTAGCCCCGTCCGACGGTATCTAATAATCTAACTTTCAGGTTTATACCATGTTCAAATCCTTGCTTATAACTAGAAGTTTATGGATGTTTGTCAATACTGCACTGCACATGATTTTGAAATTTTTCATTATTTTTCATAGAAATAAGCCTTATTTAACGTAAAAAACTTCACAACACTCAATTCGACAATAGTTACAACAAACAACGTTCATTCACTGTAGGTTACATAGATATTTGTGCTCCATTAGTGAGAAATAAAATCGTGTGACACGGTGATCAATTCCACCCTACTGATCAATTTCACCCGATTTTACGGTACTTCTAAGTGGGTTTATCATAGTTTCGAAACTTTTTAGATGTCGTTATGTCTTGTTTGCATCGTATTTCATCAATATTTTTCAGATGTGAATGGTTTTGCAATCATATTCTCAAAAACAAGTTATTTCAATTACAGTGACCCAATGTCACCCCCTCTATGGGGTGAGATTGGGTCATTTTTCATTGAATTGTAGTGCCGTAGTGAATAAATATATTTTTTTTTTTTTTTTTTTTGAAAGTTGTTAATGTACCATCAAAGTACATATACCCAAATTTGAAGTTTATTGGAGTTAAATTGCGATATTTATCCAATAAATATTTCGTACATATCCTTTTTTGACCCATTCTCACCCCCAACGACGGTACCGTAATCTGGGGGCAAATTGATCTCTTTTTCACAACTTTTTGTCATGATTTTCTTTGGAATTCAAAAATTGCCAAATTTATTTCGGTAAAATCAGTACTTCATTAATCTCTATCAGTTTCTGTAACCGATTTTTTATGAAATAAAATTTAACATTTGATAAAATTAGTTTTAATATAAAAAATTGAAAATGACACATTGGGGCGAAATTGATCACTATATAATAAAGCATATTTTAGGAAGCAAAATTTCTCTATCTACTAAATTTGGGTCTCCTGAATCTGAAAATGATGTCAAAAGTTTTACAACTCGTGTACCGTAATTTCGGGTAAAATTGATCACTTTTCAAGGTTTTTCTTGTCTGATTTCTATGATGTTGACAATGCCAAACAATTGAATGCAGGAAAACAAGTATGAAGGTGAGCCTCATTGACTCAAGTACCGTAAAACGGGGTAACTTTGATAATGCGGGTAACTTTGATAGTGCGTAACCCACCACATACTAAACGAAATATCATAATTTCTGTTAATCAGTTAAGCAAAACGAATGCAAAACTAAAGAACATTAGTGTAACACTTCATGTAAGAGCGGTTTTCATTTAAATCAAGAACATTTCAGGCTTTTTACACGAATTTAAAAAAAATACACAATTTTAGCATTTTCGCAACGCTTACAAACAATCTGTTCTACGATCACTATTTGATGTAGTTTTGAATAGTTGGCCACTTATCTTTGACAGCCTAGTTATCATAGAACTTGAAATCGGTCTCAAATCTCTTAGCGAAGAACATTTTCACAAACTGGGACCATTTTTGTAAACTAAGTCAGAAATTTCCATATAACGTTAAACGCCTAGAGGTATGCAATGCCCTACAAATGTTCGTTATTCATTCAATTTTGTTCGAATCATACTCCATTATCAAAGTTACCCCAAAACAGAAAACCAACTTTCGATTGTATGAAAAATTATATATCGATTCATAATAAATCTTTTGCCAATCTATCGACTGTAATCGATAGCTAGGATGCCAGTACTTGTTTTAAAAATATAAATTGTAAATATTTGAAACAGCATGCATAAATATTCAAGTTTTCTTCGAAAAAACTATCAAAGTTACCCCGTTTTACGGTACCGAAATTTTCTAACAAATGTAACTTTAATGCTAAAATATATGGCTAAAATAAAAAATCGGTAGATCTCATTTGGGGCCGTTCAAATATTACGTAACGCAACAGGGGGAGGGAGGGGGTCTTACATAGTGTTACGGTCCATACAAAAATTTAAAATTGTCCATACAAAAGCTGTTACGTGGGGGTGGGAGGGGGTCTAAAATTAATAAATTTGGCGTTACGTAATATTTGAATGAACCCTTTCGGGGTGAAATTGATCACTTATCAATGCCATTATTGTTAGTTTGCAAAACAACTTTACATAATAAATTTGAGCTCCCCGAATCCGAATATGCTTGCCAAATTCTTAACAATACAATATTTATAGAAATAATGAATGTTTAAATTTCAAGAATAACGCAAAAAACGCCTAAATGTATGCAATTTCCTAAGGAATTTCTTGATGTATTACAGAAATTCAATTATTTCAACCAAATCAATGAATTGGTACGAGTTTTGGTTATGAAATCTAGTTTGGGGATATATCTTTAGTATCCTCACAAACTTTTAGGATTATACCATGTCCAAATCCTTGTATAGAACTAGAAGTTTATTGATGTTTTTCAACACCGCACCGTACAAGATTTTGAAATTTTACATTATTTTCATATAAATAAACATTTTTGAACGCAAAAAACTTCACAACACACAATTTGTATATACTTACGACAAACAACGTTCATTCACTGCAGGTTACATTGATATTTGTGCTCCATTAGGAAGAAATAAAATCGAGTGACACAGTGATCAATTTCACCCTACTGATCAATTTCACCCGAATTTACGGTATATCATAATTTTATTGCAAAATTAAACTTTGTAAATCTGCACAATACGCCTAAATGTATGCAATTTCCCTTGAAACAAGCACTTTATTCAACAAATAACGGTTTTACGAGCAAAAAAAAACTATACTTGTAATGCTGAACGAATTCAAATATGAGTTCAGCAGTTCACACTGAAGCTAACATAACATTTTTAACACTCAAAGTTTACATGCAGGCTTACCACCAGCAGATTGTTTAGTGCCGATATTTCCAACAGTATTGCTAACACCTTCAAAAACTGTGAATATTTCTATGCAAAACTGACCTTAATAAAAATGAAATAGTTTAAAACCATCATTAGACATCTATAAACTAGAAAACATGGAATGTCTGTGATGGAAACGAATTATTAAGCATCCTTGAAAGGTAATGCTGGTTGGTACCGACCCGATCAAATTCACCCCAGTGATCAATTTGCCCCCGGATTACGGTAACAATTATAGCATATTTACATAATTTACACCAAACTGAACCTAAGTCAGTTAGAAACTAGTATTTCTTTTTTCTATGCTGAATTGATAGCGGATGACTGTCAACTGTCTCAAATATGGACTTATTGCCATTGATTTCATTGAAATTGCCATTGAAATCGATTTATGGCCACTTCCTACAACAAATGGAAGCACTGTGCTGCATCGGCATGGTCTCGAAACCGTTTAAAATTCTCGTTACAGTCGTCCTACTATGTACCTATTGTCCGGCAATGGTTTCGACCCATGGAAGCCTGATGTCCATTGCGTCGTGTGTCACTACCACGGGGCAGTGTTCGTTTGTTCGTAATTAAAATACGTGTTTCAAATAACAATCAATAATGCGGCCACTCTGCCACTACTGACTGCCACCAAAATTCGTTCGTTGCATCCGGGGATAAGTTGAAAGTATCGGTAAAGGCCTGTAGCGATGGGACTGGTGACGTCACATCCAAGGGATAGCTGATATGTGGCGTGTGTTCCACTCCGAATCACTTGGTGATATCAGCCTTGGGGGCCTTCCACAGCCGAGTAAGTAAGCTGCAAATCAATGCCATGTTGAAGGTGTCTGGGTTTGATTCCCGGTCGATCTTTTCATAACGGAAATTTCCTCCACTTCTTTTGGCATATAGTATGTTCGTACGTACCACACGATATACGAATGCCACAGTGTTTTATTTCATCGATTTCGTGCATTTTTCGAATAGCACCCAAACCGTTGATTTAAGCGATATAGTTTGTTTGGAGAAATTTCTTGGTATAATATATTGCATTTTTTGATGCAAAAAGTTTTAGTAATGCTTGACGTACAGCACAGTGTGGTCAAATGTATTTGGCAAAAGGTGAAAAGGTCCTGGAAATTACTTGGTATCGAACGCAGAGCATTCAACATGTCATTTCTTTTTTTTCTATCTTTATTAACGAGCTTTTTAACCTTGGGCTAGTTCATCTCGGGACCAACGGCTTTACTTCCCTTCCGAAGGAAGTCGTCACTGAAATTTTTTGTGACTATTTCGGGGATGGGATTCGACCCCAGGTCCTCATGTCATTTCTTTAACGTCACAAACGTTACTATAAAGCTAAGAAGGACAACATTCAAAATCCATTAATTTACTCTACAAGCAAAATCGTTTGTCTGACCGTTTCCGAACTATGCTCAAAAAAATTTACACCCCTGAAAAGCATCTCACTTTCGCAAGGCTTCATCAATTTCGGGTACCATCTGCTTGGTGATGAAAATGGTCAGAAACCATGAAATGCGTGCGTAAATTTGGTATTCAATCGGGGAAGCCACTTTCTCTTTCGATTGTTTTACATTTTCCCGATTGCAATTCGTCAAATTTGCATGTTTAATTGAATTGTTCCAGAGCAGGGTAGCGGTCGAGACGAATTGTGGTGCGAGACATTCGTTGATTGGATGTCGAAGTTAACGTTCTATTTGCATGTTACAAGAAAGCCTATTTTTAATGCGGCTATTTTATTCCAGAACGGTCCCCAACGTATAAAATTTCTCGTTCGGAATAATTTATCATCGATATTCAAAATCAATTGTGACAAACAAACCGTTTAAAATTTATACATTTTAATCCCCGCTGCAATAATCAAAGCGCATAAACAATTTCATACCAAACAGAGTCGCTCAGCAGGAAGCCATCGGAATTTTAAATGCATGCCATCCCGTTTCGACTGATGCAGGCGGGGATGCATCGGATTTTGGACACCTTTGGAAATAGATGTCACCAAACGACTCACAACGCTACGCACAAACTCAAAATAAACGGTACGCCATTGTTTGGCAATCATTTGATTTTCATTTTCATGAATATTCAATTGATAAATACGACTGTAAATCAATTATACATATGCGAATAGCTGAGCAGGCTTTTACTGATCGAAGCATTTGAACTACTGTCGAGATATTTTCGCACTAAATCCTCTTCACGGGTTTGATATTCATTTCATCTAAACTGATGTTGAACACACTAATTCTTTTTCTACTTCTTTTTATTATCGAGGCCAAGCTGAGACAGATAGGGTGCCGGTGCCATTAGTGGACTACCTAAGCTATAAAAAATCATAACATAATAAGGAAAAGCCCTAACAGGCGTCAACAGAAAGATTTCAACCTCTACTATATGGGAAAAATATAAAAAGAGTGATAAAACTAAATAATATAAAATCGCTTGAGCCACTATTGGTACACGTGTTCCAGTAGGTGCGCTAGTGCTCCAGTAGTAGACGTTTGGGAATGATACAAGGAATTTTAAACAAAATTGTAAATTTTTACATAGGTTTAATATTTTTCCCTCGGAACAGCAACTAATATCTTTCGAATGAACCATAAAGATCATCTCTTGGACTTTTCTTCATTTTTATACATCCATTTTAAAAACTGCTTCCAACCGTTGATCCACTACTGGAACACGATGGCTACTATTGGTGCAAGGGAGCCAATTTTTTACGTAAACCTAATTATTTTTATGACTTTTTGATAAGATAAAAAGCCGAAATTTGGCAAATCGACTAAACTAGAGGCGATCTATCCACCAAAAATAGCACATGTCGTTTTTATCGAAAAATGTACGTTTTATTCCATAGTCCAATCTACTGGTACATTACAACCATTGGTACCGGCACCCTAATGAATTTAGCTAGCATTTCCATAGTTATTCATTCCAAGCTTTCTTTATATACCTTGACCATGACACATCAAACTGGATTTTTTTTGTAATCATCTACTTTGCTGTCACAAACATTTTAATGGTTCTTTGAGGTACCATAACCCTTTATTTTGCTTTATTATACGTTGTGCTAAGAATGGTCGCGTAAAGTAACTTGAAAACGATTGTGAATAATCCACAGTTGTTTAAAATCTCATTAATTCTTAGATACTTTAAAGCAATAGCAGCGAAACGATTCATACTAACTGAATATCCACAAAAGTTTTAAGTTATCATGAATATGTTTACACAGGATTACCTGTATATCCTGGTATATGTGGTTGTTTATCCGGGCTCCTCGGAGTTCATCAATTTTATCGGCCCATAAATCAATCAATCAATCAAGCCGATGTCTTCAGTAGACCAACACCCATTTTTTTTCGCTGCTTTGATTCGGTTCATCATGTTTGTGGATACTGGCACCACTTCTGGTCACGACACTGTGACGGCTAGAACAGCCGTTGATAAACCTGTCAAGCTGACAGGTTAAAAAGGGGAAGACGGAAAGAAATGAAATGCTTTGTCTATCTTTCAACCATAGTTAGAGCAGAAGTGAACTCGATAAGGTGAATTTTAAAAATGAAATATGCAGAAGAATACAACTATATCTAAATTTCTTACAGCTAAATTACAAGCTAAAATCTGTTAAAACCTAAAAATTAGTTGTTCCTTACCTAAGTGTTAGTGGTTTCATGCAAATTGTAAGTAACTTAAAACTATTGTTAAACTTAACCTAATTTGGAATGATCATGCAGGAATCACACAAGACATAGAGAGTACGGCAGAATTGTCCTTAGATCTACACATGCAAACCGATTTATGTGAGTAAACTTAAAACTAAACAAAGATACTAAAACTAATCTGAAATAAACTTTGCAGCAAAAGCTACGTTACAACAAACAACAAACCCGTTGTAATTTGCTCGACGAAAATCGACCTTGTGAAGGACTTAACCCTTAAAATTTTGGGAACAATGTTGCTCTCCATTTTCTTTGCTGGTTTCATTTTAACAATTGCGATCTGCAAATAAATGACGAATTTATTTTAACTTAATGCATGTTGGATAGAATCAAAGTCTCAAATCCCGATGCCCAGAGACACACCTGGGACCCTACATACCCATCAACCTGTTGGCCTGGATCAACGGCTTAACATCCCTCCTGAAGGAAGATGTTATTAGAGATTTTATGTATCAGAAAATCTCGACGGATCGTTTATGTTTATGGGTTTTCTTACCTTTTACGTTGACAGCTTTTCAATTTTTTGGAGCTCAAAACACAAATCAGAAACAGAAACGACAGGCTGGCGATTAACAGGGAAAACAAAAATTGAAACGTCATTCCGGGTGATATTGCTGTCAAATACCCGCAGGGTTGCTGCAAAATTTGCATTCGAACAGTTTGTATCATGATATTTAAAATATCACGTCCAAAAGGTGGTAGTGGAGCTGTCAAAAATGTGTGTTCCAGAAACATGAAATTGGTCCAATATCACGAAAACCGCTTGTATCATGAAACAACTGCGTAGTCTGCACATAGCATAAGACGCACTTAGAAGCATAATATTAATAAATAGCGGTTAAGGCGTTCTTCAGCCTTAGTGGTAGAGTCGGTGACTACAAAGCAAAGCCATGCTGAAGGTCTGGGTTCAATACCAGGTCGGTCCGGGATCTTTTCGTAATGAAAATGTCCTTGACTTCCCTGTCACAGGATGAACTAATGAGCCAAAATGGTCACATAGAAAAAGAAAACTCTCAGTTAAGAACACGGAGGTGAGAAGCAGGTTTTGCCCCAGTGGAGGTGTAACGCCAAGAAGAAGAAGACGAGGTATTCACAAAACCCCTGTGCTGAAATAAATCAAAAGAATAAGAGCACATTTAAAACCGGGAAAATTTTGATGATTGTACCGGTAAAACCGGAAAAAACGGGAATTTGATAATGGAAATTCGATGGCCACACTGAACACTTGAATTGTTTTCATCGTATGTCGAAGTTGTATTCAATTCTAATAAATGGTAACTCGTGGCGCTCGCATCGCTTTTGTTCGAGTGCGCCCTACCGCCACCTAGCGGACTGACAATTGACAATTGTTCAAGCTGCTATGTCTGTGTTTACAAGTTTCTACGAAATCATCCTCCTCATCTAAACCATTCTCAAAAAATCGACGTGATTACTTTTCTCAGTTTTTCAGGTACAAATTGTTTTAGCAAGTTGCATAGTAGTCTTTATTGGTACCGTAAAACGGGGTAACTTTGATAGTTTTTTCGAAGAAAACTTGAATATTTATGCTTGCTGTTTCAAAGAATAATAATTTATATTTTTAAAACAAGTACTGGCATCCTAGCTATCGATTGCTGTCGATAGATTTCCAACAGATTTATTATGAATGGATATATAATTTTTTTTATAATCGAAAGTTGGTTTTCTGTTTTGGGGTAACTTTGATAATGGAGTATAAATCGAACAAAATTGAATGAATAACGAACATTTGTAGGGCATTGCATACCTCTAGGCGTTTAACGTTATATGGAAATAACTGACTTAGATTACAAAAATGGTCCTAGTTTGTGAGAATGCTATTCGCTAAGAGATTTGAGAACGTATTCAAGTTCTATGATAACTAGGCTGCCAAAGATAAGTGGCCAACTATTCAAAACTACATCAAATAGTGATCGTAGAAATTGTGTCAATTTTTAATATTCGTATAAAAAGCCTCAAATGCACTTGATTAGAATGAAAATAGCTTTGACATGAAGTGTCATACTAGTACTCTTTACTTTTGCATTCGTTTTGCTTAACTGATTAGCAGAAACTTCGTTATTTCGTTTAATATGTTGTGGGTCTCGTACTATCAAAGTTACCCGCATTATCAAAGTTACCCCGTTTTACGATATCAAATTCCATAAGCTTTCGTAGATCCTCCAACTTTTCCTGAGCCAGTGGAATAGGCTCATCGTTTTAAGGGGAAGGCATTACGACGGGGATGTTACGACAGCGTTCCGCGAAAATACATTATGTTTTTTTATTAGGATTCTGTGAGCTTACGATTCAGTAAAAGCACATGCGACCTTTACCACAACTGTCGTAAAAACTCGGCAAAATTGCAGGTTTGTCAGTTTTATTGTTAGGCAAATCACTTAGAGCTAGATTTTTCAGTATTTTATTTGTAAAGTTTTATTAAAAACCCATATTTTATTTGTAACGTTCATTGAAGCTCAAAGACAATTAAAGGATCAGATAAAAAAAAATAACGCCTCGGCCAGATGCGGCCCGCAGACCGTAAATTCGGCAGTCCTGTATTAATTCTTGTTTTGTTGTCTGCTGTGTGGATAGCTTTTGGCTAATGACCTCTGTTACCAGCGTTGCCAACCTTCCAGATTTGTCTGGAATATTCCAGATTTTTGAGGCCCCATTTTACAAAAATCTGGAAGATCCAGATAAAATGTGCAATGTATTTGTAAAGTTTTGTAAATAATTTGTAAGGTTGTCCATGTAAGACATACGAAATCCAGACTTTTCCAGATATATTTTCAAAATCTTCCAGATTTTTGAAAAATTGACTTGGCATCCCTGTCTGTTACATCGGATAGCCATCAAGTCGTCTAGCCTTGACGGAGGCATGTTCAAACGATGATCATCTAATAACAACTTTAGTGCCGAGAAGCAACGTTCAACCACAGGCAAACAGACGTAACACCCTAAATATTTTCATCGTACCGTAATTCGGGGTGTAGTTGATCAGTGGGGAGAAGTTGATCATTCATGTACCCACATGTATAAACTGTCAAGAGAGCTATGATTCGATTTCAATTAGCACAATTTCTGTGACGTCGTATTACCTGATGGCTGCTCTTGATGTTCCTAAGTTCGGTTTGACATTCAAGATAATTATACCATGGAAAAACAGATTTTTTATGAAATGTTTGATGAACTGTTGAAGGGTTTTTCTCCAAACAATCGACTATTGACAAGGCTATATAAAGACTCCATTTAAATAAACTGTTTCTTACATTGCAGATATGTTCTGTTAATCCAGTTTTGAATTTGCATTGTGGATAAACAATCATTTTCTGAGTAAAAAATGTATTTTTTGTGCGCTAGTTACTAATTTCAAAGAAAATTGCATACCTTTAGGCGTTTAATGTGGTGCGTTCCGTATTTTCCAACATTAAAATTAAAAATTGACCGATATATCATTAAGTTGTAAGATTTTTGAGACTTGATCCAGATTCAGTGACCCCAAATTTAGTGAATACCATATCTCTTTACTTTAGGAAACTTATCGCAATAATTGATCAACTTCACCCCGGAATTAAAAACTTCACTTTTTGATTCAAAATAAATGTTTTTGTTAATAAGTGAACATTTCGTCGAAATTTCGTTTGTATAATTCGATAGATATCCAACCAGTACATGTTTTAAAAATATTGGGATAATAATACATGCAGTCTACCAGGAGTTACAGAACAGAATCGCTCGAAAGTGATCAACTTCACCCCATTTTACGGTACAGCAGAATAGCGCCCAATTTTAATATTTGGTAGTTGGCCGATGGGCCACTAGTGGCGCTCGCCTCATTTTTGTTCGAGTTTGAAGTTTGCTCACTGCCGCCACCTAGTTCACGGTTGATCAAATGAAGTATTTTTAGCATTGGGCGTAAATATTCACGTGACTATGTTTTGAATTGATAATTGTTCTAGCTGTTACGTCTGTTTGTCTGTGGTTAAACTGTAACTTGTGTTACTGCAGCAGATAAAACAACCATAGCGAGGTCGTACAGTTCTGGGCCCTCATAGCGTCTAGCTTCTCACTACTTCAAAATATCAGTTGAGGCTGGTAATCATGTTTTTGCATTGGCAAGAGAGGGCCATTTTTAGATCAACCTGTGTAGCATTGCTAGAAGTTGATGCCGTATTACACTGCTGCTGAAGCATGGCCTCGAAATCATCATTATCATCGTTGTTCAAATCCGTTGAGTCTTGTTAAAGATCCTTAGTAGTCGATTTTCTCAAAATTTTTAGCAACGCTGCCACCTTGAGGACATGTTCCTATAGTTATGCAATTATACAAAGTAAAAAACATAAAAGCTACGAGAGTTTTAATTAGTGATTGCATCTTGAGAAACAAAATCTATAAAATACTTACAATCGCCTGAAGCTTCTTTGTAACACCAACGTGGATCGAATAGAATAGCCGCTCTGAAAGCGTCGTTATCCACAAGGTTTTTCAAACAATTCTCAATTGCTTCATCGATGCCTTGTGCAAAAGGGTTATCCGCGAGGAGCTTTTTCGCCTTGAATTGACACTGCTTGATAATCTTAAGTAAATCCCCATTACGATATGTTCGCTTTGTAGATCTTTTATGGTAGTGTACATAATTTTAAAAGCACACTGAAATTCCTCCATTTTAATCCATGTTTCATCCAATAATTTGAGAGCGGTACAATTTGCTCCAATTTCTTTAATTGTCTGTTCGGACTTTGCGATACTCTCAATCATATCCCATGTTAACGACCATCTTGTTTCGACATCGGGTTTTGGTAGAGAAATTTTTGCAATTGTGAATAATGCCCGATATTCCACACGCTTGGCAGTTTTTACAAATTTTCTAATCTCATTCAGGCAGTCATCGTTTACTGTTGCTGGAGTGTCTTTTACAATGAGATTAAAAGTATGTGTTCCGCATTTGATGGACTCGATGCATCCGTCATCTTTGCTGATTATTCCATCTACGGTAGTAATGAGATTGTCCACGTCATTATCCTCCTCTACTAGCTTTCTTTCTAATTCATCGTCCATTTCTTCCTCTTCATCAATAACTTCCTCCTTTATTTCGAGATCCTGTTGTTTCATGATCAGATTTTCGGTACATTTGATCATATATTTGCCATTGTCGGTAGTTGAGGCATACACATTTTTGATGTTCACCTTCAACCGATCTAAGACATCATTAATTCGATCTTTCAAATTCTCCAGTTTGTCGTTCCGTCATATCTTCAACTGATAACATTCTCGAAATAATATTTCCGCTTATGATGTACTGTGCGGATATTCCCAAGATTCTTCGGTTTCGTCGACATGTTCAATCAAATTAGAGACAGAATAATGTTTTCTGCATCTTCTCCGAAATTATAGCATGGACATGTTTTGCTACATCCTGTACCAGCAATACTATAGCATCAGTATGACAAGGTAATCCTAACGCTTTGGCAAGTATTCCGCCATTCTATCGAAAAAAATCAGAGAAACTCCCTGAATCGATGCTATCTCTACCAATCCTGTAATAAATTCGTCAGAATCTACCTCCACCGGTACTGTTTTAAGCTTTTTTGGCTTAAGTTCTTCCAAATGGTTAGAACTCACTTTTTTTTTATATGTGTAAAGTCCAATAGTTTTTGCAACATCTGGATGAAGACGTGCAATATGTCTTTTGAGACTATTCGTAGCACCTTTAAGGTGTGCATTGTACGTATCTATAGTGCATTTGTACAAGCCATCATCAGTTTTGTAGGAGACGAATGTAGTCCTTATGTCAATTTTTGAGTTCGACATTTTTGACATACCTAAAGGTTTACCAAGAAAAACAGCATCTACTTCGTTGAAAATAATTTTATAGCATAAGCATAAGCCGTACAATTCGTAGTTTCTACTCCGTGATTAACCAGAATAATCAAAATAGTAAAAGAAACCAACAGATGCAGCTTGGGAGTAGCATATCATCTTCAATGTACAATTTCGATTACTCCAAATATAGTAATGTCAATAACGGAGCTAGCCACGTCCTTACGGTCAACCAGGAAGGGAAGGAATGTTAGTGTGACGTCCATTGCTAGTAGAGACCGAGATCACCTCTGCATCTTCATGGTTTTCACAGGAAGGAGTTTTGTTAGTGGGAGGGTTCAAAAGCTATATCAGGATCAGGATTCACCTTGGTAAGTGATGCGATGCAAGTAGCCTTAATTTAAATAGTAATTTATCAAAGCGTCAATATTTTTAATGTCGAAAATTTAAAATGTTTTTATTAAGTAATTGCGATAAAAAAATAAAATAAAAGGTAGGTGATGTCTTTTTGCATTTTTTACAGAACAGGAATAAGGGCTTATGACGACACTTACGACGAACCATCCATACTTTGTTAATGATTAAATAAATATAATATTGCTATTGGTAATACAAATTCACAAGCATGAAACGAGCTCACCAGTTGGTCCATCCTCGACTGAAATCTCGGCATCTGCGTGTTGATTTAGCTGAGCTGAGCTGAAAGCTGAGATTTAAAATCACTCCGACGACGCGTGAGTGATTAGACTTGGGCCTTCATAAAGCACTGCCCAGCAAAATGTGGAAACGAGAAAAATGAAAAAAATCCCTCCGGTGAAGCAGAAAAAAAAACGAACCCACTTGCTCGGGTTTTACTAAACGCAATCTTTTTTTATAATCTAACGCACAATTTCCAAAATTAATCAATACACTTACGACGGTACAAAACGACGAAGTCCAATCTAATCGGGGTGGTTTCCAATAACTTACGATTGACAAAAATCATTTGTTACCTAAAAACAGCACTATTTATTAAATACAAAAGAGTGGAAGTTTAAATAGTTGCACTTATCAAGAAATGTGATTAGTAAAGCGGTTCCGCGATTCCGCCGGCCGAAATAAAAATTTTACGGAGAAAAAACGCGACAGAAAATTAAAAACACGTCAGTTTGCACGCGTGGCCTGCTGCGATCTACTTCGTTGAAGATAACTTTATGGTAAAATTGAAAACTGCACCAACGAATTTCAACCGATTGGGGCCCATTCACAAATTTCATAACGCTGAAGGGGGTGGGTGGGGGTCTCCATGACATTACAGTTCATACAAAATTAGTATAACATTCTTACAAAAGGGGTGGGTGGGTGTAAAAAATGACCATTTTCAGCGTTATGAAATTTGTGAACAAACCCTTGCAGTAATCTATTAACTCTACCTAATACAAGAAAACAAATTCGGTTTATACGACCAAGAAGGGTGCAGTACTCATGACTAGGAGGCAATTCTTCCCATGAACATTACCGATATCTGAAACTTGCGTTATACCTTGCGGTGTCCATTACACGAACAACAAAATACACTGAAGTTTTTGTATTCAGTTTATTTACGTGAGTTTTTTTTTATACACGGAAATGTGTAAAAACCGTGGTAACTCAAAAACGACGCACAAAAAACCTATTTTTTTCCATACAAAACAATGTTCTACATTATGATTTGTATGGTCATGAAACGTCGAAAAACACGAAGCTCTTTTCAACGTTGTTTTTTTTTTTTATTAACGTGGTTTGGAGTGTTTTTTGATCATTTCAACGCTAGGGTTTGAAGTGTTTTTTGAAAATTACAATAGAAATATTTCCTTCTTTTACACATAGGCTATTCTTTCAATTTGTACTGGTTTCATTATTATAGGCAATAATTTTTAGTTCATATTTAAATAGGAAATTTTACCTTCTTCAAATAATCGCCAGTTCTTTGTAGTTATAGGTCCTGATGTAACATTTATTTACATTACACTTGCTTTATTTTTTATACGAGATTTTGCTTTCTTTTGATCATAGGCTGTTTTTTCATATTCGAATATTTTTCATAGTTGGTCGGTGTTCAGACAGACCGGACTAGATGATATTTTGGTGCTCTAAAGATACGTTGAGGACTCCATCAATTCGATGCTATTTCGATACAGATGTATCACCAAATAGATAAGCCCCATTACTACGGAAAATAATGCAAATATTTTGATGTTTCGAATGCCTGGGATAAGTTTTTCTGAAACCTTCGAAAAAGCACTTGGTCCAGTCTGTCTGAACACCGACCAGTTATAGGAATTAAGGCATTTGCGTATATTAGTCAACCAAACGAGTACGATTAGAACGATTGAAACAAATCGAGCTTCAGAAGGACGAATAAGTCGTAAACCATTTTAGTGACTCTCAAATGTTCACTACAATGCAATGCGAAAACATATACTGGCAGCTATTACCGCTAGCAAATAAGTGAATGATTGCTTACATTTAAGATGTTCTTCTCTCAGCACTGACTTTTTCTTGAACTAACATCAAAGAGATGGATTTCAATGGATTTCAATTCTACTTTAAGAATAAAATGTTCATTAAAATTGATTACAAATTAATGCTAATTGTAGTTCACCATTGTTACCAATTTCGGCCTAACGGCATTTTGTCAAATGACCCTTATGGCCAAATGCCATTCGGCGATTTGCTAATTTAATCACAACACTTTGAAAAAAAAAATGCGCTGAGCCTATGCATGCTATAAAACGTATGACTTTTACTGTGCGCCCTGTTTTGAAGCTGCCCGTGAGAGAGAGCGAGACAGCACCAACACACGGCGCACAGTATAAGTCAAAAGAACAAAAGAATTTATGGCACGTACAGAGGCTCATGATCTGTTGAGAAACTACTGTAAGTTTTCCTTCAGAACGATGTTATGACTTTCACAATAGATCATTGGAGTCATTACGAAATTACTGGAAGATTTTTTAATTTATAGGTTTTAAAGAAATCACCGGAAAAATTACCCAATAAATACCTGAAAGAACTGCTAGAGATTCACTAATTTATCTTGAATTACTTCATACCTCAAAAAATATGCTAGAAAATTAGAACCAGTCATGAAGATACAATTTGATACAGAGGATACCTACAATTAAAACAACATCAACCCCAAGCACGAAGCCATAACAAGCAACTGCCAAGATGTAACCATCCGAGCATACCGCACATAGGTGTGTAACTATTTGTCGGTTATGGAGTTTGCGGTAAACGCTGTGGTAAAAAGTGGTTACATTGTCAACGTGGTTAATTTTGCGGCAAGGTGGCAGATAGAGCTAAATGGCTGCCGGTTGGATGGCATGTATTTCCAATTTGCTGTAAGCAAGAGGGTGCCCAAATATAGCGTCAACTATACATAGTAATAAACGTTATTCACCGAAAGGATAATCGTGCATTAAACGTTTTTGATAGTCTTGCTATCTACTATTGTAGATATACTTTTGTAATCACATCAGTTGACAAGTTTCAAATATTTGGTGCCAGAGACTCATTAATCGCTTAATAAACATCAATAAAACCAAGTTGAAAGCAATGTCTTCAATTCCTTTCCCATTTCTCAATCATGACAATTAGCATCGCGCCGGCAGAGGTTACTAATCTTCACCATGGGAGTTATTTTTAACACCATGCAATTATCATTAAAACGCTGTGTCGTCGTTCGAGTGCAGCAGCGACCAAGAAAGCAAATTCCACTAATAGGAAAAGTTTTACAGTTCGCTGAACTTATTTGCAAATCCTGGCTCCGGTGAGAAGATTAATTTTGTGCTCTTCGCCGTCTTAACTTCTTGTTGGTGCAATTTTTACCTTCTTACCGGTTCCAACTACGACCATTTCTTCCCTACGGTTGTTGTCGGTTGGCTGCATCAGTTATAGAGAGAGCAGGGAAAGCTATGCAAATTAATTGCTCGACTTGGCAGGATTTCCTGCGCTTCACACCGACACTAATTAATCTTCTTCGAAATGCTTCCGTGAGGAGCCTGCCTGGTGGTAGGTAGTGTGACAATTATAAGAGTTGCATCGCAGGTAAAAGTGACTACGGGCTACGTAGGTAGTAGAATAACAGGTACAAAATTATATTCATCACACTGTTTGGCCCAACTCTTCGGATAATTTATTATCCAATCTAGATTTTGATTGAACCTGTCCGTTTGCTTCAAGGGTTGCTTTGAAGGTACCGTAAAATGGGGTGAAGTTGATCACTTTCGAGCGATTCTGTTCTGTAACTCCTGGTAGACTGCATGTATTATTATCCCAATATTTTTAAAACATGTACTGGTTGGATATCTATCGAATTATACAAACGAAATTTCGACGAAATGTTCACTTATTAACAAAAACATTTATTTTGAATCAAAAAGTGAAGTTTTTAATTCCGGGGTGAAGTTGATCAATTATTGCGATAAGTTTCCTAAAGTAAAGAGATATGGTATTCACTAAATTTGGGGTCACTGAATCTGGATCAAGTCTCAAAAATCTTACAACTTAATGATATATCGGTCAATTTTTAATTTTAATGTTGGAAAATACGGAACGCACCACATTAAACGCCTAAAGGTATGCAATTTTCTTTGAAATTAGTAACTAGCGCACAAAAAATACATTTTTTACTCAGAAAATGATTGTTTATCCACAATGCAAATTCAAAACTGGATTAACAGAACATATCTGCAATGTAAGAAACAGTTTATTTAAATGGAGTCTTTATATAGCCTTGTCAATAGTCGATTGTTTGGAGAAAAACCCTTCAACAGTTCATCAAACATTTCATAAAAAATCTGTTTTTCCATGGTATAATTATCTTGAATGTCAAACCGAACTTAGGAACATCAAGAGCAGCCATCAGGTAATACGACGTCACAGAAATTGTGCTAATTGAAATCGAATCATAGCTCTCTTGACAGTTTATACATGTGGGTACATGAATGATCAACTTCTCCCCCCTGATCAACTACACCCCGAATTACGGTAACATTATAGAGACTGTTAAAAGATTTCAAACTAATCTTAATCCTTGGACGTACATGGATGACAGTAATAGTTGAACATGTAGCGATGTAACGATTTCTCGGATACATTAGAATTCATTTTTTTTCTGGTGTTGCGTCTCAACTGGGATAGATCCTGCATCTTTTTGTTCTTCAAGTACAACCAAATTGTAAACTGGAAGCATTCTTCATCAACCTTATTTCATGTATCAATTGGTTGTTCAACTTTATCCGGAATGCAATTTACTGGAATACCATTTACCAGAATGAACCATTAATCGGAAAACCATTACTCGGAAGGACCATATACCGGAAATTGATTTAACAATAATAACTAGAAAATATTTGGAATGACCACCGAAAGTAATGGACAGAGTAAGTTCTTCCTACAAATTACATAAGCATTAAGGCTAAGTAGCCCGTCGTTTTAGCAGCAATGATGACTTTGCTGCTTGCAATTTCAAAGTGATACAACTCAGTCTTGATAGTTTATATTGGTTTGAAAAAGTATCACTGTAAGGACTGTTCATTTAAGAAAGTGGACACGTGTTTTTTATAGTAAACTGTTTAATTTCATGAGTTTACCTAAAATACATGGAAATCAACGTAATTTCGATCAATTTCACATAAATTTCAACATTTATTGAGCATTGCTGGAGAATGCTCTTACTTTTCTTTTGATACCTCCTATAAAATTCTGCACAACTTTTTTCGGAACTTTTCGAACTGCTTTTTGAACTGCTGACCACATTTTCTTGAAAAAAATCGATGGAGCTTGCTTCTCTTCCATCCTTCTTAAGATGCCGTTTGATTATTGCCCAATATGTTTCAATGAGGCGTAGTTCTGAGCAATTTGATGGATTCGATCATTTTTCTACAAATTCGACTTATTCCTTCTTGAGCATCTCCAAAGTAGCTGAAGCATAGTGAGCCGATGCTAGGTCTGGCAAAAACAATGGAGCAAATTGCTTGCCATACCAAATCATTTTTCCCAAATTTTTCTGTTGGGATGTATCGTACGTCGTCAGGAATATCTGTTTTGGCCACAGCGTTGAAAAAATTCAATTTGGACACTTCGCGATTTAAGCCAAATCTCGGAACGGCAGTTTTTCTGTACACCATTTGTGCAGAAAAAAAAATGAGAGTCGCCATGTCAATTCGACCCATTGTTTAGAATTTATAATTTTTTTATGTCAACTTTTGTCTGCTGTCAAAATAAACACTTGAGATCACACTGAAACAAAATTTTATTTGTTTTTATGGAATTTTTACACCAAAATGCTAATATTTAGGTGTCCACTTTCTTAAATGAACAGTCCTTACGCGCTAACCTACATCAAGTATGCTCAGCTGTCTCAGTGCAAATCCAACTAATTTTCTTTGATTCGAAATCGTGAGATGAATTAGCAACAATCATCAATGACGCGTACAAATTTCAATGATTTTTCATTTCATAGATGATTTACTCTTCTTTCAAAAATAAGCTGTTCTTCAACTTATCTGTGCAGCTTGTCATTGCTGAATAGACCATTTCCGTCAGACCTAACCCCCAGTTTTAATATTTTTCTTCGAAAGGCGATACTTTTTAATGATTATTAGTGCTTTCAAATATGTTTTGTATGCACTCCTGCTTTTCTTACAATTTTTTGAAAATTTGAGAATTTGAGGTGAATTTCGTCGAGCGGCACAGTTGTTTCAACCCTGGGTGTAGAAAGTGGAGATTTCTCAAAATTTTTACAACATCCCTGCATTGAATTTTTGAAAATACAACAAAATGTCAAATCTAGCAACAACAAAATTGACTCGCTCGTTGGTTTGTTGTTTATCAACCTCACGCTAAACTTGTTCCGCTCAAAAATAAGTAGCGGGTGCACAAAATTGGCCCCTTCTCATGCACAGGAAATATGCTGTGCAAATAGGTTGTATTCATTATTGAGCAATGTCTTGTATACAAAAATCAATGAGTAAATTACGCACATCGAAAGAGCGCTCGAAATGCGAAATTCGCTTTCTTTTTTCTTTTGATTATAAAAACATGACAATGTTTAAGTTTTTCAGTTTTTTTTTCTATTTTAATAGCTAAAGCGGAAGTAAATGGGGAAACAAATTTCGTAATTGTGACCATCTTTCAGCTTTTCGATGAAAAAAATCCCGGAAAACTGCCTATCTTACCAACAGTCAACTGTTTGCTGCCACGTTGGAGATGACTGATAGTTCTACTTTCAGTGATCTGCTTATAGCCAATGGCCAACACGTTTACGTATAGGCTCAAAGAATGTGTCGCACACATATTTTTCACTTATTCAGACATTTGTGCATTCATTGCCTTATTTTGTGTAGATCGAACTCATGCCATGCATGAATCTGTTTTAGCGTGCTGCTTCTATGCCCTCAAACAGTCACCGAAATCACAAGAACTCCACGAAAAATGGCCGTCATTGTAGTTGGAATTTAATGATATTCTTCAACTTTGAAATTCTTCAGGACCACAACAAATAACCCGCTGAAGCTGCTGTGGTGCACCGGATGATCCGCGATAGGTTCCTGCTCTCTTGTGGTTTTGTGGCCGCCGGCAAACTGGCAACGAAGTTTTCACTGCGCGGAAGCATCTCATTTTTATTCCCGGATATCCCATGGAAGCCGGGGCGGAATCCGAATCAATTTATGTATTAATCAAACAGCTCTTGCAACCTTGATAGCGGCAATGTTACGGATTTCGGATTGGGATCAAATAGCTTAAAAGATGTTATGCTGCCACACAGTGAAATTTTTTGTCGCCTATTTTCCACTGGCCTCAAAACCAGGTGCGAGTAGCACCCTTGTCGAGAATTATTCAGCTGAAGCACCACAGCAACCTCATGCGAAGGATAAGAAGGGGATCTTTCATCTGTCCATGAAGAATTTCATCGCGACGGCTCTCTTCCTGATGGTCCCAGTTTCCACTTGTTTGGGGTCTTGAAAATGAAACGGGGAAATATGTTTGCGCACGCATTTAAAATTAAGGTTCTGGTGTTGGAACCTGTTAGTATAGATATATGAACGAGCAGCACCAGCACCAGCACCAAGGTCGTTTCCCTGACAGATATAGGGATTGCAGTCACCACCATTACCAACAAAGGAACAAGTAGTGCATCCAAACCCGAAAATCAACAAAGTTGAGACCAATGTTCTGAATTTACTTTGGTGGCGCAAATCATTGATGCGTGCCACTTTTCCTTTCTTTTATTTTCCGGCTGACGTCACTATTTGCTCTGCATAAGAATAGTGAAAGAATAAAAGAGAGAAATAGTGTCACGCATCAATGATCTGCGCCTCCTGAGTAAATCTTGATCATTGAAGTAAATCCAGAAGCTTGAGTGAAGACCACAGAGGAACAGCTGATCAAAATTCACCACAACGTGGAGATAAAATCATAAGAAAAAAAGGGGCCTGATAAAAATTGGAGAGAAATAAAATATAAGGGACCGTGGGGCGAACTGTCGTGCCGCCAGTTTTTCATTGTTTTTCAATAGTTAGGAGCTTCACAACATATGGGTTCCTTAGGGAAGTTTGTCCAGTAAATTGAAAGAAAGCTCATGAGCAAATAATTTTTTTTGACGGAAATGGTCTATTGGCTAAATATATCACTACAATTACTGATGCAACTTTTCTATGAACATTCGACCTTCAATTCTCCGAATGTTAATTAATGAGCAATGATTAGAATTTTCAATACGATATGTTGTGCTACTCTTCCCGAGTGTTAATTCTCCAAATGTCCTTTTCACAAATGCTAATTTCCTCGAATATCTCTTAATATCCCGAAAATTCCTTCCCTAAAGATCCTGCTCCACTTGGTTGAACTACTTAGCTCGTTGCGCTCCCCTTCGTCTTGTACCGGCCGGATTTGAGGTGAACACCATTTTTGTGGGATCGTTGTCCGGCATTCTCACAACGTGTTTCGCCCATCGTACCCTTCCAGCTTTGGTGACTTTCTGGATACTGGGTTCACCGTAGAGTAGCGTAAGCTCGTGGTTCATTCTTATCCTCCATACGCCGTTCTCACATACTCCACCAAAGATCGTCCTAAGCACAAGTCGTTCAAAAACTCCTAGCGCTTGCAGGTCCCCTTTCGAGCATTGTCCACGTCTCATGCCCGTAGAGGACTACCGGTCTTATCATCGTCTTGTACATGGTACACTTAATACGGAAGTATACTTCACCAGACCGTAAGGTCTTGTGGAGTCCGTAGAAAGCACGACTTCCAGCAATGATAACGACGTTATCAATGATCCGAGGTAGACAAATTTGTACACTACCTCGAACTCATCCCCGTCAATCATCACGCGTCTGCCAATGCGAGCTCTATCGCGGTCGGTTCTTCCAGCCAGCAGATATTTCGTCTTCGTTTCAGCCTGGTATACTGTTCAGAAACCACCTGGAACGTTCTTCCGACAATATTCACGTCGTCAGTAAAACAGCCTGCCCGTTTCATAACACCTTCTAGCGCAATATTGAACAGGAGGCAGGAAAGACCATCGCCTTGTCGAAGCGCTTTTCGTGTTTCAAACGGGCCTGATAATGTACCCGATATCTTCACACAGTACTGTAAACTATACATTGTTGCCTTGATCAGTCTAGTCAGTTTCCCGGGAAAACCATTCTCGTCCATAATCTTCCACAGTTCTTCGCAGTCGATGATACATCATAGGCAGCTTTGAAATCGATGAATAGATGGTGCGTAGGGACTTTATATTCACGACACTTTTGGAGGATCTGTTGCAACAAAAGATTTGGTCTGTCGTCGATCGCCCGTCCACTGGATTGATAACTTCCCACAAATCTGCTTGTCAGTGGCGATAGACGGTGGAACATGATCTGGGAAAGCACTTTATAGGCTGCGTTAAGAATGGTGATCGCTCGATAGTTCTCACATTCTAACTTGTCACTATTTTTGGTTATTGGGTATATTATTCTCTCCTTCCACTCCTTCGGTACCTGTTCTGTATCCCTGATCCTGGCTATCAATCGGTGCAGACAAGTGGCCAACCTGGCCGGGCCTATTTTAAAAAGTTCCGCTCCAATACCATCATTTCCAGCTGCTTTGTTGTTCTTGAGCTGTTTTATAGCATCCTTAAGGTGAAGATGAATCGAAGCCAAACTTAAAATTTTCAAGAGCACGGATCTGGAGAACCAAACATCCATTTAAGTTGAAAAATTAATCGATTGGTCACCAGCTGGTGGTGTGGTGACCAATCGATTAGATTTTCAGCTCAAACGCGTGTTTGGTTCTCCAGATCCATGCTCTTGAAAATTTGAGGTTTCACTTCGATTCATCTTCACCTTAACCCGTATAGGCCTGAGTGAAAGCAAAAATACTGAAATCCTCATCGCTCAGAGAATTCTTAATGGATTCAAATGATTTTTTGTCAGTTCACTGGCCCACATATCTAGTTTCTAGAAATGGCCAGAGGAACTCGGAAATATTCCTGTGGCCGGAGTTATTCCGGTGGGTCACTGGGTCAAGTCGAGTTAAAAAGGGCTATTTTTTGGGATATGCTAAGTAACCTTTATTCATTTGCCATGACAATTATTTAGATTTGCAAAAATCATTAAGATCTGGTATTCAACATTATAAATGAAGAGTTTTTCACCGTTTAAAATATACCGGATGTTGCCATTCGGACGTAATGCCCGGAAGAACTAGCTATAGATTTGATGACACTAAACCATTTCAATTCTCGAAAAGTAGAAATCAAACATAATTGTGCACTAAACTGCGTTTCCATGGGCTTGGCACAGATGTTCAGATACAAATTGGCCACTTTATCATAAGTTTGAGGCGTCCCGAGGCCCGAAAATGGTCATTTGTAGGATAAATCAAATGCAAAATCAAATGCAAAACTCATAGATATCCAATTCAATCGTTTCTCAAATGGTTCACACTGATGTAATTTTCTTAAAATTCTGTCATGTAGTGGCCACATTATAATCGATTCCGGAAATTATTTGTAATTTGAATTTTGCCTACCTCCAGGAGCACAAAAGCACAGTACCCTTCGTACCCGACCTGACCCAGTGATCCACCGGATGACTCCGGCCACATGAATATTTCCGCGTTCCTCTGTCCACTTCTAAAAACTAGATATGTGTGCCAATATACTGACAAAAAATCATTTGAATCCATTAAGAATTCGCTGAGCGGTGTGGGTTTTGGAATTTTTGTTTTCACTCAGGCCTATACGGGTTAACTTCACCTATTGTGGGAGTTGGCACGTCTCCCTCATCCGCCGTACCGATGAAGCCATTCCTCCTGCTATCTTGGTCTTCCTCCTCTGCGCCATTTAGATGTTCATCGTAGTGCTGCATCCACCTTTCAATCAATTCGTCCGTCAAGATATATCCATTCTTATCCCGGCACATTCGCGGCACAAAGCCTTTGCGGGATGCATTGAGTTTCTTGTAGAACTTACGCGTTTCTTGAGAAAGATACAGCTGCTCCATCACTTCGCACTCCAACTCTTCCAGGCGGCGCTTTTTATTCCGAAATAGATGGGTTTGCTGTCTTCGCTTATGTTTGTATCGTTCCACGTTTTGACGGATGCCTTGCTGCAGCATAATCGCCCGCGCTGCATTCTTCTCGTCCTAAACCGTCTGACACTCCTCGTCGAATCAACCGTTCCGTCGATTTCCTTCCACGAACCTAATAGCGCTTTCCGCTGCGTTGTTAATGGCTGCTTTGACACTACTCCAGCAGTCCTCAAGAGGGGCTTCGATGAGCTCTCCTTCTTCCGGCAACGCTGCTTCAAGGCTTTGCGCGTAACCAATTGCGACTTTGGGTAGCTTGAGTCGTTCCAGATTGTACCGTGGCGGGCTTCGGTACCGAATGTAGTTCACAACGGAAAGTCTTTGGCACACTTTAACCATCACAAAGTAGTGGTCCGAATCGATGTCAGCGCCACGATATGTTCTGACGTCGATAATGTTCGAGAAATGTCTTCCATCAATCAAAACATGGTCGATTTGCGATTCAGTGTGTTCGGGTGATCTCCAGGTGTACCGATACGGGAGGCTGTACTGGAAGTAGGTACTACATAAGGCCATGTTCTTGGAGGTTGCGAAAGCAATCAGTCTAAGTCCGTTTTCGTTCGTAAGCTGGTGAGTGCTGAACTTCCCTATAATCGGTCTAAATTCCTCCTCCTGAACAACCTGAGCGTTGAGATCTCCGCTGTCGTATTCACGTTCCAGAAGCGCGTAGAAAGCATAGTTATCGTCATTCAAGGAGAAGCGCAATTCATGCTTGGGAAATGTTTCATCAATAAATTATGGTAGGAACTTTTTACGAGTTATGTCATTCTGATCAATTTTACCCCGCTGATCAATAATACCCCGGATTACGGTACCGTCGACCCTTTCCAGCAAACCTCCTGCAGCGCTACGATGTCGAACTTGCGGACCCTCAATAATTCGGAAAGAATGCGGGTACTTCCCGAGCAATTGAGAGACTTACAGTTCCATGATCCGAGTTTCCAATCGTCAGTCCGTTTTCGATGCCTGGGTCGATGCCGATTGTTCCGGTGCGAATTTACATTCTATGCTTCCTGTACTGATGAATTTTACGGTTGACTTGTAAGGCCGGCACCAACCCCCTGTCTCGCCGGAGGACCATCGTGCACAGCACTGTTTAGAGTCCCACGCTGGCACAAGAACGATGATCAGCCGCCCCTAACATGGAGAACAAACGCTCTTATAAGCTACACCCTCAGAAGAGAGGAGCCCCCTTCCCTGTCAACATACGACCATGGTCCCACCGGGGTTGGTTACCCGATCATCCCTAAGGTTACTCGTACCCCAGGTGGCCCGTGGAGTTACTGGTCAAGAAGCTATTTTCAAGCTGAACTTCAACAGAAATTCCATACTTCGAAAATAAGTGAGTGTTAAGTACCGTAATCCGGGGTATCATTGATCAGCGGGGTAACATTGATCGGAATGACTCATCTCGTAAAAAGTTCGTATCATCATTTATTGGTGGAACATTTCCAAATCATGAATGGTACATCGCTTTCTCATATTCATGTGCTAATGAAAGAGAAGATTTTTGCAAAAATTGAGTTTACCTTATGCTTAAATTTGTCAACTTTTCGAAACAATGGTTTCAATGGTTAAGGATGACACTACTGAAGATTCATGTCTCACACGAGTACTGCAAACGATATAAACTAGAAAAATGCGGTTCTAACTAAAAATGGCATCGCCAAAAACGATTCCGTTGTCAAAACCTTCATAGGTATACTCAATTAGGCAACATTAACGAATTACTGTTAAGAATGTAGAATTCCCTTAGGAAATTGCCTACATTTAGGCGTATTCCTTGGTTCGAAGTGTTTTTAATTTTGAAAAACTCAAAAAGTAAATGACTTGTAAGCGTATAACCTTCATATTCGGCTTCAGGGGCCATGATTTAAGTAAGTAACGACATTTTCAATATTACCGAACGTTGTTTACATAGGTGATCAAAGTTACCCCATATCAGCTAGATTAAAAAGTTGCTCAAAACATTTTTTAAAACATGCTTAAATCTTTCAAAAAACAAAATACAGTATACAGTCACGAGCTATGCGTAGCAGTACTTGTATTAAAAATATAAAATTGGCAACTTTTGCATTTTCAAACGTAATATTTAAGATATATTAAAAAAATGATCAATGTTACCCCGGATTACGGTACATCAACATGCCTCAGCATCAGTTTCTTCCTAGGTTTTATTAATTACTCTAGTTATTATTTCAAAAAATTAATGCAAAGTATCAGCTTTTATATATTTTCCTCAAATCTCAATCAAAACACGGTTCTGCCACAATAACACATACTAATTTTGCCAGAGCTTTGATCAATTTGATTAAAATAATAGTGGCTCGTGGTTTCTGATGGGAACTGATTGAAGTGATTTGACCTCTAGAGTGGTAGCATGTGGACTATTAATTTGCAAATATGTTATTAAATACTCACTTGCCAGTGCCTAGTGCATTTCATTTACAATCACTTTTACCCCGGCCAAACGGGCTTCACCCATTAGCCACACTTTTAAATGATCGAATAAACTCAAATTACAATCAAACAAAGTCAACACCATGTGCGACCAGTCGGTTGGTTGGTAATTTTGCACCCTTGCGAATCAGTCCCACAAACATACTGTGAGGCAGAATCCTACTTTAGGTGGTCAAAACTTCTAGCGCTTTGCGAATGCGTTCTAGCAAATTAAGTCGAATTAGAAAACATCCAGTTCAAATTCAAGAAACATTGTTTTAAAACGTGAAAATATTTGACAGAACATATTGAATTACCATATTTTCAAAGTTATTTATTCTCAAACTTTTTGCTTACAAATTTCAGTATGTTTTCCTCACTAAATCAATTAATGATCATTGATAATTAAAAAAAAAAGAAGTAAATCCAAAATCTTAAAAAGTAAATACCGTCAAAAAAAGCTTTGATTCACCCAAGTTAATTTTACGAAGCATCAAACCTCATAGGACGCATCCCCAGAGCGCCAAAGGTTTTGGCCAACCAAAGAAGTGGGTTCCTGTCACATAGTGAACCACGGGGACGGGGACCGGGATCTGATTACGTGTAATTTGACCTGGAACATTACCCGGCAACATCGAATCGAACTTTCAGACTGGCTAACCGCAGCGATAAATCATTTTCGATCCGCTGAAGGACCATAATGGCTGCAATTGCGCGGATCGAGCAGAGATGGAAATTGCAATATCCAGCTCGGCACTGAATGGCACTGTATTTTCCATCGGGGCCAAAGCAAAATGTGGTTAGAATCCGGTGCTCAGGCGGGGTGCCGACTCGGTTGATTGTCCGAAGCCATCATACATTGTGGGATTTCGGTGTTTTATTACGTTGATGTTGTTACGTTGATGGCAAATAAACGTTGATTGGTAATTGGAAATGACTCAAGTTCGTTCGCGGGGTTTGACGAACGGTTAACCAAAAGTATAATGTGATCACATCTCTTATTTTTTTTAAACGTGTCACTATTTTCAGTATCAGATTCAGTTTCCTTAAAATATAGCTTTGAAATTATTTTAACATCTAATTCATCCCGCCAAGAAAAGAGTACCCACTCTCCGGCACCAACTTAAATGGTAATAATATGGGCAAACGTACAGACATTGTGGCGATGGCAGTCACTTGCTGCTCAAGTGCAACAGGTGAGGTGGAGGATGGCCCAAGATCGCAGTACAAAGTACCTTATAAAAATGCAGGTGTCTGCTGAGCAACTTGATGTTATACCGTTTTGACTCATATTCCGAACACTTAAGGCCAACAGTGACTTCAAATGCATCTGATAGGCATAAATTAGCTGCTATTTGTAAAAATTTCAATTTCTCCGCATGGTCTAACTGTTAGCCGTTGGGTGTGCCGATAAGATTGTTTGTTTTAACTTGTTAAGTACTGTTTTTACGTTAAAGTGTTGAACAACATTTTGATTCAAATGCCGAACACTGTGTTCATTCTGTCTCATATTCCGAACACCTTGATTCAAATTCCGAACAGCACGAATAAATCGTATTCAAATGAATAATTTCGCAAATAAATTTAACGGAGCTGGTTATACTGGTCTCGAACTTGAGAATCATAACTACTCTAGTGGTATAAAATAGATTGGAAGACGTTAAAGTTGCATTGCAATTGACTGATATTTCCTTGTCATTTGATGACATATTTCAGTGAAACATTTCAACCAAACCGCCATACAAAAATCTAGTGTTCGGAATATGAGTCTGTTCGGAATTTGAGACAAAACGGTAATTGAGTTTGCTGAGAGCCAGAACGATTCCTACAAGGACTTGAAACAACAAGTTTGATGAAATTGCGACAATCAGTCTTACAATTAGCTGCGAAGCAAGACAATGAGAGAGTCAAGGCACAACTTGACAAGGATGAAGCCTAAAAAGCCGCTAAGTCCAGCGATCCTCACGATGCTTCATTTACCGTTATTGTCAAACAAAAATAGCTTTCAAAACCTTAAGGTGATTATAGAATGAAGTCACACCTCAAATTTTCAAGAGCACAAGACTTGAGAACTAAAGAGCGCTCTGCGGTCAAAATGTATCCCATTGGTCACCACCAGCAAGCAAGCACTTTGATTGATTTTCAACGCGAACTGTTGTCAGATTCCCCAGTCTTGTGTACTTGAAAATTCAAAGTTTGGCTTCGTTTTATAATCACCTTAAAGGCCAGATGGTTTAGCTCTGTATCTATCCTACACCACGTCAAAAAATCCTTAAACGAAATTTTGAGTTACGCCCTTTAAAAGACGTTACCACCAAAAACGTTGATTTTTTATTAATTAACAATATATTCCAATACCGGAAGCCTGTTTGGAATGTTTTCAAATATATAAAATCAATCAATTTTATAAGAACCTACCATAAATAACTGGTTGGTAAATGGCTGGGGATGGACCCCTCTGTGCGGTCCTTTGCCTCCTGCCCAGCAACTCCTGTCCCTACCTCCTCGTGGTACTGGTCGGGTACGAGTAACCTCAGGAAAGATTGGGTAACTAACCCCGGTGGAAACTTTGGTCGCATGCTGACAGGGAAGGGGGGGCTTGCTTTTGCTTATGCTGGAGCGTCTGTACTCCATGTTAGGAGCGGCTCACAACAGCGTCTGTACCCCATGTCAGAGGCCGCTGATGATCTTCCGAGTGCCAGAGAAGGACTCTAAGCAAAACTGCACACTATATGGCCCTCCGAACATTTAGGGGGAATGGTCCTCCGGAAATCTAGGGAGTTGGTGTCAGGCCCTGCAAGCCAGCAGTATAAAATCAAACAAGAAATAATCAACGGCAGAATACGACGTAAAGTGACGTATAGGGACTAGCGATTGGAAGCTCAGAATGTGAAACTGTATTGACAATTCGATTGACAATTAGAACTACGGCAGTCGAAACTTCGGCGAAGTTCGGCATCGGCATTCTAATTTGATGCTTCGCCGACGCATAAGGATTGCCTTTGTCGGCGTAGCACTTCGATAGAATGCCGACGCTGAACTTCGGCGAACTTTTGTCGGTGATATTTCATTTCTCTTATGAACTTCGGTCTAAAGTTAAAAGGCTCAAAGGTCGGTTCTTCAACTTCAGCATAATAAACGTGCACAGGCCACGCTCCGGTAGCACTGATGATGATAAAGACACTTTTTACGCGCAGCTCGAACGCGAACTCGACAGCTACCCAAGCCACGACGTCAAAATCATCAGAGGAGATCTAAACGATCATGTTGGCCAAGAGGAGTTCAGACTGACTATTGGAAAGTTCAGCGCCCACCGGCTGACGAACGAATATGGCCATTCGTAGCACCTACTTCCAGCACAGACCTCCATACCGATACACCTGGAGATCACCAGAGCAGACAGAACCACAAATCGACCACGTTCTGATTGATGGACGTCACTTCTCCAACATTATCGACGTCAGGACCTATCGTGGCACTAACAATGACTCTGACCACTATCTGATGATGGTTAAACTGCGCCCAAAACTCTCCGTCGTTAACTACACACGGTACCGACGGCCACCCCGGTATGACCTAGAGCGGCTTGAGCAACCGAGAGTCGTAGCTGCGTACGTGAGGCGCCTCGAGGCTGCATTACCGGAGAGGGTGAGCTGGATGAAGCCCCTCTTGAGGACTGCTGGAGAACAGTGAAAGCAGCCATCAACAATGCAGCTGATAGCAACGTTGGGTACGTGGGACGGAGTCGACGGAACGATTGGTTCGACGAGGAATGTAGGCAGATTCTGGTGGAGAAGAATGCAGCGCGGGTGGTCATGCTGCAGCAAGGGACCCGGCAGAACGTGGAACGTTATGGGCAACAGCAGACCCGCTTTTTGGAGAAAAAACGTCGCCTGGAGGAGACGGAGTGCGAGGAGATGGAACAGCTTTGCTCGTCTCAAGAAACATGTAAGTTCTATCAGAAGCTCAACGCATCCCGCAACGGCTTCGTGTCGTGAGCCGAGATGCGCAGGGATAAGCATGGGAGTAATGCATACACTATTAGTAAACATACTCAAAACATTAACTAAAATCCGTGAGAGATTTTACTGGCCAAGAATGGCGAGTCAAATCAAACAGTTCTGTGCCAGCTGCCTTGTGTGCAAGGAATCCAAGGTACCGAATTTAAACGTACGGCCTCCTTGTGGAAAACCAAAGCTATGCAGTCGACCCTGGGAGGTCATTTCTATCGACTTTCTCGGACCTTACCCAAAAACAAAAAAGGGAAATGTATGGATCCTTGTAATTTGTGACTTCTTCTCGAAGTTCGTGCTTGTTCAGTGCATGAAAACGGCCACAACGCCCGGCGTGTGCACAGTAATGGAAAACTTGGTTTTCAATCTGTTCGGGGCACCGTCCGTGTGCATTACGGATAATGCAAAGGTATTTCAGGCCGAGATGTTCCGAAAACTTTTGGCCGATTATGGCGTAACGCAGTGGAACCTTGCAGTTTACCATCCGAGCCCAAATCCGGCGGAACGCGTAAATCGTGTTATCGTCACCGCTATCCGATGTGCACTAAACCGTCAAACAGATCACAGAAATTGGGACGAATCAGTGCACAAAATAGCGGCGGCGATTAGAACCAGTGTGCACGAGAGCACCGGTTTTACGCCGTATTTTGTCAATTTCGGCCGCAACATGATTAGCACTGGGACTGAATATGAACATCTGCGGGACTTTGAGTCAGAAAATGAATATGACCCTTCGCACAGACCTATAGAAGTTCGAAAATTGTACGACATTGTTCGGCAAAATCTACATTCTGCTTACCAACGGTATTCCAGACCTTATAACTTGAGAGCCAACTCGAAGCACACCTTTAGTCCAGGTGACCTCGTTTACAAACGAGACATGCACCTGTCGGACAAAGGTAAACACTTTGTGGGAAAATTTGGCACTAAATACAGTCGTGCGAAAATTCAGACAGCCTTAGGCACAAATACCTATGTCTTAGAAGATGAAAAAGGTCATCGAATCCCTGGAATATACCATGGGTCGTTCCTCAAAAAGGCTTGAAGGAAATCCGAGGACGAATAGGCACGATTTCCTCATAAGAAAACATAAGCTATGACTGCTATACGTTTACCGGGTATTGCATACACTAAGTCATGTTAAAGCCTTCTTAAATCTCAACTGTCTGATGCATGTTATTGGATTGCAGTCTGCGTGTGGTTATCAATATCATTATGTTGATAATGATAATCACGTAGTTAATTATGGATTAATCAGAACGCAAACATAGAAATGACAAATATTCCTCTCGAAGAATTAACAGACTATCGCATATTTTTCCCATACTTGCCTGAACTTCCCGTTCTAGTGGGACAACTATGCTGCACACAACAGCTGAGCTACACGATAAAAGCTTTCATTCAGGCACTTATCACTTACCGTTTTCTACATCAAAACTACCGATCAAGCACGACGGGCTTTATTATCACAATTCATTCCAATAAAACAGTTAGATACATAACGGCACAAGTTTAATAAAATGAATTACATCACAAAATTGAATCTTCCGGTTTATTTACCTTTTTGACAGCACTAGCTTTCCTGAGTGCATTAAGTTTAAGTCAAGGCTCCCAAAAACCAATTTGTCTTAGTGCAGAACAAATATTCTGATTTAGGAATATTTTAGCCAGTGAGAGTTTTGTGCACGGGTTCTTAAGATCAAAAGCGTTTATCAATGATTATATTGTTCGGAATAATCACCAATTGATCTTAAACCATCCCAGACAAGACCAGCAAGATTTAACTGGATGGAATCCATTTTCATTGTCGCCGTTTCGGATTGATAATTACAATATGCGTGGGAAATTCCAATTTATGATTGAGATGAGCATGAAATCATTCTGAAAATGGAATGGAGTAAAATATTGGATAGCCAATAATGAGGTCGTAATTGTGGCGGGTTGTTGTAAATCGAAAAATTTTATGTCATTCCACCAGTAAATTTTTATTGGCAGGAATTTCCCGCGATAGTAAGGAAATTTTCTGCCACGCAAAAAATGATTATTTTAATTTATTATCATGATGGTTTCAATATCAAAAAAAGGTTATGGTTTATAAACAAATTACTGGTTGATGTTTGTTCAATCATATGCTCTTAACATTGGTTCTATTCTGTGTATTAGGATATCGTAAAAGATTTAATACCGCTAGTTGAGCTCAATAAGGCTATACAAAGCTCTTATGAATGTTTTATAGCATACTACAAGGGTAGATGTATTCATACGATACAAAACTAAGAAGTTTAGAAACGGTTTTAAGGTATAGTCTTAACAACCTCCTGTAGTGTAAGCCTTTTCGGGCTTAACGGAGTTTTATCAAAGGTTTATTAAGGTTATTAAGACTAATAAGTTCTAAAATGAGTTTTAACGATATGGTGGTAACAACAGCTTGTAGTAAATGAAAAAACTAAAAATGTTACTTGGGTGGAAGGAAGGGGTACATTTACAAGAAAGGCAAGTTAGATTGTGAGTACTTTTCAGCAATCACCATCCTAAATACGGCCTACGAAGTATTATCCTAGATCATCTTCCATCGTTTGTCACCTGTAGTAAACGAGTTCGTTAGAAGTTATCAAGCCGGATTCGTTGACGGCCGAACGACAACGGACCAGATTTTTACTGTACGGCAAATCCCCCAAAAATGTCGTTAATACCAGGTCCCAACGAATACCGATTTCGATTTCAAGGCGGTATACGATAGTATTGACCGCGTAGAGCTGTGGAAAATCATGGACGAGAACAGCTTTCCCGGGAAGCTCACGAGACTGATAAGAGCGACGATGGAAGGCGTGCAAAATTGTGTGAAGGCTTCAGGCGAACACTCCAGTTCATTTGGATCCCACCGGGGGCTACGATAAGGTGATGGACTTTCGTGCCTGTTGTTCAATATTGCGCTAAAAGGTGTTTTGCGGAGAGCCGGGCTTAAAAGCCGGAGTACGATTTTTACGGGATCCAGTCAATTTTTTTGCTTCGTGGATGATATGGACATTGTCGGCTGAACATTTGAAAAGGTGGCAGACCTGTACAGACTGGTGAATGCGACCGAGACGAAGTATATGGTACCTGGTGGACCGAGCGTGACAGGGCTCGCCTAGGTAGCAGTGTTACGATGAACAGGGATACGTTCGAGGTGGTCGAAGAACTCGTCTACCTTGGATCCTTGCTGACGGCTGACAATAACGTTAGCCGTGAAATACGGAGGCGCATCATCAGTGGAAGTCGGGCCTACTATGGCCTCCACAAGAAGCTGCGGTCAAAAAAGATTCACACCCGCTCCAAAAGTATCATGTGCAAAACGCTCATAAGGCCAGTAGTCCTCTACGGGCATGAAACGTGGACGATGCTCGAGGAGTTCTTGCAAGCACTTGGAGTCTTCGAACGCCGGATGCTTAGGACGATCTTTGGCGGTGTGCAGGAAAACGGTGTGTGGCGGAGAGCTCGCCCAACTCTACGGCGAACCCAGCATCCAGAAGGTGGCGAAAGCTGGAAGGATACGATGGGCAGGGCATGTTGCAAGAATGCCGGATAGCAACCCGGCAAAGATGGTGTTCGCTTCAGATCCAGTCAGTACAAGAAGGCGATTTGGCGAGCACGGGGCAGAACCGAGGATAGAGAGATGCGGCCACGAACCGAGTATTGTGGCGTGAAATTGTAGATTCAGTGTTATCTGTTTACATGTTAACTATATAAATGAATGGAAATGATTTTGCTATATAAGATTTTGTGAGAATTGTATCAACAATTAAATAAGGTGCATGCGTAAGATTCTGTGCAATTTGTCAGAAGCTTGTTTAAGACGTATTCTGTTGCTTTGTTCATGAATCTGGGAATTTGTTTTTGACCATTTTGTATGAATCCTGTTTTGAATCCTTTCAGAATCCATCTAGGATTGTGTGAATGTCCTGTCCAGATATTGTGAGAGGTATGATCCATATTCAGTGTTTTATTTTGTCCAGGATACTGTTGAAGACTTTTTATGAATCATGCCCAAGATTTAAATAAAAATTTCTGTCAAAGATTCTTTGAGAATCCTGTCTAAGATTTTGTGAAAAATGTTCCAAATATTTTAAATAATTCTTCCCAGAATTGTGCACCCAAGATTTTGGGAGAGTCCTGCCTATAATTCTATGAGATTTTATTTGATACAACTTTTGTTAAAGCTTGATGGGAATTCAGCCAGAACAGCTCTAAAGGTTATTCAAATTTAAAAAAAGTTTTAAGAATTTTAAAATTGTTTCAAATTTAATAAAAAATCGAAGGAAATCATTGCTATTGGTATGTTCTAACATCAAATTGGTAGAACAATCAACGGATCAGATATTAGACAAGTCTTCAAATTTTTCGCAGGTCGCATAATATAGGGTCGCGGGCCTTACGTTGGACAGCCCTGATTTAGACCTTTCACCTGTATTTGCACGATTATTCTTATGCGTTCTTCCAATGGATCCCTCAGTTGCCATCATCAACCTGGTAAGTCTCACAAATTTTTGCCCAAATACTTTTGGACAATCAAGATTATATGAAGAAATGGAACAAAACTGTTTTTATCGGTGATAGACGTATAAAAAAGATCAGGATTTTCTTGATTAATAAACGAAAATTCCAATAACAATGAACAGAATGCACAGAAAGACATCATACTGACGGAATGTAGCAGATGCAAAAACGTGATTGTTTCAACAGTTAAAACCAAACAAACACAAGCACACATCATATGATAGGCATTAATAAGTAAATAAATAAACAGACCAAATGCGAGTAAATGAGTCAATAAAACAGAAAATACGGTCATTTTTAATTCATACGTCGCACTTTACGCAGCGTGGAGTTGAGTTATGTGCTTGAATAGTCACTACTCACTGAATGGTAGCTGAAAGTACAGCGGAAATAGAATCAGTAAAACAATAGCAGAAAGCTAGTGGAAAGTGGGATTTCCCTGGCGAACAACGGATACCTACATGGATCGATGCGATAATAGTCATATCACGCAAATACGTGCTTCCATCGTGGTTGGAAGTCCCGGGAGGAGAGGGACATGTCCTTATTACCTATGCTATATCATCAAACCGTATATGTAGCTACCGGGGAAAAATTGTTTTACGAGTGATTTTACCACCGGGTTATGGTTGAGATAATTATTTGATGAAAGCATTATGTCAGTTTGAATTCATGGCGGTACGGTCTGCGAATGATAACTTGGATTTATGATGCTTGCTGCTGACGGTAAGTATAATTTACGAATGCATAATGACATTCGCTCGGTAAGCTGAGCGGAAATGATGAAACTATTAATCGAAATCTCCTGTCGAGTGGAATGGTTTAATATTACGCATTATTTTTCATGATTGGAAAATATTACGTTTTGAGCAATGGGATCCGGACGGGTGCGGTAATTGATTGTCGAGTTGATTATAACTGAGTGGTCATTAAGTAACTCATTTGGGATTTGTTATTTGTGCAAAAAAAAATAAATAAAATGGCAGTAAAATCTGTTAACCTAAAAACATCGTTCAATATTTTAACGAGTAATTAAATATACATAATACTGACATGTTTTCAAAGAATTATATGAGCGAACTTTCATAGAAATGAGTAAGGTAATCAACTTCATTCTCGACATTTCATAGTAAATGTGAGGTAACTAATGTGAGCTACTATCCTTGCAAACATCCCAGTGATAAAGTAAGCGAACATTATGCTCTGACATGTAACGCTGTTCTCAGTTGCTGCAAATGTTTAACAGTTTACAGGGTGGTGTTTAGTAAGAAAAGTGGCATAGAAATGATTCCTGTGCAAAGTAAGGGCTGTCAGTAGTGGGTCAGTAATATAATCGGGAGGACTCGAACAATAAATTCCAACGGAGAAATTGTTGCCTAAGTAACAATGGTAGCTTAATAACATATTATCCAACTAAAATTAGCAGTATGAACATCATTTTAGCTGAATAAGCTTTTATTCAGCTACCTTTGTTACCAGACGTTGGTGCAGATGATGATTTCGTGGCAGCAAAAGGTTCGTTCAGACTCTATGGACCAACGCACGAGTTCACTAATTTGACTTTTGAGCGGTGCCAAATTCTCTAGTTTCCATGGTTACGTAAATAACACGGCACCGCTAAAACGTCAAATTAGTGAACTTGTGCATCGGTCCATGAAGCGTTGTAAATAAAAATATGTAACCTATTGTGAAGAACTAAACATAACTAAATCCACTACCTTCTATATGGTCGTTTGGCATAAAAATGGTTGAATTATAATTATTGGTACTAAGCTGTTAATATTTAAATAAGGTACTCCGGGGCAGGTGGGACATAAAAAAACAATAGTTCAAACAGATTGTTCAATATAATTAAAAAATGTCAATATTTTGCAAATCCAACAACACGATCACATTTTGGCAACATATTTGCTGGTGTGTGCATGAATTTGATCGAATAATTTCGAAATTGTGAAAACCATAGAAGAAAGATGGACAATGAGCCATTAGACGCAGTTAACTAGCTAAACGGGGCAAGTGGGACACATCCAGTTTCATGCGTCAAACCACATCAGTAAGTCATCCATTGCAGAAATAGCATTGATAAATCATAGGTCTTCAACTTCGAGTACGTATTTGATGTACATAAGGGATCAACCATAAAATACGTAACGTTTCAGAAAGAAAACTTAAATGTAAGGTTATGTCACATCGCATTTAATTTTAACTGAAAATTCCTCACTAAAACGTAAAGAGGTATAAAACAAGTTCAAAATATACCATTTATAAGTTTCACTGCGGAACACGTTTTTGTCTCAAGCACCAAAATACGGCTATTCACTCAATAAAGGATTGCTGAATCCATTGCCGTTTCCAGAAATATCATAGCATGTCTAGTTTTTAAGATATTGGCTGTTAAAAATGCGAAAAATGACTATTTTAGCCAACTTGCATGCAAGTTTGCCAGCTTTTATGGCAATTTATTTGCTTAATTTGCCATAGAATTCAAACTTTATCTTTATAACAATACTTATCGGCAAACTTTATAATACTTTCGATGCGGAAATTTTTTTTTATGGTTTTAAAAAGTATTGTATTTTTCCATATAAGAGAAACGAAGAATTTTATATGGAGACAGAAAACATGTCGAAATAATCGGTTTAATTTAAATTTAATCGCCCAATTTCAACCAAATTTATTCCAAAATGAAAGTTTAAGTGCAAAATAGCATGCTCAGTGGATTTGATCACAAAAATTTACGATACATTATACTTTGAATTTCATATAAACATCAATAAAATCAATGTTTTGTACAACTTTGGCTACCTGTAGCTAAAAATTGTGACGTGCTGGAACATTTCTGAAAATGGTATCAGATTCAGCAACCTCAAATCTACTCGAGCCTCATATGTTGATCCTTGAGACACGCAAAAATGTCATTTTTGTTAAGCAGTATTATCAATCAAAGTGCAGCACGTAAACTTTCAATAATTGACGAATTTTCAAATACTTTATTTTTATTTGTTATTACTGTTATGTATGGCGGAAAACCACTTGATGGGATGGACCTGTTTTCCGCAACTACTGAATTTGGTGAAAATATCAAATAAAGTTCAATAAAATAGTATAGTAATCGTTCTCATGACGTATTTTAAATTTTATCTCTGTCTTCGTTCAATTTTAAATTCATATTTCATAAATAAAAATTGAAAAAATAAACATTTGGAAAAAATAGTCAATTTTTCTCCCAATTCAACAATTACGTAATATAAGATTCTTTTTTTTTTTTTTTGATAAAAATCATTCGTTTGAATGTTTTAGTGCAACTCTCTAGGAAAATGTTTGAAACGTGTAGGGAAAGTTTTGGTTCTGGTGCTTGTTTCGATAGGTCCCACTTTCCCCGGGTATAAAGATATGTTGTGGTAATTCAGACTATAGAGATTTTCATATTAAATGAGAACGAAATACCTGTTTTTCGTAAGCAATTTGTAACAATACTTAAAATTGTAGCTTACCGATTGTAATTCGATTTATAGCACAATTATTTTTTGCGAGTCAATGCAGGACGTGTAACGTGTCACAATCTATCATGCAAGTTGAAAATGGTGCTGAGCTGACAACTGTTATATGGAGCACATGGTATTAAATATAACAATATTTTTTGTACTAAATACTTTTCTTTTCATTGTATCTTCAACTTTCTAGAAGAATACCCCTTTGAAAAACTTTTCCTAAACGAGCTATGACGGAATGTCCCACTTACCCCGGATTCTCGCTTGCCCCGCGGTATCTTGCACCTTATTTGGCCAAACGTACATTTGCCAAATGAGTGAGACTTTTTTTACACGTCTATATGATTAAACATTACACATGATATAACATATCATTGAAAAAATGATGTTGTGTAAATACGTTCTTTGAAAAGTACAGTTAACTCTCCTTTTTTCGATACTTCATATCTCAATACCGAGTAAGAGAACCGTAGTAAAAGTTGGTTTTCATGGCTATTCCGATGGTCCGCGATCCAAGGCAGTTGCTCTGATTTTGTGTTCAGTAACTCAATACCACCTTACCTAGATGGTCGCTTAAATATCTAGTTATGGAGAGTTAACTGTATAAACAATAAAAAAATCCAAAAATATCGGGAATCAGGTTTTTTGTCTAAATTTTGTGTCCGAAAGCCAAATTGTAAATGAAGCATATTTTGTGCTATTGTTCTTATTAAAAGAAATTTTACCGAAAGAAGACGGATTATTATTTTATTCATTTATTTGGTTCTACGTCAAAACCTTCATTCATCAACTTCATAAAACCTTGCAAACAATGTTTTGCCAGTTCACTCGGTTCATGGCCACTCTTCTCTTCATCCTCGACTGCGACCCTATCCCCACGCCTTCTTGATCCGACCGAATTCTAAGCGAACACCATCTGTAGAGGGCTGTTGTCCGGCATTCTTGCAAAATGCTCTGCCCAGCGTATCCTTCCAGCTTTAGCTACCTTCAGGATACTGGGTTAGCCGTAGAGTTGAGGGAGCTCGTGGTTCATCCTTCGCCGCCACACGCCGTTCTCCTGCACGCCGCTGAAGATCATCTTTAGCACTCGGCGTCCGAAAACTCTAAGAGCTTGCAAGTCCTCCTTGAGCATTGCCCACGTTTCATTCCCGTAGAGGACTACCGTTATTATGAGCATTTTGTACATCGTGCATTTGATGCGGGGTTGAATCTTTTTTGACCGCAGTTTCTTCTGGAACATCGTACGTACGATTTCCACAGAATGATGTGCCGACGAACTCTTACACCACCTCGAAGGTATCCCCGTCCTTCGTGACCCTGCTTCCTAGGCAATCCCTATCGCGCTCAGTTCCACCTACCAGCAGTACTTTGTTTTTGATGCATTCACCACCAGACTCTTGTTGCTTTGCGTTTCAGGCGGTCGAACACTTGCACTGCTTCAAATTGTCCGGTTCTCGTGAAAATAGTGCCTCGACTGATAATTCCGGCTCTCCGCATGACACCTTCAAGCGCAATATAGAACAACAGGCACGAAAGTCCATCGCCCTGTCGTAGTTCCCGCCGAGACTCGAACGAACTAGAGTGTTCATCCGAGATCTTCGCGCAGTTTTGCACACCGTCCATCGTTGCTCTAATCAATCTTGTGAGCTTTCCGGGAAAAATGTTCTCATCCATGATCTTCCATAGCTCTACACGGTCAATACTGACTATTAGTCGATGCAGACAAGCGGCCCATCTTGATGAATTCGGCTCCGATACCATCCTTGCCCGCGGCTTTGTTATTTTTAAACTGATGAATGGCATCCTTAACTACCCCCATCGTGGGAGCTGGTTGGTTTCCACTGTCCGCTGTGCTGACGTAGCCATCGCCTTCGCTGTCCTGATCATCTGTGCCTGTATTCTCTGCGCCTTTCAGGTGTTCATCGTAGTGCTGCTTCCACCTTTCGATCACCTCGCGGTCGTCCGTCAAGATGCTCCCATCCTTATCCCGGCACATTTCAGCTCGCGGCTTGTGGCAACCCACACTTCATTCTTCTCCTCTAAAACCTCCTGGCAATCCTCGTCGATCCAATCGTTTCTTGAGCTCCGTTCCACATATCCGAGGATGCTATCCTCAAGAGGAGCCCTATCGAGGTCACCCTCATCCGACAATGCTGCCTCAAGATGCTGCACGTACGCTTTGGCGACATCTGATTGTTTTAGTAGTGCTAGATTGTACCGAGGCGGGCGTCTGTACCGTACATCGTTATTGACGGATAGTTTTGGGCACAGTTTCACCATCACCAAGTAGTGGTCAGGATCAATGTGAGCGCCACAATAGGTTTTGACATCGGTAATGTCGGAGAAGTGCCGTTCATCGATTAAAACGTGGTCGATTTGCGATTCTGTCTACTGAGGTGATCCCCAGGTGTGACGATACGGGAGGCTGTGCTAGAAATAGATGTTGTTACAAATGGCCATATTCTTGGAGGTGGCGAAATCTATCAGTCGTAGGCCAAACTTAGCAGGTGGTAGAATTTTCTTTGGAAACATTTCAACAGCGCTGTAGAACTTTGTTCTACGTCAGGATTTTGATCGTTAACAGAAAACATCTTGTGCCATTTTACGGAGCTACCTGACAAGAGAAAGTTGCATGCAGAGCATGACCTACTAAATTAGCAACACATTGATTCAAAAAACTATAGAAGTAGTGCATTTGTTGTTGCGACAGATCAGTTTTTCCTTAGAAGGGGACATTTTATGCAGTATTAGACAAAACATTTGCACCTTTTTCGATTTTTCATACAAAATGATTAACTTTGGTAAGCTATATCTCAGTTATTCATTGGCCGAATTTGAATTTTTATAGCACACCAGACATAACTTGAATTTCAACAAAAGCGAAAGGCGAAAGCTGAAAACCTCTATAATAAAGATAAAAAAACATATATTTTTAAATGAGAAATTTTTGACGAAAAATTCAAAACAATAGGGTAACGACTGTTTATTTTGTTCTCAAACGCTAACAGTTGGCGCCAGCGGCAAAAATTACAGACAACAACCTTTCGAACATTCAGTTTCTCTTACCGACCACCGAGCGGCGACACTGATGTTTGTATGCCACTCACTGATCGCGCTACGCTGGATTCTCAAATTTCTCAAACTTCCAACACAAGCGCATGGAAGAATGGTAGTCGGAGAACTGTCAAAACGTATGGAAAATAATGAAAATCATAAATTGCTTGCAATTAGGAAACTGGATCAAAAAAGTAGTGATTAGAAATCAAGTGTAAATTGAATACAGAACTTTTTGTGTTTAGTTCATCTTCCGTGGTGCTTTCTTTGCTTCAGGATTTCGTTTTTACTACCATTGAAAAAGAGCCATCTATTGCCTTTTCAGTTTTGAATATCGCCCTATTCATCTGAAAATTTGAATGCTTTATACAAAAAAAGGCGTTCGTCACGTCTAAATCTACAATATTGCTGAAGATATTGTATTCAATTTACTTAGTTTTGTCAGTTAAAAGTTAAAGATTGTTGATGAAATTTGGTCTCAATTCAGAACAGAATTTCCAGCGCCCAAGTTTGTGAGGCCGAATGGGTCCTTAGGCCGAAACGTTCACAACTTAACAAAAGCCAAAAAAAAGTTTCCTGAATTCATTTTAGGCTATTCTTTCTTTGTCTTAGCTTGTTTTGCCTAATGACAGGATCGGCCTAACGTACTTTGGTCCAATTACCCAGCACCGTTTTAATAGTACGTGGATGATTTATTTACTGAACATAATCATTTGTTACGATAGGGGCCCAGATAGCCGTAGCGGTAAACGCGCAGCTATTCAGCATGACCATGCTGAGGGTCGTGGGTTCGAATCCCGCTGGTCGAGGATCTTTTCGTAAAGGAAATTTTCTCGATTCCCATGGCATAGAGTATCTTCGTTCCTGCCATGCGATATACACATGCAAAAATGGTCAATCGGCAAAGAAAGCTCTCAGTTAATAACTGTGGAAGTGCTCATAAGGACACTTATTTGAGAAGCAGGCTTTGTCCCAGTTGGGACGTAACGCCAGAAAGAAGAAGAAGAAGATGATGAAATTATAGCCCTGCAAACATCTACAAAAATCCCAAACAAAATTAGCTCAGAAGGGATTTGTTTCTTCAGCAACATCCTTCATTAAGGTTGAAAGAATAAGTTTTCACTATGGGATGATAAGTTTGCACCGTAAAACGGGGTACCTTTGATAACGCGGGTAACTTTGATAGTGCGTTACTCACCAAATACTAAACGAAATATCACAATATCTGTTAAGCAAAACGAATGCATAAGTAAAGTATATTAGTATGACACTTCATAGTAAAGCTGTTTTCTTTTGAATCGAGAACATTTGATCATATACGAATATTAAAATTGGCACGATTTTAGCATTTTCGAAACGCTTACAAACAATCTGTTCTACGATCATTATTTGATGTAGTTTTGAATAGTTTTAATCTCATATGAAGCTAAATAATAACAAACAAACTCATGAATATCGCTTCTCCTATCCATCAGATTGAATAGTTCTCTTCAGCAATTTTCTTCAGTATTATTTGAACAATGAATCTTCACTAAGGGATAATAAGTTTATACTTATGTTTCAGTAATAACGTGTTCGGAACATTTTTTTTAATTTCTCCATAGTAATTTCCAAATGAACCTACTTTTTTTTTGGGCCACCATTAAATCACCACCTAGAGTAGTGTGTGATCCTTTGACCGTGACGCTTGCTCCTGCGGGGGCGGGTGAAGCGGTCAGACAGGATCAATCTTGTTACGCGCGCAGTGCAGTGGGGGGAAGAAAAGTGGCGTGATCCGCGAGATAATTTAGTAGTGTGTGATCCTTTGACCGTGACGCTTGCTCCTGCGGGGGCGGATGAAGCGGTCGGACAGGATCAATCTTGTTACGCGCGCAGTGCAGTGGGGGGAAGAAAAGTGGCGTGATCCGCGAGATAATTTAGTAGTGTGTGATCCTTTGACCGTGACGCTTGCTCCTGCGGGGGCGGGTGAAGCGGTCAGACAGGATCAATCTGGTTACGCGCGCAGTGCAGTGGGGGGAAGAAAAGTGGCGTGATCCGCGAGATAATTTAGTAGTGTGTGATCCTTTGACCGTGACGCTTGCTCCTGCGGGGGCGGGTGAAGCGGTCAGACAGGATCAATCTTGTTACGCGCGCAGTGCAGTGGGGGGAAGAAAAGTGGCGTGATCCGCGAGATAATTTAGTAGTGTGTGATCCTTTGACCGTGACGCTTGCTCCTGCGGGGGCGGATGAAGCGGTCGGACAGGATCAATCTTGTTACGCGTGCAGTGCAGTGGGGGGAAGAAAAGTGGCGTGATCCGCGAGATAATTTAGTAGTGTGTGATCCTTTGACCGTGACGCTTGCTCCTGCGGGGGCGGGTGAAGCGGTCAGACAGGATCAATCTTGTTACGCGCGCAGTGCAGTGGGGGGAAGAAAAGTGGCGTGATCCGCGAGATAATTTAGTAGTGTGTGATCCTTTGACCGTGACGCTTGCTCCTGCGGGGGCGGATGAAGCGGTCGGACAGGATCAATCTTGTTACGCGCGCAGTGCAGTGGGGGGAAGAAAAGTGGCGTGATCCGCGAGATAATTTAGTAGTGTGTGATCCTTTGACCGTGACGCTTGCTCCTGCGGGGGCGGGTGAAGCGGTCAGACAGGATCAATCTTGTTACGCGCGCAGTGCAGTGGGGGGAAGAAAAGTGGCGTGATCCGCGAGATAATTTAGTAGTGTGTGATCCTTTGACCGTGACGCTTGCTCCTGCGGGGGCGGATGAAGCGGTCGGACAGGATCAATCTTGTTACGCGCGCAGTGCAGTGGGGGGAAGAAAAGTGGCGTGATCCGCGAGATAATTTAGTAGTGTGTGATCCTTTGACCGTGACGCTTGCTCCTGCGGGGGCGGATGAAGCGGTCGGACAGGATCAATCTTGTTACGCGCGCAGTGCAGTGGGGGGAAGAAAAGTGGCGTGATCCGCGAGATAATTTAGTAGTGTGTGATCCTTTGACCGTGACGCTTGCTCCTGCGGGGGCGGGTGAAGCGGTCAGACAGGATCAATCTGGTTACGCGCGCAGTGCAGTGGGGGGAAGATAAGTGGCGTGATCCGCGAGATAATTTAGTAGTGTGTGATCCTTTGACCGTGACGCTTGCTCCTGCGGGGGCGGATGAAGCGGTCGGACAGGATCAATCTTGTTACGCGCGCAGTGCAGTGGGGGGAAGAAAAGTGGCGTGATCCGCGAGATAATTTAGTAGTGTGTGATCCTTTGACCGTGACGCTTGCTCCTGCGGGGGCGGGTGAAGCGGTCAGACAGGATCAATCTTGTTACGCGCGCAGTGCAGTGGGGGGAAGAAAAGTGGCGTGATCCGCGAGATAATTTAGTAGTGTGTGATCCTTTGACCGTGACGCTTGCTCCTGCGGGGGCGGGTGAAGCGGTCAGACAGGATCAATCTTGTTACGCGCGCAGTGCAGTGGGGGGAAGAAAAGTGGCGTGATCCGCGAGATAATTTAGTAGTGTGTGATCCTTTGACCGTGACGCTTGCTCCTGCGGGGGCGGGTGAAGCGGTCAGACAGGATCAATCTTGTTACGCGCGCAGTGCAGTGGGGGGAAGAAAAGTGGCGTGATCCGCGAGATAATTTAGTAGTGTGTGATCCTTTGACCGTGACGCTTGCTCCTGCGGGGGCGGGTGAAGCGGTCAGACAGGATCAATCTTGTTACGCGCGCAGTGCAGTGGGGGGAAGAAAAGTGGCGTGATCCGCGAGATAATTTAGTAGTGTGTGATCCTTTGACCGTGACGCTTGCTCCTGCGGGGGCGGGTGAAGCGGTCAGACAGGATCAATCTTGTTACGCGCGCAGTGCAGTGGGGGAAGAAAAGTGGCGTGATCCGCGAGATAATTTAGTAGTGTGTGATCCTTTGACCGTGACGCTTGCTCCTGCGGGGGCGGGTGAAGCAAACATGTTATGCGCGCAGTGCAGTGAAAAAGTGTATAGTATTTGGCGGTAAGCTCAGTGTGGCGACGGAAAAAAAGAGCATTACATCCAGGTAAAATCGTTCATTATTATTATTTACTCACCTATTACCATTTGAAACGAAATACGTGCCAGGGTCGAAAATTTAATTTTCGATTCGGGAAGTGTAAAAACATTTCATATATCCATTTGATATCTGGGTGTTTTTATGCGGGGCTTACTGTATATGAAAATGACCTCAGAATGTGTGTGTATTTACTGCCATTCTTGAAATGGGTCGTTGGAATTTCAGTAGAGCTATCACCTTTCATCTCCCGGGTTAAAATTGTCTGCAGATATAAAGATATCGAAGGGTATCAAATATACATGCATACAATTTTCTTCCATAAAAGCACTGCCGGTCAGTGGGAGATGGATTGTATACACACACACACACACCATTAAATCACCACCTAGAAAAAAATTTCACTGGTAGCTTTAAGGTATGGATGGTAAGGTAGATATGGGAGATATGATTTTAAAACTTTATTTAATTTTGAACTGCCCAAATGCACAAAAAGGTCTTTTTTTGTGGATTTCCAGACCCCTCTCAACCTCGTGTTTTTTAATCCATACATTTTTTACGATCTTTGGACAAACACCCCCCTAATTGACTAATTGACTACGTGGTTTCACGATGGCTTCTTACAACTGTGTGTTTTGCCAAATGAAAAACTTTTCTGTGTGACATAACGCTGAGTAGCTTTGCCTGATTCTCGTTCACGTGTCTGTCACTTTTTCCATCATTATGTAAACATACATTTTTATGCTACTTCAACCAGCAGTTTTCCGGTACCTATAGGTCTACATTTTTTCTCTGTACCGGTATTTCAATGGCAAGCTCTGCCGTTGCTTGAAACTGGCACATCGTTTTATTGGAGACGATGATTATCTTCTGCGCCTACACGGAAAAAGTATTCCCAAAGCAAAAAAATGTTTGCCTTTCCGAGGGTGCAATCTCTTCAGCTAATACTCTTCAATCCGACGAAATTTGAAATCGTTTATTTCCCTCACGATCGCAATTTCACCAGCAACCTTGAACGAAATGCAAAGAAAGAGCAGACCAATGTTCTCCATCCACCAGGTATAGGCAGTATGATTCCATTTAGAAAGTTTTTCCATACCGACCGAATGTTGCAGCCTCAGCGTGTCTTTTTCACTACCCACCCACGCAATCCGTGGCCGAATGAAGTCGGAAAATCTTCCCTCAAAGTTCCTCGATATTTCTTTTCCGTTTTGCTGTGTGCCTTCGCTGATCCTTAAAAATGAGCAATTTAATGATTTCACGAGGCTGTTCGCCGGTGTTTGCTCCACTTCATTCTCGAAAACAGGTAGCTCCCGGACCAGGATGTTGCTTATGCTACCACTGAGAAGAAGTTTCCATCTATGTGGACAGAGGGTGGTGGTATATGATGTTGAAGCGACTCACAGTGCGTTGAATGTATGGAGATACGGGACAAAAATCAAAACTGGAAGATCAAGCCATTTAAGCACCTTGGTATGGAAGGGAAAGTTGTTTCTGGTCAAATGAGCTACAATTTGCATAAATGACATATGATATATGCATAATCGCAAAACTGTCCTAAGCGCCAATTTAATTATTTTCCAAGAAAAAACTCGTAATTTGTTCTTTAAGGTGAAGATTAATCGAAGCCAAACCTCAAATTTTCAAGAGCACAAATCTGGAAAACCAGTCAACCGATTAAGTTGAAAACCTAATCGATTGGTCACTGGCTGGTAGTGACCAATCGATTAAGTTTTCAGCTCAAACGGGTGTTCGGTTCTTCAGATTTGTGCTCTTGAAAATTTGAGGTTTGACATCGATTCATCTTCACCTTAATTGTTCATAATAACGCAACAAGTTACTTGCAAATTCGTCTCTTCTCACTCGTAGCTGCAAAAGTGACTTATACGGATTTATGCAAAAAAAATCGCATTTATTTTATACTAGTGGGCCCGGCAAACTTCGTCTTGCCATCAAGTAGGCTTTTGAAAAACGCTATGGATCGTCCCATACAAAATAACATTTCCGTTCAGGCTCGTTTTTCCCGACTTTCCCGGTGAATATCTTGGGATTTTTATACACACAAACACATCGGAACACTTGACGAACAAAACGTAAAAATAATCATTCAAATCGGTTGACCCGTTCGGAAGCCATTTCGTGACATACAAACACCACTCCATTTTTATTTATATAGATTTGTCAGTTTTTAATATAAAATTAGAATAAAATCGTGAACACTAAACTTAAAATATATTATTTGAAGCATTAACGTGCTCTGGTGTTATGTCTGGTTGAGCCGAGATCACATAGCGTTGCAATTTTTTCCGATTTTTTATCACAAGCAACTCATTTTCATACTTGTGTTGGTTAAGGAGTATACCTAAAATAGTCAAAAATCTAGAAGAGTTGCATGGAGTTGCAGCTTTATCTTTCAGACCTCTTACAAGACACTCTAAGAAACATGTCTGTAAGTGATTTAGGGTGGAACTCGGTGGAAATTTTGTGAATCAATAATCAAAGTTACATGTTAGTATTTCATAGGTATGATTTCATAACCAACTCATCGTGCCGATTTCTCATATTCAAAGTTAAAATTGGTGTGCTTATCCCATCAAGTTTACTTTACCAACTTTTAGTCATGTTCTCTTTTAGATTTTGATTGAACAGATTGGTTTCAGCATTCTCCGTACTTGGTTGAAAGGAATGCCGAAAACATGCCAATAAAATTTAATTTTCTACTACTCCGACATCTGTCACTTTCGACGCTTGTTGTAGTAGTTTTAGTGCTTGCTATATCTTAGCAATACTTGTTTCAATAGTGGATGCTATCTATAAGCACTTGTGGATACTTATTATTGCGGAATAAAATAACTTGAAATTTGATTTTCGTCGATGGTGCAACGCACTGTGCGACTGCTGGATCTTGGCATCCGCCAGGAACATATTTATATGCAAATTAAATAATAATGATACGGATAATAAAGATAATTTACAAAAGTTTATTTTAAGCGTTACGATGTATATGCATAATTTAGTAGCTACTTTATTTTTTTTTGCTTTGTATTTGTTGAGGCAAGTGTTATCTTCCTGGATATAGGTTACCTCAAGGAAACTGATGAACTGAGACTGAATGGCACTGATATAAGGAGAAAATCCCATTAGGGGAAGTGGTGGTAAAATGAACAGGGGTTTAGCTCGGAAGACTTGAGGTTTTTCAATGAGGTGAAAATCGTTATGATATGAGGTCAAATCTGTTATCTTTAGAATTCTTTTTGAATGGGTTACAATCATGAATGGATATATTTTCGGTAAGGCAATAAACATTTTCAGAAATATTTGTTTCGCTCACGTTTTTTGCATGATGTTCATTTTACCACCAATAGCTGTTCGTTTTACCCACATAGTGCAGCTAAAATGAACATTAACATCGTTTTTTGCTAGCGACAAAAATATGTGAAAATTCAGCTATTTTAGTCTGATTTCGTTTCGCTGCTACAGTCGCCTCTCCACATCTCGATATCGAAGGGACCATCGAGATGGGGAGAGATCGGGACAAAGAACTAATTTTTGATGAATACTAGATTGAAAAACACTCCGTTGCCAAGAAAGTAATACACAAACAGACGTCATTTAGCGCTCCTGATTTGTTTTAAATCCCAAAACTTTGGTCTAGTAACCTTCGATATTGGTCATATCGGCATACGGAGAGAAAATTGAGAACGAAAAATCAATAGAAACACATCGAGAGATGGAGATATTTGTATATTTGTATATTATCCATCTGACTTTTGTCTACATGAATTGAAACTAAATCCTATATTAAGTCCGAGCTCCTCACACGCGAAACGAATTGGTTGGACGAACCATCGAAGTCATAGAGATCTTCAAACATAGAAAATAAACGGATCATCGACGTAAAAGGCTCGTTACTTCCAAAAGCAGTACGATGAAATCTTTGCTGCAGAAGGGCGCCGCCACGTAGAACCCTTGGAGCGACACGGAAATTCAGCATCGAGAGCAATCGGGAGCAGTCAACTTCGCCGTTCATGAGTTTGGCTATAAAAGCAACTTGTTGGGTTTTGCGTCGACGATCCAGCGTATCCAAATCAAGCAGCCTACAGCGATCCGGATATGGCGGCAGATTCAGCGGATCACGCCAAGGAAGGTTCCGCAGTGCTAGTCGCATAAACTTCCGTTACACGCTTTCTAACCTCAAGCTCCACGATAGTTGATAAGGGGTCCACACTACAGCGGCACTCTCTAAAATAGGTCGTATGAGTGAGCAATAAAGAGCTTTCAGACAATGCGGATCAGTGAAATCCCGGGAGATTTTTGCTATAAATCCCAGCTGACGGTTAGCTTTCGCAATTACATTGGATCGATGCAGATTAAACGTGAGCTTGTGGTCCAGCAAGACTCCCAAATCGCAAAAACTATCAGCTCTCTTAAGAACGACGTCATTTACAACATAATTGTGCATAATCGGTCGAGTTATTCGATAGAACGACACAACTATACATTTGGGTACACTCAGCGTCATACGGTTCCGTCTACACCAATCAACAAACATATCCAACAAGGCTTGTAGACGAACGCAGTCTTCCACTGTGCGTACGACAAAGTACAACTTAAGATCATCAGCATATGCAAGCCTGCAACCATGCCCTAGAAGCAGCATCACGTCGTTGAAAAATAAAAGAAACATTAGTGGACCCAGGTTACTGCCCTGCGGCACTCCAGACATACTTGTAAAGCTCGACGATATACAGGAATCAACCTTGACTCGCAGCGTTCTTCCGGTTAAATAGGAGAGTAACCATGATGATAGTTGATTCGACGCGCCAAGTTTGGATATTTTCGCCAGCAGAATGTCGTGGTTAATTGTATCGAACGCTGCTTTAAGGTCAGTATAAATCACGTCGACTTGAGCACCATTTTCCAATTGTTCAAAGCAGGTCGTTGAAAAGTCAAGCAGATTCGTCGTCACTGAGCGTCCAGGCATGAAGCCATGCTGATCAATGGAAATATAGCCTTTGGCTTGCGCCAATATAACATCGCTCACGATCATCTCGAACAACTTCGATGCAGCAGAAAGGCTAGTGATACCTCTATAGTTAATTACATTCCGTTTCTCGCCTTTTTTATGTACTGGAACCAGGAATGACTGTTTCCAAATCGCGGGGAAAGCCGAATCAACAAAAGATTGATTGAAAATCCGGCATAGTGGCTCAGCCAAAGCACTCATGCATCGACAATATACGGCTGAAGGAATACCGTCCGGACCAGGTGAAAATGTGCATTTCAATTTTTTGGCAGCTTGCGAGACCATGGCAGGCGTAATTTGGAAAATATCCAGATCTAAAAGGTCCCTAGGGACATCTGATACAGCAGAATCCACCTCAGATGGGGATGCGGGTTTCGCATCGAATACAGATGAGAAGTGGGCGGCAAAAAGTTCACATTTCTCCAAAGGTGACGAGGAAACGGAATCGTTCAGGAAAACACTCATCGGTATGGTCGAGCTTTTCCTTTTGGAATTCACGTAGTTCCAAAACTGTTTTGGATTTCGCTGAAGGTTTGATTGTACTCGCAACACATATGACTTGTAAAGAGACGAATTGAGTTCCCGATACTCATCACAGGCGCGATGAAAACTGCGTATATTTTCAAGCGATCGGTGGCGACGGAGTCTACGTTGAAGAGCATTGCGACGTCGTTTCAGGTTTCTCAAAAGTGGAGTGCCCCATACCGGAGAGACCGCCGGGCGTCGAGTAGGAACATTTGTGTTCAACCAATTCGCTATGACGGAGCAAAATGTTTCAGCCATATTGTCGGCCGTCAACCCGTCCAGAAGAACATGCCAAACAGTTTCGGACAGGAAAAGCGAGAGAGCCTCAAAATCGATCTTCGTAAAATCCAATTCCCCAGTTGCATTGCTGACGATGGGCACATTATTGACTCCATTAGGTAGCATTAGGTCAAGCTCCAATGGAGGATGATGCTGATCAGTTGGTAAAAGCGGTGCGACGGAACATGTAATTTCGGGTGATAATTCCAAAGAGGTGAAAACCAAATCTAGAGTCCGATTCAGGTGGTTGTGCTCGATGTTCATCTGATGAAGATTGCAGAAATCCATGCCATCAATTAGCGATGAACTAGCCGCTGATATAGATCCACTATTAGTGGGACGAATCTCATCGCCACACCGCTTCCAGCATAATTCAGGCTGATTGTAGTCGCCAAAAACCAGTAGATAGTCATTAACACTGCTTAAGTTTCGTAGTTCACGAACCGATTCAATGTGCTCATCCATAACGTTGACATCCTTGCTTTTGTCTGGTGGAATGTAAATTGCGCACAGGAGTATCCGTTGGTTGCCTACCAGTACAGACACGCAAACCTGTTCAAGCGATTCACCAGTGGTAATGCTGATGCTGGAGCTGGTAAAACGGCGATGAACGGCAATAAGAACTCCACCAAAGCTCGATTTGGTACTATTCTTGGCATTTCGATCACAGCGAAACACATTAAAATTATCTCCAAAAAGCTGTACAGAGTTGATAGCTGCGTCAAGTCCTGTTTCGATCAGAATGATTACGTCATAATTGCAGTCAATGGCGTTACAGTACAGTGCATCGATTTTAGTGCGCAGCCCACGCACGTTCTGGTAATATATCCACATGGAGCGATAGTCGTCGGTTGGAATCTGCAATGGGGAAACAGCATCACGAGTGGAATCAATTGGAACGTCATTGCGATACTCGCCTCTGGTGGAAACCCTAGGGTTTCCACCATCCGTATGATAAAGCGTAGAATAGTTGAAATTAATGGAGTTAACCCTAGAGTCTCCACCGTCCAGATGAGAAAGCATCAAACGTTTGTCAAATCTGCATTGGGTTGACCTGTGTTGCTCGTCGTAACTCGGTTTTTTGATTGGTCGATAAATTCCCGGAATAGTATTCCACTAGGCCAGGTGGAGGCATTGAGTGCGAGATCCTTTAATGATGGGTCCAGGCCAACTTTGAACGATACAAATGTCAACCTGGCGACTTCTGCACCCTTGGGAACTAAACGCACCACATCAGCAGGAGTAGTCAGCTGCAGACATCGGGATGCAATTTTTTGTACGTCGTCCTCAGTCACTTGCGGGTGAAAACCGGAAAGATACAACCAAAACTTCGGTGGCAAAATTACCGGTGTCAGGCGATCCACGGACAGATCGCTGAGATCAATGTCGTAGTAATCGGTAGGTTGTCATTACCACGACGACGTTTGAGTCCAAGTCGCGGCCAGCCGCCAACATCCTGCAAGCGAACCGGAGGACGGTCTGCATTCACGTTTTTGGTGATGTAGCAATCAACTTTTTCGTTCAAGGTTTCGACCAGTTTGGACAATTGTTGAACCTGAGTTTGCAAGCCAGGCGACGAAGAGGTGACCGGTGCACGGATATCGGCAATGTACGATTTCACACTTCTACCGTTCAGTTCATCACGACAAATCTGGCACACAAACATTGCCTTGCCTTGAGAGAACAGATCTCTGCTGGGGCGACTGAGGTTGAATCCACAACACTGCTGTCCGATGTGGAAATAAACATCACAGAAACCACATCGCAAAGGCTCGATTTCATTCACCTCCAGCTGGCAAGCTCCGCATTGTTTTTTCTCCATACTTGTGTGTAGCAGTAGCAGTCGCTGATGGATGTAAACTCGAACTCGGAGATGCAGTAGAAATTATAATTGATCTAACGGCGTTTAAAGTAACGTTTTTGGGTAAACTTCACGATTCACCGACGAAATAACACATAAGCAATAAAATAGCAACAGTAAAATAAATACGAACGAAAATTTACAACAAATTAAAACGATGTTTGATAGCTTAGCTGAGAAGCGTCTGACTGTCGTAAACAAAACAACTATGAGATATCGAGATAAGGAGGATATCGAGATACGGAGAGTGAAAATGTATGTAGACTGAAGGGACTTATGAAATCATCGACATAGAGAGAGATATCGAGATGTAGGACATCGAGATGTGGAGAGTCGACTGTATATATAACATCCCTTTTTTTTGATGTTGTGCGATAGAACTATACAAATTCCTCGTTTTTATATCAGAAACAAGATGATTTGCTTAAGGTGTTCATTTTACCACCCTTTCCCCTATTGCATATCATGAATTTTCTGCAGGTTTCAAATAGAGTAGTCTAAAGCCACATTGCATTGTTATAATATTTCATTCATGTGTTATAACAATGCAATGTGGCTTTAGGCTTCATTTTTTATATTATTTTTATCGAAGTAAGCGGCGAACAGCAACAAATAGCCGGTCAACGTACAGCTAAGTCATGCTGAGGTTTTTTTCGAGTTAATTGTTTTTTTTTCATCTATTCTGAACAAAGAGCATCTTCGCATGTTACACATAATGAAATGTGCCAAGACAGGTGATCATGGAAGATATCTTCTCATTTTAAACTGCAAGAAAACTCCAGCATGCCAACGACAATCAAGGCAGACTTGATGAAAAACGCTAGTTTTTTTTTGTTGTGTACCTTCGATCGTTCTGGACATACATGGAAAAAGGGTCAAAGTTTTCAATGCATTTAATTTTCGTTTCTATCGGAAAAAGTGTAATTATGCGTACCGTAAAACGGGGTAACTTTGATGGTTTTTTCCAAGAAAACTTGAATATTTATGCATGCTGTTTCAAAGAATAATAATTTATATTTTTAAAACAAGTACTGCCATCCTAGCTATCGATTGCAGTTCATAGATTTCCAAAACATTTATTATGAATGGATATATATTTTTTTCATATAATCGAAAGTTGGTTTTCTGTTTTGGGGTAACTTTGATAATGGAGTATAAATCGAACAAAATTGAATGAATAACGAACATTTGTAGGGCATTGCATACCTCTAGGCGTTTAACGTTATATGGAAATTTCTGACTTAGATTACAAAAATGGTCCCAGTTTGTGAAAATGCTATTCACTAAGAGATTTGAGACCGTATTCAAGTTCTATGATAACTAGGCTGTCAAAGATAAGTGGCAAACTATTCAAAACTACATCAAATAGTGATCGTAGAACAGATTGTTTGTAAGCGTTTCGAAAATGCTAAAATTGTGTCAATTTTTAATATTCGTATAAAAAGCCTCAAATGCACTTGATTCCAATGAAAACAGCTTTGACATGAAGTGTCATACCAATACTCTTTACTTTTGCATTTTTTTTTTTTTTGCTTAACTGATTTACAGACACTTCGTTATTTCGTTTAATATATTGTGGGCATCGCACTATCAAAGTTACCCGCATTATCAAAGTTACCCCGTTTTACGGTATTTGAATACTTCATATTCAATCAGAATAAAAGATGCTATCGTGACAATACTTTTGAATAGGCATGAATAGCTTTTCAATCGATGTTTTGTCACATTCGATAAAATGTAAAATAAGTTTTGATCAATTAAGCGCTTTTATCTTGTTTGTCCATTGTTTAAGATCTGGGCTCACAGTGACAGTCCATGACAGCAGAATCTTGGCTCACTATGACGTACATAAATTTCGTATCGGTTTCTCCCTCCCAGGTGACGGCCATTAGTACTCCTAACTTGTTGAATGGGTTCAAAATAGCATGAACCAAGTTTTGTTAGAAAAAAATCATAGTTTTTCATATCTTTCGGTTTTTGCATTTCGGTAGGTTTTCAATTGTTTTCTACTTTAAATCAAAAACGTATATGGTAAATGAGATTTCAAATGGTTTTGCTATGGCTGAAGAGCTCATTGATTAAAACTTGGCAACAGTTTGGAAAGAACTTTAAATTATTCTTAAACATAAGTATATTTAAGTACAATCTTCAATCTGATGCTAAATTTTTAATTCAAATAAAATGAATACAGTGAAACCTCCATGAGTCGATATTGAAGGGACCATCGACTCATGGAAATATCGAGTCATGGAACAGCAATCCTTTGGAAAGCTGTTTGAAGGGACCATCATAGTAACCATGAAATTTTGTTTCCAGTATGGTTCCATGAGTCGATATCGAGTCATGGAACATCGACTCATGGAGGGATCACTGTAAATAAATCACCACCGCCCTAGCAAGAAAAATTGATCTTTGACACCGCATTTCTTGTGAAAAATCTTACCGCGTTTGGTGTTCCCGCATTTGATATTTGCATTTCAAACGCACACAGTAACACTAATGAATTACACGCAAAGATTATTCAATGTCAATGATTTCTGCCATGCAATGGAAAGTTTTCTATGGCGAATACTTTATGCTTTTAGGTTATGTTTATCGGAAAGTATTTTTTTATCTTACAAATCCAATTCACCAGTAATATTATTAACTGTAAAGATAAACGAAATGTTACATAAGTCGAACAAAATGTAAATGGTTATATTTAATTTTATCAAATTATGATGACAGTTTTGCCTAGCACAGATCATCAAGATAAGATAAATACATGTAACGTTTGGAATGATACTAATAAACCTTTGAAACAATTGCATACAGAATTTTATTTCTCATCAACTCGGTCAAATTAGCCCAAAATCGAAAACACCGAAGCTCAAACTTGAAATTACCTCTTTCAACAGAGAAACGAAACATATTGATTCTGCTCAACCTCAACAACCCCTACCCCATTTTTCTCAATCAGTTTTCGGAGGACAAGTTCACCATTTCGCCACTCAACCGGAGCAAATTTTACGAGAAACACTTTTCTGTTGTTGCGTAAACTTCATCGGACCACGACGACCAAACACAAACTCTCCTGCCTGCTTCACGTTCTGATGCTAAAACGGTTGACCGTTGACGGCTGCTGGCTGCTGTCGTTGCCATCGGATACGGTCTATTTCCAGTAAAAGCCCCAGTAGCTGGGCCTGTGTTCCAAAGGGATCAACGCAGTTGACGGATACTCAGGCGGTGCCCGTGGTCAAAAGTGCCGTTCCTTTTTTTCGGGCGCAGGCGGTGCTATTCTTAGAGGCGTCAATTTCCCATCACGCACTCACCGTATCCTATCGGGATGGTGACAAGAGTGAGTGGTTGCTGTGAAGTAGGATTTTTCAACGAAGCATGAAGTGAGAGGTTGATGTTTCTTCATTACTTAACGGTTTTGGAACTGTGTCCATAACGGAAGTTTCAATAGGTACCACAGTGGCCTCATTTTATTGATTTTTTTTATGCTGGCTCTAATAATTGGCCATTGGAGACAAAAATATTTTTTTATTTCTCTGAACAGAATGATAGTCCTCATCAACGAAGCCTGCGTGTCATCTGTAGTATAATGCAAACAAGTTTGAATTTTTTTTTCATACTTGCAAAAATGGAAGATTTCTCCCAATGCTTCCAAAACTCAGCTTATAATATTGCCACATAAACAAAAAGCATTTCATTTGAAACCTTCAAGTGGACATGTTGTCACGATGAAACGGCTTCCAATAAATTGGTTAGATGAAGCAAAGTATTTAGGGCTCATGTTAGAAAAAAATTGAACTTTTAAAAATCACACTGTGGGCATTCAAGCGAAATGTTAGAAATATGAAAAATGTCTTTATCCACTGATTAATAGAAAATCAATACTTAAGAACAGGCTTTTGATCTTCAAACAAATTTTCAGGCCAGCAATGTAGTATGCTATACCAATATGGACTAGCTGTAGTAAGACCTGGAAGAAAACTCTGCAGAGGATTAAAAAAATGGGAAATGATTCTGAAGCTAGTACAGTAATAATGATTTACATAGAAAATCCAATGTTGAACATTGGAACAAATGTCGAATAAAATTATTAATAATTTTAGACAAAATCGTTGCATTGCGGCATTACCTATTATTGCGGTACATGAATTAAACCCTTATTATTAATCGAAAACTCTATCTATAGATATTATTGATGACGATGAAAGCTTATTATATTCCCAAGCTGAATGTATAGAAGTTTTGTAATGTAATAGCTCTCAATAAAAAACATTTTTTTTTTATTAACGTTCGAGAAGCACTGGATCTATCACGCATATAGAGTGTTTTTCTGAAATTATCAACTATCATTACTAGCAATCGAGTGCAAATGCAGTGTAGCAAAGCTGAGCTGACGAATGGTAATTTGTAAAATGTAACATGGCCTTGTGTTTATGCATGGAAATTAATATAAATATCAGCTTTTATCCTTGCAGGCAATGCGGCCATGCACAGCCTGCCTTCGATTGGCTGTCGGTTTCGTCCTGCACTTCGTCAACAGACACGGAAACGCATACAACGGCGACATAAGCAGGCGTGTGTGATCACACTTTACTAGAAATCTACAATGAATTTATGCACAAACAAGTGCGCAAAGTCTTGCGGCCATGAACATGCGAACGCAGCAAATTGCGTAATTCGAATCTAAGACATATTCCAAAAAATTTAAATACATTAATATTGAATAAATCTGTGGTAAATCTTTCTTATCAATTAGCTACAATTGAAAACCATTTTATTACAGTTACTATCCTTATGAATAGTTTCATTTTTGTTACGGTTGAACATTTACTCACCGCACGCTGCAGCGTGCTGTTAGCGACCGATGCATTGCAATGGGAACTTTAGAAGCATGCATGCTTCTCCTATGCATGCCATTGCATAAAATCAAAACATATGGTGATTGAATCTAGCTCATGTTAGCCTAATCTGTGTTACTACATAGCTGAGTATCTGCTGGCTCTCATCGGCATGCCATCAGAGTGTACACATGGGGCATAAACTACTCTATCTTACTGAAACATTTGACACATGGAGTTGACTAGAACGGACCATTATATTGCTGGTGGGTATCAGAATCGATTTTCAACGTGACAACGCTATTGCAGCAATGGATTCCAATAAACACCGGAAAAATAGTTTCAAATGAATTCAACGTTCAATTAAGGTGAAGTAGGCCGTCATTCAAATTTGTACGCGCTGTTGATGATTGTTGCTAATTCTTCTCACGATTTCGAATCAAAGAAAATCAGTTGGTTTTGCACTGACACAGCTGAAAAAGTATCAGCATACTTTATGCATGTTAGCGCGTACAGTGGTTCATTTTCAAGTCAATATACACTATCAAGACTGAGCTTTATTACTTTGAAATGCAAGCTGAAAAGTCATCATTGTTGCCAAAACGAATGACGGGCTACTTAGCCTTTTGGCTTAAGTAGCCTGTCATTCATTTTGGCAGGCTAAGTAGACTGTCATTCATTTTGGCAACAATGCTTGCAATTTCAAAGTGATAAAACTCAGTCTTGATAGTTCATATTGACTTGAAAAAAGTATCACTGTACACGCTAATATGCATAAAGTATGCTGATACTTTTTCAGCTGTGTCAGTGCAAAACAAACTGATTTTCTTTGATTTTTAAATCGTGAGATGAGTTAGCTGCAATCATCAACGACGCGTACAAATTTCAATGACGGCCTACTTCGCCTTGAGTATACAAGGTTGTATAATAATCAATACGATTTGAGAGAGCATTGATGAACAAGAAAATAAATCGTGCGACTATTGGTCCTCTTCTGGGATGGAGAAACCGATACAAAATTTCTGTACGTCAAGGTGAGCCGAGATTTCTGCTGTCACAAACTGTCACTGTGAGCCCGGATCTTAAGAGTGGACAAATATAAAAAAGCGCGTAATTGATCAAAACATATTTTTGCATTTCATCCAATTTGACAACAATCGGTTGAAAATCAATTCCTGCACGTCCAAAAAGCAATGTCACGATAGCACCTTGTATTTCGATTGAATATAAGTATTGAAACACGCATCTTTCTACTTTTTGCAAATAAAAATGAAAATAGAGTGCACAGAAAACTATGGTCATTTTCCCATGTTTGTCCAGGAAGATCGAAAGTGTACAACAAAAGAAAACTAGCGATTTTCCCCCAGCCTGCCTTGATTGTCGTTGGTGAACTGGAATTATCTTGCAGTTCGGAAAAGTTTTGTTTCATATTTCGTGTGTAGTATCTGTGCCTCCCTCCCAGGTCCTCTTTTTAGCTTTATATTCAACAAACCTGATTGAATTTAAATTTCATGTCACGTTATGATTACTTTAAAGAGAAAATGTGTACTTTATGTTGAAGCAAACTATGGCGGTGGTTCGATCCTCAGTCGGAGCAGGATTTTTAGGTAATGGAAATGTCCTAGACTTCCCTGGGCATAGATTATCATCGTGTCTACTATATGATATACGATTGCAAAAATGGTAAGTTTGTCTAAGAAAGTTCTCATACCAACTGTAGTTAATAACTCTGGAAGCACTCTTAGAACAGTAAGCTAGTGAATAGGCTCTGTCACATCCCAATGGAGAGGTAATGCCAACCCAAGTAACAATTTTAGTTTTACAAATTACTCCCAGGGTGCTATAAATATAAGCCTATAAAATCACGGTCAAGGTTCTTTTGCCTTCATCGCTTCACCCAAAACCTCTTGTAGACTAGATTGTGCCTAGTTGGCCCACTATAGGCTGAAGAGTATAGTTATGTCACACAAAAAAAGCAAAATAGCATTAATGGAAGCTATTTTGAGGCCACCTGTTCTAGATGATGTCGCTTCATCTTGAAAATGATTTTATCATAACGTTCCAGGATTTATGAAAATAAATCGATCTTGCCGGTTTTAATCCAACGTAAACAAAAGTATGCAAAACACGTCTTTAATAATTTATTTCGCAGTGCTTGTTGTTTGAAGTGATTTCTTTTGAATCGAATCGAATTTCCCTCGAATCTTTAGTGCCGAGTGAGATTTACTGTGAAATGTGAAGAAAAACTCATAGCATTTGCTAAAACAAATCGCAAAGTGAAGAATAAAACATATTCTACATTTCTTGGTTTGATTGGGCAGTAATTGTGCTTTAAAGTATGTTCACACCATAGCATCTTATGAGCGAATTCATGGAGATAATATTGTGTATTTCTTTCACTACTGGACTGCGAAGTGCGGCCTCATAAGTGCGCAAGTGTGAATAAAAATGCGGGATTGCATCGGCTCCTGTTGGTGTGTTCAGAGCACTTATTCTTTGATTTACAAAAAATAAATCCCCCGAAGACGTCTAGCAGTTTTGATGCAATTGCGCAATTCCATTAGCGTTTCCGCACTTGTAAAAACTTCTGCGATAGTCCAGTGGTGAAAGAATTGCGCAATATGATTTGAAACAATGAAATTGTGGCAACCGGAGTGAAATTAATATGGCGGAACCATAATAGGGCGATTTTCAAAACTGAAAAGGCAATAGATGGCTCTTTTTCAGTGGTATTAAAAACGAAATCCTGAAGCAAAGAAAGCACCATGGAATATGAACTAAACACAAAAAGTTATGTATTCACATTACGCTTGATTTCTTATCACTACTTTTTCGATCCGGTTTCCTAATTGCTTGTAATTCACGTTTTACATTATTTTCCATACGTTTTGACAGTTGTTGACTGCCATTCTTCCATGCGCTTGTGTTGGAAGTTTGAGAAATTTTAGAATCCAGCGCGATCAGTGAGTGGAATACAAACATCAGTGTTGCCGCTCGGCGGCCAGTAAGAGAAACTGAATGTTCGAAAGACGGCCTTACAGTTGAGGTCGAAATACGCGTATCTGTCAAAGGATACAAACTCTAGTGGAATTAAATTGTATAGTACTAAATTCGAGTTTTTCATCTACTTATAGGTATTCTACTAAACAGCTCGAAGATTTATTACCATCACGATTTAATGAATGGTACCTGGGATTAGCGAACCATTCTCAAAGAGCATAAATCATAAGATTTCATAAATCATAAGACTGTTTTTATGGTGTATTCATGAGGAGTTCCAAACCGAATGGACCGGAATGGTCCACTAATTCAGATTATGTTGCAATTATTACAATCGACCATTATCTCACGTTTAACATAAAAACTATAGTGTTGTAGCCAGGCATTGCAGATTTCGCTCTCATTTGGGTATGAAGCACGATCAAAGCAAGCAAAGAAAAACATCCCATCTGTTGCGGTCCACGATCGTCATTGTATCACAAGGTGTAACAAGTCTGATAAATGGTGGCAGCGAGCGAGAGCCTCAAAGAGAGAGCGATGAGAAAATCCATTTTTCTCGCTTGTTTACCGTTGCGGATAGGTGTTTTTCTTTACTGGCGCGATAAACGATCCACGAACTTCCAATAGCAATAGTGTTCCCCAGGCTTGGAACATGTTTAGAGAGGTTTTATCATGCACTACTATCCCCCCAATCTGATCAAAGTTGTAGCAGTATACGATAAACAGTCTCTCATAATATGCAGCATGTTATGATAGTTACAGAGAGCGATACGTGAGAGATTCTCTCAATTTTCTCAGGATTCAATCCCTGGTTGTAGCTGAAATAAATAAAAAAATAATCACATTTTCCGAATTTGGCGCCCTCGTGACCCCAGTACAATCTGGAATATCTCCGGCATGGTTCCGAATACAGAAATGTCCATTTATGACAAATAACTGAAACCTTTTTAAAGTAAACTGAGGGTAGTTTAAAAAAAATCGAATGGAAATTGCCGAAATGACAGCTGTTTGAAAATGCCATGTCGGAGGCCGGTAACGTAGAGGTTAATAAGTGTCGCAGTCCTCTTAGAACACTAAGCTGGGGAATTGGCTCTATCCCACACAAACACACAGCTTCAAACAAATTTGTGGAAACGAAATTAATTACTAACACGCTCTGAAGAGAGTGAGGTTGAACTGGTGATTGCTGTTTAGGTTGGAAACCTAAATAAACACATACTAAAAATTGGAGAATCACGAAATTTCCCATTAGTCAAACAGTAAATGTCAACTAGATAAAGTTTGGCGACGCACAGTGGCCAAAACTTACAAATCTTGCTCGAATCGCTTAAAAATCATAATTCATCGACAAAACAGCTTCCTGGGAAAGTTGTAGTCATCCATAATCATTCATAGCTCGTTGCGGTCGATGCTACCATACGCCGCTTTAAAATCGATAAACAGGTGATGCGCCTGTGTCCTTCGTACCATTCAGGTGCTCGTCGTAGTGTAGCTTCCACCTTTCAATCACCTCACTCACATCCGTCCGTCAAGATGGTTCTGGCCAGGGTTGTTAACGTTAATCGATAAACGCCGCTAACGTTGATTTTGCTCTGGATCAACGCAACGCCGTTGCGTTGATTTTCGTGGTTGTTAGCGTCAACGTTAACGAGTTTGCATTGAATCAACTTCAACGAGCAGCGCTAACCAAAGCGTTGATCTTATATTCCGTACAGGTTTCTAGAGAATGTTTCGAAGCATCAATTAACAACACGTTTCTATGCTGATATCCCGTATCCAAGGAAAATTGATTAAAAAATCTTAGTTCACTGTGCAGAGCAATGATTTGGCTCCCAACAGTCAGAAACTTTGCTTGGAAGAACTTTCATTAATTGCAAAGATTTTCCAAGCAATATATTGTATCCTCTCATCGTTCCAGCCCCCACAGCAATGGGCCAAAATCGTTGCCAGAGAGCGGCTTCCTTTGCCTCCATAAAGCACACGGCATCCTTTGTTATACCCAGCAAAAAATAAAATGTTTCTGAGTGACCATCCCCAGGATGACCCCGATCTCCCATTTTCAAATACAAGTTGCCAAAACTTAACAAGTCAGACAAAAGTTTTCATTTAAATCGAAACTGGCAATGGCCGTGGAACAGATTTTCTTACTTCCAAAACTGTGGATCCCACTAAGAGGAAGTCAGTTAACATTCCATAAAAACTGCAATAAGATCAAGGACATGTCATGTTTCACAGTTACTTATTTTAAAATACATCACATGACAAAAGTAATTATTTTTTAAGATATCAAAATCTTCGTTAACGTTAAAATAACGAAGTCGTTGACGTTAAATCAACGCTGTACGTTAACGTTATCGGTAATCGATTTTCGAACGAATCAACGCAAGCTTCGTTAACCGTTAGTGGTTAACATTAACGAATTAGCGAAACGGTGTTAATCGTTGATGAACGTTAACAACCCTGGTTCTGGCCTTTTCCCTACACATTTCGGATTGCGGCACAAAGCCTTTCCGGGATGCGGTTTCTCGTAGAACTTTCGTGTTTTTTGTGCATGATGCAACTGCTCCATTTCTTCACATTCCGCTTCAAAAAAGCATTTTCATTCCAATTTTAAAAAATATATTTAGTCCATTTAGTTGGGGCCTTCTTTAGCCGAGTGGTTAGTGTCCGCGGCTTCTAAGCAAAGCCATGCTGAAGGTGTCTGGGTTCGATTCCTGGACAGTCCAGAATCTTTTCGAAATGGAACTTTTCCTTGACTTCCCTGGGCATATAGATATCATCGTACCTACCACACGATATACGAATGCGAAACTGGAAGCATTGGCAAAGAAAGCTCTCAGTTAATAACTGTGGAAATGCCCATAAGAACACAAAGCTGAGAAGCAGGCTCTGTCCCAGTGAGGACGTAATGCCTAGGAGAAGAAGAAGTCCATTTAGTTCATAGATCAATATAAACATCAAATTGTTTTGATGCAAATATAATTATTTGCGAACCAATTTGAAGAAGAACATCGACAGCAAACTTTTGAAACATGTTGAACACGAAAGATATTCGCTTATTGTGTCACAAATACAAAGAACGAAAAGGTGATCATCCACGACAGGTCAAATATTGGACTAGGTATATTCTACACTTTTTGGTCAATAACCTTGTAAACCAAAGATTGGCCAATAACCTTGTTATCAAAGATCGTCAAATTACAAATATAGAACCGAAGTCATTACCGAATTTATGTCATCAAAATTTCTTCAATCAGTCACAAGTTGAGTTTGGGAGCAGAACATGTGCTATACCGACATCGCTGCCGATGCGCCGAGCTTTTCGGAGGCACCTACATCCATGTAGCTTGTTGCTCGGATTTGCTCCCCAACTACGGAACCCTTTCCAAACCCCTCACCGGTCGTTCAATGCAACGACAAGCCAACCGTCTGCAGCGAGATGGGTGTGTGCTATCCTTACATTCCGATAATATGTAGGTACATGTGCCCTAAGAGGTAGGATCCAAAGATTGCAATCTCCGATAAATGTGTTGACAAGCGTTTTCGTCTTTTCTTTTCTGTCACCGTAATACTGTTCAAATGAAGAGAAGATGCAACTCCCAGCGTGCAAGAGTTCGAGTATCAATCCGATACCCGATCGTCTTGTTCGCCGTTTTCTTGTAGAAAGTTTTGCTGCTGTTGCAACAGAGGCAGTCTGCTGTAAGGGTATGTGATATGCATATTTTTCATGGCGATACGAAATAATACAAGGAATTTCAAGCAAAAAGAAACTAAATAATGTTTCATTAAACTCAATACGAAACCCATAAACGTGCAGCTATCGTCATATGAAACTAAATTTTAATTTTGGTTCACGAAGTATATTTTTCATCATTGGAGCAATAGTTTGTTTGAAGAATGAGTTTTCACTATGAGATGATTTTGGAATTGGACCATTTTTCAAAATTTCTCTACAATAATTTCCATATAAACCTACTTTGACTTTGGGCCACCTTTAACTCACCACCGAAAATGCTGAAAATTTCACTGAACCCTATTTTTATCACAAGGATGGTAAAAAATATATGTGAGAGAGAATTTTCATTTTTTTTTTATTTTCATTATCTAGCATCTTCCTGAGGTCATCTGAAAACGCCATATGAACTAGGGTTTCGTAAGCGCTATTATTCGTCGTATCACACTTAAAATGTTCCACTACGGCGGATTTTCCAACTTTCTGCAACATTCAAGATTCATTTTATTCATGATTTGTACAATTGTACACCAAAACTTCAATAAAACTACTGTATTTCGTTAAATAACTTCAGTTCAATTATCCACTTTGCACTTTTTCATCCAAATGGTAGATATATATATATTCTAGTAAAACATTTTATTATAGCGTTGATATGTTGTGTTTTGACCACTCAATATATCACAGTGAGCCGTAAGTTGTGAGACGAATCTGGAAACTGAAAGCGACAGAAATGAAAACGATACGACGGATTGAGAATACGGCAAGATGAATTTTCTTTGCATTATTTTCAAAAAGAGATCAAGATTTATCAAAATCTTATTGTACAATGCTAAAGCCGTTTTGAGAAAGAATTTTTTGGCATCGACTTGTATCAGCATCATTCACTGCAATACTGGGAAATTGCAGTTCTCACTGATCAATGCTTAATACGATGATACTAGCACTTCATTATAATGAGAAATTGCTGGAACCAATTTTTAAGTCCTTGTCATGGCTTCTGAGTCTTTTGAGGAGCTAGACCTGGAACCTTCTAAAGCACCTGATAAAACCTATAAATTCTTCTTGGCGATTATTTTCAGAAGACGAAACTAAATAGAACAAAACGTTTGCCTCGTAGAGTTCCGTGGTATTTCATTCCGAATGGTATTGGATGGAATCAAATATCGCATACCTTTAGTTTGCCGTTCAGCAGCATGGCGTATCTTTTGGGATATTCCCAATGTTATTTTTCACTTCTTTAAACTGTTCTGTTCAATATGTTGCAGCATGTAGGAACATTGTACATTGTACCAATGCTGCACTGGGAGTATCAACCGGTCCAAAGGTGATGGCGGTCGGAGGAGGATTCAAGTGCATATCGTCTTTTGAACCAGAAAGGGTCTCTCGATTTGATCCGAGACGCTGCTTGTTTCGATAAGGGCTTCTATCGGATTCGCCAGATGACATCGACAAGGAAAAGAATCAAGTTGTTGCCTTTTCTCCTCAAAGTGTTGACAAATCTCTTTCCGGGAGGACGCATCGCGTCTGCATTCGACTGTGCGCTTGTTTGAGGGGATTAAGGGCAGCTAGGGTAAATGTACCTGTCTGTATCCTTTGACAGAGAATTTACTTTTCGGCATGTAACGTCAGGAAAGCCATGAAATTACACTTAATTTCAGGGAAAATATCATTCTAGTCCGTCATTACATGGGTTGATTGTCTGCAAAGTTAACCAAAGGCCAACTTAGCAATGCAATAGGTAGATTATAACCATGAATGTGATTTTCTTCATAGTAATTCGACAATTTAGCTGAATTGAAAACACTTTCGAAAATAGTGGTTCCGTTGCGTTTCGTTTTTGACGACTCCATTTTAGTAAAAAAAAAACACACACATTTTTCTTGTTTATATCATTTACAGAACTCATGTGAGACAAGAATCTTTGGTAGTTTCGTCCATAATCATGGAAATATTTGTTTAAAAAGTTGAGGAATTTACGCATGAATAAAACTCAATATTTACAAAAACATTAATTTTTATCAGTTCATCAATACGAGAAAGAGAGCACTATTCGTGCAATGAAAATTTGATAGTTAAATGTTAAAGCTTCCGGATATTCCGATCAATGTTACCCCGCTGATCAATGTTATCGCGGATACCGAAAATACATAAAATTCCATTGGGTTAAATCTATGGACACAAATTTAAACTATTTGGCGTAAAATAAGATCAATTGCCCTGTTGCTGTCCACAAATGACTTCGCTCATTCACTGCAGCATTCTCCCAATACTCTGGTTCCAGACGAACGATACGCACAAGAGCGCTGATTGAAGACTGTGTGTATAAGGATGAGAAATAGTTTCGATATAAATCTTCCAGACAACGACAACGCGGAGGACAGCTTGAAGTTGTTGGTTGAAATGACGCGAGGTGGGACAACGTAAGAGAGATCGAACCGAATTAAACGAATGCTCCACCGTAGCGCTGCCCGGGAACAGAAGCTATACCTAAATGAAAGCAACATGGATCGAGTTGCAGCTTAAGCTGACAGGCTGACAATGCACTGCAATAAATAGCACAAGACATACGGGAACATTGAAAGAAACGATGTATCGGGCTGACTATTAATTAATGATTTAAAATTAATTAGACAGGGAATGAGTGGGATGTACAAGAACTGACAACAACTTCCGGTGTTATGCGTGTGTGGGGTGAAAAAACGTGTGAAACATTCATTTTGTATTCGTTGCGGTTTACATGCTGCTCCTAACTTTCGATACCTTTTCTTTATTGCTAACTCTTGCATAGTTATAAACTACAGTCGACTTCGGTTCGTTGTACTTGAGCTGTACTCCAATAAGTGAAAGACTTTTACTCATTGGACTAAGTTTGAGCAACATAAATCCATTTTATAAGGCTCATAAGGCTGTCCAAATTTTGTACAGGATTTAATATGGGAAAACTTAGTGTTACGAAGAAAAATCACCAGGAATAAGTATTGATTATTTGAAAATTCGGCCTAATTTTCTTATTGTTATTAATCATTTACGGGTCAATCCAACTTGGCAATCAATGAAAACCAATTGGCAATGTCACCTTGTCAATCGGTTTTCATTAATTGTTTCATTTTCATTGTATCTTTTTTCATTAGTGTCGGATTGCATCGCGGACTTCATTCATCGCATCGCTCTTATGAAAACTTAGTTTCATTTTCGCGTTTTTCTGGTCAGTGAAAAGTGTGAGGTCTTTTGATTTTCATGCTCTTGTGAAGCGAGCGACGGAATCAAGATCAATCTCATGCGGTTCACGTTGTGCGAGTGCAAAAAGATATTCGTTCTCAGTCGTGTGGACTACCAACTGGTGAGCTCGGTTCAAGGTTATGTTAGTACATTTTTACCGAGGCAACATTTATGTTATACATTTATGTAATATTATAAATCTATAGTTCGATAATAAATCTTCGAGCTGTTCAGTGGAATACCTATAAGTAGATGAAAAGCCAAATTTAGTACCATACCATTTAATTCCACTAGAGTTTGTATCCTTTGACAGATACGCGTATATCGATCTCAACTGTCAGGCCGTCTTCAGTGTCGACTTGCTTCGAGTCTAGTCCACGACACTGAAGACAGCCTTACAGTTGAGGTCGAAATACGCGTATCGGTCAAAAGATACAAACTCTAGTGCAGGCCTGCCCAACCTTTTTAACTATTTTTTTTTTTTTTTTTTTGACATAAATGGTTGCCGCGTTCGCAATTATAGTACAATCGGAGAAATTTGTACCTCAAATTCAAGCTTAGTATTATATCTGATGGATCCATTTATAAAAATTCAAATTTATATTAAACTCTAAGGTAACAATGCGCGCAAAGGAAAAAATCAGTCCAGCCCGCGGGCCGCATCAATTTTATTACTTAACTGCATCTGTAGCGAAGTGTTTTATGTAAAGTAAAATTTGTATTCATGGATTATTCAAATATATTACCAAGCTTTCATTTGAGGCATAAATTTCTCAGATCGGACTATTATTGCAAACGTGGCAACCATTTATGTCAAAAAAGATCGAAAAAGGTTGGGCAAGGCTGCTCTAGTGGAATTAAATGGTGAAGTACTGAATTCGGGTTTTCATCTAACTATAGATAGTTTACAAGTGTCATAAACCCTTCTTCCAGTTTTATATATATTTCTTCATTATTAAAATTAAAAATAACCTTTGCATTGTTCGATATTATGAATGTTGGCTTAAATATATCAAATCTTTTACAAATATCTTTTCACCACGAGAAAAAAAAGGCAAACAAGTTTTAAAAAATGTATTTTATTTTCTTATCTGTGAAACTCATAACCGACCAAAGATGGCTCCCAGATCTTTTTCCTTCCTCACTATTAAACACCACATCACGGGAAGATGATTGAGAAAATGTAGAGGTATTCTTGGATATTAAAAAAAAAAAACAATCGTCGCACACTAACATTCCTTCCCTATCCCAACTGGCTACTAGGACTTGGCCGGTGCCGTTATTCAAAAAAGAACTTTTATATGGTGCATTTGAATTAAAGGAAGAAGACAAGACTATTAGAAATAACATCCTAAGAGAAAACGACATAATGATTTTCCATTGAATTCTACATAAAACCGATATACTGAAAACCAGTTTTTCATGTTTTCCTTGCATAGTAGGGTGCGGCTTATTTTTCAAAAGTTCTCAAAACCAAAAGTTCGTGTGCTCTACTGAATTTAAATCACATTCAAAGAGAAACCTCAAAATCTGAGCCAAAAATATTACCATTTATAGGTGACGCAAGCGTGTTGAAGGTGAATTTCAAGTTATAAAAAATGACCTGCAGTTAAGTAAACATAACTTTGTCATTTTTCAACCAATTTCAAAACTTTATAAAAATTTTGTAGAACATCGAATTTGTCTAAAATCAAAACTTGTCTTAGTCAAAAATACTTTTATCCAAATTTTTCCTCATTTTGCTAAAAAAACATTTTCGTTTGACTATAACTTCATTAAAACTCAATCAATTCCAAATCGTTTTACATACTTTTGCAGTAAATTTATTTGTTTTTAAACTGTACGTATAGCATTTTTTTCTAAAAAATATTTTTGACATAGGTATTCAACAAAAACTACCCAAAAACATGATTTGTCAATGAAAAAATCAAATTTCTTTGGATTATTTAAGTGGTTTTTGTCAAAAAAAGCATTTTTTCTATAAAACTTAAATATGTAAAGCATCTTGCCTTAATAACGAGTTAAATAGTGCATATATTTTTTAACATATGCAAACATAATCTTGTTTCAAAATTATTTAACAATTGTTGAAAAGTCCTTCCCAAAAGTTTAACAAATGAGAAAAATCAGTTTCAGCTTAAGAGACAATATTTAACTGCCAAAGATTTGACAAAACTGGCATTTTTCGTTAAAAAATAATGTTTTTGTGCAGTTTTTGCTGAATAACTTGGTCAAGACATTTTTTTAGTGAAATGTGATATATGAAAGGTTTGAAAACAATTAAATTAGCTTCAAAAGCATGTAAAAAGATTTGGAATCGGTTGAGTAATCATGAAGTTATGGTCAAACAAAGTTGATTTTTTAAGTAAAATGAGCAAAAATTTGGAATAAATTACTTTTAACTAAAACTTGTTTTGATTTTAGACAAATTTGGTGTATAACAAAGTTTTTATAAATTTAATTTTGAAGGTATTGATGCTAAAAGTGTTAAAATCGGTTGAAAAATAACAAAGTTATGTGTACTTCACTGAAGATCATTTTTTATAACCTGAAAATTCAACTTCAAGACGCTTGCGCCACCTCTAAATGTTAATATGTTTGGCTCAGATTTTGAGGTTTCTCTTTTAATGTGATTTGAATTCAGTAGAGCAAACAAATTTTTGGTTTTGAGAACTTTTGAAAAATAAGCCGCACCCTATTGCATAGGCTGATCTAGCTTTAGGTTATAGTCAAGGATGGGTAAATACTTATTTTTTCCATTCCATTTTATGCAAAACATTTAACAAACGATTCGTTAAGAAATTTCTCCATGTATTTCCAAATAAATTCCACTATGGATTCCTCAAAGCATTCCTTCAGCGATTCATCAATCAATCCCTCCAAGGGTTCCGGTAAAAAATCCTGGATGGATTCCTCCAGGGCTTTTTGAAGAAATCCCTCCAAAAACTCCTCATCATTTCTTCATTCCTAAAGGGGTTCCTCCTGTAATTCTTCAAGGAATTCCTCCAGGAAGTTCATATGAGGAGTTCTTCCCGGCATGCCTCCCGATTCCTCCAGAAATCCCTCCATTTCTTCAGAAATTTCTTCGCGGATTTTTTCAAGAATTCCTGTAGAAGAATTTCTCCAGGGACTCCACCAAGAATTCCTCCATGAACTCTTTCACGTGTTCCTTCAAGGATTCTTCTAGAAATTCCTCTAGGAATAATTCTAGGAGTTCCTCCAATCATTTCTTTGTGAGGTAAAACCATTACTTATGTAAATCAGTCAAAACTAGGCATTAAATTTCGACACGATCTAGAATAGGATTCCCACATTGACCATCATTGCCTGGAATTCCTACAGGGATTACTTCAAGAATTCCTCCAGGAACTTTCCTGGAGTACTTCGTAAGGCATTCCTTCGAAGATTTTTTTCCAGGACTTATTCAAGGAATTTCTTAAAAAAAACTCCTTACCTGGATTCCAGAAGCCATTGAAGAATTCTTCAAAGGATTTTTTCCAGGGATTGTTCAAGGAATTTCTCAAGGAAAACTTCCACGGATTTCTCAAGGAATCCTTCCAGGAATTTCTCAAGAAATCCTTCCAGGAATTTCTCAAGAAATGCTCCCAGGGAACTTTCATGAAATCTTTACAGGGATTTCTCAAGGCATTCGTCGAAGGATTTCTCAAGGAATCCCTCAATGAATTTCTTAAGAAATTACTCCCAGGATTCCGCAACAAATTACTCCAGAGATTCGTCAAGAAATTACTTCATCAATTTCCTTGAAATTCCTTTGAAGATTCCTCAAGCAATTTCTCCAGGAATTTTCAAGAAATCCTTACAGAGATTTCTCAAAGAACCTTTCTAGAGATTTCTAAGGAATTTTCAAGGAATCCTACCACGAATTTTTAAAGAAATCCTACCAGGAACTTCTCAAAAAATTCTTCCAGGGATTTCTCAAGGATTTCTCAAGGATTCCTTCCAGTGATTTCTCAAGGAATCCATCCAGGGATTTCCCAAGGAATTCTTCCAGGAATTACTAAAGGAATTTCTCAAGGAATCCTTTCAGGGGTTTTTCAAGGAATCCTTCTAGGGAGTACTCTTCTGCAGAAAATTCTCCAACTCTTCAGGAATTTTATTTGGGATCCCAAAAAGTTAACGGATTCCCTAGGTCTAGGACATAATTCACGAATAATCCCTGTGATATTTTCTAAATTCCCTTCTGTATTTGAACCAGATATTGCTCCAGGAAATTTTACAATGAATTCCTTTATCTATTTGCAGAATGAGTCCTACCAGGAATTTACCAGATGTTCTTTAGCAACTCCTATCGAAATTGGAAAATAAAAATACTCTCTTCAAGCTCTTCAAGTAATTGCTACATGTTTCCCCCAGGAATTCACCTAGAGATATCTTCTTTCATTGCATTAGTGTTTCTTATGAAAATCGTATACAAATTTCTTCAGCTATTCCTCAATTTATTCTTCCTGTCAATTCTTCTAGAATTCATGCATTTATTCTTCAGGAATTCCTACAACATCTCTTCGGAAAATCAATTCAAGAACATGTTATGGTTGGTAAATGGCTGGGCATGGCGTAACATTTGTACCTCGCGTACCTGAAGGAATAAAATAGACCCCTTTGTGCGGTCCTTAGCCTCTTGCCCAGCAATTCCTATCCCTACCTCCTCGCGGTACTGGCTGGGGTACGAGTAACCTTAGGGAAGATCGGGTAACCAACCCCCGGTGACTTTGGTCGTATGCTGACAGGGAAGGGGGGGTTTGCTTTTGCTTTTGCTTCTGCAAACCTTGAGCGTCTGTACTCCATGTTAGGAGCGGCTCACAACAGCGTCTGTTCCCCATGTCAAGGGCGTCTGATCATCGTCCGAGTGCCAGAGAAGGACTCTAAGTTAAACTGCGCACTATGGTCCTCCGAACATTTAGGGAGAATGGTCCTCCGGAAATCTTGGGGGTTGGTGTCAGGCCCTGCAAGCCAGCCGTAAAAAAATCAAGCTACGAATAATCAACGAGAGAATACGAACCGGGACAATCGGCGAAGACCACAGCGACGTAAGGGACTAGCGATTGGTACGTCGAACTGTTAGGATATTTTTCAGAGTCTTTTTATTTATTTTTTCATATATTAATTTCTTGCAAAGTTATCTCTAGTTTCTTCCATGACTTTTCCAGGACAATTAGAATATTGTCCTGGAATTATTCTAGAGATTTCTGCAGTAATACCTGAAAAATTCTTCTCAGGATTTGCGGTAAAATTGATCAAGAAAACAGCACAAATTTTGTCGCAAATTCTGAACATGACTCATATTCCGAACAGTGGCAGTTTCAGAGGTAAGAAATTATATTTTTACAACTTTTAAACATAGAGGATTTACATCATAGAAGATTTGGTCAACCTGTGAATAAATTTCTTCCAAAATTGTTATAAAAAATCGACTGTTCGGAATATAAGTCCTGTTTGGAATTTGAAACATAACGATAGATTGACATTTCCTCGTAAAATGTAATATCGTTCTTGCAGAATTCCGTAATTGATTCATTTACAATGGAAGAAGAATCAATGACCATTCGAGTCTTCGAGTTTAAATTGAGCTACTCCATCTACATTTTTAGACTTACTCAAAGCACCAAACGACATTGAGAAAGAAATTCGATTCGTTCTTTGTGTTTTATTATTTACCATCGTCGATCCCGAACCGTTTTAATTAGAATCCGTATCGACCAGTGTCCTAGATTCCTTTTCTGCTACAGATTTCCCATCAGCTTCAACACAATCTCAATCATGCGGAAAAAGGACAATTGAAGAAAATTGGTTTGTTTTCCTTTTTGTTGGTATTACGATCCAATTCAAATATTCTTTGTACTCAGCTCACGGTATATTTCAATGTCGAACTCTTACTTAGGAAAATGTACATAAATTAATTTTATTTCAATCGTTATTCCCTATGACTGTAAAAAATATCGCCTGAATATGTACTGTGAACCAAACTGTCGAAAACTCAAACCGAACGAATGGCATTAAATTCTTTCACGGTTATTAAAAGTTTGCGCTTCTCGCTCTAACGAATATCGATACATTTCTTCAGCGGGAAATAAGCATTACCATTTCCCATTTAATCACTCCCCATCCGTTCCTAGTGCATCATCTCATCAACTCGAAACCGTTCTAATAAAGAGCTTTACTCTTGTCTCCCAACGTTTCCAATCGCCATGCCCCCTCTTCCGATCGGATTAGGAAGCAACGAAATTTGCTCGATTCGTAACGGATGATTACTTTCCTCCACCGCCGAAGTTTCACCCCTTTCAAAGAATGGCGCAGTCGGAACGAAACAAAATTAAAACCATCCAACATAAATTATCCACACCATATTGTCATCTTTCTTCTCTTCTTGTGGCACGGAATAGAAACTAGTAGCTAGTGGCGCAAAATGCACCTTTGAGTTGACGCATATGTCCAATTCTAAAATCTTTCGACTGAATAACTCAGATTTTACATAACGTTTCGGTGGCCAAAATCTTAATATTTTTTTCATAAATTACATTTTTATCATAAATCATCAGTCTTTTCGTATAATAACATTGGCAAGTTTTTTATGTGACATTTATCGTGTGGGACCGAAATCCGTACATCTAAGCACTAAGCCAAATAAAAAACTCTGTTTAACATATTTAGATTTTTAACCTTCCAGTCGAAGCGTGGTTGACCACCGTCAGAACCACCACACTAATGTTGTGATCGAAAAGCGAGGTTTTTTCACCAGTGTTGCACAAAATACAACAGCGCGAAGACTGAAGTGTTAAAAAGCAATTGATCACACTTTTTCTATGACTTTCCCACCTTTTAAGCCATTATTCATTTCAAAATGCGCCTGAAGTTGAGTAGAAACATTAAAAAACAGGAATTAAAATCACTTGGATCAAAATCCGTACACTCTAATCAGGTTGAATCAAAATCCGTGCACCAGTGATTCAAAATCCGTACAGCTGCCCAAAATTCAAAACTTAATTGCTAAAGATGTCATGATTTATCTTAATCTTTTTAACCCAATTTAGCATCCAACTTCAAAATGATGCTTCCAGCAGCATATTCAGAACCATTAGACGCACTGACCGACCTATAGTACGTTCCAGGTGCCCTGGGGAAAGTGGCCAGTTAGGAACATATTTGGAACCATATCAATATAGGCATCAAACTTCAAGATTTTTGAAAGTGATAATTCCGGAAGCATTGCCAGAACCACCGACTGCCTTGACCATGATTAGCTTGATTAGGAATAAGTTTATTTCCTGGATTTTAACTTAAAGAAGCTCTACTAGGTACTACAACTGATAAATTGAATTATATGCTACTCATTTCATTATACTACTACCATCGCCTAGCACTCAATTGTAGTACTAGAGCAGGTGGGTTCGGCGCGATTCTATAGAAACATTTGGGAACTAACTGAGAACAACACTCCTAATTGGCCACTTCTCCCAGGAACCTACTTTACAGTTGTCCGTGCATCTAATGTCGCTGCCGAAAGCATAATTTTGAAGTTTGATGTCCACTTAGATATAGCTCCGGATATTTGTATGATTGGAAATGCAAACATGACAGACCATATTTCCTGGAACCAGTTTTACGGAAATAGTCATATATCTGAAGATTTCTAATGAATCTTAATGCGTTCACCCGCATTCAACTTCCAATTAGTTCTAGTTTCAAGAAAAATTGTAAACATCTATACAACTTCACATCGCACAAAAATACAAACTACAGAAAAAATGTCTTTTGAACATGATCTCGGAATATTCGGAACATCTCCAGTGTCCGAAGGCCAATTTTCATGGTTCATGGTTCCTGAAACTAGACCAAATTTGCCGTCGACTGCTTTTGGATGCATCCAATTTCATAAATTTTTCGAAAAGTTAAAAGCAAAATTTTGCATTTTTCAATCATTTTGCCTATCCCCTGTATTACTGCATCTCTGACGGTGATTTTCAATCTACCTAAAACATTCGCAACTTTCGGGAATTATTGTCTATTGTACACTGCTTCAGCTTCATACTATCATATTTGTTGGCTAAAACGTGATGGAATATGCTAAAAGTTTGCACTGTATGGATTAAGGTTCAATTTGGAATTGTGAATGAAAATCCGTACAGCACAATAATTCTCCCAAACACTTATTGTACTGTTCAGAAATAGCATTTACTCCTGCAGAATTACAAATATTCACTATAAGAAGTCATAGTGATCAACAGTTGGTTCAGAAAAAGTGCAAATTTGACTATTAATATGTTGAAAACTATTCTCACTCTACTTAGCAAATCACTAAGAAGGTACACAAACCAATCATCACAATCACGGTGTACTATATTGAGAAGGTGATATATTCCGAAAACTGACAGCTACTTGACGACGTCATTCCTATCCATCTCGAACAAATTTGTGAAAAAAATGATCTAGTGGTCCGGAAGTATATGGTACGATAGGAGTGACGTTACATGTTTACTCCCAAATTAGATGTTTACACCAGTAAGGAGCCTGCCTTGTTAATTTCTATGCCGTGCATCACAATGGATCAATGCATGAGTTCACTATTTGACGTTTATGCGGTGCCGTGTTATTTACGTGACCATGGCAACGAATGAATTAGGCACCGCTCAAACGTCAAATTAGTAAACTCGTGCATTGATCCATAATGAGCGATCACATTTTGATTTTTTTTTAATTTTCAAATCATGGCCTACTAGTATCAAATTAGCATGGACAACAATTTATAACTTATTATAATTAGATGTGTAATTTTAAAACTGTAGAATTATTCATTTTAATATTAAAATAATGAAAATTCAATCAAATCTTATTATAATTAGATGTGTAATTTTAAAACTGTAGAATTATTCATTTTAATATTAAAATAATTAAAATTCAATCAAATTTCGGTCCCACGTGGTACTCAACCTGACCCAGAGATGGTACTAAAGTGACTTTGTCCACAATGCTCCAAATCTATGATTTCTCATTACTCATAAAACCAAAACAAATGGTAAAGTAAACCTTAAAAATGTATTGATAAATATTGACATATATGCTCAAATGCGATACATTTGAAATATACATGTCAGCCCCATAGCTTACGGGTTAATATACCTTTTTTTTTAATAGACAGGTGGACGCCGTGGCACCAACAGACAAAATTTTTGTAATGTGCGCTTTACTTTTTTTTCTTATTACTTATTGCTTTGTAAATCGGTGAAACATTCTCAAGATGTTCTACGCTTCATCGTCGTCTCTATTTTGGGATTTTATCCATTACCATCTTGAGATTAACAACTTTATCACTTAGTGCGATGGTTTCCCCGCAGAACCTAATATCGAGGCTAAAAGTTATTCGTCCTGTCTTGCAGAAAACTATGCCTTGGGTTTTCTTCGGATATGGGAAAAGGTTGTTTATTTCTGTCCAGCGTTCGATGGAACCCAAATCTTCGATGATACTGTGAACCAATCTAGGTCTATCTACGTCATCAATAGGGCTCGACACGTAGATCTGGAGATCATCCGCATAAAGGTGGTACTCACACTTGAGTAAGGATGGTAAGCTGTTATAAACAAGCTGAACAACAGCGCACTGAGGCACGATCCCTGAGGAGTACCATCTACACAGATAATTTCCGCCGGGATTTCCTCCCCAAGCTTGACCACTTGGCGTCTACCTTGCAAGAAGTTCTCGATCAGTTGGATAGCTAACCGATCAAAACTGAACTCCCTCTGGAGCTTCTGGTGTAGCTTTGCATGTAGTACACAGTTTAATGCCAGGGAGAAATCCACAAGTAACAGTTGTCCGGGACCGTCGAGTAGATGACGAAAATCGATGTCCGACGTCAATTTAGAATCTAAGATGGCGACTTCCGGTTTATGAAAAACACATGGAACCCATGCAATATGGGTATTTTTGGAACAGGACTGACGTGTAGATGGCGGAAATCGATGTCCGACGTTTTTTTAGAATCCAAGATGTTTTAGAATTATTTTAGAATCCAAGATGGCAACTTCCGGTTTGTGAAAATCACTTGGAACCCATGCAATATGGGTATTTTTGGAACGGGCCGACGAGTAGATGACGGAAATCGATGTCCGACGTCATTTTGGAATCCAAGATGGCGACTTCCAATTAGTTCACAACCCGGAAGTCACCATCTTGGATTCTGAAATAACGTCGATTTCCGCCATTTACACGTCAGTCCCGTTCCAAAAATACCCATATTGCATGAGTTCCAAGTGATTTTTACAAACTGGAAGTCGCCATCTTGGATTCCAAAACGACATCGGACATCGATTTCAGTCATCTACTCGTCGGTCCCGTTCCAAAAATTCTCCCATGTTTTCCAAAAAAAAGCTCGCCCCATTTAGTAGTGTGTGTTCACCATTTTCCATCAACACTTTGTGTCGAAGGATGCATTGCAGCAAGAGCAGAAACACTAAGAGGCCTCCAAGAGGTAAGAACCAGTGAGAAAATGTAGCTGCCACACTGCACTCACATTCACGATAAACACATAGTGTAAGCTCTTTGTGTTTTCCTGTTTGCACTGAGGAGGTGTCAGCCCTGCTCCTCCTTGCTATAGAGTTCCTCCAGCTCTTCCGAACTCGTCCTCCGATCAATCAGTACTCAGTACAGCCTCGAGCGCATCCTGACCAACATCTCTTGGACACCCAGGCGTTCCTGGGCCCATAACCTGTTGAAAATGAACCACACAAAAACAAGGCTATCCGTTCCAACTGCAGGCTGCTGACTGATATCACTATTAGGTCTGCCCTTCTTTTTTATTCTATGTCTGTATATCAACATATTTACAATATATCTCCTTTACCTCTATCATACAATACTTAACCACAGACATCTCCACTGACAGGGTGTGTGATGTACCCAGCCTCCTGACACCGCCCATACAGCCCCATTGAAAAATAACGAGCAAACATCTCTGGTTCCTAATGGGAAATGGTTCCCACTTTTCCTCCGAAAAATTTCTTTTCCCGCATAACAACAGTTATTAGAATAAACAAACGGTTGCAAACTATTGGATTGCAGTACAGCAAGTCAATTTGGGTTGAAGTGATTAGCTAGGAACACATTTTAGTATTGGAGGAAAAATTCCCTAATATGATTAGGCCATTGTACGTTGTTGCTCTTGAGTTTGATGCTGACCACGAAAACATCGCTGCCTAGCACCGGGTTGGATGTACCTGATCTCCAACAGTATGCTTGCCAAAAACCGTAGCTGTCAGTTGCATCAGTTGATCGGCATCTGAAAAGAGAGTATATCTTTTCTGATTGGGAAATCGAACTCACACTGAGTAGTTTGGATAAAGACCGAATCGATGAGTTTCCTTCAAGGCAAGGCCGGAGTGAAGTACGAACTTGGCTTGTTTGTGTGTTTTTATAATACATCTTGAGAACCTTTTTCTTCATTTGCCTGAACACTACGACGATAGTTAGAAAGATAGAACGGTCGTTCCACTGATTGGCTGTACCGGAATTCTAAAGCAGTCGGTAATGTGTGTAATCCAGTTCGATAATACCCCGGAAATTTAAGACTCCTCTCTGATCTTGCACAAATGCAGACAGTATGGAATCACTTGCTACAGGTACGTATTCCCGATAGCACTAAACACTCGAAGGAAGCCATTTTTGAATATTACTAAATCTTTTCAACTTTCCAGGATTATGAGATGGGTCTGCGTGATCTGTTGGAATTTGAATTTGAACCAACTGAGTTATTGGGTCGCCAAGTGGCTCGATAGTTTAGTTGGTAAAACACTCATTTACCATACAAGAGTCGCGGGTTCAAATCCCACATGAGCACGTGGATTTATTTCATAATTTCACCCATAATTTATCCATCTTCACCACGCGTAAAAACCATGCGGATTGGATTACCGAACAACTGAATATATGTGTCAATATACAATATGGCTTGGTAATCCTGCTCTTTTATGAGTATATTCCTCACATGATTAAGTAAAACAAAAAAAAAACAATCACGAACAACCCTGTAAAAAGTCCGTTAGAATTGAGCCAATGACCATTTGACCTATTTAACCTTTCATAACAACTTTCATATGCTCTAAAATGTGGAATCACACTTTGAACTGGGAAAAAGAATGAAGAAAATGCTTTTAATGTGACATTTAGTACACATTTCTCCAACCTATATGTGTATGAAGCCATTTCTCGGCTTCCGTTCGTAAAAAGCCTCCTTTTATTTGTACGGGAAGTAGAACTTTTCAATATATGTATCTTTCTCACCTTGTGGCTTGAAACACTGGTGATCAATGCTGTACTTAGTGTTGCACTTGTGGGAAACAATCAACTTCATGCAATAAATAACAAAATTCCAAATTGTGCGTAAAAAGGGAGAATATACCACTGAACAGTAGAATAATATTTTTGACTTTATAAGACTTCTAGTTGTATGCCCCTTTCTGTAGCTCCCTATTGAATGGTCGGAACAGAGCTGCAACTTGTGTCATGTACGCCAGTGTTCACACTTCAGCATCGGAAACATCCTCCGGCAGAAAGCAAACGATGAGTCAATTGAGTTTTCGAAAAATAATAGAAATCCAATCGGGAAACTATTCCCCAACCTTGGTTTGGCATCTGATGGCACACGGTAAAAATTTCACAACTCTTTACCAGCGAAACCATCCTTGGATGAATTCCTAGCTTTTTCGCATAGTGCCTCCCGCAGCGTTTGCCTTTTGTACAAGAAGCGGTAATTTTCTCTCAATTCCACCCAATAAGATGACACTTTCATATGGGGCGGCGACACAAAGGAACCCGCCAAAAGATTCCTTCCCTCCTGGATGTGTCGGTCGGGGTGAGACGACTGTAGTCGACCTGAAATCCCCTCTGAAAGGGTTTCATTTTCGATGATTACATTGCATTGGTTCGTAGGGTGGGTGGATGATTCAAACAGCAGATGGGAAACGTCTTACGTATCCTTTGAGCTGGGATTATTTCAGCCGGCCGGCGTAACGCCACCATCACCACCACTACAACCATATTGCCATATAATGAAGGCGAGTTGAGCTTTTGCAACTAGAGTGTGAACTAGAATGGTGCTCTATGCACCAGAACTTCCCAACCTTTTTGAATTGCCACGCCGGCCAAATCTGCAAAATGCTAAGGTTATACCAATTTTAAAACCGAACAAATATCCAAAATTTTCTTACGTAATTAATGGACAGCCCCCAATACGCTGCTTTCCTCCATCAGTAAACTTTTTGAAATGACCAAAAGTTCGACCTTAGTAAAATAATCAGTTTAAAAAAAACTATGACAATTGAAATAAAATGTGTGTACCAATATGTTGAAAGTTCACTGTGCGTTTCACGTGTTATAGTTTTTCCGGAATTATTGGTTATTCCACTAAGGTCGAACTTTTTCCCAAACTCACTATGAAGTAAACAACAACTAAGCTGAAATATTTCCATAATATTTATTGAATTGAATTAGCTTAGCTTAGCTTAGCTTAGCTTAGCTTAGACTGACTACACATATCAATGGTTGCTATTCCGTGATTGACCGAGGTCAGTGAAAATGCACAAAGAATCAACTAGAAGATCGGCTGGGATTGGCCATAATCTTCTTTAGTGTGCATAATTCAGTGCCTCTATTTATACATGGTCAATAACGGCGCCGACCACGTCCTTGCAGTCAGGTGAGATTGGGGGAAGGAATGTTAGTGTGTAACCTTTGCTATTTGGAGACCGTGTTTGCCTCTGCATCTCCACAAAGGTTACTGGGAGGGATGTTTGTTAATGGGGAGGATCGTTGGGTCACAGGATTCACTTTGATAAGCGATTAGACCATGATAAATAATTATTTGTGAGCTATAAATATGCTTATATGTAAATATAATATTTTCATTTGGTATGAACAATATCTATTGAAAATAAATTATGCCGACACTTGAGGTGACAAACCTATCAAAGTTTGTTGAATAAAGTGAACCTTTCGCAAGTCTACACTCGTAGTGTCGAACCATTCAAAGTTTTTTTTTCAATTACAAAAATAAAAGTAAAAGGAAAAAGGTGTTTTGAGAAAAAAAAATTGGACGTAAATAATTTATGAATCAGAGTTTATGTCGACACTCATAGTGACGAACCTTTCATAGTTTGTTGAATAATCATATTTAAATCTCACCGTTGTAACGATTAATGGTACAATCATACATATTTTATAGATTAGAAATAGTAGCATGAAACGAGCTCACCAATTGATCCGTCATCCTTGAGCTGAGCAGCAACAATCCACTTTCAGCTTCACTCGTTTGCTCGGCTATATAAAAACACACAGAGAAAATAGGCGCGCGACCCGAGAGGGAAAACAACTGACGACTGCTCGGGCTTTCTTGACGCACTGCCCAGGAGCAAGCGTCAACGTCGAAAGATCAAAAAAAACTTATCGAACGCGGCACTTTTTCACTTACACAAGGTCGAAGGATCAAACACCTCCATAATATTTATTGAATTGAATTGACTCAAAAGTTATAATTAGCTGTGGTACACTCATGAGAAGATTCTTCAAACTAATCGCGAGCCGCATAAAATGGAGTCGCGGGCCGGTACGTTGGGCAATCCTGCTCTATGCGGTGCGGATTTCGTTCAAGTGGTTAGAATTGGACTAAACGGTAATCCTCGTAGCAATTTTGAGAACAAAGACTCCGGTGATTATTTATCGATTTATTACTGGATGCGCCCCGTGGGTTGGGATTTTGACGTTTAATCCGCTTGCAGCAAATTAGTTTTCCGACTAAAGAGTGCTACTGAATGAACCTTTTTTGAGTGATCTAAGTTCTACTCCATTGCAATTATAACCTTTTACGGAAATTGAATGATTTCTCTGATATGCTATGGAGCATTCAAACCCTTTTTTTACACATCATCACATCACGCATGAGCCATACCCTCACAAAAGCCCCAAACAAATTGTATCCAACGCGATACGCAAGGGAAAAAAGATTGAAAGCGATGAAACTTTCGGAGGAGGCATGCGAATAAAAGCCCGCGCTGTGAAACTCATTATTTTAATTGCTGGGGTAAATATTTGCGCGAGGCAATTACCGTAATTTAATTTCTTCCGAAGCCAACAAACCTTTTGCAGTGACGAAGAATGATAGCAGCCCTCCAACTAACGAACGGAACGGTTATGGTTAGAGCTTTGAGAGACAGACAACACGTGTAGGGTTCTTCTAAGGTTCAATGGTAACGTGTACAATAGGATGACCCATCATGATCAGACTACAAAAAAAAATAGTTAGATTTCAAGTTTTGCTCATTTGAAATCTCTAAATTCTGTTAAAACCTTCGGGCTGTCGCGTTGTTGTACTTTGTACAGCAGCTATGATTTATATGCTTATATCATTTTACAACAAAGAATCTGCTTAAGAACAATAATCAAAAGTTTTTGTTTACAGTTTGGTCCTTTTTAATGCGGAAAATCAACAAATGTACATAGAAGTCGCATGATAATGAACGCACTGTATACGATTCGAGTAGACTACAATATGAAATGGATATATCTCAAAATTCAAATAATTTCGTTACATAGGGCTTGCAGTAAAGTTGTTCTGGAGGTGGAGCGCTATCTGATGGTACCTTGTTTAATTCGGAATTTGTCCGCTAGGTGGCGCTAGTGTGCATGGAACTTTTATTTTTGTTTTGCCATTATCTGGGGAGCCTGTCCATTTATAAAAATGGCTTCTTTGACAAAGTTGTTTAGTGACTCAAGGGCTATCATTGTTCTAGCAAGTTGATTCAAAATTTTTCCACCAGGTGGCGCTAGTGAGCACGAAACTTTTGTTTGCAAATATCTCAGGAGCCTGACTACTTAGAAAGATGGCGTCTTCGGAAAAGTTGTTCAGTATCTCAAAGGCTATCATTATTTTAGTCAAGCTTTTGGCTATGGTCCCTTCGATATCGAGATGTCACCTCTCGTATTTGCAAAACAAAACTTTCGTGCACTTTTTTCTCTTATAAGCAGGTGAAATCAACTCACCTGTAAACAATCTGAACTGCTATGGCAAATGAAATTTAATATGTTGTTAACAAAATCTTAATAAAATCTTAGATTTGTTTTAAAAATTAGGATGATAGTGTTGTCTAATAACACAGAATTCCTAGATATAAGAAATGAATGTAATGTTTGGAATGATACTAATAAAGAAATTAAAAAAACGAAACTTTCGTGCACACTAGCGCTACCTGGTGGTGGAATCACCGCATGTCAGCTCTTGATCTCCTGAACATCTTTGTCGAAGATGGTTTTACAATATTTATTCTAGATCACGATCTATTTCATGTTGGCTACTCGCGTTACAAAAGTTTGCGCGACAACCGGAAGGTTAAAATTTGAGCAAAATACGTCAATTCTAGGGGGAGGGCTAAAAAAGCTTGAAGTTTGTGTGAAGAAAATCGTCTGAAAAAAAAGGATCCCAATCACATTCTCGGCCATAGATGGCACTGTAGGCGATGGATTTCTTTCATAATAATTATGAAATTATTTCACTAGAGAAGTCATTATTTAAAATATATCTGGACAAACATTTCAAAAGGGCCCAAAAGGTCTTGAGCCTTTTTTTTAGAAACGTTGCTGTTGACCCCTTTTTAGCCCGGCCACGCAAACTAAAGCAATAGGGTAACGACTGTTTATTCCGTTCTTGATCGCTAACAAGTGGCGCCAGCGCCAAAAAGTACAGGCAACAACCTTTCGAACATTCAGTTTCTTTCACCGGCCGCCGAGCGACGACACTGTTGTTTGTATTCCTCCCACTGATCACGCTACGCTGGATTCTCAAATTTCTGAAACTTTCAACACAAGCGCATGGAAGAATGGTAGTCGGAGAACTGTCAAAAAGTATGGAAAATAATGAAAAACGTAAATTACTTGCAATTTGGAAACTGGATCAAAAAAGTAGTGATTAGAAATCAAGTGTAAAGTGAATACATAACTTTTTGTGTTTAGTTCATCTTCCGTAGAGCTTTCTTTGCTTCAGGATTTCGTTTTTACTACCACTGAAAAAGAGCCATCTATTGCCTTTTCAGTTTTGAATATCGCCCTATTATCAGAAAGATTGGTGTTAGCTCTTCCTGGTAGTGGTATTGGTGAGCGTGATCGAGTTGAATTGGGCTCAACAGCGTCTTTCAATTACCAATGTCGATGGGCCCTTTTGGAATGTTTGACCAGAAATGGGCCTCAAAATGCCTCACACTGACATGAGATGTTTGAAGCATTATGCGTGATAAAACGTCAACAGCCCACTGTAAAATCGCTAGTGTTTGGTAGTGATGTTTAGGGCAACTTCACCGGTGGTCCAAATCACTGATTTGGTCCAAATTTTTGGACCATGTTAGCTTTCACCGGTGTTGCAAATGATGTTCCAATTTTATTTTATACCAGTTTTCTGGTCTATTTTTTTGGAACATCCAGGAATTTTTTCAAGGATTTTTTTCAGAGAATTTACACAGGAATCTCCTCCAGGAATTTTGCTGGGAACTAGCTCCAGATATTTTTTCCAAGAACTCGTCCGAAGATTTCCCTCAAAAACTCTTCCAGGGATTTCTCCAGGAATTCCTCAGGAGATTTCCAAAAACAATTCCTCTGGGGCTTTCGTCCAGGATTTTTTCTAAGGATTTCGTCCAGAAAATCATTTAGAAATTCCTAGAAGGTTTTTCTCCAGAAATTCTTTTGGAGACTTTTTCAGATAATTTATCCAGATATTTCCTCCTGGAAGTTCTTTAGGGTTCCGAAGTTCTTCAATCAGTTATCCTGGAGTTCCTTTAGAAACGCCTCCAGAGTTCCTCCAGAAACACATCCGGAGCTCCTCCAGGAATTGCTCCGTAGTTCCTTCAGGATTTCCTTTGGAGATTCTCTAGGATTTTATCCAGAGTTCTCTAGGAATTCCTTCAGAGTTCCTCCGGGAATTTTTTCGGAGTCTCACTGGTAATTCCTCCTGAATGCTCCAGAAATTCCTCCGGAGTGCCCTCAGCAATTCTTCTGCATTGTACCCAGCATATCCTCCGAAGTTCCTCCAAAGATCCACCGGGAATTCCTTTGGATTTCCTTCATAGCCCCTTTTAGAATTATCCCATTGTTCTTTCAGGACTTTTTTCTGGATTTCCTCCATTAATTCCTCCGCAGTTCCTCCAGCAATTCTTCCAGAGTTCCTCAAGTAATTTCGCCGGAGTCCATCCAGCAATTTATCTGGAGTTCCTCCAGAAAAATCTTAACTCGTAAAGGCCTGAGTAAAAGCGGCAAACATACTAAAACCCTCACCGCTCAGCGAATACTATACAAATTCAAATAATTTCTTGTCAGTATACTGGCCCACATATCTAGTTTCTAAAAGTGGCCAGAGAAACTCAAGAATATTTCTGTGGCCGGAGTTATTCCGGTGGGTCACTGGGTCGGGCAAATAAGGGCTATATTTTAGGACATGCCGAGTTAGCATTAGTTATTCTCAATTACAATCATTTCAATTTGCATAAATCTGACATTCAGCATTATGAATGAAAAGTTTTGGACCGTTTGCAATGATCTGGAAGAAGCCACTCGGACGTAGTACTCTGGAAAACCAGCTAGAGAATTGATGGATACTAAACCGTTTAAATTCTCAAAAATTAGAGATCAAACCTAATAGTTCACAAAAATGCATTTCCGTTAATCTGGCACAGATGTTAGGATATAAATTGGCCACTTTATAATAAATTTTAGACGTCTCGGGCCCGAAAATGGTAATTTTTAAGATCATTTAAATGCACGAAACGTGGTTATCCAATTTCAACGTTTCTCCAAAGGTTTGAACTGGTGCGTTTATCTTAAAATTTTTTGATATAGTAACCACCTTATAACCGATTCCGGAAACTATCTGTGACTTGAAGATTTTATTCAGAAATTCTTCTCGTGAGTTTGTTCAGAAATTATAAGGGACTTTCCTCCAGAAATACTTCCGGGAATTTCTTCGAGCAATTCCTTAAAAAACTGCTCTGGCGTTTTGAACTTCTACGGGAATTCCTCATGGGATTTTCAATAGCAATTCTTTCGGGGATTTCCAGAAATTCCTCCGGGGATTTTGTTCAGGACTTTCTCTGGGAATTTCATCCAAGAATTTCTCCGGAAATTTCATTAAGAAATTCCTCCGGATAATTTCTCCAGAAATTTCCTCGAGATTTTTTTCAGAGAATTCATTCGGAGATTTCCTTCAGGAATTTCTTTGGATATGTGCATCATTAATTACTCCGGAGTTGCCTTTTGTTTTTTTTTCGTAGTCTCTCCAGGATTAGCTACGCAGTTTCTCCAGGAATTCCTTTAGAGTTCCCCTATAAATTCCTCCGGATTTCCCTTGAGAATTCTTTCAGAATACTTGTCGGGAATCCTTTTGGAGCTCCATCGGGAACTTCTTAAAAATTCATCGGAGAATTCTATAGTAGCTACTACGAGAATTCCTTCGGAGCTCCACCGGGAACTCCTACGGTTTTTTTTATTTCAGGACTCTCAGGGTATTCTTTCATTGTTCCTTCAGAAATTCCCCGGATTTCCTCCATAAATTTCTAGGATCCTCCAGGATATTCTCCAGAGTTCCTCCGGGCATTCCTTCATAGTTCCTTTAAGAATTTCTTCGGAGTTTTTCTAAAAATTATTCCGCAGTTCCTCAAACAATTGTTTCGGATTCCCTTCAGGAAGTCTTTTGAAATTTCTTCAGAGTTCCTCATGGAATTTCTTCGAGTTCTCCATTGATTTTCTTTGAAGTTCCTTCAAAATCCGGGAATTCCTTTGAAACTCCATCGGGAATTTCTTCGGATTTCTTCTATATTTCCTCCCGGATTATTTTTTCGGAATTTCTACAGGAATGCTTCACAGTTCCTCTAGTAGTTCTTTGGAAATTCTCCGGTGTTTCACTAGGAATTCTTCTGGAGTTACTTCGGAAAATTCTCTTCTTTTTCTCCGGGAAATTCTCCAGAGTTCCCCAAAAAAATTTCTCAAGAGTTTCTCCGTGAATTCCTCTAGACGTTCTACGGTAATTCCTTCAGTGTTCCTCGTGTAATTAATCTGGAGGCCGTCCAGAATTTCTTCTTTGAGGATTTTATCATGAAACTCTTCTAGGCAACTACTCCAGGTATTCCTTGAGGGATTTTTTTAAGAGAATTTATCCGGGCATTTCCTGCAATAATTTCTTCGTAGAATTGCACCAGGAATTTCTCCGGGAATTTTCCCCAGACATTCCTACAGAATTTTTTTTTCCAAGATTTCCCCCGAGGATTTCCACCAAGAGCTGCTCCAGGGATTTTCTCCAAGAATTCTCCAGGGGATTTACAATAATCATTCCTCGGGAATTTTGTCCAGGAATTCATTAATAAATTCTTCCGGAGATTATCTCCAAAAAATTTTTCGTGAGATTTTTCCAAGGTATTTCTCTGAGGATTTGAACCAGGAATTTCCCCGAAGATTTCCTCCAGCAATTGCTCCGGGGATGTTTGTCGGGGACTACCTCAGGAGATTTCCTCCAGGGATTTCTTCGGGATATCCCCCTAGAACTCCTTCGTGGAGTTTCAATAGCATTTTCTTCAACAATTTCGTCCAATATTTCCTCCGAGGATTTTTTCTATGACCCCGGAGAATCCGGGGTTTTCTCCAAAAACGCCTCTGGAGATTTCTTCCAGGAATTCTTTTGGGGATTCTTTCCAAGGATTCTTCCGGAAATTTTTTCCAAGAATTCCTTCAGAAAACCTTCGGGAATTTTCTCCAAGGATTCCACCGGGGATTTCGTTCAGAAATTATTTCAGGGTTTCCTCCGGGGATTTTCTCCTGAAATTCCTTCAGGGATGTTTTCAGAGAATTCATCGGGAGTTTTTCTCCAGGAATATCAGCTGGGGATTTACCCCAGGAATTTCTCCGGAGATTTCCTCCAAGAGATTTGAACAATTCCTACGGCACTTCTCTGGGGATTTTCCAAAAGCAATTCCTCCGGGGATTTCGTCCTGGAATTCATCCGGAGATTACCAGGATTTCTCCGGAGACATCCCCAAGAATTCCTCCGGGCATTTTCTCTAGGATTTCCTCAGGAGAATTCCAGTAGCAATTCCGGGAATTCCTTTGGAGATCATCCAGGTTCTCCTTCGTAGTTCCTTCGGTGAATCTTGAGGAGCTCCTATGAAAATTCCTCAGGCGTTCCTTCCTCAACTCATCCGGAGTTTCTCCCAGAATTTTTGCGGAATCCAGGAATTCCATCCTGCTTCCTTCAGGAATTTACCTGCAAGTTGCTCCAAGAATCTCGCTGGCAGTTTCACCAGGAATTCTACCGGAGTTCCTCCAGGAATCCCGCCAGGTGTTCCTCCAGGAATGCTCCTAGGAATTTTCCAGGAAACACACCACCCTCCCCCCACTGAACCATGAATTCCCCTGGGAGTTTCTCCATAAATTCCTCTAGGAGATCCTCCAAGAATTTCTGAGGATTCCGTACCCAGGAATTCCTAAAAAAAATCTTATCGGGAGTTCCATCAAGAATTCCTAAGTCCGTCTTCAAGGATATAATTTCTCCGGAAATTTTTCGATGAGTTCCACTACGCAGAGGTGAATATGCAAAACGCCAAGAATTCCTAAGTCCGCCAGAAATTCCAGGATGAATGAACTCAGCCAGGAATTCCTTTGTAAATTTCGCGATATGTTTAGTACGCATTCCTCCGGTGGTTCGTACGTGAATTTCTACAGAAATTCCTCCAGGGATTCAGCTTGAATTTCGCTTTTCCTAAGCATCACCTACATGTTTTTGTTTTCGTTGATCATTAAAAGAATGGATCATAAAAAAATACATCAACCGGTGCATGCGGGTGCTGTTTGGTCTATTTTTACTGGCCTAATTAATTTTGGTACAGTCCCCCCACAGTTATGGATCAGCTAAGGGTTATTTTTTAGAATAAAATATGATTACAAATCATGGTGACCTTGTACAAAACAAAATTACCTGCCAGGCAATGCCCAATATTTTTGTTTTGTTTTCGAGAATACATATGAAAAATCGCGGTTATTTACGAAAAAGTGTCGATTTCGATAGAAATTTCAAACGTTGTCCATCCCACAGATGTAGGGTCCTCATTATGGATCAAATCGACTCATATTATGGATCAGAACACTATAAAAGCAATTTATCTGTGAAGTAAACGAATGGTGTGTTAGCGAAAGTATACATTTCGGCGTTTCTTTCGAAATCGTCTTATCGTTGATTCATAATTGTGGTACGGGTTACAATGCCCCACAGTTATGAATCAATGATTATATGAAAACGGATAACATTTTATTTCAAACGGACGAATAAAATATGCTAGAAGATGTTATGAATGATTGCAATGCTGTACAGATTTATGGTTCACGTAGATGCAATGTGTTCTGCGTTTTTGCAACTCTATTTGATGAGATATTCTCCGTTTAAGCCAACTTTGATCCATATCTGTGTGCTATCCATAACTGTGGGGAGACTGTAGGTCCATTTTTGGAATAAATTAGGACAAAAAAAATGGACCACCGGTGAAGTTGCCCTTTTTCCAGAATGCGAAATCATCAGCAGTGTTCTGAAAAACTCAATTTCTCATATCTCACGATTGAGATTTTTCATGCGTGAGTTGTCAAACACGCAACTCAGCAGTCAAAAAATCATGGGTGAGTTGGCTCACTTTTTTGACTCATTGTCTCGTATTTCCATTGTTTACTCACACACGGCAATAATTTCTTGATAGTCTGGTAAAATTATAATAATCCTTTCTAACGTTAACAACAACATTCGGGTTTCACGAGTTTTTGACGGGTTTTGCGACTGAATCATTTTTTACGGTTTCAGTTGATTGAGTGATTTTGCATCAAAATCTCAAGTGTGAGATTTGCGAAGCAGATCTCTAATGAGTTTACTCTCTCGTGAGAGCGTATTCATAGAGATTTGAGTGTGAGTCTATCAACACTGATCATCACCTCCAACTTAGTTTCAATACCCTCCGTTATATGAATTATGGTGGCGCGTCAATCGTCGCAAGTTTCTCGTTAATCAATCAATACCCAACTAGAGGCTTGTAACAAAAATGTAATAAAATTTTATCAGAATATGATATGCATATCATATTATGATATAATTTTGTTAGGCTCCGTTATCCATAGAACATAATAAAACAGAAATATATATTTATATTCATAAAGACTTCCAAGAGATAATTGTTACATTTCATCTTATAAATCATCCAAAGAATATTCCGACTCAATTGATCTACCTTAAAGATTCTTTAACAAACATCAATCAACCTATTTACCCTTGTAACTTGCTCGACAACGGAATCGAAAAGTTTTTCTTTCTCAAACTGGATTCAACCGTCAGGAGCTTATAAATGTCACGACACGCGGCTTTTTGCGTGACTGGGACTTCGCCGAAACCGGAAAAATTTCGAGCAAATTATAATTAGGACTTTTCCATTATTGATGTCGTCTCATTCTTTGTTTGACTGTCGTCGTGACATTCTGAATTGGTCACGCTTCAGAGCTCTGTCATCTTCTGCGACTCCTAGCTGGAAATCGGAAAACCAAGCCCTATGTCTATTTCTGGCGCAAAGTCAGTCCATTTTGATTTGTACGCCCTTCTCCTACGGTTGTCTGCTGCATAAATAGCCAGAAAACCAAATTTTAATTAAAACATTCAAATGAGATTTTTTGCGGGACTGTTTATGGTCTTCTGATTTCTCAATTATGTCTCGTTCGGGAAGCTCTGAGCGTTAAGCTCATTAAAATCAAACTCAACCATTGAATTTCCAAATCATCTATTTGATTTTAGTATTTTCTCTCAATGTTCAATAATTCGACAATATTAATATAACAAAAAAGCGTGGCAGTTAGAGAATGGATTTTCTTTGCGCTTATAGGGTCAACTTTTTAAATCCTTGATAACTTGATTTTTAATTGGACTAGTGAGTCCTAAATTAAAATTATGAGCGCTTTCAAACTGCATAGCCAGTTTTTGAGGTTTTTCGCAATTAGTTAGTATTTTTCCCTCTTTCAATGCCGGAATTGGCTAAAAAGTTTTTTGTTTCAACTTTTAATAAGGGATTAGAGCCAGGATCCAATTGAGAAATTATATTTATTTCCTAATTTAGAAAATCGTTTTAAATTTCTTTTTGTAGATGCTGCTCACGTTTTTAAGACGGATCAGGACCTTGGATCATCGTCTGTATCACGGATTCAAATTTTACTTCAAAATTTGGAATTGCAATGCCCATGGCTTCAACAATGCAATTTGTTAAAGTTTCAAGAGCATTGTCAATATCAAGTTTAGTTTGTAAAGAAATGTTAACATTAGATGACTATCCATATATGTTTCATATGTACTCCAGTCGGCTCGAAAATAAATAAAAGTGGATTAGGATTGAGAATCGCTCCTTGGGATATTTGAAATGTAACAGGGACATGATCAGAAGCAAAATCAGCATGAGTAACCAGTTGGCTACAAAGGAGACAGGAATCTATTAAGACCAAATCAATCGTAGAAGGGTTCTAGAAGAGTAAAAACATGTAGGGCTAGCAGGATATTGAATTGAGAAGTATCCTGAAGATCACTCATCAAGTAAAATTCTGCCGTTGAAGCGAATAGGGTCCTAAAGCCCTGTCTCAATTTTATTACCAACTGCTTAAGTTAAGGGCAGAAACACATGTTTACTCAATGTTTAAATGATTTTCATTGGTTTAAGTAAAAAAAAAACATTTTTTTATGATTTTTGAGATTTTGTCACACCCCTTGGTTTAAACTCGAATTTTGGGTATATTTTGTTTTCCGTGTCCCTTCCGAAATGTCAGATAGGAACAACCCCAGTGTTAAAACTGTGGCATTTTTGTCGAAAAAGTGAATGTCAAACAAGATTACAAGTGTCAAGGTTGATATTTGGAACCATTTTTAAAATTGAAGTTAAAAAATGATATAGCCGTTATTTGAGCGGGAAAACTTGCTAAAGTAGTTGCAAGAACATGCTCTTTCGTATTATTGAATAAAAACGAGAATTCATCAAACATTTTAGGACCCAATTATTCCATGACCGATGTATGGCATTAAAGTCACCAATGACAAATTTTTTTTGACTTATTGCTAGTCAATTTTCGCAAATCAGTTTGGAGCAAATTAACTTACTATCTTGAAAAGGCAAATAAGCAGCTATTAAAGTATATTTACCAAGTTGTGTTTCAACAGAAACACCTAAAGTTTCAAAAACTTCAGAACCAAAAAACGAAAAAAATATGTTTTATACGCCTATGAATGATATTTGCAACTCCCCCACATGCCCCATCAAGTCGATCATTACGATAAACAAAAAAGTTTGGATCCATGTTTTAGTAATAACTACTATATGTATGTTATTAGCTGTTAGAAAATTGAACAGCTCGTCCTCTTTACCATTCAAAGAACGAGTATTCCAATTTAAAATATTTAAAAAATATTTGGATCGACTAAAATGTAATCCAATAACAATTTTGTCAGTAAATTTTAAACCAACTTGGACTGTTTCAGTCATAGTGGTGGGTTTGGACATTGCATCAATCATTAGATTCAATTGTTCAGTTAGGAAATTGAAATCAGAGGGCAACATATTACTAGAAGCAGGCAGATTATCTGATGATTTTCCGTTTGGATTTTCGGTAGACGAAGAGGCGGAATAGAAGTTTCCTGTGGCGGCAGGGTTTTTTGTATTTGATTAGAAACAATTAGAACGGTTGCTCGTAGTATGAAAAGGGGAGGAGGAGAGGGATCAAAATTAGTTTGTAAATGAGTATAATCATGCTCATTAATCGATTAAGCGATAGGTTATTGAAAAAAGGGGTATTATTGAAGATTCTACCTGGATAAATCTGGGAACGAAAAATGCCACCGTTCATCTGCCTGGTTCGAGCCTCGACGACTCGCCTAGGTGAAGGGCAATCTCAAAAGTTAGACTTATTATTGTACCCGCAAATCGCTCATAAAAACTTTTTAGTATCTTCCTCCACAGGACAGACGTCCTTAGCGTAAGGAGAACCTCCACAAATCATGCATTTGGCATCCATGCATAAATGTTTAGTACCATGACCCCACTTTCGGTACCGACGGCACCGAATGGGGTTCCGGAAATTTCCTCCAAATTTTTGGAAATGTTCTCATGTCACACGAGCATCGAACATAAGTCTTGCTTCTTCAAAAGCTATAATATTATTTAGATCACTTTTGTCACAGTTAACTAAATAATATTCTTGAGATCAGAAAGAATTTGTGTACACACAGCACGAAGGTACGATGCATACCAACAGTGTAGTTAACATTGTGGGCTAGTAGTGAAGTTCATCGCTTTTCATACCACCCAATTTCTCATACGTATGTACGTTTTCAACCATAGTATTGAACCAACTATTTCGCAAGTCTAACCCATATCCCCCAAAATCCAATTCCATCCTGCACCGAACGGATTGATAATTGATGTAACCATAAAATGTGGTATCATTCATTACACACTCGGCTTGCCAACCCGTACATACTGTGATGGTGGTGGTGGGTGCCTTGAACCGATTGTGTGACGGTTCGGTTTCTGGATTTTGAGCCCGGGGCAGCGGGGAGAGGCCAAGCGGAAACCAAAGTAATTTCAGGCTGACCCTTTCTGTCCCGTGGGACTGCCACTCCAATTTATATCAATTTCGGTTGTCACCCCCTGTCCAACCGTCCAATCCTTCTTCAACATCAAGGATGACACATCGCTGGCATTCATGTGTTTGCTGGCTCAAGAGATAGATCTATTGGAATGGAAGCGGTTGCACCGTGTAGCCAATGCCAGCTACAAAGAGCAGCAAAGTGACAAGCTAAACCCGAACAGCTGCTACTCAGCCTTTTCCTTTCTGTTCCATTGAAGGGTGCTCCACATCAAATTGCTTCACGGATAAACACTTTAGAAAATTACCCTGTAATGAGCTTTTTGCATATGTATTTATTTCATTCAACTTCAGTATCATAACCCTACGCTCGCACCTTACGCTTCACCCCACTCATTAGGTTATGTAGAACATGTGGCTACAGTTTCTTCTGCACGATAATCCGCTTTTTTCTTCATGTCTTTCAGATATGACCTCTTTGGGATGCTACCATAGTGATAACTTCATAATAGCTTAGTATTTTTCGATGGGCCTTAGTTCCGGTCCGATGCGGTGGAAGGGTTGTGTTCTCAATGTGACGCCGTTAGCTTCGTATTACTCCAGGATAACATTTGAATAGTGTCACGAAGCTATATCCGGCCAAAAGATCGTAGGGTTCTCGTGTTGCTTCAACAGAGGAAGCAGACACTCCTTGAGGAAGATCTCTCCGTTTACAGTCCCGGTACTCACGAATGGCGCACTTCGTTTGGCACATGAGCAGATCGCTTGCCAAATCATGTATTTCTTGGCATACTTTGAAAGTTTCTGCTGCCTTACTTCCTCCAGAACATTAAACTAACTTGTAATGAGCGGTGAAGGACAGTAGCCCGGAACTGCCAGAAGTAAGTCTCATCTTTCATTATGAGACAATGAGGCTTCGTTAGCATCTGTATGTACAGTTTCCGGGCCCGTAATTTCCTAATCGTATTTTGCCGTTCGTCACGATTTGGAGCCTTCTACACTTTGTACGCATCCAGGCTCTCCAGGTCTTTGTCTCTCTGAACGAAAGACTGGGACATATTCAACTTATTTGGCCCTATCCCTGACCAAAGCATTGGGATTCCAGTAGATCGTTTTCATGACACGCTTGTGATCCTGATCACTAAAAGAAAATCCGTTCTGACCGTATTTCTCCTTCCGTTCGATGCTCAGAGTTTTGTAGTTACGTTTAATCACACGACTCACTGTACGATTCAGAGTTGTTCTCCGATGTCTCGGTAAGAGAACCGAGAATTTTCCAGGTGCTTACGCAAAATCAATTCCCAAAGTTGTTTTCTAGTGACGCCATGTTTTTCAAATTTCGAAAACCTGATGGCGATGCAGTGTACAGTGTAAACAATTCACTCTAAACTACTTCTACCCAATTTGATTTAGGACACCCTTTACAGCACACATTTCCGTATTTAGCTATTCCACTTTCACTTCAAGTGGCACTGAAAGAGTTCCGATTCTACGTCTGACGAACACACGACGACGCCAGCAGCATAAGCATTGGTCAGTCTAGGGTTGCGAATTACCATACTTTGCATAAACGAAATCAACGGAATTGCGTGAAGAGCATCATTCCAGCAGGGGAATGGGGATACCGAAGAGAAAGAGGGGAGTGTTTTATGGCCGGGTATGGGTCTGGTCATTTTGGATGTTATTCGTCCACATTCTGGAAAGGAAGCAACTTTGTAGCAAAAGCAGTGCGGACTACGAAACGTATTTGGAGTTTCAATTTAGAAGCGAATCTGCAGGTCACAACGACAGGCGAAACAAACCTTATCATTGATGACCGCTTGTCGTAGACAATCTCGGAGCGGACAAGACGGAAACACTCGTTGGTCAAAGTGAGGATGCCAACAAGAGGGCAAATAAATTGATGGACGTAAAAATAACAGCTCTCTAGTCTAAAGTGGGTAAAGGAGCTAGCCATCATTCTGATGGTGCTCCTTCGTTAGGGGGTGACGGTATCCGTCAATGGATACAGAGCATCGTCACGGTTGTCGTTGTTCTTGTCCTAAGATGTCGACACTGCTGACTGTTATTGTGGTGATATTTTCTTGGGTACGAAGCTGACAACTTTGCACCTTTGGGAACCAAGCTGTGGGTGCATCAAATAATAACTTTCAACAACAACAAAAATTGAATAGGGCAAACGTTCCCTTAGTGGAGGTAGCTCCAATAGTGGAGGTAGGGTAGGTGTACCAGTTATGGCCATAGTGGTTCCCTATTCCGCAATACGTGATAACTTGAATGTCTCCACATTTTGAGAAGTTTTGTGTGTTTTAGCTGTAAGATATAGGATATATCTTGATGATAAAACATTCAAAAAGATTATAAATGAGAAAGTCATCTTAATTTCACATATGGCCAAATAGGGAACCACTATGGCCATAACTGGCAAACTTTCCCTAGTGTGTTTTAGCATGTTTCGCACTAATAAATGACTATGTGATATTTTTTTTATGATTTAACATGCGAAAATGATACAAGAAATTGAATAACATTCAAGAAATTTAACCGTTAAACTATTTAAAACAATTATTTTGCTTAACATTTTTGCTCCTCTGCACCTATAGTGGTGCATCAGAACCCATAGTGGAGGGTCCCATAAGAAATCAATGGTTTACGCCACCAAAGGAACCATTCTTTTTTTTTTTTACTTTATTAACGAGATTTTTAACCCTGGGCTAGTTCATCTCGAGACCAACGGCTTTACTTCCCTTCCGAAGGAAGTCGTCACTGAAATTTTTTAGTGACTATCTCGAGAACGGGATTCGATCCCAGGTCCTCGGCGTGAGAGGCGTGTGTTCTAACCACTACACCAGGTCCGTCCCCCCAGGAACCATTCTTAAAACATACCTCCACTAAAGGAACAGTGTTCCTATTATTGGTGCAAGGCTTTTTTCAGGGACATTTCAAATAAATTGTAATTTTTATACGTTTGAATGATAGAAGGATAAGAAATCTATTGACTGATACGTTAAAATAATATATTTCATGATTTTATCGTAATGCTTTAGCAGTTTTCCCTTAGGTGCACCACAAATGGTACATTTGCCCTAACACATCCACGTGGCCGCTGTCCCAGCATATCCAAGCTGAGGGTCGTAAGTTCGAATCTAGCTCTTTTCGTCAAGGAAGTTTGAAGTATATTCGTTCAGACAGCTGTGATGTTGAGATTGCTGGCTTCTTCGACGTGGTCTATGGTGATCCGTTGGAGGAAGTAGAGTTGACCGCACCGCACTCTATCTCCATAGTTGAAGAATTTCCTAGTGTTCAAAGAATCTTACCTGCATTTCATTTCATCTTTCGATCATCTGAGCAAGATATGGATCGAATAAAAAGATATCATCTAGAGCTCTTTGGTCATATTTTTCATGATAATCCTTGGCTCTTGTGATGCTCGATATTTTTTTTTAACTCAGCAATCCTTGGGTTCATACAGTGACAGCATTTAAATATTTAGGTTCAGTACAAATGTAGTGGATGATTCGCGCACTCAACGGAAGTTAGTTAATTTACACATTCCAAAGAACTGATTTTTATTTTAATTAGATTATTGATTTTGCGGCAAAATAGGTGCTTAACGACATTGTTCAACGGAGTATTTTAGAGGAAAATATGGTTTTACAATCGACATCTCGATATCTCTCCATGTTGGCTGTATGACAGATTTCTGAGATAATATTAAAAATGTGTGATTTTTGACGATTTTTTCAAAATGGGGTGTCAAGGAATTTGAGCTTTGTATATAAAACTACATTTTGCCAACAGCAAAAAAATATTATTTTGGTCAACATCGTTCATGTGTCCCTTCAACTCTAAAGGTCTTGTTAAATCTAAAGATGATATTACTTCAATATAATTCAAGTTGGAACTCCTGAAAACGCTAATCATTTTAATTTAACTGCTAAATCTCTCATACCTATTGATTCTATTTTCAAGCAAGCTATCAGTGCATCGCACAATTGTCTTGAACAGATTTTTATACTTATATGCAGTATCCGTATTTTAGAACAGTGCAGAGCAATCTTGTCATGACTTGACAAAAGATGGATAATTTCAACAAGCTCCAAATGTGAATAGGCTAAGTGTCCAATTTGTCTTTTAAATAAAGCACCACACCAAATAACGGATTTGCATGTAACACCCAGTGGCACGATCGGGAAAAATCCTAACGAAAAGTTTCTAGTACAGAGCGGAATCGCTCACACTATACCGCACACTATATATTTTCCAAAAAAGTTCAGAAATAATCTCATACTATGATTGTTTATCTAGGACCTAGGTAATACTTAAAAAATTTAATGGAATATCGACCGTCTAAACTGATTTTGAGATTTAGTGGCGTAATTTAGGTCAAACCTGTTTAGATGTGCTCGGGTGAAAGCTGTGTAAGTTTGTGCTCCGTTCAAATTAAAATTATGTGAGTTAAGTTATTAGGGGTATTCACTTAAAGCTGCGTAACTTGAGATTTTGCGTAATTGTAGCGAAAAAATATTTCAAATGAAATATTCCTCATATGACTCAGTGCGATGGCAAAAATCTAGTTACCTACAGCAAACGGATGTCATTTCAACGATTGTTGTTGTTTGAACTTGAAAAAATGGAATGGAATAAATAGAAAACGAAAGATTTATTGGTAGATTTGGCTGCTGTTTAGATGATGTAATTGTGATAGGTACATTAAAAGATTGAAAATTGAGTGTCGCAAGATGAAGTGTTGTTAAGTTCTATAGTTGTGTTGCATAATATTCAAGTAATTAAGTGCAAGGAAATTAAAACTGAATTCGATTGAAAAAATGGGCTTCGATAACAATTGGGTTGCATGAATTGGGTCGAGTATTTAAATATAAGGAATTTAACACACAACTCGTGCTTGAAACGCAATCACCGCCGTCAGTTGCATCACTCACTTCTCCCCTGTGGCCACCTCCCACAAAGGCGCTCCAAATCACTGGCATAATTTATTCTCATGATTGTTCCCCAGGTATTTCGGACTTGGTCGAATCACCTAAAGATCAACATTTTTACTCGTGAATCTCAACTCATTTTTTGCTGACTTTATTTCCCAAATTGGAAAAAATGTTTGCTTGTTATTTACATGACGACAGTTGTTACAATAAACAACGCCTTCCTTGTTGGAAAACTAACGAGTTTCAACAATTTGAAATGTTTCCTTCACAGTTTACGCAATTACGTGAAAGATTCTATTTAATCAGTTTTCACGATATACGCGAGGTTTTACGCCGTTTAGTGAATACCCCTATTATGTTCAAAATTTATTTGTAATTGCAGTGTAATGTTGTTAGCCGTTCAATCAATGTTTGTCCAAACCCACTTGACTTAAAAACAAATCAATGATGTAAGTAGTATTAATTAATGTTTCGGACTTGACCAGACAAATAGTGTATATTTTTGTAAATTGTAGTTTGCCCTGAAGATGAGCAAATAAATGCTCGAAAAGTCGGACCGAAATTACCCCAATAAATCTCAAAACTTAAAAGAATTAATAGCTCCAAAACCATTTCAAATAAGATAATTATTCCTATATGCAAACTTTTCTCCAATGTGATGGAACGACCTATGGAAATATTATCATAAAAAAACCATATTCACATTAATCAGTTTTTATTTAGATTTTCCTACCAATTTTACCAAATTTTGAAATACGTCATTTTTGGAGATATCTAGTGACTAAATAAATAGATCCCTTAACTTTACATTGTAGTTCAACTTGACGGAACAACTCAAAACTATATTGAAATATATTGAGGTGAAGATCAATCGAAGCCAAACCTCAAATTTTCAAGAGCACGGATCTGGAGAACCAAACATCCGTTTAAGCTGAAACCTTAATCGATTGGTCACTCGCTGGCAGTGACCAATCGATTAAGTTTTCAGCTCACACGGGTGTTCGGTTCTCCAGATTCGTGCTCTTGAAAATTTGAGGTTTGGCTTCGATTTATCTTCACCTTAAGGCATAAATTTAATGAGTTTAGTTACTTAGAAAAGTTAGAATAGATAATTCCTTAACATTCCACTTATTTTCAAAACGAGACTTTTTTCATAAAAGTTTCTGAAAATTGAAACCCAGACATAATTTTATGAAGTTATTGTCTGTACTATAATCTTAATTAAATTTCCTTATCTTCTACCTTACTCGTGAATTTTTCTCAAATATATTCAAGGGGTGGATCACTTCTGATGCATCTGATATATCGCCTATATTAATTAAATGCACACTCGATTGACTCACAATGCATGGCTTGCTCAAACCTTTAATTGTTGTTCTTGTCGAAGTGTCAAACTATTTTTTCCCTAAATTTGAGAAGAGCTGTGCTACCTTTCCCAAAACATGGTCGACACGGTTATATTAAGAGGACTAAAAACATTCTTCATTAAAGTACCGGATATCGACATTTAAGTAACTACTTCTTTAAAAAGCGCAACATTTATGAAGCTGATGATAAGATGGTCTGCAGCTACCGGGAACGTGAAATCGGTCACATAGTAAGAAAGGAATGCTGGCGTGCTCCAATAAAAAGAAAACTTGTCCGATATGAGTAGGGGTTGTTTTGTTGTAAAAGCAACTATTTCATAGACAACAGATCAAAAGCGAAGGAGAGTTTATCCGGATGTGACTATTAACACGCTGTGCTACGTGTTTCATTACCTAAAGACCAATTCTATTCTCTCTTACAAATCTGATGATAGGATATCGACTTGCTGTCATTCATCAACAGTATTATCAGAGACATGTTTCAGAAAATATCTGTCCCATAAAGAACATATTCAATAACTACGTGAACATGTTTGTATAACTAAGCCGAAAGAATATTTGTCTCGGTGTCGAGAAAAGCCAAAATATAATATCAAAAAAAAGTTAGATTATCGTTGTATTGTTTAATTTGTACTTCCATTTCGACCAAAATAATATTTTTGAAACTAGTTAAGCTGAGGGGCTGGCTCTGTTCCAGTAGGGACGTAATGTCAGGGAAAAGAAGAACAAGAAGAAAATTAAGTGTAACGGTAGCATTAAAATTCAACATGTTGAGTGCTATCAAGGTGAAAAATTCATTCAACTAATTAAAACCAAGATGGCGTCAAAATCCAAGACGGCCGCTAGATTTTTTCACTCAAAATAATGGACCGATGCACGCGTTCACTGTTTGACGTTTGAGCGGTGCCGTGTTATTTATGTGACCATGGAAACCAGTGAATTTGGCTTCGCTAAAATGTCAAATTAATGAACTCGTGCAAAGGTCCATACTCTTATTCTTCACTCGACTCGAATGAAACACCAACGATTGAAAACTTGTTTCTTTGTTGTAAAAAAAAAATGTTTTCATTGATTGCACCCGCCATATACGTCAAAATCGTAGAACGTGATCTAGAAAATCTTTCATTTCGTAGGGTAAATACCATTGCTCACCTAGTTTCTGATGGTGATCTCAGAATTCAAAACGAGCGGTGCGCTAATGGTGAAAAAAACGATTTTTCTAACAAAATTCAAGATGGCGGCCAAATTCAAAATGGCCGCCAATATTTTTTTAACTTCAAGTGAAAGCTATATCTTTTCTCTATACGATGCGACTAAGTTTGCTATGTGTTCCAAGCGAAATAGGAGACATATCACATGAAGAAATACCCTATATTTATCAAAAAATGGGCTTTTTCGCAAACTGTTTAGCTAGCTGGCGTACGAGGGGTCCACCAATTTGAGAAAACAATAAGGACCACCCTTAAGTTTTATCGAAAACTAGCGATCAGTGCCATAAAATTGTAATTCTAACGATGGGTGCCGATGGCGGCCTGGTTTCAGCGAGAATGCTCATTACATTACAGTGCACCCCCGTCAATTTGAACGGTACCTCATGCAAACCATCGGGGTTCATTTTTAATTTGAACATCTAGTCACCCTAGAAACGTGTTTCTGGTTACCTCTTTCACTGTTTTGTTTTGATTCTGCATTTCGTTCCACAGCGTTCCATTTCAATTTACTCCGTTCCATCAGCTAAATGACGTTTGAACCATTTTTAATCTGAACGACGTGCAAATTTGCGGGGTACAAATTAAAAAGGGTTCAGATTAAATGTGGTCAAACCAACGGGGGTACCCGGTATTACGACATTCTGTCCTGAACCTAACAAGGTAGTGGAGTTAGTAAGTTTTGCAAATTTAAATATTTTATACCTTATTGTAGGTATTGTCAGCAAATTGTTTTATTGCTTCTCAGTTGGGAACCATTGAATTTTGTGTTTACGGTTTTAGAAACCTTCGGTATTCATTTGCTTCACCATCCGTAAGGCCAGATTATGGAGAACCCACATATAAACGTGATTTAACTCAATAATGGTGAACGAATGTATGTCCAACTTTCATGAAAGCACCAATTTTCAAGAATAAGATAAGAATCTTGATACATATGGGTTTTAGTTAATTGATGGCAGCCAACTAGTGACACTATTTCATACTAATCAGGTATGCTAATGATTGTGCGATATTTGCCAGAAAACCATTCGCCAGAATGACATACGCCAGAAAGTACCATATGCCAGAAAGCCATTTGCCAGAAAGTACCATTCGCCAGAAAATTATTCGCCAGAATGTACCATTCCCAAGAATATACCATCCCCTAGATTTTTTTTTCAGATAAATCAAGTTTGCCATTGTATGAGAAATAATAGAGCCAGAGCATTAAAAAAATGTGAGATTATTTTTGTTAGTATACTCAAAAAAGTACAGGGTCTGTTGGACACCATCTCCAGTTGACTTAGTGAGCCAGCTTCGAATATCCATTTTGGGTATTGTGTTTTTAGTATTCTATTGTTGGACTAGGTACACATTAGACAGTTTCACAAAAATCAAAGTTTCTGGGATTCAACCAGTCACCCCATAGTCCTAGTTGCAATACTAAAACAAACTACCAGACAAATGACCTCGGGGCTATATCACATATGTAATTACTTGGCATCAAATGCGAATGTTGTTTGAAACACGATTGCGTTGATGACATTTGATAGCTGTTTTCTTCAATCATCATCCATCATTGAAAAAGCAAAGCTACTATGTTCAATTTTGTAACATGTCAGCAATTGCGCCATTTGGCAGCAGCTTTAAATGCAGGGGAATGAGGAATGTCGTATTTCCGACGATTTTTTACAATTAATCTGTAATTCGGCTACAAAAATGATGTACTACAATAATGTTCAAAAATGACAAAGGAATGATACTACGGTTGAACTTTTATGATTGAGCATGAGGTTAAGAATCTTGTAGAACAAAAACTGTAGAGAAATGTATGTTTTACATGTACTTTAATGCACAGAAATCAATTTTATGAGGTCAAAACCATCTCTAATCGGCATACAGCGTTCTCAAAAGTTGTAAAGTACTAATAATACGTTCAACTAGTGGTATTTATTTTGATTTTCGTTTTTCCAAATTCTCGTTAGAATTTTTTTAATGTAAAAAATAGCCAAAAACACAAACTCAAATTGAGGCACCTCCTAATCTTCTCCAAATTGGATGAAAATTTGTCTGGTAGTTTGTTTTAGTATTGCAACTAGGACTAGGGGGTGACTGGTTGAATCCCAGACATTTTGTTTTTTGTGAAACTGTCTAGTACACATGAATTCCTTACGGTTCAAAAAATATCAATTTCTAGAGTATTCAACGATCAATTTCAACATTTGAAGCTTCATAAATATAAATTGAAAAAAACAGCACTTAATCCTGAGGGACCGTTAAACTAGAAAGAGGAAAACATACAATAGAATAACAATTGCATTCATTAAAAGCTGCTCTACTATGTATGGAAGATACTGCTTACTGATGTAAAGATTTGATATTCAGAATGACGGATAATAAGGTAAGGTTTTTTTTAAATATATGCTGTCTCTGTAAAATGATATTATGGTTTGGAAGTGAAGTCATGAAGACATGTAACCAACAGTTTTTCGTAGTTTTTTTTAAGTATAAGAAATATTGTGTAAATTAAAAGTTTTACCTCTGTTCAGACGAACTGACTACACTTCCACAATCAATGTTTTGTTGAAAAAATTACATGTCATCACCATGAATTTTGATTTACAGGCTCAAAAAGCTCAAACCTAATTTAAAACAATGAGGATTATCTATTTTTTAGCAAAATAAATTTTGAGTGTAATCTGATTACCGCAAACATGTTAACTGAGCTTCTACAAGCAAATTAATGCCAACAAATATATATGTCATCGCTTTGACTTTATTTTTATTGTTTGGAAGTGTTTTCCAAAATGCTAGGAAGTATCTGTTGCTAAATAACTTTGAGTAGTCGGGTTGATTTCCAGACAATTAAAATTTCTGTGGATCTTAAATGAGTTCGGTTTCATTGCTGAAAGAGTTTTCGAAATCGTTTCGAAAACACCAGACAAAGCTGGACTTCCGACTTTTGCGTGGGATAAAATGTGCAGATGTTAAGGTACATTTGATCATGCTTTGGCGCCACCTGGTGAGTGAATTCTGAGATAAAATGTCCATTGAGTGGAATATATCAGGTCTACAAACAAGTAATCCAGTAAACAAGTAATAGGACTCTGTACTTAAACTGGTAAATCAAGAATTTTTTTTTAGTGTTATTCCAAACATTACATTCATTATTTCTTATATCTAGGTGTTCTGTGTTATTAGCCAACACTATCATCCTTATTTGGTAAAACAAATCTAAGATTCTATTAACATTTTGTTAACAACATATTACATTTCATTTGCCGTAGCAGTTCAGATTTTTTACAGGTGAGTTGATTTCACCTGCTTATAAGAGAAAAAAAGCGTTTTCAATTTACTTAACCTAACTTAACCTAAACATATAACGCATTGATCGTGGCAATAGAAAATTATCGATTTTTGCCTGAAATTATTGATTATTTTATTTGACATTTGTTTCAATGTTTCAACATTGGATATTCTATGTAACTCATTGGTACTATACCAGGGAGGAAGCCTCAGAATCATTTTCAAAATTTTATTCTGAATTCTCTGCAGAGCTTTCTTCCTGGTATTACAACAGCTAGTCCATATTGGTACAGCATACAACATGGCTGGCCTGAAAATTTGTTTGAATATCAAAAGCTTGTTCTTAAGACAAAGTTTTGATCTATTAATAAGTGGATAGAGACATTTTACATATTTGTTACATTTGGCTTGAATGCCCTCAATGTGATTTTTGAAAGTTAAATTCTTATCTAGCATGAGCCCTAGATACTTAACTTCATCTGACCAATTTATTGGAACCCCTCTCATCGTTACAACATGTCTACTTGAAGGTTTCAAATAAAGAGCTTTTGGTTTATGTGGGAATATTATTAGTTGAGTTTTGGAAGCATTAGGAGAAATCTTCCATTTTTGCAAGTATGAAGAAAAAATATCCAAACTGTTTTGCAATCGACTACAGATGACACGCAGGCTTCGTCCTTTGGCGGAGAGACCTGTGTCATCCGCAAACAAAGATTTTTGACATCCCTGAGGTAAGATTCAATTGTTCAGTTAGAAAATTCAAATCAGAGGCAGACATATCACTTGAAGTGGGTACATTATCTGATGATTTCCCATTAGAATTTTCGGTAGACGAAGAAGCGGAGTAAGAGTTACCTGTGGTGGTAGGGTTTTTCCATTTGATTTGAAACAAGTAGAATGGGTACTCATAGTACGAACAGGGGAGGAGCTACGATATCGGCAAAGGATTTTACGTGGGTAGATAGATTCGAAATTGAAAGATTCGAACGGCTAACCGACGGATTAAAATTAGTTCGTGAATGAGCATGATTATGATCTTCCTGATGGGTATGATTCATGATCAAACGATCGTTAACTGAAAAATGAGTATTGTTCGATATTCTACCAGGGAAATTCCGGAAACGACCGTTATCGTAACGGATATTATCTTTCATCTGCCTGGCACGAGCCTCAATGACTCTTTTGCGTGAAGGGCAATTCCAAAAATTTGACTTATGATTAGCCCCGCAATTAGAGCATATGAACTTGGTGGTATCTTCCTTCACTGAACAGACGTCCTTGGCGTGAGAAGAACCTCCGCAAATCATGCATTTAACATCCATGCGACAATTTTTTGTACCATGACCCCACTTTTGGCACTGAGTAGGGTTCTGGTAATTTCCTCCAGGTTTCTGGAAATGTTCCCATGTCACACGGACATCAAACAAAAGTTTTGCTTTTTCTAAAGCTTTAATATTATTTAGTTCTTTTTTGTTATAGTGAACTAAATAATATTCTTGAGAAAGCCCTTTCCGAACAATGCCAGATTGGGTTCTCTTTTTCATAATGATTACTTGGACTGGGGGAAAATCCAAGTAAATCATTTATTCCATTTTTTATCTCTTCAGGTGATTTATAGTCACTTGAGAGACCTTTCAAGACAACTTTTGTCGTCATAAGTAAAAAATTGGTGCTTCTTCTCTTCAAGATGTTTGAGAAGAAGTTCGCGATCTTTAAGAGTTTCCGGCAAAACGCGACAGTCTCCTTTCTTTGCGATTTGGAAGGAAACCTTGATTCCCCTAATGGAGTTCAAGATCTTCTGCCTAAATCCCCCAAATTCGGAACAACTGACCACAATAGGCGGCACTCTTTGCTTCCTCACTTGAATCAAAGAGCCTGGGCTAGAGGCTGCTTCGATTTGGTGTTCGGAAAATTTGTCTAGAGCATCGAACTGATTGCTCATTTTGATACAATTATTCATTTCACCCTTGGAAGAAAGTTCGCATTCCGGGGAAACGTCCTTTCTTCCATTCTTGCCACGTGTTGTGACAGTTTTAAAACCCACTTTTTTGGAAGGAAGTAGTGAATTCAGAGATTCAGAGGATCAAACATGTCGCGCGTCGGTCGAGTGAAAGTGAAAAAGTGGCGTGATCGTTTGATCTTCCGACCTTGACGCTTGCTTCTGCGGGAGCGGGTGACGAGGGCAGGATCAAACATGTCGCGCGTCGGTCGAGTAAAGTGAAAAAGTGGCGTGATCGTTTAGTTCCGTTTGATCTTTCGACCTTGACGCTTGCTTCTGCGGGAGCGGGTGACGAGGGCAGGATCAAACATATCGCGCGTCGGTCGAGTAAAGTGAAAAAGTGCCGCGTCCGATTAGTTCCTTTTTGATCTTTCGACGTTGACGCTTGCTCCTGGGCAGTGCGTCAAGAAAGCCCGAGCAGTCGTCAGTTGTTTTCCCTCTCGGGTCGCGCACCTATTTTCTCTGAGTGCTTTTATATAGCCGAGCAAACGAGTGAAGCTGAAAGTGGATTATTGCTGCTCAAGGATGACGGATCAATTGGTGAGCTCGTTTCATGCTACTATTTCTAATCTTTAAAATATGTATGACTGCACCTTTAATCGTTACAACGGTGAGACGTAAATATGATTTTTCAACAAACTATGAAAGGTTCGTCACTGTGAGTTTCGACATAAACTCTGATTCATAAATTATTTATGTCTTAATTTTATTTTTTTTTTTTTTTTCAAAAAACCTTCTTTCTTTTACCTTTATTTTTGTAATTAAAAAAATAACTTTGAATGGTTCGACACTTCGAGTGTAGACTTGCGAAAGGTTCACTTTATTCAACATACTTTGAAAGGTTCGTCACGTCAAGTGTCGGCATGATTTTTCTCTACATAGATATTGTTTATATCAAATGAAAATATTATATTCACATATTAGCATGTTTATATCTCACCAATAATTATTTATCATGGTCTAATCGCTTATCAAAGTGAATCCTGTGACCCAACGATCCTCCCCATTAACAAACATCCCTCCCAGTAACCTTTGTGGAGATGCAGAGGCAAACACGGTCTCCAAATAGCAAAGGTTACACACTAACATTCCTTCCCCCAATCCCACCTGACTGCAAGGACGTGGCCGGCGCCGTTATTGACCATGTAAATAGAGGCACTGAATTATGCACACTGAAGAAGATTATGGCCAATCCCAGCCGATCTTCTAGTTGATTCTTTGTGCATTTTCACTGACTTCGGTCAATCACGGAATAGCAACCATTGATATGTGTAGTCAGTCTAAGCTAAGCTAAGCTAAGCTAGGAAGTAGTGAATTCAGAGATTCACCCTTCCTTTTGTTAGTTGTTGATACCATGTTTAATGAATAAACGAAAGAAGACGTGATCTCCTAAGAGATTTTTTCCCAAGACGATGTCCAAGAAGGATTACCACCGCTAGCTTTCGCCAGCGAGTCCAACGAAAAATCGAAGGCACGGGTCCAAACAAGGATCGAAAAGGGATGAATAGTAGAAAAAATAGTACTGAAAAGTACTGTTTTAGTAGCACTGAAAAGTACTATTTTATTGCTTTAGGTAGTTTTTAAGAAAACTTCCAAGAGCAGAGAGAATTCGTGTACGCACAGCACGAAAGTACGTTGTGCACTGTGTAAATCAATCATTAAAAACGACCTGCAGGCTTCGAAGCCAAGCGATTAGTGTCACCAGACCGTAAACGCATCATGCCAGGGGTATGGATTCGATTCCTGCTTCAGCCATTGAAACTTTTCTTCAGGAATGCGGCTTTGAATTTTCCTATATTAAGTTTCTAGCAAATTTTATTTTAGAACTTGTTGTTTAAACAATAAAATGTGGTCGGTAGGCAGCGGGTTGTAATAAAATATATCGTTCTGTCTCGAATTCCAAACATGACTCATATAGCCGAACACACGACTTTTTTAACAATTTGTCAAGAAATCTACTCCAATTTCTTCAGAATGTGATCAATTCTTTGAAAAAAGTAATCTGAATTAAAAAATGAAAATACTAATACTTATATTTTAAACCGTCACTGTTTGGAATATGATTTATATTGGGAATTCGAGACAAAACGGGACAAAGCTGCATGCTTTTTACACCAAGAGATGATAATTCTAGCACTTCATATTTTTCAATTACTAGAAAAGACAGCTCACTCGAAGTTATGCACCCAACCAGCAGCAATCATGCGACATATTTTAACTAAATACCGATGAAAATGCCACTTAGACAATTCCACAATGAAAGGCATCCCGACAATAACTGCCATTTCAATTTAATACATCATTCAAAACCTGTTTACCAGAACGCAAGTACGATACTAACTTAAGCACAGAATGTCTTTCAAAGCACAAATTCCCCAAAAACTTTTAATAAGAACAGCCATCCAAAGCCGGAGTAAACCTGTGCAGCTGCTGCATTCCAAACGCAAGCAAATTGTCAACCGGAAACTCTCGAAACAGACCGGAATTCCTGACAGCAGATTTGTGCCAGACTCCGAATTCCTCATTTACACGCCTTTGACCAACGGGCAGAGGCAGCATTCGCTCGTGCAGTTTGCTCTATAAGACAGATGCCACATCCTTTGGAAGATACGCTCAACGGCAGCTACAAAGGAGACAGAAGCAAATATCTCTTACACTTGATTGAATGTTATAATCACCTGATTCCGGTGTCCTCCCTGCTGCAAATTAGATTCGCTCCAATGGATGGTGAGGTTACTTGTGGCAACTGACACATTTTCACACCAATTCGAGCCGATCTGCCTCAAGGCAATCCTTAACATTTCTATGGTTATGAATGTTCCAGTCTGGTTTCAATAGATCTGCAAAGCAGGAAACACTTTGAATGAAATTTATAGGTAGATGGATTGTCATTAATTGATTTGCCTGAAACATTCCTAGTGAAAATCCCTTCCTCGAAGCAATTTCCTATTAAGCGAAGCAAGCTGCTTTCAAGCTGGTATGTGCAAATCATGAATTAGATTGAATTGAACGTGTAACTTTGAGCTGGTTTCGCTTCCGGCATGATGACTTTGACGTGCTCTGTACCATTGTGGTAAGAAAATTAAATGGAATTTAGATCGGAATAATTATACTGTATCTAATCATTCCTAAGTGTCAGTTCACATTACGAAGCTTGAAAACGACCGGTTGTAGTCGATACATGCAGTGTTTCTAGAATAAGATGCACCCTGAAATGATGCATTCTTTCTGATGTTAGAACTTGGGAAACCAAAAACACAATAGCTTTGGAACTTTGGAATCTTTGCCTGGTACGTATCATAGAAAAATCATTTCGGTTGAACACTGAGTAATTGATTTAAGCAACAATCAGTTGTACTTACCGTGACAACTCTTAGGACTTTATTGACATTTAAACTTTGATATCTCGATTTGTGCACAGTGAGAATGATAATCTGATCCCATTAAATCTCTGTGCAACTTCGATTGTTCTGGTCAATCACGATGTGCAACTACGAACTAGACTAGACGTGCTATGATATTTCTGAAAACGGCAATGGATTCAGCAAGCCTTAAACAAGTGAATAGCGGTATTTTGGTACTGGAGACAAAAACGTGTTCCGCAGTGTTATTTGTCCGGTCATTACTTTTCCTTACCCCTAGAACTTCACTATCATTTTGATTATTGAGAGCTGTGTTACTGGTACATGGGGTCTTCCATTGCTGAGTGGTTAGAGTTCGCGGCTACAAAGCAAAGCCATGCTGAAAATGTCTGGGTTCGATTCCCGGTCGGTCCATCTTTTCGTAATGACTATTTCCTTGACTTCCCTGGGCATAGAGTATCATCGTACCAGCCACACGATATACGAATGCAAAAATTCATGCTCATTACATCACGTTCGATATAGGTACACCGATTATTTTTGCCATATCTTGAAAAACGTTTTTACATCAAATGTGGAATAATAAAGAGAATTTGATTGTCGGTAGTCACTAGCAGGCACACTCTACTACTTATTTAGTTGTCACACATCGAGCGTACCTGGCATCAATGAAAATTTTCCATCGATGTTCACCTCAGTTTCCTTCCTCAAGATTCCATGATAAGTGAAGAAAGATGAAGACCACACAAGTTGACTCAATTTTCCACTTGGCGATGCGTTTTTTCTCTTCTACCATGCTGTTCACAGATGCTGTCGGGATTTTTCCTCGCTATAGAATAGTATCCTATAGAAAACGTCCTGCTTACCACCCGGTGTAGCTGCATTCTATAGCATTCTTCTGGTGCACTGAAAATAAGGAATGTACCGAAAAGAAATTAACGATCGTCAAAGATGCTTGGTCTCCAAACATAAAGGGGCAGGATCTGTAAATGATTTTGGAATTTTCAAAAGCGGGTTTCTCGTTCAAAATCACGAAAAATTACACGAAAATGTGTTCATTGTATTCTGTTCTCCAACCGGATCACAGTGATCAAATTTTCATCGAATAATTTTTAGTTTTGAACAGAAAAACTGCTTTTGAACTTTCGATGATGACGATGATTACGATAACGGATCCTTGAACGTTAATGCATATTTTTGTACCGAAGTTTCTTACAAACCGTGAATATTATATACATAGTTTAAAATTGAGATATAAACTTCTTTAAAAGATTTGTTGTATTAAAAATAGATAAGGCACAATCCACAAAATACGTAACGTTGGCAGGGAGCGGAAGAAGTTAGGCTAAAGCTTTACAGATCATACAAATAATTTTAATTTTTCGTACATAAAGCATTACGGAGGGCAAGAGTTGACAATGAGCTCTCGCCGAGCGGTGTCACGAACACGTGCGCAAATTTGCTTTTGAACCGCTCGGCGAGAGCTCATTGTCAACTCTTGCCCTCCGTAATGCTTTATGTACGAAAAATTAAAATTATTTGTATGATCTGTAAAGCTTTAGCCTAACTTCTTCCGCTCCCTGCCAACGTTACGTATTTTGTGGATTGTGCCTTATCTATTTTTAATACAACAAATCTTTTAAAGAAGTTTATATCTCAATTTTAAACTATGTATATAATATTCACGGTTTGTAAGAAACTTCGGTACAAAAATATGCATTAACGTTCAAGGATCCGTTATCGTAATCATCGTCATCATCGAAAGTTCAAAAGCAGTTTTGCTGGTTGAAAATACTGCCATTTGATTTTGATGGGAACAGCTGATCTATGTTAATATTTTCCACCAGCAATTTTTAAGTAGTGTTGGTGACATGTCCTGTGTATGTACACGAGCGCAGAAACCACTATTTTCAATGTTTACGTTACCGTTAAATGGGATATTGATCGAAATCAGCTGGGTAACATTAATCGAAATGGCTCTCTCCTCCTCAAGTTTGAAAAGGGTAACGACTGTTTACTTCGCTCTCAAATGCTACCATTGGCAAAAAGTACAGGCAACAACCTTTCGAACGTTGAGTTTCTTTCACTGGTCGCCGAGCGGCTATACTGATGTTTGTATTCCACTCACTGATCGCGCTACACACGGTACTCAAATTTCTCAAACTTCCAACACAAGCGCATGGAAGAATGGTAGTCGAAAACTGCCAAAAAGTATGGAAAATAATGAAAAACGTAATTTTTTTGCAATTGAACTGGATGAATAAGGGAATGATTAGAAATCAAGCGTAATGTGAATACATAACTTTTTGTGTTTAGTGCATTTTCCATGGTGCTTTATTTGCTTCAGGATTTCGTTTTTACTACCACTAAAAAGAGCCATCTATTGCCCTTTCAGTATTGAATATCGCCATCAGAGCTGGGAATGGTAATAGTAGTAGGCTTGAGTTTTTGTGAAAATCACGTGGTTCTTCTTATGCAGTAGTTTAAAATTGTGAATTTCATCAAGTAGCCTATGTTGGATACATGAATTTTCTTAATCAGTAGTGTCATTGAAGGCTGTGAATGCGGGAAATACAGCGGGAAATAGAACATATTTCTACAGTAGTTTTTGGTTGCCCTTAGCAACGGGTGTTTTGCTATTAGGTATTGCTGTTTGCATTTGAGGTGCAAATCTTGACTAAATGTCCTCCAAATGCGGTAACACAAACCAATCAAAGGACTCCTAGCAACGATTATCTAAATCACCGCTGACCTAGATAGAAAAACTTTTCTTTGACATCGCATTTCTTGTGAAATATCTTACCGCGTTTGGTGTTCCCGCATTTGATATTTGCGTTTCAAACGCACACAGCAATATTAAGGCATTTTGCGTACAGCAGCGATACGCGTGAGTTTCACTGGCTTCGCTGACTGTGATTTGCTATGCTTGCCTACTGTAGTGTGAATTTCAGAACTTTTTCCAACTCTGATCGCCATATTATCATTGTGCAAATTTATCAACTCATTACGCGTTATTATTTATTTATTTAGATAACATCTAAACAGATAACACTGAATCAACAATGTAGCGCCCCAATACTCGGTTCGTGGCCGCATCTCTTCATCCTCGGTTCTGCCCCACGCTCGCCAAATCGCTGCGCGCTTGATCCGCCCACCTAGCTCGCTGCGCTCCACGCCTTCTTGTACCAGCAGGATCCGAAACGAACACCATCTTTGCAGGGTTGCTGTCCGGCATTCTTGCAACATGTCCTGCCCAGCGTATCCTTCCAGCTTTGGCCACCTTCTGGATACTGGGTTTGCCGTAGAGTTGGGCGAGCTCGTGGTTCACTGTGAGCTGGGCGAGCCACACGCCGGCCATAGTAGGCCCGACTTCCACAGATGATGTATTTCACGGCTAACGTTATTGTCAGCCGTTAGCAAGGATCCAAGGGAGACGAACTCGTCGACCACCTCGAACGTATTCCCGTCTATCGTAACACTGTTACCCTGTCGCGCTCGGCCCCACCAGCTAGCATGTAATTTGTCTTGGTCACATTAACCACCAGTTTGCTGCCTTGCGTTTCAGGCGGGTGATCAGGTCTTCAACCTTTTCAAATGTTCGGCAACAATATCCATATCATCCGTGAATCAAACAAATTAACTGAATCTCGTAAAAATCGTACCCCGGCTGTTGAGCCCGGCTCTCCGCATAACACCTTCTAATGCAATATTGAACAACAGGCACGGAAGGTCATCACCTTGTTGTAATCCCCAGTGGGATCCAAATGAACTGGAATGTTCGCCTGAAACCTTAGACAATTTTGCACATCTTCTATCGTCGCTTTTATCAGTCTCGTGAGCTTCACTATACTATCGTATGCCGACTTGAAATCGATAAAAAGGTGATGCGTTGAGACCTGATATTCACGACATTTTTGGAGGATTTACCGTACAGTAAAGATCTAGTCCGTTGTCGATCGGCCATCAACGAAGCCAGCTTGATAATTTCCCTCGCACTCGTTTACTACAGGTGACAAACGAACGACGTAAGATGTTCTGGGATAATACTTTGTAGGTTGCATTTAGAATGGTGATCGCTCGAAAATTCTCACAATCTAACTTGTCGCCTTTCTAGTAGATGGGGCCTATTATCCCATCCTTCCACTCCTCCAGTAGCTGTTCTGTTTCCCAGATTGTGCCTATCAGCCTCTTCGGTCCCATCTTTATGAGTTCAGCTCCGATACCATCCTTACTAGCAGCTTTATTGTTCTTGAGCTGGTAAATGGCATCCTTAACCTCCCTCAAAGTGGGGGCTGGTTGGTTTATATCGCCCGCAGTACTGATAAAAGCATTTCCTCCATTCAACGCCATTCAGGTGTTCATCGGAGTGCTCGATAGATTGAGTTCATCGGAGTGCTTGATAGATTGCCAAAAGATTTATTCTGAATGGATATACAATTTTTATATAATCGAAAGTCGATTTTCTGTTTTGGGATAACTTTGATAATGGAGTATAAATCGAACAAAATTAAATCAATAGGGCGATATTCAAAACTGAAAAGGCAATAGATGGTTTTTTTTCAATGGTAGTAAAAACGAAATCCTGAAGCAAAGAAAGCACCACGGAAGATGAACTAAACACAAAAAGTTATGTATTCACTTTACACTTGATTTGTAATCATTACTTTTTTGATCCAGTTTCGTAATTGCAAGTATTTTACGATTTACATTATTTTCCATATGTTTTGACAGTTCTCCGACTACCATTCTTCCATGCGCTTGTGTTGAAAGTTTGAGAAATTTGAGAATCCAGCGTAGCGCGATCAGTGAGTGGCATACAAACTTCAGTGTCGACGCTCGGCGGCCGGTAAGAGAAACTGAATGTTCGAAAGGTTATTGTCTGTACTTTTTGCTGCTGGCGCCAACTGTTAGCGGTTATGAACGAAATAAACAGTCGTTACCCCATAGCAGAACATTTATAGGGCGTTGCATACCTCTAGGCGTTTAACGCTATATGGAAATTTCTGACTTAGATTACAAAAAAGTCCCAGTAGGTAGAAATTGCTTTCGCTAAGAGATTTGAGACTGAATTCATGTTCTACTACAACAAGGCTGTCAAGGATAAGCGATGAACTCACTATGATTCCATCAATTAGTGATCGTAGAACAGATTGTTTGTGAGCGTTTCAAAAATGCTAAAATGTTATTTTTTTTTATATTTGCATATAAATCCTCAAATGTACTTGATTCCAACGAAAATAGCTTTGACATGAAGTTTTATATTAATACTCTTTACTTTTGCATTCATTTTGCTTAACTGATTAACAGAAACTTTGTTATTTCGTTAAGTATGTCGTGGGTCTCGCACTATCAAAGTTACCCGCATTATCAATGTTACCCCGTTTTACGGTACTAACAGGATTCTATTTATTTATCTTTTTTAGGACAAAGTAAAAGAAAATCGGTCAATGCTTTGATTCTCCCATTATTTTTAACTTTAACTAACTTTTCTTTGTTCCTGACCTGACCCATGTATCCTTCGGGTAAGTGATGAGATGGCTATGACGTGCGAGGCACAAACCTCGCAAAACTTATGATCTCGCCCTAAAAGCCATTGGTCACCGAGTGTGTAGTTCGTCGTTTTTAAGGTGAAGATGCACCGAAGTCACACCACAAAATTTATCAAGAGCACAAATCGGAAAATTAGACATCCATTCAATTCGAAAACTTTTTTTTATCTTTATTAACGAGATTTTTAGCCCTGGGCTAGTTCATCTCGGGACCAACGGCTTGAATTCCCTTCCGAAGGAAGTCTTCACTGAGATTTTTAGTGACTATCTCGGGATGGGATTCGATCCCAGGTCCTCGGCGTGAGAGACGTGTGTTCTAACCACTACACCAGGTCCGTCCCCCAATTCGAAAACTTGATCGATTGGTCACTCGCTGGTGGGGTAACTAATCGATCAAATATTGATCGTGAACGGTTCTCTGGCTCTTCAGATTTGTGCTCTTGAAAATTTGAAGTTTGGCTTCGATTCATCTTCACCTTGAGCAAAAAATATTGACAAATATTTCAACTAACACCACTAGGAGATAGAGGACGGTCTTCTCTTCATCGTGGCATTGTGAAATAACGTGTAAACCCATTCGTTTGATCAGTAATAACAAGCTACACGCGTTGTAACCCGACCAGTGGATTACAACAGAGTTGTAACAGATTTTGTTACTCACTTAGCACAGTTTTTAACAAAATGTGTTATAATTCTGGCTGATTAGTAGTTAAATTAACAAATATCATAAGACAATTTCTTCTACACTAAACAAAATTGAAACCAAATATGTTATAATTTAAACAAACATATAACTCATTTTGTTATTTCCCATAACAGAGTTATAACAAAAATTGTTATTTTCTTTGCTCTCAGATTTTTCGAAACAAATTGTGTTATAATTTAGATTTAAATTTAAACAAATTTGACACAACTTTCGTTATTATAACTGATATTGCTTTATTTGTGTTATAATTTTCTCCATCAACGCAAAGTGCTTCTAACAAAAATGAAACATAATTTGTTATTTGTAACAAATCTTGATATAATTTTGTTGTCACACACTGGTCGGGAACCAATGGTTTTTAGGGCGACATCATAAATTAAGCGATGAATCTCACATTTGTAGGGGAACATGCCGCCTGAGCCACATTTTCTGAACCTAATATCGCGGTTTATGGTGATTAAACCTTTTTAGTATTGGGTGCCGGCATCGAAGTCACAAAATTCTAGAAATTTGCCATAGCTCCTTATTTTTTTTCGTTATTCTTTGCATGGAGCAGAGAAAAGTTCGTTTGAGTTGAGCACCTCAGCTATATTTCAAATGGGCACAAAACCTCCTCGTCTTTTAGTACCTACAGAAAAACATACTTGACCAGTAAATAACAACAAAGTTGTATCACAATTATACTAAAATTTGCTACAACTAATAAAATTTGTTTCATTTTTGCTACAAAAAATCTGAGTTGGTCGAAACTATAACACAATTAGAACAAATTAAGTTATAATGTCAAATACTATTCAAAATTGTAACACATTTTGTTACAATCAATTTAAGGCTAAGTAGCCCGTCATTCGTTTTGGCACCCATGTTGATTTTGCAGCTTGCAATTTCAAAGTGATAAAACTCTGTCATCTTAAGTAATATTGGTTCAGAAAAGTATTACTACTTGCGCTTACATGCAGAAAGTATGCAGATACATTTTCAGCTATGTCAATTCAAAAACGAGTGATTTTCTTCAATTCGCAATCGTGAGACGAATTAGCCACAATTATCGATGCCCAATACAAACTTCAATGACGGCCTACTTCGCCTTGAACGCAATTTGAAATTGATTAAAAAAAAAAACAAATTGTGTTATATTTCAGGTATGAGAAATAACACAATGAGTTGTATTTTGTTTAGTTTGAAATATAGTAAGTTATAATTTTGTTTAAATTATACCATATTTTGTTTAATGTAGTTTAATCCGTAATTAGTATGAGCAACACGTTGAAATTGAAGAGCGACAAAAAATGTGGACAATCAATTTTCAGTTTCAGAAGATCTAATACAAACGAAGATTTCAAAATTTCACGGCGAACGCTTAACAACTCTAAACCAATAAGTTTACAATAGTCTACATAAACAGGTAAGTAAGTTGGGTTGTTTTATGACAGATGGCGTTCGATTGATGTTGATGGAAATTGCCAAGAAAAATCACAAACGGCTTATCACACCAAATTTTCGTTGCTGTAAATCATCAAATTTTTGCTGATTTTTTTTTTTTTTGGGCTGTAAATCCAGCGATACATCCAGCAGAATAATAAATTGCTGCTCATACAGCAAGATGAATTTTGGTAAAATAGACAGTTGTTATGCTGGATATTCAGCAAACTATTTTTCAATTTGCTGATAGATCAGTAATGGGGATTTTGCAAATTTTACTACTATCCAGCAATTATTGCTAATTACACCCGTTTAAAAAAAAACTGATGTGATCATTATCACATTGAAGATTGTAAGATAAGGGGGCAGGCTCCGTCATCAACTTGATAATTTTCAAAAGCAGTTTTCTCGTTCAAAATCATGAATATAAAATATGTGACCATCCTAGAATATGACGGCAATTTAAAATTAAGCTATAAATGGATGTTTTGCACTTACTAGAATCTCCCAGAATGGATTATCTATCAAAACACAAACTAATTCAAATAAATCACAATTAGTTTAATTCTTCACATTACCAGAGCGGTTATAACGAATGAGAAAGTCTTTGCTAGTTTGCTAGTTTACAGTAAAAACATAATTGCTGAATTGAGTTCAGCAATTAAGTTTACTGATCAAAGTCGGTTTTTGAAATATGTCAAATAAATTACTGTAAATCAGCAAAACTGTATCAACAAAGTATCCAGCAAATAATATTGCTGTATTTCAGCAAACAAATCCAACTATGCATTGCTGAATTGTTTTCAGCAAACGAGATTTCTGAAACATGGATAGAAAATTTGATGAGTAAGTTTGATGCATGCATTGGAAACTATGAATTCGGTACGGCTTCGGGTTTAGGTTTTAAAATGTTGGGATACCTAAGGATTTCTAAATTAAAATAATGGGATAACGCAAAAAAAAACATTGTCAAATGTTTTGAACATTTTTTTTTAAGTGGACCACTTTGTTGTTTGCATACAAAAGAAGAAAGAAGAGGAAGAATATGAGATGATGTCAAATCACTCATGCGTGAAAAATCATAAAATTCAAGCTACCGTAATTCGGGGTGTAGTTGATCAGTGGGGAGAAGTTGATCATTCCCGTACCCACATGTATAAACTGCCAAGAGAGCTATTATCCGTTTTCGATTATCACAAGTTATGTCATATCGTATTACCTGATAGCTACTCTTGATGTTTCCAAATTCGGTTCGTCGTGCAAGATAGTTATATCACAGACAAACAGACGTAACACTGACGAAATTTCCATCGACCACACATTTAACGACCATTTCAAATTTGCTATGTTACAAATCTCACAACCAGAGGCGCGCGCATCGTATTTCTTCTCGTTTGACGTTTCACACTACCGCCCTCTGTCGGTCTTGTTGCACGAAACACCTTTTCGTGCCACATGCTCACCAGATGATGATGGTGTAAACTGGGCGATGGATTTTGAAGAAATTTGTTCTAAGTGTTACGTCTGTTTGTCTGTGGTTATATCATGGAAAAACAGATTTTTAAAGAAATGTTCGATGAACCATTGAAGGGTTCTACCCCAAACATTCGACTATTGCCAAGGCTTTATAATGACACCATTTAAATAAACTGTTTCGTACATTCCATATACCCATGTGAACCCAGTTTTATATTTGCATTGAGGATAAAAAATCATTTTCGGCGATAAAAATGTTCTTTTTGTGAGCGGGTTGCTAATTTCAAAAGATAATTGCATACCTTTAGGCGTTTTATTTGGTGTATTCTGGATTTCACAACATTCAATTCTAAAATTGACCGATTTATCAACAAGTTGTAAGATTTTTGAGACTTGGTTCGGGGTCAGTGATCCCAAATTTAGTAAAAAGCATGTCTCTTTATTTTAGGAAACGTTTCACAGTAATTGATCAACTTCACCCCGGAATCGAAAATTCCATTTTTTGATTTCTAAAAAATGTTGTTGTTATTATGATAACAATTCGTAAAAATTTCATTTGTATAATTCGATAAACATCCAACCTGTACAGGTGTTAAAAATATTTGGGTGAGAATACATGCATCCTACTACGAATTATAGAACAGAATCGCTCAAAAGTGATCAACTTCACCCCATTTTACGGTACCGACAACCGCAGAAGAAGCTCTAAATATGGCCATTTGGATCCCTATTGGAATCTGTCTCAGAGTGTCCGGAAATGGTCAAAACCACTTTAAAATTCATGACACGATATTTAATCACTTCTGGGTGCAAAATTATGAATTTTGAGCCGTCGAAAGATACACAGCGTAACAAAAATGACATTTTTGCATGTCTCAAGGATCAAATTATGTGTCTCTAGTAGATTTGGGGTTGCTGAATCTGGTGCCGTTCTCTGAAATGTTCCAGCACGTCACAATTTTTAGCTACAGGTCGCCAAAGTTGTATAAAACACTGGTTTTATTAATGTTTACATGAAATTTAAAGTACAATTTATCAAACTTTTTTGTAATGTAATCCACCAAACATGCAAAAAAGAACTTGAACATCCATTTCAGACATAATTTGATTGAAATTGCACGATAATTTTTCGATTAAACCGATTTTTTCAACATGCTTGCAGTCTCCATACAAAATTCTTCGTTTCTTCTGTACGGCAAAAAACAACAATTCTTTAAACCATCAAAAAATAAGTTTTCCGCATCGAAAGTATTACAAACTTTGATGATAAGTATTGCTATACACATAAAGTTTGAATTCTGTGGCAAATTAAGCCAATATAGTACCTTACAAGCTGGCAAACTTGCATGCAAGTTGGCTGAAATAGTCATTTTTTGTATTTTCTACAGCCAATATCTCAAAAACTAGACGTGCTATGATATTTCTGAAAACGGCAATGGATCTAGCAACCCTTAATTAAGTGAATAGCGGTATTTTGGTGCTGGAGACAAAAACGTGTTCCGTAGTGATATCAGTGCATAGTATTCTTAAAATGTGTTGTTGAAGTTGTTCCTTCCCTACCAGAACCGATATGCGGTGACCATAATCTTAAAATTACCACAATAGTGGTCGTAATGAAAAATTTTAATACATACACTCCCATGCAAAAGTTTGAGTTCACCCCCTAAAAAACATACAAAAGTGTTTTGCCCATATCTCTGTGATTACACGTCCAATTGAAGCTCTCTATGGCGCATTCGAAAGACAATGAGTTATTCTTACTTCGGAGGTATTTTTTCTCCAAAAACATTTTTTTTAATTTTGTTTACTAAGTTTTTACTTAAAGTTGAGACATTTTTCAAAAAACACACTGAACAAACATGGCTGATTTCTTCAGCATTGGATTGACCAAAATTTCAAATCAATATGTGATAAGAATTGTAATCTCATATTCTTTGAACAGCTTTCACGAAATTTTGGCGGAAAAATCTGAAAACTATTTATAATCAATGAGACAGTCATTCAAGTCATCGTGTAAAAGTTTGGGTTCGCCCCTGAGTATGGTGCAAATCGTGCAAAAGTTTGGGATCACCTGAGCCACACGCAAAACATTTTTATCAATATCTCTGCTGTTTTCCATCCGATTTTAATAGTTCATAGTTTTATCATCACAAATAATGGCACGTACATAATTGGTTTGAAATTTCACAGAATTTTCGCGTTTAAGGTAAGTTCAGGTGAACTTTTTCACGATGACTTTAATAACTGTTTCTTTAATTTTGAATAGTTTTCAGATTTTTCCGCCAAAAATTTGCAAGTTCTCTTCAAAGAATATAAGATTACGCTTCTGATGGTACAATGATTTAAAATTTTGGTCGATCAATTGCTGAGGAAATTAGCCATCTTTGTTTAGAGTGTTTTTTTGAAAAATGTCTCAACATCAAGTAATAATTTAGTATACAAAATTTGAAAATTGGTTTTGGAGAAACACCCATGAAGTAAGAATAATTCATTGTCTTTCGAATGCGCCATAGAGAGTTTCAATTGGACGTGTAATCACAGAGATATGGGCAAAACACTTTTGTCTTCGATTGTCTTCGTTACATGAGTTGAATATGTGTAAGAAATGTAAACACAGTTTATATGTAAAAAAAAAAACAAATATATATGTGTGTTATATTTAGTCCGTTAAATCGGAAAAGACGATGCATACCGTCCTTAATTATGTAGCCCATATGTTGAACTTGCCGTTCAATATGAATAGGTTCCCTACTGGTGAGTTTGAGAAATATCACTCAAACGATTGTAGACTGCATACCTAAAGGCGCACTCCACTCAGCTCGACTCGAGCTCAGCTCGACAACTTGAGAAATTTGAAAATCCTTAAACAGGAAACCCTTTTCCACCAATGAAAATTCAACACCAATCTGAATAGAAAACCGGAAACCAAAATCGAACCAATCAAAATGTAGATAATTAAAATGGTGGAAACTGTCGTTGAGTAAAGGTGATTCTAAGTGTCGACAGCAAAGTACACGCGTGTGACATCTGAAATACGGTGAAATCTCTTTGGCTAGTTTTCGGTTTGAGGTTCATTTACGTCAAAATAATAGTGTCAGGAAAAATCGGTTGGACTATAAGGTGACAACCCCATTCAACGTGGCTGTTTGGACTGGATTGCCAAGATCCATACCGTCGGGACACTCGGTCGCCGCTAGGTGGCAAGCAGCTACTCCACCGCATGATAATTCCGGAACGCCAACCAACCCGTGAATACGCTGTGCGGCCATCCTAGACTAGGGCGATAGGAACCAAGACCGTATTTCAAGCCCTCACCGTCCCTGAAGCGCTTCCTACGTTGGGCATCTAAGCCATACGCCCTCTGGCGACCAAGTAAGCTTGTCCTAAGTGCACTCCATGATTCGAGCTCAAAAGGCCTGTAATATTGTAAAAAGATAGTTGTTGGGTACCAACTGTTTATAAGTTTTGTTTCACACTCTTTCGGAAATTAAATCGTTAGAACATGAATTCGTTTGAACTATTTGATTTATTTTGGATATTTTTTTTAGAATTAGGTTTGATAAAAGTAAGTATTTTGAATTGATTTCCAACTATTCAACGGTCTACTTTCGAACAACCGTGAAAGACCAGGCGTCTCCACCATTAACTTGAATTTCATCATCTAGCAGTTTCGAGTAGTCGTTTATAGTTGCTAATTATTATGGTTCGATTAGGTTTCGATGAGTAGAATTGATAAGTTGACTTGAATTCGATTGGTCGAGGTATACTACGTATTTGGGAAAACAAACCCGCCCTGTTTAGTCTCTAGCCGGATTTCAACGGTGACAGTGACGCTTCTTCCGAAGGTGGCGCTTAAGTCACTGTCTACGAGTAACCATTTACGTTGTTTAGTTTCTCTTTTCGTCTTTTGGGTCGTAAAATCAAGGTTACAATCACAGAGATATGGACAAAACACTTTTGCATGTTTTTTAGGGGGTAAACCCAAACTTTTGCACGGGAGTGTACATCAAAACTACAACTGATTTGTGATTTTTTCTAAAAATCTCATCAAAATCGTTTGAGCTTCGTCATCGCGCACTAGAGAATTTAAAAACTTTGATGTCGGCACCCAGTACTGTGAACGTTAATTTTAAAATAACTTAATAAGCAAACTACATGCAAGTGCTTGGCCTTCTTATTCGGCTTCAGGGTTCATGATTTTAATAAGAAACGATATTTTCAATATTACGAATAAACAATTTTTCAAACGTTCTTATTAAAAAAACAACATACATTATACAGACTCGATCAATGGGTGCCAGTATACTTATTTATATGAAGCTTGCAACCTTGCAATATTTCAAATGTATTTTTTTATAAATATCTATAAACTGATCAATGTTACCCCATATTACGGTAATTATTTAAAAAAACAAGTACTGATATGATGTTTATCGAACTATGTAATCGAAAGACTGACAGACAGTTGTAATAATAATCAAAACAATTTTTGAAAACAACAAGGTTAAACATATTCTTTTCTATTATGAAGTTGATCGATTACTGCGATAGGTTTCCAAAAAATAAAAGATATGCTATTCACTCAATTTTTATTACTCAAAACTCTTACTGTTAGTTTTTTGATCGGTAAATTTTAGCATTGCATTTATGAATCACTAAACATTACATTAAACGCCTAAAGGTAGGAAATTTTCCTCTTTACTGTAAATCTCTTCATGGGAAAAATGGTTTTTTCTTTTTGAAAATAAACTCTGTAACGAGTATGTACGGTAGTGCTTCGTGAAGCCCAAGCAGGACAGTTCGGTTTTGCGTCGTCCGATAGATTTGGCTCACGGTTTCGCGCATGTTTTCGTCGCCGGAAATTTTTTTTTTTCCTGGTTTGGACCGTCTTGCTGGGTAGTGCTTCGTGAAGCCCAAGCAGGACAGTTTTTACATTCAGAAATGGAATAGTGAAAAGTAAAAAATGAAAAAGTGATTTGTTTGATTTGTGTCCTCAGTACTGTTGGTTTTTGGCTGCCCTAAGTTCACCGAACCATCCGGAAGTGACAGGCAGCACATAAATTTAGAGAATCAATCCGGTGAGTTTGTTCCAGTATGATACTTTTTCTTTGTGAGCCTTCCGGATCGTTTTTGTCCGCGTCGTGGAACTTCTGATCGTTTCTTGAACGGAAAATGTTATTTTCGAAGTTTGATAATTATGTTCAGATTGCGCATTCTGTCCGGGCGGGTGTTACGCAACTAACAATCGGTTGTGGATGCTTTTTAACCGTTCGATGACCCTGGAGGGATCGATTCTGCTTTTCGTATAATTTTGAGCAGAAAAACCGACTGTGTTATCCTAGGATGTTTAGTTCGAACGCGCTTCCTTTCGTTTTTCGATTATCTAAAAATACAGTACCACCCAGTACAGTTTTTCAATGGGCACAGTACAGTTTTTCAATAGGCGTGATTTTTTTTTTTTACGCGTATCGTTATTTTATACAATCCGATGACCCTGAAGAGATCGGTTTTGCTTTTTACTGGTTATTGAGCAAAAATATTACTGCACAATCGACAAGCATTTCGCGAAATACTATTTATACTAAAAATAAGCTATTGTTTTCTCTTTTGATTGCCGGCATTCAAAGATTAATTTGAAAACGCTTAAATAACAAATATTTATGGTCTATCGCCAGCTTTCTAGGCGAATCCTGACAATATACCTTCCCCAACCTCCAACTCCGTAGCACTTATGAGGGTGTCGCTGAGTCGGTGGCCTCTCATTAAGTAAGTGCTACATCTACATTTCCTTCCCCTATCCCAAGTTACGGTAAAGATGGGCGTGGCCGGGAATAGCGATATTCATGCTTTTAGTATTCTTGTTAATGATTTGAACAAGGTATACTCCCCTGCCTTGTTCTTGAAAGTAGTCATGATGAGATTATTAAAAAGAAACATGAATGTTGCTAGTATCCAATCTACGAAGTATACCGTAACTACGCTAACGCTAACGCTATAAACTCTGTAACGAGTATGTACACAGCACTTAGAGACATGGAAAATTGCTAAGATTGACCCAATTTCTCTACCACCGCTGAATATGTTGCTAATTACTTTCCGATACTGTCCTTAGGAACATACACCTACGTCTTAGCACTGCCGTCGACTGGGTGACTCCCGTGTGGCAACAACCACTCATGACGGTTGAGAAATGGTAGTTTATAGTTGACGACTTTTCCTCAATGGCAAACAGGAAGCATGTTACACAAATTACGTTTCAATTAAATCGACCATCTGTCCCCTCTTCTCTGTTACGTCATTTGTGCATGATGCCGAAGAGATTTTCTCCCACCCTCCCCGTCAGTGGGCGTATGTGTGCGAATGTGCATTATGAACAAGTTTATCAAACTGCAAGAATCACTAGCAGCTTATAGTCACTCACTGTTGTGGTTGCATGCGTTCTGTATTGCTCGTTTCTGTTCTTTGCCGCCCGGTATCCGTCCGTGAAGCTTTCAAGTTTGGTCTACTCTATGGTCTCGGTAATCCTTCCAAAGAAACCGTTGAGCTTGAATAGGGCGAAATGCGGTAAGTGGGGCTTAGCTCCCATAACAATGAGTATGTGTGTACCTATACCTAGCTCTGATGGGAAGTGTGCTTGGAATTCAGACTAAATCCACATCGTTTAGGAAGCACATGAAAGCAGCGAAAGCTGCCGGAGCCAACATTATTTACTAAGGACAATGTAACAAGCGTTTACTGAGTCTTTCGTCTGCACTTTTATTTCTTCAAAACGAAAATATACCTTCAATTTTTCATATTTGTTTTACAGCAAACATATTTATTTTCAGTAAACAAGAAAACTAGCGAAGCGTAGATGGAAATTTGCTATGTAAGCGTTATTTAAAATGTGTTTAAAAATTTTGTGATTTTATGGGATTAGCTTACCATTCTCGATGTGCACAAATCAAATGCTTAAAATTTAAAAGTCGACAATGGCGCCGGCCACGTCCTTAGGTCTTCGGGGGAGGGAAGGAATGTTAGTTATACAACTAACTAGTTGTTAGTTAGACAACTAACTTAATGTTAGTTAGAGAACTTACTAGAGACCGAAGAATCTTCTGCATCTCCACAGTTGTCATGGGAAGGATAGTGGATAAGATAAACATATTTAAATGTCAATGTAGTGTAAACTGAAGAGTAGTGTAGAAATAAATCAAATTCATGTATTGTCTCACCTGTAAACCTATATGAATATACATTTAATTTTCATCGAAGAATGCGTTAATGTTACAAGATCGTGTAAATTGAAAGTGAATTATATTGGAAAATGATAGACTTGTCATTAAAATTTACGTTTATTTTGATGCTCCAAACATGTGCATGAAAATAAACTTAAATTTGCAACATATTTTTAGCTGTGTTGGATAAGGTCAATCTGGGAGTCTTTGATTAGTGATAAGATCCATGATATATTCACGCCTAACTGGATTTGCCCTCGCAAGAGCAAGCGATACGGTCAAAATATCAAACACTACTAACGATTTAGGTGATTCACAACTGTGGGGTGACTGTATGTACCTTTTCGATGTACATTTTCTATGAATCAAATATGAAATAGTATTTTTGCTTCCTTTTTTAGATGATGTTTGATTGGTCCCTGAAACAATACCTCCATGAACTCTTTGTTGTCCCCTCGCTGTGCATGTTCTACAGGGTGCGGCTTATTTTTCGAAAGCTCTCAAACTCAAAAAATTCGTGTGCTCTTCTGAAATGACGTTAAAAGAAAAATCTCAAAGTTTGAGCTAAAATATTAAGATTGAGAGGTAGCGAAAGCGTTTTGAAGGTTTGAAGGTTGAATTTTCAATTTATATAGAATGACCTTCAGCGTAGTCATCATAACTTCATTATTTTCTAACCAATTTTGAAACTTGCAGTACAATTCTCTTCAAATTTAAATTTAAAAGAACAATATATTTGTCAAAATTCAAAACTAGTGTTGCTTAAGAGTAGTTTTCTCCTAAAATTTGCTCATTTCACTGAAAAAATCATCTTTGTTTGATCATAACTTCATGAATACTCAACCAATTCCAAATCTTTTTACATGATTTGGAGCTGAATTAGTAGTTTTCAAACAGTGTATACAACACATATAACTAAAAACTAGTTTTTATTAAAGGCACGAGTTGAAAAGTGCATATAATTTTTAACAAATACATTTTTTAAGTAGGGGTTGGTTCATATATTTCATAACGCTTAAATTGACCATTTTGGACACCCACTCACCCCCTCGTGACGCTTTTTGTGTTTATACTCTACAATTTTCGTATGAGTCGTAACAACGTTGGGACCAGTTTTGGCCATACGCAAAAATTAAGCGAATGAATTGCCATACAAGTTGGCTGAAATAGTCAAATTTTGCATCTAAAAAATGATGATAGTTTTGAAAAGGGCAATGGATTCAGAAACCCATAATTTAGTAAATAGCGGTATTTGGTGCTTGAGACAAAAATGAGTTCCGCAGTGTAATTTGTTAAAAAAAAATATTTTAGTCAAACCGTTATTGTTCCTGAACTCGGGATTGGAAAACCCACTCAAACATACGTATGCATATATCCAAATTAAAGTTATGTTTAATGTGTTGTAAAAATTTCATTAGAATCGGTCAATAAATAATTCAGATCAAACCGTCTTAAGTTGACCATTTTGTATGGAAAATAGAAAAAGTTTCAAATGTATTGTCCAATACTGTATGTGAAGCTCTATCTTTTTCTAACTCATTTGAAAAACTCTCTTAAAAACCTGAAAAAAACATCTATACAATGGTGATTGCTCAATCACGTTAATAGACAGTAGGTACCATATGACCTACATAGATATAAAACAATTTTATATCCCTTTGTCCGGATTGCAAGCAGTCAAACACAATGAGCTCGAAACGGACGCTTTTGGACTCCAGTGACAAATGGCACCAAGGAAGTGGACAGGTCCGATCACAAAGAGGTGTATACCGTTATCGAAAAGAGAAGAAAACTCATTTTCCTCCATTCATACTTATCTCACGACCGACGATGCTGCGAACTGAGAAATGGCAGACAATGAAAGTCCAGTTCGCTTTTCTTAGTTGCATCCTAGCCAAAGATCCCACAACCCACCAGAAGCACCTATAATATCACACTTCTCGCAAAAGACCGATGATCTGGCTTGATTCCTGAATCGAATCTAAAACGTGTTACTGAGATTTCATGAACCAACTGAATGAAAAAGGTTTGAAGCACCAGATAGCCAGCCGTGAATGAAGAACAATATGGGTTGGCGTAGTAAACAGGGGCTAAGGGTAAAATTTATCGGATAGGTGCATAGGAAAAGCATTCAATGTTATATAACAACCACAGATATTGATGGTTTGCTTTAAACATAACTCTGTATGATAGATTTAGGGTATCTGAATTTGCATATGCTAGCTAAATTCTTACCAATGCAACATTTTGCAAATGCAAATTGATCACTGATTCACAAATTTTTGTTATATCATCCTTTGGAATTCAAATATTGCTAAATCAATTTCGACAAATTCAGTACTTCAGTACCTGATAGAGATAGTTTATGTTATCGATTTTTCGTGAAATAACATTTGACATTGCATTAAATTATTTTTAACATCAAAAAATTAAATCGACACATAATATAACAAAGCAAATTTAAGAATAAAAAAATCTCATTTATTTCATTTATTTAGTTAACATCTAAACAGATAACACTGAATCAACAATTTCACGCCACAATACTTGGTTCGTGGCCGCATCTCTCCATCCTCGGTTCTGCCCCATGCTCGCCAGATCGATACGCACTGGATCCGCCCACCTAACTCGCTGCGCTCCACGCCTTCTTGTACCAACCGGATCCGAAGCGAACATTTTTGCAAGATTGTTGTCCGGCATTTTGGCAACATGCCCTGCCCATTGTATCCTTCCAGCTTTGGTCACCTTTTTGATACTGGATTCGCTGTAAAGTTGGACGAGCTCGTGGCCCTTCGCTGCCACACACCGTTTTCCTGTACATTGCAAAAGATCGTCCTAAGCACCCGACGTTCGAAAACTCCAAGTGCTTGCAGGTCTTCCTCGAGCATCGTCCACGTAGAGGACTACCGGCTTTATGAGCGTTTTGCACATGGTACATTTGGTGCGGGTGTGAATCTTTTTTGACCGTAGCTTCTTGTGGAGGCCATAGTAAGCCTGACCTCTACTGATGATACGCCTCCGTATTTCACGGCTTACGTTATTGTCAGACGTCAGCAAGCATCCAAGGTAGACGAACTCGTCGACCACCTTGAACGTATCCCCGTCTATCGTAACACTGCTACCTAGCTGCCCGGTGGGATCCAAATGAACTGGAATGTTCGCCTGAAACCTTCACACAATTTTGCACACCTTCCATCGTCGCTCTAATCAGTCTCGTGAGCTACCCGGGGAAGCTGTTCATGTTCTCGTCCATGATTTTCCATAGCTCTACGCGGTCGATACTATCGTCTGCCACCTTGAAATCGATGAAAAGGCGATGCGTTGGGACCTGGTATTCACGACATTTTTGGAGGATTTACCGTACAGTAAAGATCTGGTCTGTTGTCGGCCGTCAACGAAGCCGGCTTGATAACTTCCCACGAAATCTTTTACTACAGGTGACAGACGACGGAAAATGATCTGGGATAATACTTTGTAGGCCGCATTTAGAATGATGATCGCTCGAAAGTTCTCACAATCTAACTTGTCGCCTTTCTTGTAGATGGTGCACAGTGTTGTGAAAAACTCAATTTCTCACAACTCACGCTTGAGATTTTTCATGCGTGAGTTGTTAATCATGCAACTCAGCAGTCAAAAAATCATGGATGAGTTGGCTCACCTTTTTAACTCATTGTCTCGTATTTCCACAGTTTACTCACACACGGCAATCATTTCTTGCTAGTCTGGTAAAATTATGTTAATCCTTTCTAACGTAAACAACAACATTCGGTTTTCACGAGTTTTTGCTGGGTTTTGCGACTGAATCATTTTTTACGGTTTGAGTTGATTGAGTTGATTTTGCATCAAAATCTCAAGCGTGAGATTTGCGAAGCAGATCACTAATGATTTTGCTCTCACGGGAGAGCGTATTGATTGAGATTTTGAGTGTGAGTCTATCAACACTGGATGGTGCATATTACCCCTTCCTTCCACTCCTCCGGTAGCTGTTCTGTTTCCAAGATTGCGCTTATCAGCCGGTGCAGACAAATAGCCAGCCTCTCCGGGCTGTTCAGCTCCGGTACCATCCTTATCAGCAGCTTTATTGTTCTTGAGCTGGTGAATGGCATCCTAAACCTCCCTCAAAGTCTCTAGGGAAAATAATGGTAGAATTTTCTATATGAATTGCTGATGGAATCCTTATTCTTCTGAAAGAATGTCACTGAAGACATAATCTGTTGAATCACCGGATGAATTCCTGTTGAAATCCTTGGATGAAATACTGGTGAAGTTTCCAAAATAATTCCTGGGTGAATCCTTTAGACAAAAAATTCTGAGAAAAAAAACCTTGAAAAAATCCTGTTAATCTTGAAGGAATTCCCGATAACCTTTAAGGAATTCCTGATAACGTTGGAGGAAATCCAGGCAGAGTTTATGATGGAATCTCTTGAAAAATCTTTGAATAAAATATGATAGAATATCTGAAGGAAATCTTCAATTGCGGTGTTTTTGGAGGAATTCTTTCATTCTTTGGACTGCATTAAACTCTAACAAAAATAACTTCTTTAAGAATTCCTCCAGAAATTTCCTAAATTTTCATTAAAAATTCGTTAGAAGATTCTGAGGCAAATGCCTAGAAGCATTTCTTGATAAATTAGTTGAGGATTTCTTCGAAAAATCATCAAAGAATCTTCAAAAATTTCTACATTAGTCTGGATTACTTCCTCAGAGAAATCCTGGGTTGAAATTATAGACTTATTGAAATTTTTGGAGGAAGCTTGTTTAAGGCAATATTTGTGGAGACATTAATATAAGACTAATTTCTATAAGATTTGATAGAGGAATCTCTACAGTAGTGCCTCTTAATATACTTAGATACATTACTGATAATATTCATGAGATTCTTAACGAAAATCTTAAAAAAAAAATCTAGGAAAGTTCGCGGGAGAACAACAACATGGATTGAACGCCTTTTTTTATTTATTTTTTGAGAGAGTGTCTGGAAGAATTCCTGAATCCCTGACAAAATTCTTGAAAAGCCGGTTTATGATTAGGTACTGTTTAGCGATCTTCTATGGTGTTCTAGTACTATAAAGTTCTTCACTCACTGGGAATTCTGGCCTCCATAGTTATAAAAACATAAATATAATACTTAATAAGTACAATGTAGCTTCACTGTAGTAACAAATGAAATAAAATCAATATTCCATACTTGATAAGGTTTTGAAGACAATCAATGAGTGAAAGAACTACCTATTAGAAAAGCCACGTCAGCTAAGCCTTTACATACACAAATGGTCATAGGGTCATGGCGAGCATTCGGTGTGTATGTCTATGACTGATTCTTATCTAACAGGGGCACTAGAAGACCACGCGGACAATTTCGAAACAAATTATTTTTATACATCGGTCTTATGATCCGAAAGGCTCAGGTATGCTGTGAAATCATTCTTTTCAAGTTACTCATTAGTACTGTTACATTGTTTTAATTCTCTAACAAAATTACATAATCAACTCATTACTAATCACTGTGCCTATATTCTCTCTTTCTCACCTTCTTATCTGTTGCATGCTTATGATCATTACTAATATAATGCATGAGCAAGCACAATAAGAATAATTTCAGGATTGTAATAAGTACATGGATAACTGGAGAGAATAGCTTCGAAAAGGGTGCTAAAAATATGATAATCCTGGTCAGAGAAGTATTATCATCAAGAGTAAGTTACAATTCTTTATTATTAACTCCTGAATCACACATACAAATAAACTAATAATATCAAATATCTTTATTTAAATCAGTTCTGTTGAATTGCGTTCTTTACAGTAATGTTCATCCATTATCAAAAACTCCTAAAGCATCTTAGGAGCAGCCCGCGGCATCACTCTCATATTTTGTTATTTATAAAATTTATGAAAAACGATCAGCTCATTCTTCCTAACGTGTACAATTGCCAGTCTATTTAAAATTTTAATAAGCAAATCAAATTCCAAAACTCAAATTTAGTTGCTACCAGCACATTTACATTTTGCAGCATTAAGCGAAGTATGCACTTCAACAGAAAAGTAATAGCACAGACAAACCCAAGAAACATTTGCCTATTTTATAATCATTTCTTAAGCAATTTCTCACAACTACATACTGAATAGTTGCTTTATTATATTACTTTGCAGCTGCTACGCACACATTGTTCAAGCAAATCTGGCGAAATCATTAGGCTACTTATCATTTAGTGATTGTAATCATGTATTGTAATGATGTTTATTCAGGTTTCACTTAGCCTAATAAGTGTTGGAAGCACCACACAGCGGACAACAACAAACGGCGGACGAGAAGCAATTCGCGGACCGGAGAAGAAATAAAACACCGGCGTACTTTCCAACTGTACACGAACGAATGATCACTTTATTTACATTCTCAACATAACATAAACATCAATAATCGAAAACACACACATGAACGTGGTGTATCCATCAAACATAAAAGTTGTCTCGATACGAGGGGCGCTCGAATTGGACATTACACTCAACACTCCCCCTCAAATCGAAAACCGAGTATCACAGTTGTTATCACAGATCCATCTTGAAATAGTCATCCAAAAAAAAAAACACTTTGAACATCGACAACTTTCAACTACAAAAGTTCATTACATTCATCGTCTTATACAAATCATTTTTTTTTCATCAAACACAGATCGAAACTTAATTCTTCAAACACATCTTTTTCTCTACAAATCGCTCGTTCAGTTCTTCTTACAGGAAATCTCGTAGTAATCGCTTCTTCACAAAGCTCATCGTTACACCACCGGGAAGCGTCTCGATCGCGGTAACAACCGAATCAAACGACGAAGGCAATGTTAATAACAAATGGCAAATTGCATCGGAGTCCTCAACTGCCGCGCCACTTTCCTTCAACTCCCGAATTAAACGGTCAAACTGCAATAAGTGTTCCGGCAAACTAACACCAGCTCCCTCCACATACTTCAATGTGAGTAGCTGCTTTCTGACGAACAATTGCCCGGCAACACCGCGACGCTCAAATACAGCCCTCAGCGTATCCCAAATTCGCTTCGGGGTCGCACAATCTTTGACCAGTTCGAGTTGACTGTCCGCAATGGCTGAAATGATCATTGCCTTACACTTCTTTTCCGCGGCACTTCGTTCGACCATTTTACTTTTCTTCTCGGATTTCACTACCGCAGTATCACCAGCCATCACTCGCAATTCTTCGATCTCAGCAATTTCCCGGTTCACACAATCCAGCAGATCGAACGTATCGAGGATGGTCTCCATCCGGAACTTCCAGTTGTGGAAGCCGGAACCATCAAACGCGGCAATTTTCACCTTCTCGTCCATACCTGGACCCATAACCTGTTGGAAGCACCACACAGCGGACAACAACAAACGGCGGACGAGAAGCAATTCGCGGACCGGAGAAGAAATAAAACACCGGCGTACTTTCCAACTGTACACGAACGAATGATCACTTTATTTACATTCTCAACATAACATAAACATCAATAATCGAAAACACACACATGAACGTGGTGTATCCATCAAACATAAAAGTTGTCTCGATACGAGGGGCGCTCGAATTGGACATTACACTCAACAATAAGGACTGTTGATTTAACAACGCTAATCTAATAAACAACATTATTGCAGTTAAAATTCAGCATAATGTTTAACAACATTTTAATTATTTCCATGTGAAGCCTTTGTTCAGGCGTTGTTCACACAAATTTGGAGAAGTTTTGAAGCGTGTCATTGTATATTTACTTTGTTCTACAACTTCAAAATCACTTTATAAGCATTTATCTCAGCTTTTATTCAACTGCCACAAAATTAATTGAAAACAAATAAATAACCAAAAATCGCTTAACACTGTACTTCAAATGCAGTGTATACTTTTATCATGAATTAATAACCACTTTTAATAATTACCTGGATACTGGATTCAAACTCGAGACCTTCCCATCGTCAGCGGTATACCTTGCCATCTACGCCATCCTTGAATTCATATATCAGCCTTCCAGTGCTCAATATAAACCGCTTGTAGCTGAATATTGATCATGCATGCGCTTCTTTTCAACAATGTCTAAACAACACGTGCTATGCTGATCAACAACTGAACAAGCGCATTATTTCTGCTGCTGTTCAGTACTGATGTAAGCTGAATTCAGTCGGCTATTTTTAGCGCACGGTGAGAAATTTTATGACAATGCTGGCCAAAAATAAAGTTTATTCATAACTACGCTAACGCTAATGCTGGCCAAAAATAAAGTTTATTCATAAAGTAAAAACAGACTGAAATGATTAATTGAATTTCATAATAAGTTTTAACTTGTTAAAACTTTAATTCAATTGATCATTTAAGCACAGACAAACAGACGTAACACTTAGACCAAATTTCTTCAAAATCCATCGCCCAGTTTACACCATCATCATCTGGGGAGCATGTTACACAAAAAGGTGTTTCGTGCAACAAGACCGGCAGATGGCGGTAGTGTGAAACGTCAAACGCAAATTAAAACGATGCGCGCGCCTCTGGGTGTGAGATTTGTAACATAGCGAATTTGAAATGATTGTTAAATGAGTGGTCGATGGAAATTTCGTCAGTGTTACGTCTGTTTGTCTGTGATTTAAGTATACTAAAATTCATTAATTTCATATATTATATTTTTCATTAGGTTAATATTTTAATCATTTGTCGTATTTTTTCTATCTATTAAGCATTATAGATATACAAAATATATTTCAATCATTTGTATGTTAAACGTGCTCTTTTTGTTTTTCAAAATAATCCTATATCAGAAGACTGATTCAAAATATTTTCTAAACGTAATTGAATAATTGTATTGAGCACGTTATGATTGTATCCAATATGTTTTTATATATTAGTAAGCTAGTGACGAATTCGCCAAGGGTAAAAGGCCACTCAAATAGAGATAAATAATAATAATATTAGTAAATTGAACTTTCCAATACATTATGAATACAACGCAATTTTTAGATATTTTGACCATTTTTCGAAAATTTGGCTATAGTTTGACTTCTTTCTAAGGCTTATTTGTTGCTGAACAATGTGCTTAGTAATCGTTATTTTGGACTTCTTCGGATTAACTGCTCGGATGATATATCTATGTTGTATTAGGATTTTATAAAATACCTATTCAGCGTTTAATCGTGTTCATGTTAAGCATGGAAACAGCTGAAGCGCGAAGCAACCAAAACGTTAGTTCGTCTCCTGTACATCTGTTTACCCAATTATATTTGTTTGGTAGAATATTGGCTCTTTAATAGAAGGAAAAATAACTTGTTCAACTCATTAGTAAAACAATCTTGACAAGTCGACAGAGATTCTTTGGAAAAGTTTAATAAGTGTTGATTCTACTATTATTCATTTCAATGAAAAATGTTGAATATTGACTTAAATTGTAGTGCATTTTTTTCAACTGTCACCGTTATTCAACAATAACTAAATATGTATGTTTATTCGTGACTCTGGACTGTAAGTTGGGTTACCACTTTCATGTAATTATTGTTAAATTATTATTTGTACTTTAATTATCATTTATAATATTTCATCAAAATCAATTATCATCAAAATTTATGGTAAGTAACTTTTTCCGATATCAATAACGTCGCAGATGATAATCACTACATTTGGAAAATTTAAATTACTTATGATCATTTTAATCTAATGTGATTCGAACTTTACCCTCGTTGATCCATAGTCACCTACATGTCTTAGACTTGATTTGAAAAACATTTGAAACATTTGAAAATAACATAAAAAAGACATAATATGTTTTGCTTGAATAAAAGCATACTCGAATATTGTTATTCGCATTGTTTTTAAGTTTTACTAATCATGCTGGTCAACATTTTAAGTATGAGACTCTGAAACTTTTGTACGATTTATTGTTAATCAAATGTTCAATAATCTACTAAAATTATGGCTACAACCTATAGAAGCTTTTAATCAGTCAATTGTTAAACTTCTTATGTGTTGTAGAACAAAAACTACTTTAAAAGCATTTTCGGAGGTTTATTCAGCTTTTACTCAAAACACAAACTTCATGTGAAATAACAGCTTTTTTATAAGCGGAAATTAATTTTATTCAATTAATGATTCAACTAAAAATTTGTTCAGCAATGGTTGCTGCTATGCAGCTTGTGTTAAACACGTAAGTATTTTAAAAGCTACCAATTGTTCCTTGGGAACAGACGTAACACTTAGAACAAATTTCTTCAAAATCCATCGCCCATTTTACACCATCATCATCTGGTGAGCATGTAGCACGAAAAGGTGTTTCGTGCAACAAGACCGGCAGATGGCGGTAGTGTGAAACGTCAAACGCAAATTAAAACGATGCGCGCGCCTCTGGTTGTGAGATTTGTAACATAACGGATTTGAAATGATCGTTAAATGAGTGGTCGATGGAAATTTCGTCAGTGTTACGTCTGTTTGTCTGTGGTAATAGCCTATCTCGATGCGTGTAAAATTTCATGCAAGAAATCCTCAAGAAAAGCATTTTTCTTTGATCGCAGTACGCAGTTGAAAAGAAATGTCAATTCAAATGGAGCTCACTGTAGGAAATTTCTTGACCATTTCTTGAACAGAAATTTTTACTTTTCTTTAGCGGAACAGCATACTTAGCTTTAATCGCATTATTGTGTCAAGTCTTATCCAATTCCCTTTACCCTACCCCAACCCGTCCTTTCCTTTTCGATGGTGTTCAAGCGGTCCGCATTACGGCCATTACATATCCCTTCCCCGGCTTTCGACTGACTTGCGCTCTCAATGCCCCACAAAACGCTGCAAAATGAAAATGAAAATGAAAATAACAATATCAAAATGAATCTTATCTCTATAAAATAAATGTGTGAGAAAGTTATGTATAAACATGTGTCGATACACTTATAGAAAATTAATACAATTTTTGCAGTGTAGACATGTATAAAAAAACTCAATATTTCTCGATTACTTTTTCAAATCGACGTAAGTAACTTTTATACGGTTTTGAGAAAATTAAATAGGAAAAATCAAAATCTATCTTCTAAAACTGTTTTAAAATGAATCACCTTTTTAACATTTTTTTGCCGTGTACTTCGCTCAAATTTTGCATACACTCAGCTCACGTTCAAAAACTAGGTAGTTTCTATTATTTCCCACAAAAATAATTATAAGAAAATGATAAGCCGTTTCATTCAGTTACTTTCGACGTTTTTCTACCAGTGAAAATCTGCTCAAGTAGTGTTTTGTTTTGATTCGTGGTTAAGTCACTTTGTCTCTCCATACAGCGGGGCGGCGAAAGTAGTGGTTAGGTTGCGAAAGTTGAAAATGTTACTTTCGTCGTTTTGTAAATCCGGAAATTAAACGTTCTAAAAGTGAAAAGTTGAGTTGGTACAGACCGGTACGTATAGATTTCCGCCTGCTTAACACGTAGGATCGATAAAGTAAGTTTGTATACTTTTTTGACTTGAGTCTGTATGAATAAGTTTTCGAGATTTTCTTTTCTTTTTTCTCAGATCGGTACGTAAACCATGTATGGGTCCTGTGAATCATTCTACCGTTTGCCGAGGAAATCAACACACCCTGGAGTGCCTTATACTTGCATCACAGACAAACAGACGTAACACTGACGAAATTTCCATCGACCACACATTTAACGATCATTTCAAAATCGTTGTGTTACAAATTTCACAACCAGAGGCGCGCGCATCGTTTTCCTTCGTGTTTGACGTTTCACACTACCGCCATCTGCAGATCTTGTTGCACGACACAGTACTTCGTGCAACATGCTCACCAGATGATGATGGTGTAAACTGGGCGATGGATTTTAAAGAAATTTGTTCTAAGTGTTACGTCTGTTTGTCTGTGCTTGCATGTTACCTGGAAGGGTCCATTGCGGTCCCTTGGATTCACTGTTTGAAGCGTCCATTATGCTCCATAATGTGAATTATTCTGCAAAAATTGTATAATAAATGCTGCAATAGGAAATAATTGATGACTCAAATGACTCCGTATTGATATACTTTTGTGTTTGAAACATATTTCATATCTTTCCCATCAAATTCTCGTGAATGGTTGATTAAATTGCTTTTATCAATTCCAAAATTATAATACTCTATAACCCAAACTGCATGGGTGAAGCTCGGTTTGAATCATGAATAATAACTTATCACGAATAAGAATAAAATAAGCAACCATTGAGCAGAATTTGTTATTGCTGTTTTCTCTCAAATTGCTTAGATTACATAGCTCTCATATTACATCGCATCGATGTAATAATTACATAGGAAAAATTACATCGGTCGCATTTATTACACCAATCGCTCACGAATACGTCGGGCTGTGTAATATTACACGATCGATGGAACGACTTGGTTGCAGCGGTTTTGATGTAATATTCAACAACTTTTTTTGCTGTGTAGTTGACAGCCGTACACCCACCCTGGATCACAGTAGTTTGTCCTTAAAAAACGCCATCTAGCTCTCATCTGACGCAACCACTTGGTCTGCTTTACCGACTCGTACTGGGAGCACTTCCACGAAGCTGTCACTGTCTTTTTTGTTTTTGCTTCTCTTCTTTCCTCCGCGCATTCGGTGCGCTTGTGTGAGTGTGGCAAGAAAATTTTCCGAATTTTTCATTGCGGTGTGCTGAACGCAGACGGAAAGCTAAAATCTCTATTTTCGGCGTGAAAAATGTTTTAGAAGTGTGATTTTACGATGAATATTGATAGAGGTTACAGCCAGTCGTGTGATTTTGGTGAAATTGTGTGGTTTTATTGGTGAACATAGGTAAATATGGAGATAAATTATTGGACTTTTCATTCTACATAAGTGCGGCAGCTCAGCCATGAGATAGTGCAGTGTATAATAGTGTTAGTGTGCTTTGCGGTGCATTCGTATTGACACACATAAGGTTTGTTTTGTTTGGATGTGTTTTTTGGGAGAGTTGCTAGTAATTAAATTTTTAACTGTTGTATTTTTGTTTTAGAGTTTTGAGTCAAACATTACGTTCCAAATTCATAAAAGAGCGCTTGTAACTTGATTTATTTTTTCCCCTTTGGATTATCGTATTTGACAGGCTAAGTCCTCTGGTTGGTCCATATCACAAAAAACTTGATTTCTTGACTGATTTTCTTTTCTTCATAAGTTTCTTAAAATAGTCAAGGGTTCATTCACAAATTTCATAACGCTGAAGGGAGTGTCGTCATGATATTACGGCTCATACAAAATTTGTAAAACATTCATATTAAAAGCGCTGGTGGGTGTCAAATGGTCAATTTCGTCATGAAATATATGAATAAACCCCCAAAGTTCCGATATTCATAATGTATAATTCTTGTCGCGATCATTAGAGGTCTTATGAATATCTCTCTCTTTTCAAATTTAAAAAGTAATGCTCTGGAAACATAAGGGCCCTTAAGAATTCCATTATATGGCGATTTTCAAAGCTCAAAAAGGCAATAGATGGCTCTTTTTCAGTGGTAGTAAAAAAGAAATCCAGTAGCAAAGAAAGTACCTCGGAAGAAGAACTAAACTCAAAAAATTATGTATTCACATTACACTTGATTTCTAATCACTACTTTTTTGATCCAGTATCCTAATTGCAAGTAATTTACGTTTTTCCATTCGTTTTGACAGTTCTCGACTACCATTCTTCCATGCGCTTGTGTTGGAAGTTTGAGAAATTTGAGAATCCAGCGTAGCGCGATCAGAGAGTGGAATACACCATGTAAGCTAACATTGTTGTCTGTACTTTTTGCCGCTGGCGCCAACTGCTAGCGTTAAGAACAAAATAAACAGTCGTTACCCTATTGATATATATGATTCTTCATATGAAAGTATCTTGTTATCAAATTGACCCACTTGTTTGAAATGAAAGAATGGTAACCGAGACCTGTCAAAACGCATGGAACGTCATAACGAAGAACGTAAATTACTAGCAATTAGGAAACTGGATCGAAAAAGTAGTTATTAAAAATGAAGCGTAATGAGAATACATTATTTTTGTGTTAAGTTCATCTTCCATGGTGGTTACTTTGTTTCAGGATTTTGTTTTTACTAGCACTGAAAAAAGCCATCTATTGGCGGCGAAAGTTTTGCAAATTCAAATGAATATCTAAGGTTCCCTGTGCTATAAATTGCCAGAATCTTATCAGTTTAATGATTGTGGTGATTTTTCTTCCACCGTTATCATTTGTAACTTCGACTGGGATGCACTAATAACCATTCTAGAACAGCGCCACCTTGGCATTTTAGTTTTGCGTTAGATCACGAATTGCCTTTCCAGTTTTGAATATCGCCCTATAAGGGGAAGGGGAGGAACAGTAGATCGGATATATCCTTGCAGCTACGCCAGTTTATGCAGGAGGGTATGAGTATTGGGAGTGAGGCAATTTTATGTCAGAGAGGTCTTGCTTTGGTTAACAGAGTGCCTTGATGGAAGAATGGAAGCGTAGGGAAACGGTTTGTTGTTTGTCTCTGGTTCTAGTGATTGCTATGAACCAATAGTTTAGGTGTGATAGATTAAAAGTGGAAGATAGAAGACAAAAGCAAGTGAAAGATACAACTACAAAGTACGAAGGACGGGCCTGGGATTGAACCCATGACCATCTGCTTATGGAGCAGAAGCGGTAGCAATATGTATTACCTCTTATTTAGCAATATTACTTCTTATTATTCTCTAAGTATGTTATGAAAGTTGTTGAGATTCTCGAATTGAAAAACAAAATACTTTTACGTCATTCCATAAGGAAATCGCTTGTCTCGCATATATTTTGTTTCCTCAGGGCATAATTTTATCCTAATGTTGATAAGCCTGATAATTTGTTGTAGTCTGACAATAAAAAATGTACAAACTACTCCAACCTAGTTTGTACATTTTTTATTTAGTAATAGTTCCAGCTAAATGTATTGTAAATGAATGAAATAGCTTTAAAAAAACGTTTTACTATTTTCAGGCAGCAACGCTGGCACCACTGCCAGGTGCAACTCTCCGGAACGAACCAAAAGGGAAGGCAAGAAAACTCCACTTTTTTCCGTACCATCCTAAAGGCTGCTAGTGACAGACGTAGAAAACAACAATGGAGGCCATCGTGGAGCAATTTTTGTGCTTATAACATTGTGCTTTTTGTGCGTTTACGTTCGCGGAAACATAACTTTTGATCTGTGCCGTGTGTTGACCGTTTTGTGGTTCCCATTTTGAAAGTGCAGTGAACCAGCCAGCAGTCATGGATTTCGACGAAGATTCTTCCAATACTAGGGAGGCATCCTGCACTCCGCCTCTGCCGACGACCGATTTGACACCCAACGAGATTATGAAATTCGGTCCGGGTGGTGAGGATTTGCCAACACCGGAGAGACTGGTTCCCTCGGAAACCGTGCCGGAAAAACCTACATTGGAAGAAGCGGCCGCCACCACTACAGAGGAGGTTCCTAAGCAACCAGAAACGACGAAGGACGAACAGCAGCAAGGTGTCGTCCCCTCGGAAGCAGACAAAAATGGCGAACAGAACTCGAACGACAAGGACGGTGCTTCCTCCCCCAAGGGGGCAAAGTCTGCCGTCGGAGAGATAGGCGAGAAAACACCGTTCAAGAAGCCGGAAACCGTCGTGGATGAAGGGAAACGATCTGAAAGTGAGTAGATTTCTATGTGTAGTGTTCATTAGCTTCTCATTGTTGAGGTCAAGTTGAAAAAGTTATGTTGGTAAATCAATACTCATGTTGTTGGAAAAGATTTCGCATCTCATGTACAATATTTGCAGCAATTTAAAATTAAACAGAGCGTCGATTCTATTCCCATATATGAGGTAAATATCACCATCGCTGCTAAAATTAATTGAGCAGGCCATTACAGGTTTGCGTGAAAGGTTCGTGTATTTTAGTGTTCTTGACAGAAATGAAATATTGATTACGAGACCTATTATTTTTATTATTATTTTTTTTTATTATTTTTACACTCCCTTAGTGGAGGTAGCTCCAATAGCACAGCTATTTGGGCACTTCAATGATTCACACTGGCACCCCCATGCCAAATGGCCAAATTGTCTGAAACTTTGCAATAAGCAGCACTTTAAAACGACGCATAGGTATTGTGAATTTGATCACAATATGCGTCGTTTTAAAGTGCTTCTTACTATTCTTATTCTCAGTAGCTCAAAAAACTGCCGTAGTGAATATAAGTGCAAAGAATAGGTTCCGGATCCTTATCATATTTGTTGTACGATGTGAAATTTGTGACTGGCATTATGTATAAAAAATAGGCTACGTTAGGGGAGGAGGGTGTCGGATATCTGCCAAAAAATGCTACGTCATTTATGGACGTTCCCAAAGGGCAATTTCTCCACTGGTACATTAAAATCAAGCGTGTGCTAGAATAAGGGCTTGAGTCGCATGATCGATTTCTCTTCATGTATCCTATGTTTTGTGAAAAAAGGTGACAAGACAAGATGCTAGTTTTTCAGCATGTTTTTACTTCAGGACGTAAGATTGCCAAGCGGTCCAAAGAGAAAAAATGGTAACAAACTTGAATCTTGTCACCTTTACTCACAGAAGAGAGGATCGATAAAGAGAAATCGATCATGCGACTCAAGTCCTTATTCTAGCACACGCTTGAAATCACATATTTCTCGCGTAACTATTCAAAAGGGCCAATCCTCAGCTCATTAGTTCTTGTAAATATTTTTCATCACATTTTCAATTGCTATTATCTATTCTACACTGAGCTAACGTCGACAGTGAAAGCTATATGGCACCCATATGAAGCTAGCCGGATAAATTATATGCAATTGATATTAGCTTTATCAATCATACAAACAATTTTCGTATGTAAATACAGTCCACTCTCCACATCTCGGTATCTCTCCCTATGCCGATGATTTGTTTGGTCCCTTCATACTGCATACATTTTCACTCTCTTTATCTCGATGTGATTCTCGTTCCCGATTTTCACTCCGTATTTCGATATGCATATTATTAAAGGATACAAGACTAAATTTTAAGGATTCAAAACGATTTGCGAAGACAAAATGACTTTCTTTTTCCTGATAATGGAGTGATTTCCAATCTAGTTTTCATTAAAAATTAGTTCTACGTCTCAATCTCTCTCTATCTTGATGGTCCCTTCAATATCAATATGTTGTTTAGCTCGAAGGTAATTCAAACCGTGCAGCAGGTCCGCTGCCGGCGGCGCACAGTGCTGCGTCCCTTAGACAAAAGTGAAGAAATCAACTATTTGATTGCACCAAATCAAGTATGCTACCATCAGTGCACCAGTATCCGCTCATGCCCCTATTTCCGCTCACTAGTGTAAACATTGATTTTTCGTGTCAAAAATAAACATTTTTCGCACGGATATATTCTAGCAATATTATCAACATTCAAATGAAGTAGTCTGACATTATTTTCATTTAATAAAATAATTCTTTATATTGAAAACACAAGACCTCGTGAGCGGTTATTGGATCACTAGGTATTTTTGTTAGTTCCAATAACCGCTCATGCAAAAAAATAAACAAAATTTTAAAGAAATGTCGAATTTAGTTTAAAGCCTTCTTTATTGCAGTAGTAGCTATGGTTTGACCATAAAAAAATATCTGGATAAATAACGAAATTCGAAATAATGCATTTTTAGTAAGTTCATCACGAAATCTGCCTACCGTGAGCGAAAATAGGAACACTTAGATGCAGTAACAAATGCAATTAAATAATTTGTTATGGAAGTTTTACAAATTCTTTTTTCTAATTATCAATACTAAATAAAATATAGTATTGATCGACACAATAGTTATTTTATAATAAGCATTTGAACACATAACTTCCCTTAAATGAGCGGAATCTGGTGCACTGATGGTACTTCGCTTACATATATTTGGTATGTGTTACAAGAGTAGTAAAACATTGTGAACTCAGTTATTTATAAGACTAAAGCAACCCAAGCTGTTGAACGAGGTTCGGGCAACTAATGAACATTATTTATTTGAAAATAATTCATGGATTACTACTAATACGATCTATAATTCAATGATTACTTAATTTCTAACATTCCCCCTTGATCTTGAATTACAGAATTCCAAGGGTCTTCATCACTCCTTCAAGCTTCGCTACTGGAATCGCCTTGGTAAGAGCATCCGCGATTTGCTCACCTGTTCCAACGTGCTCAAGTTCGATGATGTTCTGCGCCAATTTCTCTCGCACGAAATGGTGTCGGATATCAATATGCTTGCTGCGGGTTGAATATCCGACCTCTTTCTTCGCCATATGCACAGCGCTGAGATTATCGCAACGGATTTGAACAGCTTCGGATATCCCTTGGAGCTCTTCACGTAGTCCACGCCACCACAGGGCTTCTTGGGTCGCCGCTGAAACAGCCATATACTCCGCCTCCATTGTGGACAAAGCAACTGTGGCTTTCTTCCGACAACTCCACGAAATCGCACCACCTGCTTGCTTGAAAACATAGCCAGTGATCGAACGACGAGTATCGGGATCGTTTCCACAGTCCGCGTCACTGTAGCCGACGAATGCTTCTGCCAACTCCTTCGAATACGTTAGTTTCATCGACTTCGTACCTTTCAAATAGTATTCGTTTCGCTGCTGTCCAAAGTGCCTTTCTTGGATTTTGGCAGAACTGGCTTACCATGTTGACCGCGAAACTAATGTCCGATCTAGTCGACTGCGCCAAGTACTACAGACTTCCCACCAGTTCTCGGTATGGCACGCTCTCCATCAGCGTTCGTTCCTCATCGGTGTTTGGACACGTCTCCTTCGTTAGCTTCTGGTTTGGATCAGCAGGATTCGCCACGACATTGCAATTGGCAACATTGAATCGCTGCAGCAAATCGTTGATGTAGCTCTCTTGATCGAGCATCACTCGGCTATCGTCTCTGATCACTCGCATTCCAAGAATTTTGCTGGCCAAACCGATGTCCTTCATTTGAAATTTGGCCATCAGGTCCTTCTTCAGCCTATCCACCCAACGCTGGTTGTTGGAAAACACCAACATGTCATCCACGTATACGGCTACAATCAAAATCATACCACCTTCAACTTTGAAGTACACGCACGTATCGTAGGATGATCGCTTCAGTCCTATCCGTTTCAACTCAGCGTCCAATTTTTGGTTCCACACCCTACTGGCTTACTTGAGGCCATAGAGTGCTTTACGCAGCCGACAAACTTTCCTGTATGAATTTGGATCGACGAATCCTTCTGGCTGTACCATGTAAATGGCTTCATCACCTAGATCTCCTTGCAAAAACGCCGTCACCGCATCAAGCTGATGGATTTGGAGGTTCATCTTGGCAGCCAACGACATTAGGTACCGAATGGTAGCATAACGAACTACAGGTGAAAACGTTTCGTTGTAGTCGACGCCTTTCACCTGGAAAAAACCCTTTATCACCAAACGGGCTTTGTATCGCTCCACAGTTCCATCCAGGTTCGTCTTCACCTTGTAGACCCACTTGCATTGTAAGGGTTTCCTCCCGCTCGGCAGGTCGACCAGATTCCAGGTTTCGTTCACCGCCAGGGCCTCGAATTCCGCCACCATCGCTCCCTTCCATCTGTCGCTGTCATGCCCGGTAATGGCCTCACGAAATGTCTGTGGTTCGATCCCCGTGTCAACATAATTTATCTGCTCGGGTTGGGAAACGCTATCAGGAAAAATATTACAGCTCATGATATAATCACGATACTTGCCTGGGGTAACGTGCTCCCTCGCACTGCGCCTTACCAACAATTGTGGGTCCTCTGATTGTGGAGGGAGCACGGAAGGTTGTTGCTCCTCATCGATAATCGAATCTGCATCGCTGTAGATCGATTCGTCCATCCGATTCTCCTCATTTGCAGCGCCATCGGATGCATCGTCAGCCTCCATTGGATCCCTCTGGATAATCAACTCACTCCCTTCCACGTTGTCTTCTGGCTCATCTATCGTGTTGTTGCGCTTCGATTGGCATTCATCAAGGAATATCACATCCCTGCTGACAAACACTTTCTTGCTCACCTTGTTGTACACCCTGTACGCCTTGGAGCCTTCGCTGTAGCCAACGAAAATACACGCTTCAGACTTCTTGTCCCATTTCTTCCGCTTCTCCTTCAGTTCATGCACCATCACATTGGTTCCGAATATGCGAAGATGCGATACATCCGGCCGTTTGCCAGAAAACTTTTCCTCCGGGGTTACCGATAGTCCCTTTGTCGGCGAACGATTGACCACATGCGATGCAACTGCGACTGCTTCTGCCCAAAAACTGTTATCCAGATCCGCATCGGACAGCATACTCCTCGCTCTCTCGACCAAAGTCCGATTCATCCTCTCTGCCAATCCATTTTGCTCCGGGTTGTAGGGAGCAGACGTCTCGTGCTGGATTCCTTCCTTTCGCAAAAAATTTCGGAAATTTCGGTTGACATACTCTTTGCCATTGTCTGTCCGTATTCGCTTGATCCGTTCTCCAGTTCGGTTCTCCGCAATAGCCTTATATTCTTGCAACGCCTCGAGCACTTCCGTTTTAGACTTCAGAAAATAAACGACGGTTTTTCGACTAGCGTCGTTGCTGAAGGTCAGAAAGTAACGGCTGCCTCCAATCGACTTGGTTTCCATAGGGCCGCACAAGTCCGAGTGGACCAGTTCCAATACTCGGTCTTCTCGGTGCCCCTTCGCCTTGAACGGTTGACGACAATGCTTGCCTTGAATGCACGGTATGCATCTCTCCGAGGTTTCCACATCATATTCCAGTCCGGTTACCATCTCCTTCAATCGCTTCATTCCACCGGCGGACAGATGCCCCATACGCCGATGCCACATCTCGTACTTGTCGTCCTGAACCAAATTCGCAATGGGCTTCTTCACTTCGGATAGCTTGTAGAGGCCATTCACTTCAAGGCCAATCGCAACTAACTTGTTGTCGGGGTTGACAACTTTGCACTCCTCCTTCGCAAACACCACCTCCTTGCTTACGGAAAGTAGATTAATCGCCAAATCAGGGACGCAAAGAACATCGCTCATCGTGAGGTCCACTGTCGCTTCACCGCAATCTGCCTCCAGCTTCACCGATCCTTTCGCCACAACGGCCACCTCTGCATTGTTGGCCACGTTGATCCTCGTCGACACATTAAACGGATTTTCCAGCATATTTTTGTCCCGGCACAAGTGTGCGGTTGCACCAGAATCAAAAAACCAATCGCTGTCGTTCCGCTCAGATGACTGCACTGCACGTGCAGCAAAGAATGCCGCATGCCCTTTTTGAGTATCACGCTTCTCTTTCTTCTTCTCGCTCGTTTCCTTCTGGCATACCGACGCAAAGTGTCCCAGCTTCCTACAACGGAAACACTTCACGCCAGACTTCTCGACTTGCTTCTTCGATGCGTTTTGTTTGCTGAAAAACGTATTATTGTTTTCGGACGCTTTTGAACCGCCCGTGACCTTCAACTCCTGCATGATCTTAGCCTTGACCATGTCCGCTGTCAGTGCCACTCCGGATGACTCCAGACCCAAAATCATTGGATCGTACTTCTTCGGCAAACCTTTCAGCAGCAAACTGCACATCCAAATGTCGTCCACCTTGAAGCCGACTTCCGCCAGCTGGTTACACGTGAGCATAATTTCGTTCACGTACTCCTGTGGAGACTGGCAAATGACATCATCGTCCCTCTCGGCACCTACCAGTCGAATGCCCGTCAACTTACGAAGAAGACCAATCCTGCGGGTAGAACCGCTGTCCTCGAACGTGTTACGCAAGTTGTCCCACGCTTCTTTAGCAGTTTTCGCATTCTGCAACAGCCCGTAAATGCTCCGATCGATATTCAGGCAGATGGTTGCCAGAGCTTGTTCTGACAATTCCTCACTTACTTCCGGATCTCCTTCATTACGCTGCTTCACGGCACACCAGGGCCGCTCCTTGATGAGGACCATCTTGGTGCAAAACGCCCAAGAATTGTGATTTTTCCGATCCACGAAGCACTTCTCTTGCTTGCAACGAAACCATACCTCCGGGTAATCTCGTTCCGCCAGCTTGCGCACCGGGACGTCTTCCATCTCCAACGACTTGATCTTGAGCACCTACGGCACCATCATTCTTCACGAAAGTCTTCAAAATTTTCAAGATTGAAAAAAAAAAATCCTCCGCCAAACAACGCCGTTTCTATGGAAACTGTTCTGGGCCAATAACCTGATAAAGTACGTCTTACTCAGGCGAGGTTCGGGCAACTAATGAACATTATTTATTTGAAAATAATTCATGGCTTACTACTAATACGATCTATAATTCAATGATTGCTTAGTTTCTAACACCATTAGCCCATATGATGAAAACTAGTGATCCTTTATAGAGAGATAAGTGGAAGTAAAATGGAATTATTTGGCAACAGACCAGCAGTGCTGATTTTTCTCGGCGTCGAGAATAATATTGTAACACGGACATGACTTCCTCATTGCTATAAAGTGTATTTTGTTTCGTTATAGATTTTTAAGCTACATATCAAAACTAATAAACAGCCGAAAAAATCAAAAACTCAAAATCGCATTGACAAAAAATCAAAAAAAGAAAAATATTTCATTTTTTTGCTTCATGTAACATTAGTTTTACCGAAATAATTTCAAGCGGATTACATTACTCTTCAAGAAAAGTTCAAAACAAACATAACGCATGTTCGTTTGGCTCACACTTTGACAGCTCTCGCTGCTCGATTGGCTCACACTTTGACAGAAATGTCAGCTTCCGCGAATCTCTCTTATAAAGGATTTCTAATGAAAACCAAAGGCGTAACCTGTAGTGGTGGTATCACATTTTGGCATTTTTTTGCTTAAAGCCGCGTCATAATTTATATGGCATAGACGCACTAATATCTCGGATGTGATCCAACGGACATTCTGCGTCAATGATAGAATTGATACCCATTTCAAATAATTAATCTATTCGAAGTGGACATTAATACTATTCGCGACGATCAGTTTGCCTTTTGCTAACCAGAATGTTCCGCAGCCACTCTTACTATTAGCTAGCTAGACACATCGTTATCATGTACGACGTAGGGAATATAGAAATAAGTGGCGACAATCTTATTTTAATATGGTTTTTATTACGCGTTGCAAGAAAAAATATCTTTACCACGCGTAATGAGTTAATTAATTTAATAATCATGCGGATTGGATTACCGAACAGCTCAATATAAGCGTCAATTTAGAACTACTACTAAACAGCCTAATTTTGTCAAGACTTCACGACAATTGACATTTAAGCCTCTAATCTTACGTAAAAGACAGGAGTAATCAGAATAGCACTTAAATGAAAACATTCAAAACCATTTCGACTTGACAGTATAAGAAATGACACTACTACACTACTATTTCAAACAAATTCTGATGGAGCAGCTAATTTTCACAATGCTTCCTTTTCTTAGAAGCAAGGGAATATGGATATTTTTCAAAAACTATCACGTCACAACATTAATGAAAAAAAACAGAGTTCATGTGGGCACCAAAGCCTAGTCCGTCTGAGTATTGGTCCTGGTAGATGGGAAACTTGGCAAAAGCCAGACCGAGGGTTCAGCCTTGACAAGGTAAGCTGTCAGGCAGCTCCAACTGAATACAACACAAAAAAAAACGAGAATACCCGCACCGACTGATGTTTCGACGTTGCGCTCATTCCTGGGTGCAGTCAAACCTCAAATTTTCAAGAGCACGGATCTGGAGAACCAAACATCCATTTGAGCTGAAAAATTAATCGATTGGTCACTCGCTGGTGGTGACCAATCGATTAAGTTTTTAGCTCAAACGGATGTTTGCTTCTCCAGCTCTAGAAAATTTGAGGTTTGGCTTCGATTCATCTTCACCTTAACGACGTATTTAAAACGTATTTCATTAAAATAAAAAACATATTTTTGGGGCTACAAATCGACAAGGACCATCAGTGCACCATATTCCGGAAGAGAAGTTAATTATGTGTTCAAATGTTTAGTTTAGTTACTTCAAACTATTGGGTCGATTAATATTTCCCAATGACAAAAAAATTTGACTTATTGCCAGTCAATTTTCGCAAGTCAGTTTGGAGCAAATTAACTTGCTGTCCAGAGCATTGAAAAGGCAAATAGGCAGCTATGAAAGTATATTTACCAAGCTGTGTTTCAACTGAAACACCTAAAGTTTTAAAAAACTTTAGTTTCAAATGACGAAAACAGTTGATGTTTTATACGCCTATGAATGATGATTGCAACTTGCAGTTTAGATCCAGGTTTCAAATACGTTTCAGTAATAACTGCTATATGCACGTTATTTGCTGTAAGAAAATTAAACAGCTCGTCCTCTTTATCATTCAGAGAAGAAGCATTCCAATCTAAAATATTTAAATTAATATTTGGATCCATTAGTATACCATGGATCGTATCACCAGTCAAAGATGACTCCAACATGTGTACCTTATCCTACTAACCCAATATCCTCCTGATATCGTGAAGTCAGTGATTAACATTATGAAATATCCTGCTGATGACCATTCTCATGTTATTTTTTTCTTTGTTATTTGTGATATTCATTATCAAAAACTGTTCGAATTATCCCCAACGTTTGAGCGGATGACGAGAAGATTTAGCAATAATACCCTAATGAACACATTGATATATATTTTCTTTTTTTTTTTCAGAATCTTCATCAAAATCAGAAAAGTCTCACAAGTCGCCTATCAGAGACAAAACTGAACGAAAGTCTGATTCAAAGGATTCGGAACGATCTAAAATCAGCAAAGGCAAAGATCGCGAAAAAGACCACAGCAAGGATAGGGACAAGGCAAAAGAAAAAGAAAAGGATAAGACTAAAGATAAAGAAAAGGAAAATTCTAAAAAAGTCAAACAGAAAGATAATGAAAAAGGTCATTCTAAAGATAGGAAAGACAAAGATAGGAAAGAGCTTGATAAGCGGAAAGACCGTAGAAGTCGTAGTCGTTCAAAGGACGATCGCAAAAAACGCGACGAGTCGAAGTCAGATTCGTTGCGAAGCAAATCGGATGTAAGAAAAGATAGCGAAGATCGATCCAAATCCAACCGTAGCCGAAAATCACGATCGAAGGAACGTGATAAGAAGAAAAGAGGCGTCACTCCGTCAGTCGAGAAAAATCGTAATCTGGATCGCAAAAAGAGCATGTCACGCCAGATTTCCGAGGATCGAAGCAAATCCCGTCGGTTTGGTTCGAGAGATCGGTCGTTGGACGTGAGATCCAAGGAAAGCATCTCAAGTGGAAGCCAAGACCCATCCGGTCGTTTTGGTGCTCGAAACAGTTCCATTGACACATCCATACAGAAGCGTAACGAAAGATCGCCTGTAGCTCTATCCTCGATCAAGCACACGATCAGTCTCCCCATAATAACATGGCGACAAAAGGTTTTCCCCAAGGCACCCGTTCGCCCAGCTCCGATAACTCCGGCAATTGCAGCACTACAGGCTTACGATGATGACACCAACTCGTCGGAAAATGAGGAAACGCCCAAAAAGAAACCCAAAGGGTTAGCGGAAAAGTCCAAGAAAAAGAAAAGTGTAGTTGAAAAAAATAAAAGCAAAGGCAAGGACAAAGAAAAAAGCATTTCAAAAAAAATAAAGGATGGCTCTTCCCATAAGAAAAAGTCTAAAGAAAAACGTAAAGCGGATAAAAAACGGAAGAGATCCTCATCTGAAGCAAAGAAGAAAAAACACAAAGCAAAGAAGCCAGAGGAAGTTCCCGCGAAAGATACCACGGATACGGAGATGGATGTTTCACTGCCAGAAGACGGAGAAGACTTGTTGGAAGAGGAAGAGCAAATTATCAAGCGGATTAAATTGGAAAAGCTAGACGAGAGGGATGAATTGCAGTTCCAAAAAATCGATATCGATTACAGTATCGTCAAACAGGAGCCTTTAACAGATGAAGAGAAAGACAAAGATAAACAAGTTTCTGCTGCTGAAAACACACCAGAAGCGGTACCACCAGAAACAGTGGAGGAGAAAGAGGTACCTCCCGATAAGGTTGACAATGTAGAGCAGAAAGATCCGGTATCATCTGCGCGGCCCAAATTCAGCTGTTCATTCCTGAAAGATTTGAGTAGCGACAGCAAACCAAGTTTATCTCTGAGCACCATTGAAAAACCGGATCTAGAGGATCGCAATCGTAAGGAAACCGATTCTCCGGATACCGATGATTATGCTTCTAATTGGGAAAATGACGAGTTCAGTAGCCCGATAGTAACCATCAGTAAAACATCGATTGAAGCCGCCCCTGCGAAAGAAGAAAGTATGTCTACAACAACGGAAGGAGACAGCAAGCGTTTGAGGCTGGCTCCAAAAAGTATTCACGAGCAGATTATTCCGCTGGATGATTTGCTGGACATACAAAGCAAATTGCAAACCATAAAATCCCAGATGGAACAAAAAACGGAATCGTTGGAAAACACTGCTAATGTTGTTGAGAGTAAGAAGACAGCGATTGCAGGAGATGCTGTTCCGGAAAAACTTGCTAGCGAATACGAAAACTTCATTCAACTGTTGGATCCATCGAAGGAAGTTGCACCAGAAATTGCTTCAAAAGCAGAAGTCGATGATGCAGCAGATGGGAAAAAGAAATCCGCTGAACGAAGGGCTTCTTCAAGCACGTCTACAAGCACAACCACTACTTCAGAGAGCTCAAGTTCTAGTTCCGACTCGAGCTCGTCAAGTTCTTCTTCAAGCTCGAGCTCCAGTTCGTCTGAATCATCAACTGAAAGTTCTGGCGAAGAGAACGTAAAAGTCAAAAAGAAAAAGAAGGTGGTGCTTGTGAAGAGAAGGAAGAAAACACCCGTCAAACCCATTGTTTCATTTGAAGACATTGAAAAATTAGCCAGTGAACTTGTAGAGCCTGACGACAACGAAAGCAACACTGCAATTGAACTCGCACCCCCGGTTGTAATTCCTGTTGCACCAGAAGTGACACCTCCAAAACTCCCTACGCTAGTCTTACCGGATCATCTATTGCCGAAGATAAAAACGCCATCCATCCCATTAACGACACCTCCCAAAATCTATAGCATCCGAGATGATTCGTTAGTAGAACCGATCAGCAGTCAGGAATCCATTACTAGTGCTATTAAGCCATTAACGCTGGAACGTGAATCGCCATTCAAACTAAAACTACAAAATAAGAACAAAGTGATTCCCGCGATGACAACTGCCTTGTTGGGACCGGAAGATGAAGAAGAAACACCAGCAAAAGAGGCGAAAAAAGAGGACCATTCCAAACCGCCGCCTGTCCCTAAAGAAAAAAGTCGACACAAAGAAGAACGCCGTGATTCGAAACGTTCTCGGGAGCGAAAAACCAAGGATCGTTCTCCCAATCGTGCCCGGGATAGAAGTACACCACCCAAGAAACGGCGTTCGAAAGATCGAAGGAGCAAATCAAAGGATCGAAGTCCAATCAGGAAGCGTATCTCGCAAGACAGAGAACGAGAACGTCGAAGGGAAAGAAGTCATCTGGCGCGGTCTCCGCCGTCACGCAGATTGAGAAGTCCCCCTCCGCCTCCCCCGCCTCGACGACGACGAACGCGTTCCAGATCCAGGAGTCTCAGTCCTAAACTTGTACGAAGGCCGCCCAGCCCACCAGCTGAAAGAAGTCCTCGAAGATCGTCAACCGAACGCGAATGGAGACGTTCCAGATCTCCTTATTACCAGCGGCCTCCTTCTCCCAAGGAAAAACCGCCGACGGAGAATCAAATCGATGTGGTCACCAGTTCCGGAACCTTCACCTCTCCCAAAGACCAATCGCCGGTGGCGGGATACAAGAAAAGCATTGCCGATTCGACTATTAGTGATGCTGAGTTGGAAAACCAGAAACGGAAAATTACAGCTTACAGTGAAAGCTCCGCCTATAACAACGTTTACTCCAAAAATTATGGATTCTACGATCCTCAGGATATGGTTCTCGAAGGACCAGAAGGTGGAGATTCACCCAAGAGGATACCATTGGACGATAGAATTAATATTGTGTTAGGAATCAATGGCACTGAAGTACCGAAAAGGATTGAAACTACATCTCAACAACCTCCACCTGAAAGCTATGGCGATTATCAACCAATTCAAACTATTAATCATGACACACGCCAACAACCGCCCCCGCTTCACCCACATCAACAATATCCACCTCAATTCGCTGGATCGATCAACTCCCAAATAGTGCATCCTCCTCCTCAACAACACTACCAATCAGGTTATCCCCAAGAATACCATCATAATATCCCTCCCGGACCATCTGGTCCACCCGGATACGCATACGGTCAAGGGCCGCGTCCTCAATTCTGTCCTGGTCCACGTGGACCTCCGCAAAACTGGCAACGAGGACCACATCCTCCTATTCCGCCACAGCCAATTCCCTCGCATGTCAATCTATACCAAAACGACATGTATCTTCATAATCCCAGCATCCCACCTCCGCCGCCGACATCACTGCCGGTGGATCCGGCCAAAACCCACGTCAAACAGGTAGGTAATGTGTTGGAGATTGTTCCTGCTATCGTCCCGCCTCCAGTTCATTCGATCAAAGTAACTCCACCGCCAACTCCCGTCGAACCTCCCGTGGTCCAACTTCAAAACTTCCCTGTCCAACCGTCCCCCTCGATTGCTCCCATTACTATACCGCCGCCTGCTTCTTTTATCCTTGTAACTCCCAAGATCCTAACCGCCGAAGAGTTGAAAATCCGTCATGAACGAAGGCTCGAATTGAAAAAGAAAATACGCACCGAACGGGAGAAGAAGCGCATGGAGAAAAAGATGCGCAAGGAGAAACTCAAAATGGAGGTCAAACGTCTACTGTCCGAAACGGCCTCGGTGGCCAATGCGTCCTCGTCAGATGAAGAATTTGCGGCCATCAAACATCAAGATTTGGTTTCCTCGTTGAATCGGAACTACGATCGGAGCATACTGCGAACGAAAACCGGTTCATGGTGAGTGCTATTTCAACTGTTCTTCAATTGAATTGTGTCATTAATGCGATCATTTCTTTCTTCAGCGTTGCCAGGAAAAAGGTTCTGTTTGCCGACGGTGTGGCTCCTGGCGACGAATCCTCATCATCTGGTGCCGAAGCGCTCCGGTCCCCTGCCAAGATTGCCGCCTCCAAAACGCGCAAAAAATTGCGCCGGAAACGAACATTGAAGGCCACCGGAAGGAAGCGGTTGATCGATCGGCTGAAGCTACCGGTAAGTGCGATGAGTACATTTCGTTTGATTTGCAGTTTTCCACATACCAGGGCTGGTACATGATTGCATTTTAAAGACTAGGTCACTATTTGAATGCAAGTTCTCATTTCCAATGGACAGTCTCTCAAGCCTTTAAGTCAAATGGTCTTTAGAGTAACTTTTTTCCTTATTTTTGTCCGGCGCTGAATCCTGGTGTAAATTCTTGAATAATTAGAGATTTATATAAAACCATTTCACTGTTTCTTCAGGATTTTTTCACAGATTCCTCGATTCAATTTTTTTTAAGAAGTTCTAATAAATTATTCTGTAAGATATTCTTAGAAAAGCTCCGAAACCAATGCTCTTGGACATTCACTTAAGGATTAGTCTAAAAAATGTTTAAGCGATTTCTCTATGTACCTATGCTAAAAGAAATAGGGATGATCGGGGCAATATGGGCCTGCTAAGGAAAACGTCATGGAATACATAGAAAAACAGCAAAAATTATGCTTTTAATGCAAGTAACTTGTATACTATAAAATGTTATCTTCCATGTTACGTCGATAATTAATGTTAACATCAACTTGCAAATTATTTCCGGAACTTTTTGGAAAACCATGTTTTTCTACGTGGTCACCAACCATATGAGCCACCCTACGGGGCAGTATGAGCCACCTCATTCAATCGAATGATTTTTATTTAAAACAGTATAGAGAAGGGTTAGTGGTGAAAAGTACTTATTGGAAAGGAAATTGTATTAGCTTTGCTTGAAATTGCGCGTTGTGTGTACGTAAGCGCAATTGTTGCGGCTTTGCTCGATCGCTACCGTTTTTCCCTGAATTTCGTGAAATTCGTTTGTTTTATTTCTGGTTTGTGTATGTTATTACGCAAAGTATTCGTCTTCATCCGTTAAGTTCGTCGATAGTCGCAGAAATTGTTATCTGTAGTATTTCCAAGCCGGTAAAAATATCGTGGAATTGTGCCTCTGCTCGCCTCCATTGTTTTGCGCTGCATCTCAACATTCATCGATAAAGCACGAGATGGAAACAAAAAATGATACGATCTGCTCGAAGTGTAACACTGCTGTTGCTGATGGACAAACGTATACAATATGCCAAGGCTTTTGCACTGATGCCTATCATGCAGAGTGCGTCAAATTAACAGATGCCGATGTATTGAGCTTCAAACGAAATCGTTGTATTTGGTGGTTGTGCGTAAGCTGTACCAGCCTGATGAGTCAAATACGGAATGACAAATCATTGCTCTCAAAGCGGTCGAATTTCGCCCCCGAAGACAATCAGTCGATGAATATGGTACTTGCGAACGATATACTGGAGCTGAAAAAGGAAATCGCTATCATCCAACGCACTATTGCCGACCAGAGTGATCGCACTGCTACTACAACATCGATCAATGATAGTCCTCCTTTGGCTCGATCTTCCCCGAAGTCAAACAGAAAATTGATGCATGGCTCGAAGTGCTCTAATGATGGTTCCTCAATTTCATCTGTACCTCGGGACAAAGTTTGGCTATTCTTCACTCGATTGAGGAATACTGTGAGCGAAAATCAAATGCTTAGGATGGTGTCAACTGCTATCGGATCGAAAAATGTTATAGTGAAGAAACTTGTCGCTGACTGGAAGGACGTTTCCACATTGCCGTATGTTTCGTTCAAAATTGGAATTGAAGCAGAATTCAGGAATATTGCTATGCGTCGCTCTACTTGACCCGTTGGAGTTTGCTACAGAGAATTCTACAACGAATATAATATCTGGGAACCTGAATAAGATGATATATTTGGTAGAAGTGTGTTCCATCCATAATCACGTTGTTTTTGTTTTTAGACTTTTTGGCTATATTTTGTGAAGCTAGGTGTTCATTCATGTTGGAAGAATTAGTAAGATGTTATAACCCAATTATGTTGAAAATTATCTGTTTGTTTCTGTTATGTCGTCGCTTGCTCTTGTTTTGAAGTAATTCCATTAGTTTTAAGATCATTCAATTAGACCATATGTAGTCCGTTGAATTAACCATGAAATAAATAAATAAATTCTAGTGGATTATTTATTAAAGATACATAATACATAGTAAACAGACCATGTTATACTAGTACTAAATTGCGATACTTATTCAACGTATTTTCTAGCAAAGTGTTCCACTTGTAAAGGTGCATAAAAATGACTATGCAGTAAAAAAATAATCTGGTATATTTAGTCAATGCATTTGTATGTTCAAAACATCGTTTGTTTTTCTTAAATCTAGGTGGCTCATTTTGCCCCGCCCTCTCATCTTGAAAATAATTTTTTTTTTCAACAATTTTGTTTACGAACAAATCTAATTTCGCTCACGAACTGTTCATTATGATCAGAAGTTTCAATGGATTGGTAAAATTTACCAGAATTATAAAAATAATTATCTTATACCTAGGCTTAAATAAAAACTGACAAAATTATAAGCTTTTCTTGACGAAGGACAAATTTGTACATTTTCGTTTATATCTTGAGTGTTCAAACGAATATTCTTACGGTTTTTATTGTGGTGGCTATTTGAGGCATCCTTTTGCAGATCATAATGACACTAGACATTAAAACACTGTTTTTGAGGTCAAAACCGGGGTGGCTCTTATTGCCCCCATTGCCACTATTTCTAGTTTTCCCATATCTGAAATATCTTCCAATTTTTCTTACAGAATTTTTTTCCCGGAAAATACACAGAGTTAAAAAAAATGTTTGGAAATCATTACAATTTTTTATTATTTATTTGGCTTTACATCAATTATCTTGATAAAACCTCGCCAACAACATTTCGCCAATTCACTCGATTCAAGGCCGCTTCTCTCCATCCTCGACTGCGACCCACGCTCTCCAGGTCCTGGTGCACCTGGTCAATGCACCTTGCTCGCTGCGCCCCACGACTTCTTGTTCCGACCGGATTCGTAGCGAAAACCATCTTTACAGGGTTGTTGTCCGGCATTCTTGCAACATGCCCTGCCCAGCGTATCCTTCCAGCTTTAGCTACCTTCACGATACTGAGTTCACCGTAGAGTTGAGCGAGCTCGTGGTTCATCCTTCGCCACCACATGCCGTTCTCCTGCACGCCGCCGAAGATCGTCCTTAGCACTCGGCGTTCGAAAACCCCAAGAGCTTGCAAGTCCACCTCGAGCATAGTCCACGTCTCATGCCCATAGAGAACTATCGGTCTTATGAGCATTTTGGGTGAATCTTTCTTGACCGCAGTTTCTTCTAGAGCCCATAGTAGGCACGACTTCCGCTGATGATGCGCCTTCGTATTTCCCGACTAGCGTTGTTGTCAGCCGTCAACCAGGATCCGAGGTAGACGAACTCGTCCACCACCTCGAAGGTATCCCCGTCTATCGTAACACTGCTTCCTAGGCGGGCCCTGTCGCGCTCAGTTCCGCCAACCAGCATGTACTTTGTTTTCGACGCATTCACCATTAGCCCGACTCTTGTTGCTTCGCGTTGAAGGCGGGTGAACAAATCTGCCACTGTTTCAAATTTTCTCCCAATAATATCCATGTCGTCCGCGATTGTCCGGATGGTGCGTAGGGACCTGGTACTCACGACATTTCTGGAGGATTTGCCGCACGGAAAAAATCTGGTCTGTTGTCGAGCGGCCGTCGATGAAAACTGCTTGATAACTTCCCACGAACTCGTTTGCTATAGGTAAAAGACGGCGACGGAAGAATCTGGGATAGCACTTTGTAGGCGGCGTCCGCTGTGCTCACGTAGCCATCGCCTTCGCTGTCCTGACCTTCTGTGCCTATGTTCAAGGATGTTTTCTCTCGCCTCAATGCACACTCAATCCGAAATTATTGCCGAATCGATTGTTGCACTTGGAGAGGGCAACCGAGTTCATCCTCTCAGGCGAAAGGCGACATGGCAAAGAGAACGTTGAAATGAACATTGCGCGAGAGTCAGCATCGTTCGATTGGCACGTATGGTCATTGCAATCTACTTGTGTTAACTGGTGATCCATTCTTCATTGCCAGCAGGCTGTTCATTATCGTTTCGTGATCCGATCCTGCGCGTCAATTTGCACCGCTCGATCGGATCACTATTCGATTGTGTGAAGATGCTATCGGTACCTGCATCAATGCGTCGGTCGCTCGGGCGCTCTTAAGAATATTTGCGACCATATAGATTATAGACGGTGCGTGTCAGCAAACTGGCAATGTTTTGAAAACTCGACCCGTTCGTCACGTTTTTTTAAACTTTGTAACAGAATGCATAAAAGACTCCTACGGTATATCAGAAGATACCTATTGGCATGGTAGAGAATTAGAAACTGTCTGCCGAATCTTGGATGTGATTCTTATGATTAGAATTTAAATGTGTACTCGTATATGCGCTGGTATTAAGTACGGCATCTTGCAAGGATTTCAAGATATTTTTTTCCTTTAATTACTATGCGAATAAATATTTCAACAATGTCAATGTTCAACAATGTTTTCAATTTTTAATCAAAAAATCTTACACTTACATCTTACATTGCTAAATGGGGAAGAAAGGTTCTAAAAACCGACGAAAATTCTAACGCAAACAGTCCTATAGTATAATGTTTTCACAAATGATTGTGATATATGAAGTAGCGTCTTCATCTTCTTGTAGATTTGAACTTTCAATTCAATCTTGTGAAATGATTTATCGAGCTAAACAATTCTTTTTCCATTGGTAATGAGCATTTGAATGAAATTCGATGCATAAGGTAAGTTAGTCACATTGATGAGATACACGGAGAAATATTTTTACCTAATTTTTGAGTTTACTTTACCCAAAATTAAGTATATCGATTATAGTTTCAACCCAAAATCTCTCGGTTTTCTCTTTCTCCCACACGAATGTTGTCAAAAATAGAGAGAGCTGCATCTACCCAATGGGGGTACTTTGGTCCAATAAGCCAAATTTGGGTAAATGCAACTTTTCTTATGTTTGGGTCGAAAGAACTCAATTTTGCGTTAAATCAACCCAAAATTGAGTATATTTTTCTAATGGAATTAAAGCCAAACTACCTAGTGGGGACCTTGGAAATTTAGCCAAAATTGAGTTATTGTGCTCAACTACGGAATTGCGTTGAAACAACCCAAAATTGAGTTGAATTCCGTCTCCGTGTAAGCAATTTATAGCATTCGAAATGGTTCTGTAGGTAGGAGTATGACATATTCACTGAAATTTTTCTTTTTTTTCTAGGTTTTTTTTATAGCATTTATAATTAGAACGTGATAGAAGTTTTCTGGATGAGTAATGTTCGAATGTGTCATTATCCAGTGCTTTAAGGCTAAGTAGCCAGTCATTCGTTTGGCAGCCATGTTGGCATAGCAGCTCGCAATAGTCCTCATGGATCATATTGATCCGGAAAAGTATCGCTACATGCAGAAACTATATATATATATATATATATATATATATATATAGGGTCGCAAATCACTGCTAAGTGAGTTATTCACGATTTTAAGATTTTCGACTTGGTCACCTTTGAAACCTCATATCTAATTAACTATGCGTCATACTTTCAATCTCAGCGCATGAATCGAAAGCTTATGATCTAATCTATCTTAGTTTCTTGGACATGATTTTTGTTGAAAATGATTCAAAGGCTCAAATTACGAAAAGTTTGCAAAAAGTGACGGAAAAATCAGCATTTTTCGACGTATTTTCATGAATTTTATTAAAATTATCGTAATTAATGTTAAAAAAGTTCTTCTACAAAATATGCATTAACTCGTTAGCTACCAAAGTGTCTTTGAGAGCAAAAGTGTATCTCTTGTAGATTCGTCACAATATCATGTTAAAAGTTGTGCTTCAAACAGCAAAAATATCCAAAAAAATATCGGCTGATAACTCTATTCGTTCGTCCGTTCGTGTGTTGATGCCTCCGCGTGTGAATGAAGTGCTCGGATGCGACAGATGTCGGTCGTGCCGAAGCGAAGGGAAAATGAAATCGCTTCGCAACATGCGCCATTTTTTCTTCTCTTCGCTGCGTTTGGTTTGCAAACAGTCGCATAAATAGATTTAGTGCGGTCGCCGCACGACCATCGCAGTAGCGAAAGTGTGTTCATAAAGACTGATCCTTTTAAATTCCTCGCACTAGTAGCTGAGCTACGGTGCAGAGCAGATGGGGGATGCGCTGCGCGTGTAGCGAGAACTCAATTTATGCATTTCTCGCTTATGACGTTGAACTTTTGATGCATTTTGAAGGGTTTTAGGTCGTCTATTGATTACATAGAGGTGGACAAGGGAGAGTAGAATTTATGACGTGCCATTCACGCCGTTGTGAAAGTACAACACTACCAAGTAAACCTCGCCCGTGATACACAGCACGAGCGAGGTGAATTCTTAGGTTCAAAAATGTAATTTAGGTATCGCACTAATGCTCAGCGTGAACTGTAGGAGCAGCAGGATGAAATATCTCACAAAATTAGTGACCGTCTATCCTACTACTGCTTGGTTTTCTGTATAAGGTTGCTTACAAATTATGTTCAATAGATCAATAATCTCTCAGTTAACTATTTTTATAAAATCAAATAAAAGACCTACATGTAATATTCCTTATAATTTGCAGTGTCGTATCCAGAAAATTGCTCAGGGGAGACGAACGACGCAAAAAAGCAGATATTTTTTTCAAAAATTGGGATGGCTTAAGACGGTTTAACCAAATCATTTTGTTTTTGTTTTATCCAGCAAAATAATAGAACAACTGCATAAAATTAAGAATTTCTTTTGAAATTGAGTCTTTGGCAGTTTAATAGGTACTTTGTGCAGTCACAACAATTAAAAGTCACAATTTGTAAATCGGTCATTTTCTTAACAAAAAGCCTTAAGCCTTGCAATGTTTGTAATACGAAATCGAATATTTTGAAAAAAAAAATATATCAAATAATTCATCAAATTCCAACATTTTTACTTCATTATTAACACAATTTATGATATTTTGAACGAAATCGACACAATTTTATCAAGCAGGTTGATGCGGTTCTGTACAAGAATAATAAAATATTAATGAACCTCTTGTTATGCTCTAAATCAAATAGTAATCAGATCAGTATCCAAATATTAGTAGTTCAAAATTTCATTTTTTATTCTCTCTCTCTGTTGAGTAACTGAGTTTTATTTTTTTTTAAATTTGAATTAAAAACCAAGAGAAGTGTTAATTTTGAACGATAACATTTGAAATATTTGCAGTTTGCTATAATAGATGGGAAATTAGAAATTAAATTGAATATAATTTAACAATTGAATGTATTTAAATGAACTTAAAACAGTCACAGTCACAATAAGAAATTGAAGCTTTTTCCAAACTTTAGTCAAGTTTTAATCATCAAGTTAACTGTTACTCTAGCGATGGCAAAATCATTTGAAATTTGACTCATGGAACATATTCACGGCATAAATGTGTATGATTTTACACGAATTAAATTAAAACAAAATACCTGCTGGAAACCCACCAAATCCCGGAAATATGCGAATATGTCATTTTTCAAACAAAACTAGTTTAATGTTAAACTGACACTTATATTGAGCTGTTCGGTAATCCAATCCGCATGGTTATTAAATTAATTAACTCATTACGCGTGGTAAAGATGGACAAATTATGGGTGAAATTATGAAAAAAATCCACGTGCTCGGCTGGGATTTGAACCCAGGACTCTTGTATGCTAGACGAGCGCTTTACCAACTCGGTAGCTCGGTAGCTTAGTTGGTAAAGCGCTCGTCTAGCATACAAGAGTCCTGGGTTCAAATCCCAGCCGAGCACGTGGATTTTTTTTCATAATTTCACCCATAATTTGTCCATCTTTACCACGCGTAATGAGTTAATTAATTTAGTTTAATGTTATTTAAAGCTCCCGCAGCAATTTACGGATGCTAATGGTCGTCACTATGGCAAGCCTCTAAAATTTCGTTAAGGGAAATATCCTTCATCATTTTAGTAATAAAACCTCCGAATTGTCAACCCTCCGAGAGGGCAAAAGTGTAAACACGATACGTAGCAAAAAATTTTTTGGGATGAACAATATGTCATTAATAGTATGTCTCACTATCAAGAACTTTGGTGATCACCAAAGCCTCTCACTAATTTGATTTTCAAATCCAAATGTTTAATTTGAAAAATAAAATTCAATTCACATTTTCAAAACTGAATTAGCCAAACATGCTTTTAGAGCGTATTTCTAGTAGATTCACGCCAAAAACTTACTCCAAAATCCACTAAGGTGGAGAGGAAGGGAGGGTGGACCCCTAAACACACCTCCTCCCACTGATCACTTGTTTCTGTTTTGTAGACAATATGATCTTAATTTTCTTTCTGGCGTTATGTCCCAACTGAGACAGAGCCCTGCTCCTCAGCTTAGTGTAGTGAGCACCTACATAGTTATTAACTGAAAAGTTTTCTCCAACAAAGTTGCTGTTTTGTATGCGTATATGACAAAGGCATATACAATTAAAATGTTTCATATTGAACAAAGTCCATGAGACCCCTCCCAGCTCTGAAATTCTTTGGAAATGAGCATGTAGCTTAAGGGCCGCCATAAAAGCACTGCAATATTAAATAAATGAAAAAAATCTAGTGGAATTAAATGGTATAGTACTAAATTCGGGTTTTCTTTTATTTATAGGTATTCCACTAAACAGCACACAATATTCTTAATTTTTCTATTACACAATATTCTTAATTTTTCTCATGACCTCAATTAAATGCTTTTCACACAAATCAAAAGCATGATTACTGCATCCAGATGAAAATATTAATTTAGAAAATTTTCAAGAGTCTATCCTGCAATTTCCAAGTTGTTCATTAGTAAATGACCAATTACCTATGCTACGAATTGTAATATGAAAACAATCAATTCCTGATTTCTTTAGACACCAAAAATATGGAATAAATTCAGCGAGAAAAAACTTTTTTTTTTGGAAATCATCCATCCATCCCTTCAAGAATTCTTTCAATTAATGTTCTCAGGAATTTCCCAGGGATACCACTTGAGGAATCCTTTGTCGGCCAATACCAGGCTGGTTTTCGGGAGGGCCGCTCCGACAACGAACCAGATATCACCGATACATCTTGCAAATGATCTTAGATAAATTCTTGGAGTATAACTAGCAGACTCACCATCTGTTTGGATCGGAGACGAGGTGTCAATCAGGCGTGCAAAGAAATGACACTTTTTCACACCTTCCTCTTCTCTTTGACATTACGTCCTCACTGGGACAGAGCCTGATTCTCAGCTTAGTGTTCTTATGAGCACTTCCACAGTAATTAACTGAGAGCTTTATTTGCCAAAGTTGCCATTTTCGCATTCGTATATCGTGTAGCAGGTACGATCACACTTTATGCGCAGAGAAGTCAAGGAAATTTTCATTACGAAAAGATGCTGGACCGACCGGGAATCGAACCGAGACACCTTCAGCATGGCATTCAGCATTCAGATTTCGCGGATTTCTCCTAGCACTCCTTCACTTAGGAATTCCACTAGGGATTTGTTCAGAATTTCCTCGAAAAATTTTAACAGGAATTCTTCCAAAGATGAATGCTTGTAAATGCTCATGAAATACTTCCAGAGCTTCCTTAAATTACATTCCTTCAGCATTTTCTCCAGAAATACCACCAAGAATACCTCCAAGAGTTTCTCTAAGGATTCCTCTTAAAATACGTCCAAGGTTTCCTTCACGAACTACACAAGAAATAACTTTAAAAAATCTACTAAGGATAGCTTCAGGGATTCTTTAGGATTAATTTCATGGTTTCTTCCAGGAATACCTTCAGGTAGAGGAATATCTTTCAGGATTCGTCCATAAATTACTGCTTACTGGATTATCTCCTATGAATTGTTAGGAAAACCGTCAGGGTTTACTCTAGCAATCAATAATATATCCATTGATTTTTTTTTTTTTCAAAAGTACCACTAGGGTTTTCTTTAGGAATACCTCCATGGATTCCGTCAGTTATAACCCCATGAATCCTCTAAAGCAGTGATTCCAAAAGTGGGCGAATTCACCCCCCTAGGGGCAATTTTCAGATCCAAGGGGGTGAAAATTCGTTAAACAGAAATTGGGGGCGAAAAAGCTGACTGGGAGCAGTTGAAAATAATTACTTATAACCTTTGAAGAACACACTCAAGTACAACTATACAACAAGAAACTATTACTAATGCATCTGAAGGATAATCAATTCTAAACTGAACCATTTTCATGAATTTCTTTATCTTAGACTGCTTAGAACTCTAAGCATGTTCCGTTTAAAATTATGATAGAAAACACTGAATGATTGTCAAAAATAAAATGTTTGTAATATGCAATCATTTTTTCCATATCATGTGAATGATCGGTACTTGAGATTTTCTCTGAATCGAAAAGATTATTCACTGATATCATTGAGAACACAGATAACATGTTTTGAAAGTTCAAAACATTTATCTGAGAATTTAAAGAAATAGTTCCAAATGCTCAATATTGAATACCAGGAACTTTTTTGTATGGAACTTTGAAATAAAAGACTATTCATTTTATAAAGTGGACACTTTGTGCATGCTGTAACTTTTTTAATTTATCAATGAAATTTTAATCGGGTTTCTGTGCATCGTTCGACTAGTATTTTACAATGTTGTGATAATGAAAAATCTCCAAAATAATTAAATTTCACACGAATATGGAACAACGATTAGAACGGTTGATTTTTGGAAGTTATCAAAACCAATGATTGTTAAAAATTGGCTGGAAAATTTAAATATGCAGTTATGGGCAGTACATCGATCGACGAAGATATCGACACATGGAGAGGATAATTACATGCAGAATAAAAGGACCGAAGAATTCATCGACATAGGGTGAGATATCGAGATGTGGATAGTCGACTGTATAAAATACTGATCAGTTAATCGTTTTTAATCATTGTCCGATAACCGACAATATTAAGGGATATGCAAATCGAAGACATTTTTTGGCATACATATGTGTTTCATAAATTAGGGGGGCGATTCCAAAAAAAACATAAGCCTAAAGGGGGCGAAAGGTAATAAAGTTTGAGAAACACTGCTCTAAGCAGTTCCTCCAAGAATTCCTTTAGGGTTTCATCCAACAATTTTCTTAGGAATCTCTCCGATGATTCCTTCCGGAGCTTCTCCATTGGTTTCTCCAGGAATTCTTCCAGAGTTTCTCCCTGTTTTTAAGAATAAATTCTTGGATTTTCTCTTGGAACTTCAAAAATGCCTTCAGGAGTCCTTCTTGGAATAATTTCAGGATATTTTTCATGATTTTTTCAAGAATTCTTATGGAGATTTCTACAGTGACACCTTCAGGAATCGTTCAAAAAAATCTTCCAACAGTGTCTCCATGGATATTTTTAAAGGTTCTTCCAAATATACCTCCAAACATTCCTTCAATAGAATTTCTAAGGTTTTCTTCAATTATACCCGGAAACTCCTCTAGCATGTTCGTTAAACTATTCCAGGAGCTCCATAAGAATTCTTGAAAAGATCATGAAAAATATCCTGAAATTATTGTAAGAAGGACTCCTGAAGGCATTTTTGAAGTTCCAAGAGAAAATCCAAGAAGTTATTCTTAAAACAGGGAGAAACTCTGGAATAATTCCTAAAGAAACCAATGGAGAAGCTCCGGATGGAATCATCGGAGAGATTCCTAAGGAAATCGTTGGATGAAACCCTAATGGAATTCTCGGAGGTAATCCTTAGAGGACTGCCTGCAGGAGTCACCGAAGAAAAGTTTAAACAGAATTCCAGAAAGACTCCCTGAAGGAAATCTTCATAGTTTACTTGCAGCAATCTTTTGGGATATTCATGGAGGAAGGATATTTCTGAAGAAATCTTTGAACGTTTTGCAGTAAGGATTCATGGGTTTATAACTGACAGAATCCTTGAAGGTATTCCTAGAGAAAACCCTAGTGGTACTCTTGAAAAAAAATCAATGGATATGTTATTGATTGCTAGAGAAAACCCTGACTGTTTTCCTAACAATTCATTGGAGATATTCCTGGAGGAAAAATGAAAGTATTTCTGGAGGAGTTTCTGCAGGAATCTCCGAAAGAATCACTGGAGGAGTTACAAGAAGCTACTAGATAGCTCCTATACAAATCCTCGGAGAAATTGATAAAAATATCTTGAAGTTCATCCAGGAGGAACCCATGGTGAAATTTCAGGAGGAATCTTAGAAGCTATTGCTAGCGGAATCTAAGCAGTAATTTATGGACAAATCCTGAATGATATTCCTCTACCTGAAGGTATTCCTGGAAGAAACCATGAAGTTAACCCTAAAGAATCCCTGAAGCTATACTTAGTAGCATTTTTAAAGTTATTTCTTGTGTAGTTCGTGGAGGAAACCTTGGACGTATTTTTAGGGGAATCCTTAGAGAAACTCTTGGAGGTATTATTGGTGGTATTTCTGGAGAAAATGCTGAAGGAATGTAATTCAAGGAATTCCTGGGGGAAGCTCTGGAAGTATTTCACGAGAAATCCTTGTAAATATTTCCTGAGGCATTCAAAGAGGTATTCCTGATAGAATCTTTGGAAGAATTCGTGTTAAAATCTTTCGAGGAAATTCTGAACAAATCTCTAGTGGAATTTCTAAGAGAAGGAGTGCTAGGAGAAATCCACTAAATCCCCGACATTTTAGAGGAGTTCCTAGAGGAATCCTTTGATGTATCTCATAGGAAATCCCTGAAAAAAAAATTGCTATAAGTTACCTAACAATTTCTAGAGAAAATCCTGGAGAAATTCATAAAATAATTCTTGAAGGAGTATCAGGGGTAATCCCCAAAAATATTGCTAAAGGAAGTTTTGCAGATATTCCTCAACGAATTCTTGGGGATATTCAGATTCTCCAGAGCCACGAAAACCTCCTCCACTGACCTGCGATCGATTTAAATAAGGCCGATATCGTCCGCAAGTGCAAGGACCATATGTGACCGTAGGCCTTCCTTAGCCGAGTGGTTGTAGTCCGCGGCTACAAAGTAAAGCCATGCTGAAGGTGTCTTGGTTCGATTCCCGATCGGTCCAGCATCTTTTCGTAATGGAAATTTCCTTGACTTCTCTGCGCATAAAGTGTCATCGTACCTGCTACACGATATACGAATGAGAAAACGGCAACTTTGGCAAATAAAGCTCTCAGTTAACTACTGTGGAAGTGCTCATAAAGACAATTAGCTGAGAATCAGGCTCTGTCTCAGTGAGGACGTAATGTCAAGAAGAAGAAGAAGAAGAAGAAGAAGATGTGACCGTGTCATGATAGTGTCATTTCTTTGCACGCCTGATTGACACCTCGTCTCCGATCCAAACAGATGGTGAGTCTGCTAGTTATACTCCAAGAATTTATCTAAGATCATTTGCAAGATGTATCGGTGATATCTGGTTCGTTGTCGGAGCGGCCCTCCCGAAAACCAGCCTGGTATTGGCCGACAAAGGATTCCTCAAGTGGTATCCCTGGGAAATTCCTGAGAACATTAATTGAAAGAATTCTTGAAGGGATGGATGGATGATTTCCAAAAAAAAAAGTTTTTTCTCGCTGAATTTATTCCATATTTTTGGTGTCTAAAGAAATCAGGAATTGATTGTTTTCATATTACAATTCGTAGCATAGTTAATTGGTCATTTACTAATGAACAACTTGGAAATTGCAGGATAGACTCTTGAAAATTTTCTAAATTAATATTTTCATCTGGATGCAGTAATCATGCTTTTGATTTGTGTGAAAAGCATTTAATTGAGGTCATGAGAAAAATTAAGAATATTGTGTAATAGAAAAATTAAGAATATTGTGTGCTGTTTAGTGGAATACCTATAAATAAAAGAAAACCCGAATTTAGTACTATACCATTTAATTCCACTAGATTTTTTTCATTTATTTAATATTGCAGTGCTTTTATGGCGGCCCTTAAGCTACATGCTCATTTCCAAAGAATTTCAGAGCTGGGAGGGGTCTCATGGACTTTGTTCAATATGAAACATTTTAATTGTATATGCCTTTGTCATATACGCATACAAAACAGCAACTTTGTTGGAGAAAACTTTTCAGTTAATAACTATGTAGGTGCTCACTACACTAAGCTGAGGAGCAGGGCTCTGTCTCAGTTGGGACATAACGCCAGAAAGAAAATTAAGATCATATTGTCTACAAAACAGAAACAAGTGATCAGTGGGAGGAGGTGTGTTTAGGGGTCCACCCTCCCTTCCTCTCCACCTTAGTGGATTTTGGAGTAAGTTTTTGGCGTGAATCTACTAGAAATACGCTCTAAAAGCATGTTTGGCTAATTCAGTTTTGAAAATGTGAATTGAATTTTATTTTTCAAATTAAACATTTGGATTTGAAAATCAAATTAGTGAGAGGCTTTGGTGATCACCAAAGTTCTTGATAGTGAGACATACTATTAATGACATATTGTTCATCCCAAAAAATTTTTTGCTACGTGTCGTGTTTACACTTTTGCCCTCTCGGATGGTTGACAATTCGGAGGTTTTATTACTAAAATGATGAAGGATATTTCCCTTAACGAAATTTTAGAGGCTTGCCATAGTGACGACCATTAGCATCCGTAAATTGCTGCGGGAGCTTTAAATAACATTAAACTAGTTTTGTTTGAAAAATGACATATTCGCATATTTCCGGGATTTGGTGGGTTTCCAGCAGGTATTTTGTTTTAATTTAATTCGTGTAAAATCATACACATTTATGCCGTGAATATGTTCCATGAGTCAAATTTCAAATGATTTTGCCATCGCTAGAGTAACAGTTAACTTGATGATTAAAACTTGACTAAAGTTTGGAAAGAGCTTCAATTTCTTATTGTGACTGTGACTGTTTTAAGTTCATTTAAATACATTCAATTGTTAAATTATATTCAATTTGATTTCTAATTTTCCACCTATTAGAGCAAACTGCAAATATTTCAAATGTTATCGTTCAAAATTAACAATTTAAAAAAAAAAATAAGACTCAGTAACTCAACAGAGAGAGAGAATAAAAAATGAAATTTTGAACTACAAATATTTGGATACTGATCTGATTACTATTTGATTAAGAGCATAGCTACAGGTTTATTTATATTTTATTATTCTTGTACAAGAACAGCATCAACCTGCTTGATAAAATTGTGTCTATTTCGTTCAATCTATCATAAATTGTGTTAATAATGAAGTAAAAATGTTGGAATTTGATGAATTATTTGATATATTTTTTTTTTTCAAAATATTCGATTTCGTATTACATACATTGCAAGGCTTAAGGCTTTTTGTTAAGGAAAGTACTGATCTACAAATTTTGACTTTAAATTGTTGTGACTGCACAAACTTACATGTAGGTTTATTATATGATTTTATGAAAATAGTTAACTGAGAGATTATTGATCTATTGAACATAATTTGTAAGCAACCTTATACAGAAAACCAAGCTGTAGTAGGATAAACGGTCACTAATTTTGTGAGATATTTCATCCTGCTGCTCCTACAGTTCACGCTGAGCATTAGTGCGATACCTAAATTACATTTTTGAACCTAAGAATTCACCTCGCTCGTGCTGTGTATCACGGGCGAGGTTTACTTGGTAGTGTTGTACTTTCACAACGGCGTGAATGGCACGTCATAAATTCTACTCTCCCTTGTCCACCTCTATGTAATCAATAGACGACCTAAAACCCTTCAAAATGCATCAAAAGTTCAACGTCATAGGCGAGAAATGCATAAATTGAGTTCTCGCTACACGCGCAGCGCACCCCCCATCTGCTCTGCACCGTAGCTCAGCTACTAGTGCGAGGAATTTAAAAGGATCAGTCTTTATGAACACACTTTCGCTACTGCGATGGTCGTGCGGCGACCGCACTAAATCTATTTATGCGACTGTTTGCAAACCAAACGCAGCGAAGAGAAGAAAAAATGGCGCATGTTGCGAAGCGATTTCATTTTCCCTTCGCTTCGGCACGACCGACATCTGTCGCATCCGAGCACTTCATTCACACGCGGAGGCATCAACACACGAACGGACGAACGAATAGAGTTATCAGCCGATATTTTTTTGGATATTTTTGCTGTTTGAAGCACAACTTTTAACATGATATTGTGACGAATCTACAAGAGATACACTTTTGCTCTCAAAGACACTTTAGTAGCTAACGAGTTAATGCATATTTTGTAGAAGAACTTTTTTAACATTAATTACGATAATTTTAATAAAATTCATGAAAATACGTCGAAAAATGCTGATTTTTCCGTCACTTTTTGCAAACTTTTCGTAATTTGAGCCTTTGAATCATTTTCAACAAAAATCATGTCCAAGAAACTAAGATAGATTAGATCATAAGCTTTCGATTCATGCGCTGAGATTGAAAGTATGACGCATAGTTAATTAGATATGAGGTTTCAAAGATGACCAAGTCGAAAATCTTAAAATCGTGAATAACTCACTTAGCAGTGATTTGCGACCCTATGTTCCATGGGCACTTTTTCATATCTCATGGAGACCTATCGACCCTCAAATTATTAAAAACATGGAACCAAACACCCTGTATATATATATATATATATATATATATATATATATATATATATATATATATATATATATATATATATATATATATATATATATATATATATATATATATATATTCACGCCTAACCGGATTCGCGATATTATTCGATTAACACATTGCACGCCGAACAAGTGTTCGCTCGCCCTCGCAAGAGTAAGCGACACGGCCAAAGGATCAAAACCACTGAGATTAAACCAAATTCTATTGAAACTAGTATTTTAATGAATTTATGATAATAAAGATGAATATCTATCTATATAAATAAAAATGAAATGATGTTTTTATGTCACGAAATAACTTGAGAACGAGTCAACGGATTTACCTGATTCTTTCACTGTTGCATTCGTCTAGGGTTCCGACGTGTTCGTACGTAGAAAAAGTTTAGGAAAGGTCTTAAATACTGGAATAGTCTTAAACACTGGAGAAAACTAATGTGTCATTTTGTATGGGAGATTGCATGCCAATTTTTCAACAGCCTACTTGATGGCAAGACGAAGTTTGCCGGGCTCACTAGTATGCGATAAAGTTCAAAATATATACTCAAATTTGACAATATGAATGTTGAAATGGAAATTTATTTATAAGATTTCTCTATAAAAGGACCCATTTCTGGTATTTTAAATTAAATTTTATAATATGCATTTTCTACGATTGCTATATTTTACTAATTTTGGTTTACACTATTTCGTTGTACAGTGAACTCACTTTAAATGTTTTCTTTTCAATTTTGATAAAATTCTTATCAACTAGTTCAAATTACTGTAAACGAGTTCGTCCACATAAACTTCACACGAACGCAATTCGTCTTTCCATTATTCTTATAAAAGTATCCAAAAGTATCTACAGTCGAAGCTTGTTATAACGACATCGCAAGGGACCGTCGTTAAAGAGAAGAGTCTCTATAGAGAATAGTTATTACAATAAAATATTTCTCAAGGTGCCGAAAAATGTCGCTATAGAGAGCTTTTGTCACGATAAAAATTATAGTTATAACGAGCTTCGACTGTACAAGACTTTGAGAAAGCCTTTCAACTAATCAATCAAGATTAGTCAATGCTTAATGCTCAATGAGCGACCTCCGGCGCTTTTTATTTGCCAGGATAAATTTTCCTATAGTAAATCTCATACAAATTTTGATCGGCTGGCGCTAAATTATAGTATCACTGATCGAGCTGAAATTTTGCACAGTTTTTACACGACCCAAATGCAATCCAAAAAGTGGAATGGAGCGAGAATCTGATTTTTGTCCCATACTAATGTACTTAGCGCATTAAGGCTAAAAGGATCAATTTGAGCAATGTTAAAAAAAGCTTCCCTTGGTTTGAATTAAACATAGTGTTTAATTTAAACATAGTGTAGTGACATGACAACAACACAACATTTTGAATTGAATTAAAAAAGTGTTTACACCAAGAAATCAAAAACAAATATTAACATGGTATATACCTATCCATTTCATAGTCACCAAATAAACACATTAGGAAAAGAGCCTCATTATTATAGAGAATAATAGTTTCGATTGACACCAACATAACTTTAATATACATTGGTCCATAATGGTGAATTTTGGCCAATATTTTTACAGCAAATTTAAACCAGAATAATGAAAAGAATGTGGTATATTTTAATAATACATTATAAATATACACTGGATACAATACGCACGTCAGTTTTCGTATTAGATGTTCCATTTTCTGAGTTAGGAATATAATCATTGAATCCGTATTATTATTCGCTCAAATGTTCGAAACTTATTTCAAAATGTCCACTCTTCCAAACATTTTATGATGTAGGTCGTTCTAAATTTGGCTTTTATTGCAAACGAAAATTGTGAAAATAATACGAAATAAATTGTTGAAAACATTTTAACTCCCGTTTTTACTGAACAATCCGATTTGGACAATTGGATTTTTAACAAATAAAATAAAATTAAAACAGTTTTCTTCAGCTTTTTAATAAGCAGAACGCTTTGTTGAATGCGAAATAGGGCGATTAAGTATTGCAGTTTGATATTTAAATTTAAACCGTTTAAACTGTGTAACAAATAATATCAAGGATATCTCACGTCTTCTTCTGCAGTACAGGTCGGACTCGATTATCCGGAGACTCGATCATCCGGTGACTCGATTATCCGGGATTCGATTATCCGGAATTTTAGACTCGACTTCTCAAGAACCCTTCCTAAAAATAATTTCTGGCACTGCATCATTTAAATAAAACAACGAAAAAAGATATTGTTTAAGTTGATAAAACAGATTTGAATTATTTTTTTAGTGATTCGATTATCCGGAGGATTCGATTATTCGGAGTGAAAAAAAAAATCGGTACTCCGGATAATCGAGTCCGACCTGTTATATTTTTTTCAACTGTTTCGGATTAAAATAATTTAACTGCATTTATGCTCAACGCTGAAGGAAACGGCAAATGATTGTCCTCATGATATTAAAGTTCATACAAAACTGTCAAATTAACATACAAAAAGCATTATAAAGGGGTGAGAATTGCAGCGTTGTTGAATTTGTGTTGTAAGAAAGTCAATTATACGCACGCACAAGCTGTCGGACTTGCAAAAGCATTGCAAACGGCCAGATGGATCTTCGTAGGTGCGAGCCGTGTCCAAAACGAACAACATAGCAAATAAAAAAAAGTATCGCAGTAGGTACAAATATTGCGAAAACCGCCATGGAATGATTGCGATCAAATGAGTGAAATCCCTCTCTTTTTTTGAAAATTATCGGGCGGCGATTCTCCTGTATGCGATCTGTATGCAGCCGCTAGCATGACATGAATCAATCGGCTACGCTGTGTATCTTTGTTCATTTGCAAGAAGAGAAGAAAATGAACAAGTCAACCGAATGACACAATCCGTTCATTTATTGACTTGCCCATGCGCTGCTTCTCCTACCACCCGGTGCGAAGAGGGAAGGTGAAAAAGAGAATAATTATCGTTGGCTCTCGCTGATTCTCTCGCCGATCAACAACACTGCCTATGTTCTCTGCGCCATTCAGGTGTTCATCGTAGTGCTGCTTCCACCTTTCGATCACCTCGCGTCCGTCCGTCAAGATGCTCCCATCCTTATCCCGGCACATTTCAGCTCGCGGCACGAAGCCTTTGCGGGATGTGTTGAGCTTCTGATAGAACTTCCGCGTTTCTTGAGAACGGTACAGCAACTCCATCTCTTGGCATTCCACCTCTTCCAGGCGGCGCTTTTTGTCCCGCAATAGGCAGGTTTGCTATTTCCGCTTCAGTCTGTCTCGTTCCACGTTTTGTCGCGTATAAATCATTACAAGCATCATACAAAAAATCCTCGAAACCTTTCTACAGCAATTTTTCAGTAATTCTTCAAATCATTTTCATAGGAATGCCTCCGTGAATTCCCCCAGGAATTGCTCCATGGGATTATTCCACGAAATATTCAAAAAAGTCGACCAGTGTATGTTTGTAGAGGGGCCTTTCATAGCCGAGTGGTTAAGAGTCCGCGGCTACAATGTAAAGCCATGCTGAAGGTGTCTGGGTTCGATTCCCGGTCGGTCCAGGATCTTTTCATAATGGAAATGTCCTTGACTTCCCTGGGCATACTGTATAATCGTACTTACCTAACGATATACGAATGCGAAAATGACGACTTTGGCAAAGAAAGCTCTCAGTTAATAACTGTGGAAGTGCTCATTGAACACTAAGCTGAGAAAGTAAATTTTCCGTGGGTTCTTCAAAAGTATATTTATGGTGCTTTACTAGAAACTGTTACAGCAATTATCATTCGTTAAAAAATTTCTTCAAGGATTTCGCCCGAAGTTTCAGAAAATCTTTAAGTATATTTGGTTTTTTTTTTTCACAATTTATCAGAAGAACGACCTAAACTTCCAACCTTCTATAAGAGTAGTCATGCAGCCAGTGGTTCTGGAAGTGCTTCCAAAAAATTTAATACTTGACACCCGTATTGTATACACATGTATACGGTACTATATATATATGCACATGTAATGCACATGTTTCTAATTGGCCACTTCCCTGAGGGCACCTGGAACCTACTATAGATTGGTCTGAGCATTCAATGGTTCTGAATATTGTCCCGGAAGCATCATTTTAAAATTTGAAGCCTACTTGGATATAATTCTCGTTGATATATACATGATTGGAAATACAATCGTGGCTGATCATATTTTCCGGAACAAGTTGTACGGAAATGGCCGTGTCTCGAAAGATTTCCAAGCGTCCACCTGCATTCAATTTTCAATTGAATGTAGATTCCTGAGAAAGAATCGGCAGAAAAAATGTGATTTGTACATGGCCTCGGAAAATCCGGAACATCTCCGGTGGCCAATATGCATAACCAAGCAAATTCCTGAAACTAGACCAAATTTGCCATTGAATGCATTCAGACGCATCCAATTTCATCCATTTTTTCAAAAAGTTATGAGCATTTGAATTTGGGCAAAATTCTGCCTATCTCAATCATTTTACCTATCCCCTGTGTTCCGGATTAAATTCACGCAGAAAACCTTAATGATAATCTTGGATGGCTATGGACTTACTTGAAGAATTTCTGAATGAATATTTGCAGGTAATCTTGAACGAATCTCTGTAATAATATCTGGAGATATTCTTGGAAAAAAAAAATCATGTTGATCTCCTAAAGATATCATGAACGAAAATTTTGTAATAAGTCCGTAAAAGAATCACTGGATCAATTTGAAGAGTTGTTCGGAGTAGTAACTGAAGGAATGTTTGGGCAAATATCTGAATTACATTCTGTTGAAATTTCTGAAGAGGATCAATGCATGGAGTATTGGAATACCTAATACTTGACGTAAAATCACAAGAAATCGTGTACGCACCACACTTTGCGTAACTTTGAATAAAATCGTGAGAAATTAATGATTTTTAGTTCAATTTTAATTCTATAGGACAACTAAATAGGATTGTAAACAAATGTGAAAAAATCGAACGAAGGAAATATAGCAATATAATGTTTACCTGAAGCCAATTGCGCAAATGCTTTAACCTCTGAGAGATGTACGATTGGGTTCTCTTAGGAATTTCAATGAAAACATAGGAGCATTACTTAGTTTTTATTTGATTCCTTTACGGTCCATATTGTTTCTTTTTCCAGCATAAGATCTCTAAAGTTCTTTTTTAGAAGTTAGCTCTAATTTTAACATTTGCGTTATTTAATATGACAAAAATCAATGTTTTTAACATTTGATCTCCTTACAGGATATCAATCTTGAGGAACAAGAACAAGTCGATCCGGAGCTGGAAAGCATGCCACCGCCTCCCCCTCCGCCTGGTTCACCACCGCCTGAACTGCTCCAACCCCGCTGCATTAATCCGCCTCCAGTGCAAATGATTGATTTACGTGATGTTCCACCAATGCTGCCATTTCGTTCTTCTAGTGGCAGTTCTACACCTTCGGGTACGCCTTCTTCTGGTGGCGCTAGCATGCCGCCTTCAGCGTATTCTCCAGCATCAACACCATCAAACGGTGGCAATAATACTACTATTAATCCAAATCACAATATGAACAGCCACGGTGGACCACCTCCGCCATCCAGTGCATCCGGTGTTAGTCCCAGTATGTACAGACCAGTCCCTATGCCTCCGAATATACCGCCACCCCATATGAGAGGGCATCATCATCACAACCATCATTTTCATCCACTGCCACCCCACTTGCATCCTCCTCCACCTCCGCCATCCGGTATGGCTCCGGGTGGATTGATGAAGAAATCCCGCCGGGACGGATACCGAAGTGGCCCCCATCCACCGCCAATGGATCAGTCGCCACATCCGATCGAAACGATTGGAACTTCCGGGCCTTCTTCACGGCACTCTATGTATGAGCCGATGCATTGATGTTGCTTGAAAGGAGAATTCATTTGAGAAAATTTCACAAAACAACTAGCGAACTCAATAATAGTAATATATTATAAAATTTAGATCGTAAGAACATTCAAAAATTTATTCAATTCAAACATTGGATCAAACACCTTACATGAACGAATTATATTCAATAAAACCAATGCATAGGAAGCTGTATTGCAATTATTTTGAACTACCCATCTGCGTGAAAAGTTAGATTTACGCATAAAGAATAAATTTAAACTTAAGCTATCTGTCGTCTTGTGTTGAACATACCTAATTTAAGCATAGATTGGATTTTATGTAAAGTCTTAAGAATAAACAAATGTTATCTTCTGTAGAACATTTAACAAGTATAATATTTACAGAAAGAAATCCCTCGCTTACTTCCTACTTACCCTCTGAAGTTTCTGGGAGTGGAAACAGTCCTTCGCTGAACACCTGGATGATGCTGAAAGCACGAGCGCAGACTATGATGGTAAAGACAGCGGATGACGGCAGTTTACCGGATGATAGACATAACGGATTTGCATTTGGTGCGGTGTTCAAATTTAGTACCGTCGTTGGGTGTGATAATGGGCCGAACCATAATCTGAAATATCTCAGCACATGTTTGGACATTGATATCAAATTTCAATGAAGTCCGGACTGGCTACCACTCCTTTGAGTTCGGCAAACTGATCGTCTGGAGCGAACTGGGGCGAATCAATTGGGCTATTCTACGAGTGGCATGAGGTGAGAATTGTCGGTTTCGTATAGCGAGGTGACAATTCTTGATTCGAATGCAAATCAAAAGGAGAGTCACTTCACCCGAGTCGAGAATTGTCACCTCGCTATACTGCCCATAATCGCATAACAATCCTATGTCGACTTCTGACCGATTTGCTTTTTTTGCATAAATCAACTCAACATCGTCAGAAGATCAATAAAAACTGCTAAAAAAGTAGCCTTTGTTCCTAACTTGTACTAAAACAAATCCCATTTGTGTTGTCCCATCCTGAAAATATTCGCATAACAGTCACATCAAAGTCCGTATAGTGATCGGTCTCAGAATGGGTACCACTTCTAATACTACATTCGGACTCTCGATACTACTAGTTATTCACTGATGTGTAGCGAAGTAAAGGGAAATCAATTATACAGTGAAATCTCCATGAGTCGATGTTCTATGTCTTAATAACGACTCATGGAACAATACTTAAACAAAATTTCATGGTAACTATGATGATTCGCTCAAACAGCTTTCCAAAGCATTTCTGTTCCATGACTCGATGTTTCCATGAGTCTCTGATTCCTTCAGATATCGACTCATGGAGGTTTGACTGTATTTAATACACACTTGCTTACGACATTGTAAATGTCATGTATTCACGTTGTTTCGAAAATATTTTTATATTAATGGATATCACACATAATTATGTATTTTCAATTACGATGCATTACAAATTTTCGTTTTGAATAGGCTTATACAAACATTGATCTTCTTTTATGTCCGTAGGTAACCATTTGGGTTTTAAGGGGGGAATAAAAACAAATAAGCAACAAAAAATTAAATAAAGTTCATTCTACATTTTTTATTAACATTTTGTAATGATTCTTTGCTGCCCCTCTTTGCACAACAGTCCCATGTTGGAAAAGGACAAACTGAGTAAAAGACTATTGAAATGTGGAAACAATTTCGCTCCATTTTGAGTCTCTGTTTGGCCTAAAATGTGTTGAATTACTACATATCACTGTTTGTTGAGTACACGAACAAACCTAATAAATTTCTTTTGAATTCAAGTTGAAAAGTTGCATTAAAATGCACAAAAATTGTAGCGAGACTGTTATGCGATTATATACAATATAATATACCAATGTAATTGCATACCAGTCCCATCATGTTCATCGGCTCGTTCGACAGCTACTAAAACACTCATTGTTATTAATGCACTGGTTGTTTCATTTGCAATTTATATTCTTTGGCCGTAAAAAAATAGTTATTATAGTACAGTCAACTCTCCGTAACTCGATATTAAGGCGACTATCGAGTTAGGGAAAACTCGTGTTAAAGAACACAAAATCAGGGTAACTTTGGTTAAAGGGACCATCGAGGTATCAATGAAAACATTCTTTAACTCTATCTATATTTATCTATATCTCTGCTCTATATATAGCGAGTTACGGATAGTATACTGTATGTCCATGGATGAACCACCAGATAAAAAAAACATCGGATTGAATGATTTCTCAAAACACACGTTATGATGTGGAATGCAGTAAGGTACCGTGGGGCAAGTGGGTAATGGAATTCGCATAGTTGAGATTCTTTCAATTCTAGAGACTTTGAATTGAAACAAATGATGTTGTGTATAATTTTTAGCTTGACTCCCACCATATATAAGCAGCATGCTGAAATTGATTTTTATGAAAAATTGAAGAAAAAAATACAGAAAAAGTTTTTGAAAAATGTCTCCTTACTTTTCACTTGCCCCAAAAGTGGGGCAAGTGAAAAGTTTACCGTTTTGAACAATAAATTCAAAAACAAACAGTTATATTCACGATTTCTATTAGCTTTAACACTTGTTAAGGCTTCCCAATGAACAATAACATAAGTAACATGTAAACAAAGAAAATGTTATTCTTTTCACTTGAATTTTCTTCTGTTCAGTTATGTTAGTTGAAATGATTCGACAACGTTATAACTGCAACATTTCCCATGTTAGTTCTTACATCATGGGACAGCAATTGCATTTCCGCTCTGTAGAATTTCCACCGCTCGTTATTTGTTTTTGAGAAAGTCGGATATGACGTCGGATAACTCTTCAGGAGAAATCAAACGGAATCCTTCAATAACGTATTTAGAATCTTTTTTATGTGGATAGACCTACACCCCATTTTTATGTTTTGAACTAGCTTTACATAGACATTCCACGAGATCTCCGTGTGTTCTCTAATATTGCAACTTTTCAGTCAACGTCTTCCTTCTAATTGGCTGCCCGAAGTAGACATATTATTATTGTAATGTTTGGCAACATTTTTTAGAGAAGTTCCATGATTTCTAATAGCTTTTAACGCTTGAGTATAGTGTTTCCTGAATTATCAGCACGTTATGTTTTTCTATGATAATTGCGAACCATGTTTACTTATGGCTACTCAAAGAGAAAACACAAATTCAATCTCTAATGATAAACTTTTCACTTGTCCCACTCGATAAGAAAATTGACGGTGTTTAAATTTAGTTATTTTTAGATCTACGTCGAATTTATTCTAAAACTTTTTTTTATTGCAGTTTGAAACTGTCACAGAGGACAACTAAGAAGTGGTACAGGAAATTATTTTTCGCAACATTTTTCCACTGAAAATATTAAAATATGATTGTACGCCGCCAACTTGTTACGGAGTAACAGTTGACAGGTTTACAATTTTTCGCTCTATTATGCAATAATGGCTGGAAAATCTCAGAAATCTCTTACCTATCGTAATGTTCTCAATGGCCTCAAAGATTTACGCATGAGTTTAAAACGTTAATTCACATATTCAGTAAAATATATCAATTGTTTTCACTTACCCCATTTACCCACTTGCCCCGCGGTACCTTATACGTGATCGACAATTCTCACCTCACGTCACTCATAAAATATACCCAAATATCTTATTCCACCTTTTAGAGAAATTCCGGGCCTTTCCACCAAAGCTGGTTGTTCTTCAGTGCCTCGGGAAACGATGTCAGCGGGGTTTCCCAGAGACAGGATGTACGAACAACTGTAAGTGGATGAGCGGCTTCCGTATCCTGGCCAGGATAATCACTAATTTATGCGGAACAGCAGACTAACTCTATAATTGGTTTTCGAGCAGTTAGACTGTTCCAAAATTCACGTTATGCGTGAACAAAGCCAATGAGGTAATTTCAGGTTGAAGCCAAGGTTTTGTGAGATCTGATAGCTCATGTAATTGATAGAGAAGAAATCCCGACATGTTTTACATATTTATCTTTAAATTGAGCCTGAAGTACGAACAAATTTTTTGCTTGACGATTTACTACTAGAAAAAGGAGACCATGTGATATAAAAAAAAACGAATTAACATGAAATAACTGTATAAAACGTTTCAGTATAATTTACAAATAATATATACGTTATGGTTTTTGTTCATCTACAATCTATCGATTATATGTGGATCACTCTCCAATCCTCGCTATTGACAATGTTTCTGACTTTGTATATTCCATTATTGCCACCAGTCAAGGTTACTAGCGTTCAAACAATAGCCCAGTATTACCAGCGAATAAGGGATTCGCTTCAGGAGAAAATATACAAACAATATTCTGCTTCGTTTCACTTCCTATCTACCTTTCTAGATATTAGATGCTGTTATGGGTAAAACTTTAACTTCTATATCGCATTGATCATGTGCCTCTACGCATAGCTTTTCACAAAAAGGTAAGAAGGTAGACATACGACAAAGTTGCCGATTATTCGAATAAACAACTAACTATGTAATGCTTTTATTATCTAAACGGCTATGTACAAAGGAAAGGGTTCAAAGTTATTATTGATAGTAGAGATAAATTATTATATCATTCTTTTCTCATTTTCAATTGTTTAACACAGTATATATTCCGTCCTGATGTGTGTATGTTATTGTTAGGTTTGAATTTAAAATTAACTTTTCTCTAGATGTAATATCGATGTGACCCTCGCTTACGCGAAATAATTTTGAAATAGAGGGCTAAATATATTCCAAAATCGACGTTTTTTTTACAATAAATATGTTGATTTTTTTTTACTAATATCGATTTTATTTATTCCTAGGAAACACTTGGACGAAGGCTATTTTGCTATTGATTGATAAAATGGAGAAATTTTGTTTCTACCTTTAATTATACCGCATATCGTTTGACTACTAGTGAATAATAATCTCAGTATAAGTATTTGTAAAATTTCGAATAAAAATTTTAAAGTTTTTACTAAATATGTATCACCCAGATGACTCAAACTATCCATTTTCCACTTGCATTTTAAAATGATAAAAACAACTCTGTTTCGCCGAAAACGGGACAACGCAAATATTTATTATAAAAATTGGCTCAATTGTTAACGACTATAATTTCATAGTACTCCACTCCACTCAATGTTATCAACTACTGGAGCAATTGTAATAAAACACTTTGAGCTATTATGACGACGATATTATCATGCAATAATGGTTAGCAAAAATTTGAAACATATCTATTCTTGTTAGCTATTTTCTCATAAACACTTTGATTTTGACCATTTTGATTAATCGGTTGTTTACTTTCCAATAAGGGAGCAAAATTGTACGACTGTTAGAACACTTGGATTTTATTTTCATATGAGCTAAAATAGTTAAGAATTGGTACGTAATAATACTCCCCGGACTACTCGGTTCAAGTTATTTGGAGACGATCTCTCGAGAGATCGTTTCCCAAGTCTCAATAAGGGGAAATGTTAACGGTGTATTCCTATTTGGTCTTATTAGTCGCTCTTCCACACACGTGAAAGAGGAAAAATTAGCCCTTATGATTTCGTTTTGTGTTTGTCCAAGTGATAAACCTGTTTTATAACGTAATGATAACACGTTGCCCAGTTCCCATAAAAATAAAACTAACTGTTCTGCTTATTCAACGGCAAATCCACATGTCTCTTCGACGGCCTGCGTCAATTTATCGTACATCAGCTGGTACGAATCGTACATTGGGAGATCTATCCGATTGAAACAGGTGTGCGCTTTTGGTAGGTTTTGAATCGGAGCGTCCGCTGTCAGATGAATGGTGAAGAGTCGGGGCCCTACGGCTCCGGTTGAACCCTGCAGAGCACGGAAACCTTGCAACGGTACCCGGCACGAACCAGTGACAAACTGCAGCAACTGAGCGCGCATCTCCGGGGAGTAAGATTCCACAATCTGGAACATAAAAATGATAATATTCATTACACATAATATATCAGCAAATTAGTTCTGAAGAACTATTTCGATTTACCAGCAGCTCCACGAATAATTGCTTCAGGATTTTTTTTTTCAAAGCTTTTTTTTTATTTCTTGTAGAAATTTCTTCAAAGATTATTCAAATCCTTAAATTCTCGATGCTTTTTCCTAGGGATATCTGATATCTTAACAAGTATCTGCAAGAGCTACTTCACATTTTAAGAATATTACTAAGAATTCTGTCAGAGTTAAATAAATAAATAACAAAAGTTCTTGGAAAAAAAACCTTTTTTTCGTAAATTCTTTTTAAATACCTCAGGCATCCTCCAGGGAGTTATTCAACAAATTATACAGGAGATTCCTACATAAGTTCCAAAAAGATTCCTCCTCCAGGCGTATTTTTATAGGAATTTCTTTTACGAATTCTGCTAAGAATATTTCAAAGGACTAGGTCACGAATTCAACTATCTCAAAGTAACCTTCAAAACATTCTAAGCATTTTTAGAAATTCCAACGAATAATGATTTTCTAAGCTGTGTGTGCTAGGATTATTCCAGAAATTAATCCTAAAATACCTCAAGAGTACGAAGCAATTATCTATCACATTTTTTTTTTTTCTAAAGTTCCATCAGATGATTTCTTTCCAATAATTCGATCCTTCGATAATTTCTCCAGGAGCTTTTCCAATATATTTTAGGGGTATTTCATAGAATCCGATTCTTGTGGAATTTTCTGTGGGCGTCCTGAAGTAATTCCTGTAGAATTCCTAGAACTATTCGTGGATGATTTCCTGGAGATCATGAACGGAACTGCTTATTCCTGGCAAATTAGCGGGTAAATGTGAAGAACTGGAAAACTTAAAAACACTATGGAAGATTTTTTTGTGAATCTCTCAAGTCAAGAATGAGGTTAATTTTGGAAATTTTTTTCGAAAAAATCCTAATCAGGATTAGTTATGTATAGGGTGTCCAGACGTTTACAGATATGAAAATCCCTGATATTTCCAGGTTATACAAAATAATCCCAGGTATAAGAAATACTCTAACTTCAGATAGATAAAGTAATGACAAAAGAATTTTGATTTATTTCTGGCCCGCGTTCTTTAAAGAAACCTCAAATGGTAGGGTCGTTTAGATACTTTAAGACAGCTCAATAGGCGGAAAAAGAAAAAAATGACTTAGGTATGATGTTTGTGACAATTTTTTACAATGAAATTTACGTTTACCGCAGTTTTCTAAATTGTAATGATATGACCTAAGGTACCGTGGGGCAAGTGGGTAATGGAATTCGCATAGTTGAGATTCTTTCAATTCTAGAGACTTTGAATTGAAACAAATGATGTTGTGTATAATTTTTAGCTTGACTCCCACCATATATAAGCAGCATGCTGAAATTGATTTTTATGAAAAATTGAAGAAAAAAATACAGAAAAAGTTTTTGAAAAATGTCTCCTTACTTTTCACTTGCCCCAAAAGTGGGGCAAGTGAAAAGTTTACCGTTTTGAACAATAAATTCAAAAACAAACAGTTATATTCACGATTTCTATTAGCTTTAACACTTGTTAAGGCTTCCCAATGAACAATAACATAAGTAACATGTAAACAAAGAAAATGTTATTCTTTTCACTTGAATTTTCTTCTGTTCAGTTATGTTAGTTGAAATGATTCGACAACGTTATAACTGCAACATTTCCCATGTTAGTTCTTACATTATAGGACAGCAATTTCATTTCCGCTCTGTAGAATTTCCACCGCTCGTTATTTGTTTTTGAGAAAGTCGGATATGACGTCGGATAACTCTTCAGGAGAAATCAAACGGAATCCTTCAATAACGTATTTAGAATCTTTTTTATGTGGATAGACCTACACCCCATTTTTATGTTTTGAACTAGCTTTACATAGACATTCCACGAGATCTCCGTGTGTTCTCTAATATTGCAACTTTTCAGTCAACGTCTTCCTTCTAATTGGCTGCCCGAAGTAGACATATTATTATTGTAATGTTTGGCAACATTTTTTAGAGAAGTTCCATGATTTCTAATAGCTTTTAACGCTTGAGTATAGTGTTTCCTGAATTATCAGCACGTTATGTTTTTCTATGATAATTGCGAACCATGTTTACTTATGGCTACTCAAAGAGAAAACACAAATTCAATCTCTAATGATAAAGAGGACAACTAAGAAGTGGTACAGGAAATTATTTTTCGCAACATTTTTCCACTGAAAATATTAAAATATGATTGTACGCCGCCAACTTGTTACGGAGTAACAGTTGACAGGTTTACAATTTTTCGCTCTATTATGCAATAATGGCTGGAAAATCTCAGAAATCTCTTACCTATCGTAATGTTCTCAATGGCCTCAAAGATTTACGCATGAGTTTAAAACGTTAATTCACATATTCAGTAAAATATATCAATTGTTTTCACTTACCCCATTTACCCACTTGCCCCGCGGTACCTTATAAAAAAGCAAAGTTATTTAAAATATGTCTCATTACTTCATTTAGTCGTGTTAATGTTACACCACTGGCCACGATCACAGAGTTTGACGGTGCCAAAGTAGAAGGTGCACCATAATAATACCCGTCTGTGAAACATATCACCTTCCCAATACTTTAGCACACCTCCAACGGTTCATGATTTATCATGAATCGGCTGCTTTCAGGCGGAGGATCTGTTAATATGTACGCCGAACAATATAGTTAACAGGTCGAGGCGACAAATGTTTGCCTGTCTAGTGTTAGTAGTGACCAACACTACAAAATCTAGTCGTTCAAGACCAGGACGTTAGGCAACGATTTTTCGTTTCGATTGTGTTGTTCACACATATGGCCTTCTGTTAAAACAAATGTTCAACTTCTATTCATTTCTCTCGTCGCTCGCTTGCGATTCTATCCATCTTGTCATTTCATTACTTTCGTTACTCCCTTTCACTCTGAGTATAGGTATTGTTATTCACCGAAAAAGCCAATAAATTTTCATAATAATAAAGTCATGCGGTGATTAAACCTTATAAATGGTTAAATATAATCACAGAAATTAACTTAGAAATTATCAGAGAATCCTTTAAAGGTTCTTCCAGATATAATTCTAGACAGCCTTAAGTCCTCCAGGATTTTATCCGGTAATTCTTCCATCAATTTCCCTAGGCATCCTCTAAGAATCCCGTTTGAAACTTCTTCAAAAATTGAACCACAAATTTCTTTGTAGATGGCTCCAGGGATTTCTTACAGAATTGTCATCCGGAATTTCTTTAAGATCTTAACTAGAATTTTCTCTAAGGATGTCTCCAGGCAATACTCAGGCATTTCTTTAAGAATCCTTTGAGATTTCTCACGGAAGTCATCAGACATCAGACGGAATCCTTTAAAACATGTGTAGGAATGATCGGAGGATTTTCTGGAAAAAAATATGCTGCAGTGTTAACCCATCTACCAGCAGCATCAATTTTTTACCACAAAAAAATCAAATCGCAATACCTTTCTTGTTTCTAAAAATGTTTGCCATTTTTTCAAAGTTCTCAAAAAACTCTTCTTTTTTCAGAATCTGCGTCGATATTGATTATTGATCATCTGGTTTTGAAGATATTCCAATTTTCCTTGGGGGACCTACACTGCCCATAAATGCATGTCAGTCCCATGTTTGCTGGATTTCCTATTCACATGGGACAATTGTGCGTTTATGGGCAGTACATTCCCCATACAAAATTTATTTGTCCGCCGTTTTTAGTAAATTCATCAAAAAAAATATATGTATGGGCTAACTTCTCTGAAAAAAAAACATACAAATGCTCATATGTCCAAAACGGTTACACTAAATGGAACTTTAATCCCTCTACCAGAAGATTAGTCTTTTTACCGCAAAAATAATCAAATCACGATAAACTCAATATTTTTGCTCCATTTTTTCACAAGTTCTCAAAAAAAACTCTTCAAGTTTAAGAGCACGTGTCGATATTAATCATTGGTGATCTGGTTTTGAAGATATACCGATGTTCCTTGGGGGACTGACGTTCTCCATATAAAATGTCTTTGGTGGCCATTTTGTTTCTGGTCAATTTATAAAAAAACATAAAATGTGGACTATACAATGCCACATAATAGGAAGCTACCCTTTAAAAAAATAATAACGATCGGCTAAGTATTCTGGGAGATATCTCAAAATCACGATATGATGTTTTTTGGAGATTTCAAGGTTTTTATTTGACCAGCGTGGTACCAGAAACCTAAATGATCATTACTCAAACACGGCAGCACCTAATTGCTTAATTTTTTCACAACATACTCCCATTAATGTCTTGTACCAAAGAGTGAATATCCGAATACGATAGAAATTCTGTAGCCTGATAAATTTACGAAGTTTATGGCTACGCGTCAATCCCCAAGGAATTTAAGAATATCTCCGGAACCAGATGAGCAATAATCAATATCAATACAGATTCTAAAACTAGAAGAGTTTTTTGAGAACTTGTAGAAAATGGTTCAAAACTATCGATGAACAAAAAAGTTATCGCAATTTAATTTTTTTTTTTCGGTAAGAAACGAAGCTGCTTTAGGGGGGTTAAATACAGGATTCCACGGTATTTTTTGAGATATTTATTAGGAAAAGTTTGGAGAAATCCCTAGAAAAAAAATCTAGAGGAATCAATGATGAAACATATAAAAAATGACGTAGAAATTCTTGTTGTTGTTTTCTTTTTTTTTTCTTTTTTTTAAATATGTGAACATTTTTTTTAACGGGTATGGAGCCAATTTTGGAAACAATTGTCAAAATATTCTTTGAAAATCGCAGGGAGAATATCTGGTAACACTCTAAAGGAATCTCTATAAAATTTATGGAGAGATTCCTGTAGGAGTCCCTGAAAGAATTCAGATGATATCTCTAGAGAAAACACTAGGATGATTCCTGAGGCTTTTCCTCGTCAAATCTGAGATGAATTGTACATTTAAGTCTCATCAAAAATAAAGACTTTTTAGAAACTTGCATTCATATGGAGACCTAATAAAGATGTGTAATGTATTATTGTTCAAATGTAGATAATATAATATAATAAATAAATATAAATAATAAATAATATAATAAATTAATAAATTCATAAATTTCAATCATATCTTGGGAGGTGGATTAAGTGTCATACCCGAAAAGATCCTCATTGAAGGTGAAGATCAATCGAAACCAAACCTCAACTTTTCAAGAGCACAAATCTGGAGAACCAAACAATCATTTAAGCTGAAAACTTAATCGATTGATTACTAACTGGTATTGACCAATTCATTAAGTTTTCAGCCCAAACGGGTGTTCAGTTCTCCAGATTTGTGCTCTTGAAAATTAGAAGTTTGGCTTCGATTCACCTTCACCTTATTGAGCCTTGAGGAAAAGTTCAATAAAAATCCCTGATAATTCCAGAAATTTCTATAAAAACCAGGGAAATTTCATTGAGGCAGTAGTTCATTGTAGAATATGCTCATGACAAAGGAATTTCGCGTTAATATCCCCCAATTTCGGCTGCGTCGCTATCAAAACGTTCCTAGACCTGTATCCCCTATCAGAAAAGAAAATTTGTACTGACCTGCCAAAACCATATGATCTGCGGCGTCTCCGGAGTGCACTGCTTCAGCCGTGTGTGCGTCTTCCAATCGTTCACGTCAATCTTGCTGATACCACCAATCACCAGTTCCAGTTCCCGTTCCTCGAAGGGTCGCAAAAGTTGGCTCGGTATCAATTCACCAAATCCTGTTCAGAAAGTCAAATTTATGTTCCATTCATAAAACAATATTTGTCTGATCAATTTACCTTTCGACAGTGCTAAAAACTGCTGTTCGATCCCTCGCATAAATCGATAGTTCACATAAAGCTTTACGTATTCCCGTTTGTTATCCTCCGTCACCTGCACCGAAGCACCATTCTGTTTCAGTTCGTGTACCTTCAGCGCTCCAAAGCTATTGTTTTCCACACTGAACGTCGAGTCTATCACCCCGTTGATATTGTTTTCTCTGAAAATGTCGTTCAACAAGTTAGTGATCCATCGGGATCTCTGACTAAAGGGCATGAAAAAACTTACAGCATCCATGTCAAACTTCGATGTAGCTCCGGGTCAACGTCTTCGATGTCATTCAGTGTAATTGGTTTATTTAGCAGCTGCTTGTAGAAAGGCAGTGTGAAGCCTCCGTCTAGCACGTGGTTGTGAAATACAGCAATACCCAGTATCCGCCCTACAAAGTGGAAGTACGACAGGTGGTCCGGGTTCACTCCTAGATGGGGAGATAGACGAAATATTTGCGTTAGACGTGGACAATGAAATCTCTTTTTGCTACTCACCAGAATCCGGGTTGATTTGCAGCGAGTATCGATCGTCTCCGCTGTACTGGAACAAACCATACTGGGGGTTCAGCATTTCACGCGAAAGCAAGTGAAGCCACTCGCGAGCCACTCCTCCGTAGTCTAGACCTTCTTCGCCCCTAAACTTTACCATTAGCCTTTTGCGCATGTCACGTGGTCGCATTTTCATAATCAGTCTATGGAAGTGTAAACAATAAGAATATTTGTTTCAATATGATAAATCGTAGGCAAGCGATACATTTATCTTCGTATTCTACAAAAATAAAAAATAGGTAGTACTGGTTTATTATGTGGAGCTACATGTTCAAAGCGCTGATAGAGGAGGATAATTTGTTTCTATTCGGGTAAACCACTGCGACCATTAATCTTTGATAGAGATGTACCGAATATTCGGCCGGCCGAATATCTCGATTTTTTTAATTTTGCCGAATATTCGTTCTGCCGAATAATAAAATCCGTGACCGAATAATAACAAAATAAACTAAACTGTAAAAAAAAATTATGTTTATGTAAGGAAAATTTAAAAAAATCAATATTTTTTTCAAATGATGACCGAATTTTTCTTCTTATGGACACCTTGAATAGACTTTGATGTCAAATATTGAAAAAGTGAGAATTTCTCTGTTCTATGGCGTTACCATTTTTCGCAAATCAAATTGTATCTCATCTTGCAGGAGCTGTAACGTACCGCTTGGCTAGTTAGAAGCGTTTGAAAATTTGTTTTCAAGGTATAGATGCATCGAAGCTAAACCCGGCATTTTCAAGAGCACACATCTAGAGAACCAGACAACCGTTTGTGCTGAAAATTTAACTTTCTGGTCAATCGCTGGTGTTGACCAATCATTCCAATATTCAGCGCGAACGGCTGTCAGATTCTCTAGATTTATGCTCTTCGATGCAGGTTTGGCTTCGATGCATCTTCACCTTAAAGTCCGTCAATTATCAGGACTTTCTATACGTTCTATATTATTTGCAAAACCTACTGATCACGTTCTTCTATTATTATGAGAGTCAGGGGTCTGTCGTCTATTTGCCTCAGTTTTTATGAAACACTTCCAAAAGTCGGATGAATAGTAAACCAAATTTCTTTTAAAAAAATCAACAATAGGATACAGCTTCCTAGCTTCAGAAATACAGAAATCCTCAGAACTTATGATTTCTGCAAACGGTTTCAAAAGCTCAAGAAGACGATCATTCATTTCCATTTTTACTTCGTTTAATTGTTCAGCTTAAAAAACTACACATACGGGTGTTATTCGGCCGAATATTTAGGTTTTATTTGACCGAATATTAAGTCATTATTCGGCCGAATATTCGTTTGGCCGAATAATAATATTTCAACTATTCGGTATTCGGCCAAAGGCCGAATAGTGCTATTCGGTACATCTCTAATCTTAAGTGCATGTTGTTCTACTCCATTACTGTCGATGTATTGAGAAATGAAAAAGTACCTAGTCGTTTCAAAAATAAACTCTGAAAATCGCACCCATTATTCAGGTTTGGCCAGTAAGCTAGTTGAATGATACTGACCATACATCGATACTCTAGCTATCAAATTGCTGTATCGTGTTGGCATGGTAAGTAGCGTAACCCTTGGCACGATGTAAGTAGCGTAACCCTGGTTAGGTGGCCTATTCGGTGGAAACCGGAGAGCGAACGATGTTATGTGTTAAGAATGAAGGACAACTACAGCCTGATCAGCATCCATGTGGGGAGTGGAACGTGATTGGCACTGTTCAAAAACGAAGGCAAAATCAAACTGGTTGGGTGAAAAGTGCCAGAGTGCCAGACTTAAATAATACTGCCAGGAGCCGCATTCCAGAGACCGGTTCTCGGCTAAACATAGTTCAGGGCCACGAAAGTTGAAAAAAGTTGAAAATTTTAATCAAAATTAGTATTATAAGGCTTTTTAAAATGATATGCCATTACGAAGAGGGATACAGCGATGATAGACTTGACCAACCATTCTACCAAAACAGTGTACATGGTAGCTGATAGAGACAGAGAGAGGCCTTGCGGTATTGTTGTTAGTGCTGAGGTAATGTTTGATGGGGATATGAATGAAGTTTTTGAAGAAATTGTTTATCATTGTCACATGCAACAAGTGTTTTTAATTGTGGCATGTTACAAGGTAGTTTCCCGTAAAATGAAAAGACATGTTGCAGCCAGGGGTGAGAATATTCGCATCACGAAGTACGAGTGTAAACCAACACAAAACAAACATGACAGAATCGCGAACAGGCTTAGTGTGAAAAAACTCGCATCCACACAGCTCTGAAGAACATACCACAAGAAATAGCAAAAAGTTAGGGAACATTTACTCGCAAGTAAGCGAACAAGGTATGATTTAAACTACCAGTTTGTAGTCAAAAACACTCGAAAACCAGACATCTCGTAGGAAAAATAGCTTTTTTTACAAGAGCGCAATTGCCCATGAACAGCTTTGAACACGTTCACGAATAACTTTAGCTTCGTTTACTCGCGAGCACGATGCGAGTGAATCAGCACTCGGATGCTCGCGAGCTTTTTGATTTGTTTTTATTCCGGTTCAGCAGACAGGTACGCAACTTTCTATCACTGGTTGCAGCTGCGAAGCGAATAGGACCTTTTAAGAACTATGTTACCATATAAGGTCTAGCAACTTGAGCGTTGAAAGTGGAACTCTCCCATTTTTGAGCGAAAAGTACTACGGACAATATTCGTTGGGAAACTAGAAAAAAAATGTAGCACAACTTTGAATCACAAGTCTATCATGTGTAACAAAGCAGAATGTTATTAAGCAGACTACAATGGGCAGGGTACGTAGTGCGAAAGTAGCAAAAAGAAATTTTCAAAATAGAATTCATTAGGGAACCAGATAAAGAAGGGGACTTCGTGGGAGGACACAAATACGTTTGCTATACGCAGTAAAAGAAGACCTGAGAACCCCAAATCTTCGAGGCAACTAGAAGGATCGTCCAAAATCTACAGATGGAGATCTACAATGCGCTCGGCAATCGCAAAGAAATACAAGGTAGATAATTGCTACTCATGTTTTGTCAGGTCGCTTGGTACTTCTATATTTTGCAATAGTTGCTATTATTATTTAAATAATTTACTTTCTATATTGAATTAGTAAGTTGTAGCCAAAATCCATTATGTAAAATATAGATGAATAATGTGTTTTAAATGAACAACTAGCATACCTGTAGCTCTCCTCAAAGATTTCCTGTCGAGACACCTCCAGCCGGCAGTGGCCAGACTGGGGCTGTAGGGCTTGCAGCTCGACGCGCAATGATCGTATCTTTCCGACCAGGTCTCGTCGATACTTGGGCAGTGATTCGGCACCATCCAGCAACCCTTGCGGCAGATCGGGAATGTTGTTAGGTGGTACTCGGTGCGGTGTAGGTTCCTGAAATATTTCAATTTTATACGGTTAAAACAGTAAAAAATGAGTAATTTTGGTGCTTCCAGTGTTCCATTTTTTATTGATTCCATGCAACACGTTGATAGCCAATACATACCACAGGCAGTCCATTACTGCCGGAAGCGGTCGCTTCCGGTGGCATCATTAGCCGAGAACTTCCGGCAACAGCCGTCAAAACTCCGTTGTTTGAAACCTGTGGACCAGCACCGGACAGAGAGCTGAGGGCAGTTGCTGCAACCGGATTCGTCGAAGAGCACCCGCTCGCTGCAGATCCGCTGGAAGAACTCTGGCTGACAGGAGGTTGTGCTTGTTTCCGGATGATTTGTAGGATATGTCCATTTAGGCGAGGATCCGTGAACTGGGTAGTTCGATTGTTGTGATCTACGAAATACACCCGACCTGATGCGGTCTTTCGTTGTTCCCAACCGTGCGGCAGGGGACCCAAGGTTTCCGGTGCGATGTTTTGTGTATCGAAGTCTCGCGGTATCCGTGGATCATGCCATGTGGACATTTTGGTTGGAATATGATAGAAATATACTTGTCCTTGTTGGGTAGTACGCATTTCTGTTAAAGAATATATAAAAAAAGTTAGATCGCGATAACCATTTTACCTTTATCAATCATACCGTAACCAGGAGGAAGATCAACTGCTGGTCGTATCACAGGAGCGCTCCCACGGCATTGTGGTGGCATAACCGGTGACGGCCGTGTCGTTCGAGATGACCGTCTACGCGAGGATGACTCATCCGTGTTACGCGAAGAGCGACGCGTTCTTTGTGCTGATGGTTCCCTACTTCCTTCGGGTGTGCTATTGAGAGCTGGCTGTTGAGGCTGAGGCTGGGACCTTCCCGGCCCTGATGGCGATTCCATGTGATGTCCATCCACTGTTCGACTGTTACCGTTGTGGTGATTGGCTGGCAAAAACGGAGGCACTTGTGGCTGCTGCTGTGACATCGACGTGTTGCTTGCGTTATCTCGAACAGCATGTGTCGGTGTGCTGTTTGCAACGGAGCTATTGTTACTGACATTCGAGTTCGCCGAAGAACCGTTCATCAAAACTCCGTTGCTACTAACATTACTGGTACTGGAATTGTTAAACACTGAAAAATTACCTCCCCCACCTGCAGAAACGTTTGCAATGTTGCTGTTGTTACTGCTAGTATTATTACTATTACTGCTGTTAGAAGTCGGTGTGCTGTGTGCATTTGGGATAATGCCATTCGATTGAGGTGAACGTGCGGCGGACGGATCAAGCGATAGTGAACCAATTGCATTTGGCAAGCCCGATAACATCTGAGGATCCCTGCAAAAACGAATAAGATATTAAGTAAACCGTTACTACCCAATATGTAATTCACAATACCTTAAAACTCCTTGATTCCGCGTCGCGGACAACTCAGTCGTTTGTTTCGATGTCACTGGGCTATTGACCTCGCTTAGCGGGCTAGTACTGGAACTAGGCGTTATCAGCATGCTGTCATCACGTATCCGAGCTGGACTTTTCCCATCATGTCTTCCATGGCCTCCACCACCACCATTACCCGGTCCAATCATTGAACCGTTCGTTACACCGGTACTTCCGTTCTCCATATCCTTCGATCGATCCTTGGATAAATTGCAATTTTCCTTGTTGTTGGAGTTGTTGAGCATTATCTCTGTCGAATGCCTTCGGCTGCTGGAGTCACTGGATTGAATACTATTGATACTATTATTTGTGGCCGATTTCGACGGACCGGGTGGTATCGAGTCGGCGCTACTATTATTACTGCTTCCGTTACTTAAAGCTGGCGGAAGGGAACCGGCCGGTTCCGTTGGTCGGTCCCATTGTGTGGTTTTGGTGACGTGGTTCACGTAATACACACGATTATTCTGAGTTAGACGCTCCTCCCAACCAGCGGGTAGTTCATCCTTCAAAATCTCTTCGTCGTCGTCTGGGCCCCGTACATCGCCAGCTGGGCCAACGATTGCCAACGGAGTACCGCCAGTGGTACCGTCCCGGGACATGAGAGATACGATGATTTGTCCTTTAACTGGATCCGGATCATCATGCGAGGCTTTGCATAACTCTAGCCGTTGATCTGAAAAATTGAAAAAAAAAACATATTTTTTTTACTTTTATTTTTTAGAGATAAGGCTTTCTAACCGGTGATCCGTGGGCCCCTATGAGATCGTGACAGCTTCTCAGGGGTTCGCAAAGCCATCATAAAAAAGGGTAGTTTTTCTTGCTTTATGGATAATTGTCAAGAAACTTTTACTTCGCTTGTTTTGCAAAAAAACGTTGTTAACAGTGTTCATAATAAAGACACTGACAAGTTAATGATTGGCCCTTGAAGGACGCACCACACTAGACAATGGACTAGCATGCAACGCCCAGTGGCACAAACGAAATACGTTCCTGATAAAAAAAAATTTCCCGTCTGAAGCGGGAATCGCGTCCATAATCCTCGATGCGGCTATGTAGATGCTTGGTAACACTAATCACACGCGGTTATTGCAAAAAAAAACGACGTAAAAGCCGGGGTCAGATTTCTTTATACAAAACAAAATGCTCTACATTATTATTCGTATGGTCATGAAACGTCGAAAAAAAAAGACTTTTTTAAATTATTTTTTACACGATCCGTCGGCCGACGAAAAATAAAACCTTAGTGTGTATAAAGTATACTTTAAATTTAAACGACTCCAATTAAGTACACAGACGCACATGGAAATTCGTTGCTTTTGGAATTCAAGGTCATTCTTTCATTTGGTCAAATTGTACGCTACGATCCGGTTCGGTGTTTCACGTGAAACTCAAATATGAAAGCTTGCTTATAATGCTGTATTGAAATCAGTTATCCCATATACTATAAGGATCTCCATCTACTCCACCGCTACAGTGATATGATTATCATCAGCCTGAAACGCACACTTTGTAACGGTTTTCAATACGAGAAAAGCTCTATTTGGAATTTCCACCGTTATATGCTTTTAAATGTCTCTCATAAAGTGCTTCACTGTAATTTACATTAACTCATTGAGCTAAAAACCATGGTCAATATTTTCCCATTATACCAGTAAATTTTACTTGTCTTATCGTTTTGAAATGTGGAAGAAAAACTTTTTTTTAATTATGCCAAATGGCTTCATGCTAAATGGGGTAGAGCCGGCAAAATAATGACGGGATTGAAGAAATTCGAAATTCTTCACTGTTTCCAATCAAACTATCAGCGGAGTCTTCTCGCACCCAAAGTTTTTAATGAGATTTCTGACTGATATCTGAAGTACTAATACTTCAAAGATTTTTGCAAAGATTCTAGTTGGATATCTGACAAGGGTTTCTGGCGAAAGTTTCAACGAATTTTACCAATGGCCATTAGTTGCCTTCCGAACAGTGATGAACATGTTTCTTGATGTACTCAAAGCAGCTTTCAGGTATGAAGCATGGTGGAAACTTACCAATTCTTTGGACAATTTGTTGACAAGTGCTTTACGAATTGCGGTGGAACCCATGAGGATACCCGAATAAATCTTTCTAATCATGTGAAACTCTTTAGGGATGGTTATCGAAGAAATCATTGCAATGAGTACAATGCATTGTACTCCTTTGAATATCGATATGATGAATAAGGGATGATTCATATATGACGTCCATCGTTTTTTGAGATTTCTAGACCACCTCTCCCCCCTCTGTCACGCTTTTGCCAATACCTTCTACACGTACTGTCACAATTTCGTAGACACCCCTCCCCCCTTCCTCCCCTAAATGATGAACGTCATTTTTGGATGATCCCTAATGGTGAAGGTTTTAGTATCAACTATCTACCTGATTTGTTTCAATTGAATGTTTAAGAAGACTCTTTTTATAAGTTCCGTATTAAACTTTTGGAAACAGGTGTGGTATTTTCCTGCAATATTGTTAGTACAATAAGTGATTTCCAGTCGATTTTGTTATAATTCTTGCATGGTGGTGATTTAAAGACGTGACTTTTGGGTGTGTCTAGTATGGATAACTGTTGATTAGTTATTGGATATTTATAGAACTTCAGTTTATAGAACTAGTTTATAGAACTGCAAAGGGGACCAAAGCCTCAAAAAGGTTGGGAACAGCTTTTATAGACCATCCTAGTTATCAGGAAATTTGGCTTTCAGTATGGTTTCGTGAGTCAATATCTAGACTAAATACGGTACATTTTTAGGCCACTAGTCTGTCAAAAGCTACAAAGACTGAACGTAACTTTTTTTGGACAACTCACATTCGCAACAATCAGCGAATGAAAATTTTCACTTTTCTTTGAATGAATACTATTTTAAAATCTCATATTCATGTCTATCATATGGATTGTAATCGAAAGTCTGTAGACAATTTGAGCGGATATTCTTATGATTTCTACCTATTGTGAATCAATTGAAATTAGTTTAAATAATGTCATTCTTTCAAGGAGATGAGATTGGATCGATTTCCATACGTTTCTCATTTAAATTCAAATATTTGTTCAGCACTTGCAAAAGCAATACTCATCAACATATTTTCATATTTAGAAGATTATTAAGGTATTACAAAGGTTGTTTTTTTAAACCAATCAAGAAAAACGCATTCCTGGACCATTTTTACCCTCAAGCACTCGGTCTATTTTTAGTAAATAACGCTTTAAGATACTGTCAGGAACTCTTCGATGATTATTCCTCAGAACATTTTTTTTTTTTTTGGATTTGAACCACTGCGACCATTAATTGATCTATTGTGGTATACCCCTGTTTACTATCGCAACGTGCTCAGTACGGAGAGTTACCATTCAGGATAACTGCCGTTATCTGATGATGCGAGGTATCCCAATCCGGAATGACCTTTAAAATAAATTTAACTACTAGATTAGGGTTCTGTAACCAAATTTCAGAAGGATTTAGAATGCCCTTGTTGAAATATTTTTTCCTACTTGCAAATAATGCTGGACAGTCACAAAGCAGATGTTGAGAGGTCTCTTTTTCACAGCCACAAAACCGACAGACATCAATTTGACTTCGACTTATCTTTTTCAAATGATATCTTGCCGGACAGTGTCCCGTAAGCAGCCCAATAAATATTCTTAGTGATTTTTTATTTAAATTCAAGATTTTTTCCGTTATTTGTTTGTTTGGAGTTATGAAGAGTTTTGATTGCCTTAATTTGTTTATAGCTTTCCAATTGAACTGAATCATATTGTCCTTCCATTGCTTTAATTCCAATTGTGTTACACATTAAGATATTCCACAGCAAGGTTCTGGTCCTACATACTGAGAACTTGCGCCTTGTCTGGCAAGTAAATCGGCTTTCTCGTTTCCTTCAATCCCATAATGGCCTGGCACCCAGTACAGATGGACCTGGTTTTTCATAGCCAATTGCTTAAGAATTGTTATACATTCCCAAACCAATTTTGATTGGCATGTGAAACATTTTAATGCATTCAGAGCCGCCTGACTATCTGAAAATATGCAAATCCTTGCATGTCTGTAGTTTCTTTTCAAACATATATATGCACATTCTAAGATGGCGTATACTTCTGCAAAGAAGACGGTTGTCCATCTTCCCATAGGTATTGAAACATGAATCCCCGGGCCTATAATACAAGCTCCGGCGCTATCATTCATTTTGGAACCATCTGTGTAAAAAATAATCGATCCTGGTGAAATAATAGGCCCTCCTGATTCCCATATTTGGCGATTCGTATTAATCACTTCATATGGTTTATCTAGGTTCAGGATTTTTTCCATCCAGTCTTCGATCATCTGTACTGTTTTATCAATACGAAAATCTTTCAGTATACTAAGATGCCCAGAAAGATTGCCTTCTAGAAAAATGGTAGTTCTTCGCAGCCTTAGCGCACTCCTTTCAGCTTCCATTTGCACGTATTGATGTAATGGAAGCTTATAAAGAACTGCCTCTAAGGCTTTGATGGTGTAGTGTGCATTGCTCCTGTTATAGCCGTACAGACCAAACGTTGAAATTTCGCTAACTTTTGTTGGGATGTAATTTGATTTGTTTTAGGCCACCAAACAAATGAGGCATAAACAATTCTGGGTCTTACAATAACCGTGTAAATCCAATGAATCATTTTAGGTTTGAGTCCCCATTTTTTACCAAATGTTTTCTTACTCACCCAGAGAGCATTCGTGGCTTTACTTATGACCTGCTCTAAGTGTAAGCTCCAGTTTAGTTTATCATCTAGAACAGTGATTCCCAAAGTGGGCGAATTCGCCCCCCTGGGGGCGTTTTTTAGTCTCAAGGGGGCGAAAATTTGTAAAACCGAATTTGGGGGGCGAAAAATCCAGAAAGGGGGCGAAAAAGCTAACATGGGAGCATTTGAAAATAATAACTCATAACCTTTGGATGACTCTTTGGATGGATCTGAAGGTTAATCAATTTCATCGTTATATCTTTAATCATTGTCATTTTAAAATTATTATAGAAAACATTACATGATTGTCAAACTCGAAATATTTCTGTTATTCATTGCGCTTTTTAAATATCATGTGAGTTTTAAGAATGGTCAGAATTTGAAATTTTCACGAGATTTTGCAGATGCACAATATATATAAGGATCTCTTTTTGTATGTGAACTTTAAGGTTTGGAAGTTAATATTTCTGGCATCCAGCTTTTACAAAAAAAAAATCTACAGTGTCATTTATGATGTTTTTAATCATGTTATAAACAAATTTTGGAAAATTTAGCCTACAAAAATCTCGTTCCAGCGATGCCAAAGACAAAAAAAACTCTATTCGTAAATAGATTTGAAGAAATTTCAGAGATGCGGTGGATTTATACCTCCAGAACGTCCGAAAAATTCGAGTTTTTCTTGGTGTTAGAAAAACACCCTTTTGATAAATTGAATTGATGAATTAGTTGAAAAACGTTCTGGATTTTCATATAATTTTCAGGGTTTTTGGATTGGATAAAGAAAAGCGTAAGAAACGTCAGGCACTGATTATTCACAATTTCTGAAAATTATTCCAGTAATTTTAGAAATAGCAGATAAATCACAATTCACGGGGTGAGATCTTTCAAAAACGAACAATTGCGAACAAAATCATTGCAGTTCATCCAAATATGACATATTCATGTAAAAATAAATGCGTTTGCTTGGAAAATATTGCAATTGATTCAGTTTTGGAGTACTTTGCCCCCAACTACGTCACAAGGCGCCTATGAATACATTACAGTTGTTAAACTGAAACTTTTACCGACTAAATCAGTAGCCTGTAATGTACGCAAGATATTTTTCAAATCGATATTATAATTTACAGCCCAGGTTACCGATATTTAAGAAAATAATTTTAAATGTACATAATAGTTTTTGTATTATGATTCTTTGGATATGCGAGTCGAAGACATTTTTTGTCCTTATTAAAATATTTGAATCACATATCAGGGGGGCGATTCCAGATTAAAATTGGCCTCAAGGGGGCGAAAGTTGAAAAAGTTTGGGAAGCACTGATCTAGAATGACCCCTAGATACTTTACACTGGATGAATATTGTAAAATGGATCCATTAATTATCAAGCTTTTGAGTGTAATTTTCCTTTTACGAGTAAATGGTACTAAAACTGTTTTTGATGGGTTTATATTTAGCCCTTCATTTTGGCACCACTCAATAGTGCAGTTTAGTGCAGATTGCATTCTATCTGTGATGATATTATCAAACTTTCCACGTACTATTATGGCTATATCATCAGCAAATCCTATAACTTCGAAGCCTCTTTCTACTAGTTTATTGAGAATGTCATCAACAACAAGGGACCATAATAAAGGCGACAATACACCTCCTTGGGCCCAGATAGCCGTAGCGGTAAACGCGCAGCTATTCAGCATGACCAAGCTGAGGGTCGTGGGTTCGAATCCCACCGGTCGAGGATCTTTTCGGGTAGGAAATTTTCTCGACTTCCCAGGGCATAGAGTATCTTCGTACCTGCCACACGATATACACATGCAAAAATGGTCATTGGCATAGTAAGCTCTCAGTGAATAAGTGTGGAAGTGCTCATAAGAACACTAAGCTGAGAAGCAGGCTCTGTCCCAGTGTGGACGTAACGCCAGAAAGAAGAAGAAGAACACCTCCTTGAGGACAGCCCTTAGTAGTCCTTATCGTTATCGATGATTCCCCCAATTCGGAAGACACTTCTCTACTTTTCAGCATTTTCATTATCCAAACTCTAACGCTGGGGTCAAAGTTTCTTTTATCCATTGATTGTTTTATAGATTTGTAAGTCGTATTATCAAAAGCACCTTCCACATCAAGAAATGCAACGAGAGCAATTTCTTTTTTGCCAAGAGTACTTTCTATTTTTGTAACTAGATTGTGTAAAGCTGTGACAGTAGATCCTCAGAACATGTATTAAGTTTAGATTTGTTCAAGGCCAATACATAAAGCACTTGGTAAAATCATAGGGGGCAGACATCCGTTTATATCATGTGCAACAGGCCGAATATTGTGTCGAAAGTTTGTAACAAAAAATAGTTCAAACTACAAAAATAAGAAATAAATAAGGGATTGTTCAAATATTACGTAACGCGACAGGAGAAAGGAGGGGGTCTTATCTAGTGTTGCAGTCTACACCAAAATTTAATAATTTCTATACAAAAGCTGTTACGTGGGGGAGGGAGTGGGTTAAAAAATCCTAAAAATTGTCTTACGTAATAAATGGACCGCCCCTTATCAGTTGCTGTCTTCATAGTTGATGTTTGTCCTAGGATAACCAACATGGCACCAACACTAAATCAACAATTTGATGTCTAGGTTCGGACAGTATTAATTTGCATGCCACATACTACAACTAAATTAGATCCTAAATTGACTGAATATATCACGAGAATTAATATTTGTACCTTTGTAAGGTCCCAGTCCATTGCCCTCTAGCAGACTTTACATAGGCAATAATTAAAATCAACACGCACTCAACATTTAACCTTAAAAGAAACAAACAGTTCGTACCACGTCCATTGGGAAGCGTCCAGGGATTACTATAGGTATCCGCTACATACAGCATAAGATATCCACAAAGAAATTTATCAAAGATGAGATCCAGAAATCTACCGAAAAACTTGCAATTCAAAAATACTTTTTTGCAGTACAACAAGGATATGGCTAGGCACCTGTTGAAGCTTTAGGGGAAATCCACCAGTGGTTTGAGCGAAATCTGCAAATTGAGTATAGCTAATTGCTATAATGAGCTGATGAAAGTTACGTTTTCGACACGGTATGTGAATTTCCAAAAACCTTATTCAAAAAATTGTTTCCCGTGCGCAACGAAGTAGAAATCGCACTGGAATTTTATTACAAATCAAGTAGCAATAAATTAAAATAAATTGTGATAGTTCCGCGAACTCCCTGAGAAGTCGTCATAGCCCCTAGGCATCCGCAGAACATCAGTTATGAACCACTGTAATAGCATCGAAGCATTCAGCAGTCGCATAGATGCATTCATGGAAAAAGGCTCATTGCCTTTTTTGATAATGAAAAACCAGGGGAATCCCAAACAATGTATCGTGGTACTCCCATTGTAGGTACATATGTCGTTTCCGTTTTTATGGTGTAGTGCTGCATCGAAATTAAACTTGTACAGTCTGATGAAAACGCGTGTAGTGCTACACCTTAAAATACGAAAGACCTAACGATTATTGTACTAAACGATTCTTCCCAATTACATTAAACAAAACAACGGAGTAAATCCGAAGATCTGGATCGTTGGCCAGAGTTGTGCCGTTAAAAACGTTCATATCTTAAGTTCCTTATTGCACAGTTCGGCTTAAGGCTCAAGAATCCATCATTCAATCATAAGCAATCATCAAAATTGAAAAACCAGTTTTTTTCGTTCAAATTAAAAGAAATCTTCATAAAAATCTATCATTGCAATGTAGATAGCAAGTGTACTGCAATCTATCATTGCAATGTAGATAGCAAGTGTACTGCAGTGATAGATTTTCTTGAACATTGCTTACATTTTGAGCAAAAAAAACTGGTTTTGAAAATTTGTAAAACGATGATGCTCTTAAATCAATCTCGAACATATTGAATTTGGCCCGTAAACAAAGTGAAACTTGAGTCTTATTACTGAAGCATTTGTATGCAAGTATTCTTCAGAAGGCATACCTACGTTCTACGTAACGGTGGTCAAGAGAAATCGCCAGCAAACATCCGCTGACAGTACAAGTGTTTAGCTTTTCCGACTGCACACTATAGCGTTTCAAGGTCATCTACGTGTGAATTTTTGAATCATTATTGCCATCGACCGGCACTGCTATTCTAGCCTTCTTCGCCCGTTTTCTCACCCACGTTTCCCATGCTGGGCGGGCGGTTCAAGTGCTCTCTCTCTCTGTGTGTGTATCAGCTAAAACTTGCTCATCAACATTATTATCTACAGTTTTATATTTATATATATACATGGCGCGACGTCGCCTTCGCTGACCGTATACATCGTGCCGCCGTTTGTCAACAACTGTTAGCGCCAGCGCCAAAGTTGATCCTCCGTCATGGTTTCCGCAACCTGTCGGTGTATTTAAGAATTTAAATAAAAATACAGTGACCCCACATTGTTGAACCACCCACAATTAATGGACCAGCTAATTTTTCGAAGACAATATTTCAATTATATATAGATCGAAACATCACAGAAACATTTTTGCTGATAAGCTACACAATCTGTTTAACCATTTCATTGCTTTGCTCTCGGTGTAAACCAAATATATCAATGCATTGTTGTTGTAGCCTGTGTATTTTAAGCTAACTGCGTAAGACGCATAGCTGTGGGTGCTAGCATGAAACGATGTTTTAAAGGATGATACGAAGATAATTGTGGGACAATACGTTCTCAACAACATTTACAGGTTCACTAAACATGGCTGTACGAAAAAGCGGAATTTTAAAATCAACGAGTGGAAAGGAAAACACCGTTCTGCAATTGGCGAAAAGCCACTCTAATAAATCAAATAAAAATAATAACTCTGATCTGGGGCCCACAGAGCCATAGCGGTAAGCGCGCAGCCATTCAGCAAGACCAAGCTGAGGATCGTGGGTTCGAATCCCACCGGTCGACGATATTTGCGGGTTGGAAATTGTCTCGACTTCACAAGGCATCTCGTACCCGCCACACTATAGAGAAATGCAAAAACAGCTCAATCGGTAAATTGGTCAATCGGCAAAAAAAAACTGTTATGTGAAGTGCTTATAAGAACCTTAAGCTGAGAAGCAGATCCTGTCTCAGTTGTGACATAATGCTAGGAAGAAGAGCTAGGAAGTTCTCATAACAGTATGAACAATTTAGCATTTAATTATAAAAACAATGAACAGGTATGATTATCTGAATCATAAATCACAAAAATGCAGATTGATTCATATTGGATACAAGCTTTTTATCGACCCATCATATGTTATATGTAGACAATGTGCAAATAAGTGATAATTTTGATTTCCAATATTTTTTCCAAGTACTACAAAGCCCTATATGATATATAATAGTGGGGCCAGTGTACTTACATCCTGTATCTTTGAGCCGCTGGATTGTGCTAGATACGATCCGGACGCATCCCAGGAAGCCGGAACCCTGGCGCTTCTGCACCTTGCGCTGGTTCCAGATGGATATCGTAATGTTGTCGTTCTTGCCCAGGTACAGATCGTAATGGGTATTCCACTTGGGCTCCAGCGATGCTTTGCATATTTCCGTTTTGTACTCTTGTGCAGTGCCATCGACGCGAATTTTTGCGAAAGGGTCCGGTAATCCTGTTGAAAAAAAGAAACAAAAACCGTTAAGTATCTATCCACGAATAATGAGCAGCAACGCAATCATGCAGACCGAAAGAGGTCAAGTTCTATTAGAAGAATTATATGAGAAAAAATACTGTACAGAAGGAGCTCCCAGCCATGAGCTGCCGAAGTGTAAACGCAAACATAGTAATTATGGAGCAAAACAAAAGCCGAAATTGAGTGGTCTCAATGTTAGGCAAAATAGAAAACAACAAAATTCATCAATGACAGGAAGTGGAACCGTTTGAAATGCATATGTTTCAACCCTCGCGTTCTTCCTTGCCACGCCAGCCGATAGATGGGTGAGGTATGGTATTTTTAAACTGTAAGAGGAAAGAACAAACTGTAGGTAATGCATTCGTGTTGGTTGGGGCGACCCGTGAACAACCGCTTGCCAAATGTGGCAGTATAATAGCAACGGGTTGAGGCTATTGTACAAGTGCACACATTTTGTGGTTAACTAATTCCAACTGACCCTTTAGAAGCGCGTTCATATTTCTACCGTAATTATCAGTCATGCATATCCATCTTCCGTTAGAATGCTTTGAATTATATTGTTATTGTGGATGCTATTGAAATGTTATAAGACATTTTTTTTTTAATATAATGCATCACAGTTCTTATAAAACTTCCGAGATGAACCGGCCTATGGCCAAAAATCTCGTTAATAAAGGGAATAAAAAAAATCTTATAAAAATAAACAGTAAATGTTCACACAAGAATTTTGTTGAAAATAAGGGCAAAGTCAAATAGTGAATCTATCGATGTTGGTTTCTACACAAGCATCATACAATTTTCTAGTATAGAAGAAAAATAAAATTGACCTATCTGGGACCGGTTCCACGGAGGTGCGATATAGAACCGAAAAATTACCCAAGATCAAAGCTGGTCCCATTATATAATTCAGTTCTCACATGACACCCGTTCTGTAGTCGAAACTAACAAGTTGAATCAAATTCATACCGATAAGTTGGATAAAAGTTGACGAAAAGGGAATAGTGTTGTTATTTTTACTCGGTCCGACCCAGTGTCCCACCGAAATAACTCCGAACCGGTGAACATTTCCAAAAAAAAATTAATATATTTTTTTTTAAACTAGACATTCATACGATTCCATTCGAGCTAAAAAAAGGCAATCCATCAAGAATTTTGAACATTTATTCAATTTGCTGGGTTGAACTGCATGGAAAGGATAAGAATACAATACAGCAATACAAGGGCAAAATATCGATATTAGGATAATTTGCTAATTTTAAGAGGCGAACCAGCTGCGAAAGCTGAATACCGTAATCCGGGGTAACATTGATCAGCGGGGTAACATTGATCGGGATGACTCATCTTGTTAAACGTTCAAATAAAGATTTATTGATGAAACACTTTCGAACCATGAATGGTGCCTTTCTTTCGTATATTCATAAGCGAATGATAATTAAGGTTTTTGCCAAAATTGCGTTTAGTTCATGCGCAAATTTGTCAACTTTTTGAAACAATGATTTCTATCATTTTCACTGACACTACCGAAAATTCATGTCTCACATGAGTTCTGCAGACGATGTGATCAAGGAAAATGAGGGTGTTACTAAAAATGGCATCGCCGAAAACGATTCCGTTGTCAAATCTTTCATAAGTTTATTCAATTAGGCAACATCAACTAATTACTATTACGAATGTAGAATTTCCTGAGGAAATTGCCTACTTTTAGGCGTATTCCGCGGTTCAAGGTGTTTTTAATTTTGAAATAACTCAAAAAGTAAATGACTTGTAAGAGTTTGGTCTTCATATTCGGCTTCAGGGGCCCTGATTTTAGTAAGTAACGACATTTCCAATATTAGCGAACGTTGTTTACTTGGGTGATCAATGTTACCCCATATCAGCTGAATCAAAAAATCACTTAGAACATTTTTTTAAACATGTTTAAATCTTTCGAAAAACAAAATACAGTACATAGTTAGGAGCGGTGGGTGCCAGTACTTGTTTTAAAAATATGAAACTTGTAACATTTGTATTGTGAAATGAAAAATTTAAGAAAAACTAAAAAAAATGATCAATGTTACCCCGGATTACGGTACCTCTATAATAAAGATATAAAAATGCTAATAGTTGAAAGGTTCTCTCTAATTGTCGAACATGCCATAAGACATAAATGAACTGTTCCAACAAAAACAAAAAACGTGATTTTTAACCGATCAATAACACAGCAGATAACATTTTTGCGTATCTCATGGATAATCATGCGTCTCTAGTAAATTTGAGGTTGCTGAATCCGATGCCGCTCTCAGAAATGTTTCAGCATGTCACAATTTTCAACTAACCTTAAAAAATCACCTGGGACAGGTGAAAGAATTACTAGGTCAATTATGTAAACAATTTTAGGCAGAAAAAAAACAATAATGATGATAAATTTTCGAGTGTTTTGCGCCTGAACACTATGAATTTTTGAAACATTTGATTTTATCACAAGCATGAATTTCGCGAGAAATTTCATTGAAAATTATTATTATATAATTTCGCCTTATTTTTTTCCGAAAACTGCACCAGAAATAGCTTGGAATAGTTGACGGCTTCCTCAATAATATCTGGATTAGGGTGGTTCAAATTCAAAAATGTTTGTAAATCCAATCTCCCATTTTTTCCTTACCATCCTTACCATAAAAATAGTGTTCAGTGAAATTTTCAGTTTTCTCGGTAATGGTTTTAAGGTGGCCTCAACGCGTTAGTACTGGAATGTAAGTACACACTTATCGTCTCATAGTAAAAATTGCTCTTCAAACCATAATAAAGAAAGCTACTGAAGAGAGCAAATCAATCCGAACGATGGGAGAAGAGATATTCATAAATTTATTTGATATTATTTAACCTCATATGGAATTATAGCGCTGCCAACTTCTGCAAAAATTCCAAACAATATTAGCTCAAAAGGATTTATTTCTTCAGCAACATCCTTCATAAGGGTTTGCAAAATGAGTATTCACTTTGAGATGAAGTTTGTACTTTTTTATAATTCATTCTTTATTAGTTCATATTTTTGGATTAACATTAAAACTGTGCAAAATGAGACTTTAATGAACTGTTGTTCCTCGTTGTTACTTTCCTGTACTAACGTATTTGGAACATTTTTCAAAATTTCTCCATAGTAATTTCCATATAATCATACATTGTCTTTGGGCCACCTTTAAATAACGTAATAACAGAACAATATTTATATAATAAGAATGGTACGTGAGATATGGGAGATCGGATTTTTAAACATTTTTAAAATATGAATCGCTCTAATCTGGATTCTGAACTGTGCCAGGAAAACCCAATATAAGAAAATAATAGATTGCTAACCCAATTCAAACTGAACTTTGCTAACAATGGCAGTTTCCGCCACATATTTTAGTCATCTCAATATCTATAGTGCTTCTACGGCTACTCACTATAAATGACCATACCCAGCAACTGGCAGGCCCCATAGTACGGCTCCATTCAGTCAAGCAAACCAATCAGTGCCCCACAGAGACTCTTTCGCCTTCGGGGGGCTACCCGAACGACTGAAGCTAATTTTATGTAGGGGACAATGGAGCGAAATGTTACATTATTGGGTTAAGATTGTTCGACACTTACTTATTGGACATAGAAGCATAACAGCACAATTGATTCAAAGGTATTTTCCACTAAAAACAATTGTAGAACTAGAAGACTACGTATGACTACACAACAAGGATTTTCAAATGTATTTCAATGAAACAGAATAGGAGCTCATAACAACGGACCTGGTGTAATAGAACACACGCCTCTCACGCCGAAGACCTGGGATCGAATCCCATCCCCGAGATAGTCACTAAAAAATTCAGTGACGACTTCCTTCGGAAGGGAAGTAAAGCCGTTGGTCCCGAGATGAACTAGCCTAGGGCTAAAAATCTCGTTAATAAAGATAGAAAAAAAAAGAAAATCATAACAACTAGAGTTCTTAATTTCATCAGATTTACTAAATTTGTGTAAAAAAAATCTCAGAAAACTGAAAGCTCGGAAAAAGCATCGATGGTACATTTGTCGCCTTTCTTCCCTATGGCTATGGCAGATGCGTTGGGGTACAACATAAATAACATTTATTTCCTCCGTAGCTTATTAGTGTGACCGCGTTGTTGCCGCTACTGCGGTGATTTGATGTGGTGCGATGCAATTTTGGTTTTCAGGGTATCTTTCGGGCTCGTCCGTCGTATTGAAGTCGTATGGGAAAAGAGTCTCGAGGCAGAAGAGGTGGGTCTTACTCAGTGTCGAATCGTTCGGCCGGAATGATGAACAACAACAATGGCCATTATGATGAGCGCCATACAAACTCACGAGATCTGACCCAATCTATTTTTTGCACGCGAATGATTGTTTTGTGATGTGATTATCACGTCATAAGCGAAATTCTGCAAATAATAACTAGGATTTACAAGCTAGTACCTACTTCCCTCTTAATATCAGATCACTGCTGTTGCTGTGTAAGGGACGATTCAAATATGAAGTCCATCGTTTTTTGGGATTTCTAGACCCCCCTCCCCCTCTGTCACGCTTTTTCCAATACCTAATACACGTACTGTCACACTTTCGCAAACTCCCTCCCTCCCCCAAATGATGGACGTCATTTTCGAATGATCCCTAACTTGGCGATGCTTAGCGAAATTGTTCAAACATTGTTCAACTTCACTAATATGCAGCGTTTAATCCAACAAAGTTGTTGTGTTCAACAAGCATTAGTTCGACAATATGTAAGAAGCCATGGTTTATATCATTAAGATTATGTGGACCAGTGAATGAATTGTTAGTCGACACGACATTGTCCTCTCCTCTTGTCACAACAATCTTATTCCGTAACAACAGTTTATCACAAATTGAACAGAATATGACAATGATTGCTAACCGCATGCGTAGAGCATTTTCTAGGTTTTGCATTGCAATTTTCGAGAACTCTCTCCGTGCAGGAAAACATTTCTACAATATTAAATACAACCATAAAACAAATTTGTTTTTCTAACCTTAAGGTGACACGGGAGACCGTGTTATTTTCCTTATCTTTTGCTTAATCTAACAATTATCATTAAAACTTTGTAGAAGCAAATCTCGAGTTTTAGTACACCGATGAAGCTGAACATTTATTGGGTTGTGCACTACATATAAGGAATCATAGTGATGCATTTTTCTCATCGATATATGGAATGGTTCTTGGGATTAGCTTCTTCAAATGGATAGGATTATTATGATGACGTCCCGTGCGGCCTTAACATGATTTGGAAAGGTTAAGAAAATATTTTCAGAAACTGATTGAACTGGTCGTAGTAAATACTAAGACATTTAATTAAACATAATCGATCACTGCAAATACGCCCACATCGTACTAAAGGCGAGAGATATATCTCAAAAACTAGTACCGTGTGTAGGCGTGTGTGATTATTATTCTACGGTAGGTAGTCACACCATTGCCTTGGTTACACCGTCAACTACACTCAGCTAATCTGTTCATCCGTCCCTCGTAGTCTACGTACGACAAAACAAACTCAATGCTATTTAGTGGGTGACACTGCTGCCACAATTAGTTGATGTGCAACGCATTATAAACATTACGTGTCAATTTATGGGCAACAAGCGCACAATTCGACACGGTTTGCAATTTTTGCCATTTTACTTCTAGTTTACTGTCTGTGCCGTTCGTAGACAAGGTATCGACATGCCAGTGATATAAATGGTTCATTATTGTCGCCACAACATTGTATGTAACATTTAGTGCAGAGATTAATCATAATTACAACTGAAATAGTGGCCAAAAGAGCTTGCTTACCTAACTGTCCCAAAAATACCAAAGTAATATGTTTTGGCTTTCCACTTATTACAAATTGTTGTTACCACAATGTCTGTAAAACTCATTTTAGAACTAATTAGTCTCAACAACTTTAATAAACCTATGACAAAACTCTGTTAAACCCCAAAAGGCCCACACTACAATAGGTTGGTTAAGACTAAGTATTCCTTAGAACCGTTTCTAAACTTCTTATTTTTTCTAGCGTATAGATACATCTACTCTTGTAGAGTAAAACAAAGCTATTGTATAGTCCTGTTGAGCTCAACTAGCGGTATATAATCTCTTGCGACATCCTACAACACGAAATAAAATCAGTGTTTAGAGCTTATAATCAAACAAACATCGTCAATACATTGTTTATGAATCTTTTTTTTATAATATTTAAACCAATTTTTTATTTCCAGTTTATCTTAAAGTCATGAACCTGTAGATCGCCGTCAATAGTATATGTTGGGGAATTGTCCATTGCCGCTTTCGATATGATGGACTTGAGTACAGACCCCAACACGGAATTAGCCATTATTAGTAGCGCGATCAGCAAGAAGGATAGGGGTGAGGTGTTCCAAGGTTTCGATGGCTCCAATTAAACATTCACATAACACTCACGGATTACTAAGTCCAAACTACAATGATATTTATATATATTTACACTAGTGATTTAACTTAACAAAATGAACATTGAACACACCTGCAGGAATAAAATAGACCCCTTTGTGCGGTCCTTAGCCTCTTGCCCAGCAACTCCTATCCCTACCTCCTCGTGGTACTGGCCGGGGTACGAGTAACCTTGGGGAAGATCGGGTAACCAACCCCCGGTGGGAACTTTGGTCGTATGCTGACAGGGAAGGGGGGGTTTGCTTTTGCAAACCTGGAGCGTCTGTACTCCACGTTAGGAGCGGCTCACAACAGCGTCTGTTCCCCATGTCAGGGGCGGCTGATCATCGTCCGAGTGCCAGAGAAGGACTCTAAGCTAAACTGCGCACTATGGCCCTCCGAACATTTAGGGGGAATGGTCCTCCGGAAATCTAGGGGGTTGGTGTCAGGCCCTGCGAGCCAGCCGTAAAAACACATCAGCACAGGAACGCCAACGAGAGAATACGGACCGGAACAATCGGCAAAGACCACAGCGACGAAAATGGACTAGCGATTGGAAACTCGGTACGTGGAACTGCAAATCTCTCAACTTCATTGGAAGTACTCGCATACTCTCCGATGTACTGAAGACCCGCGGTTTCGACATCGTAGCGCTGCAGGAGGTGTGCTGGACAGGAGCATTGGTGCGAACGTTTAGAGGTAATCATACCATCTACCAGAGCTGCGGCAACACACGCGAGCTGGGAACAGCTTTTATAGTGATGGGTGACATGCAAAGGCGCGTGATCGGGTGGTGGCCGATCAATGAACGAATGTGCAAGTTAAGAATCAAAGGCCGATTCTTTAACTTCAGCATAATCAACGTGCATAGCCCACACTCCGGAAGCACTGATGATGACAAGGACGCATTTTACGCGCAGCTCGAACGCGAGTACGACCGCTGCCCAAGCCACGACGTCAAGATCATCATAGGAGATTTGAATGCTCAGGTTGGCCAGGAGGAGGAGTTCAGACCGACGATTGGAAAGTTCAGCGCCCACCGGCTGACGAACGAGAACGGCCTACGACTGATAGATTTTGCCGCCTCCAAGAACATGGCCATTCGTAGCACCTATTTCCAGCACAGCCTCCCGTATCGGTACACCTGGAGATCACCTCAGCAGACAGAATCGCAAATCGACCACGTTTTGATCGATGGACGGTACTTCTCCGACATAACCGACGTCAGAACCTATCGTGGCGCCAACATTGACTCCGACCACTACCTGGTGATGGTGAAACTGCGCCCAAAACTATCCGTCATCAACAATGTACGGTACCGACGCCCGCCCCGGTACAATCTCGAGCGGCTGAAACAACCGGATGTCGCCAATGCGTACGCGCAGCATCTTGAGGCAGCGTTGCCGGATGAGGGCGAGCTCGATAGGGCCCCTCTTGAGGACTGCTGGAGGACAGTCAAAGCAGCCATTAACGACGCTGCCGAAAGCGTTGTCGGATATGTGGAACGGAGCTCAAGAAACGATTGGTTCGACGAGGAGTGCCAAGAGGTTTTAGAGGAGAAGAATGCAGCGCGGGCTGCAATGCTGCAGCATGGTACGCGGCAAAACGTGGAACGATACAGACTGAAGCGGAAACAGCAAACCCGCCTATTCCGGGACAAAAAGCGCCGCCTGGAAGAGGTGGAATGCCAAGAGATGGAGTTGCTGTACCGTTCTCAAGAAACGCGGAAGTTCTATCAGAAGCTCAACACATCCCGCAAAGGCTTCGTGCCGCGAGCTGAGATGTGCCGGGATAAGGATGGGAGCATCTTGACGGACGGACGCGAGGTGATCGAAAGGTGGAAGCAGCACTACGATGAACACCTGAATGGCGCAGAGAACACAGGCACAGAAGGTCAGGACAGCGAAGGCGATGGCTACGTCAGCACAGCGGATAGCGGAAATCAACCAGCTCCCACGATGGGGGAAGTTAAGGATGCCATTCAACAGCTCAAGAACAACAAAGCCGCTGGCAAGGATGGTATCGGAGCCGAACTCATCAAGATGGGCCCGGACAGGTTGGCCGCTTGTCTGCATCGGCTGATAGTCAGAATCTGGGAAACGGAACAGCTACCGGAGGAGTGGAAGCAAGGCGTTATATGCCCTATCTACAAAAAGGGCGACAAACTGGAGTGTGAAAATTATCGTGCAATCACCATCCTAAACGCCGCCTATAAAGTGCTATCCCAGATTCTCTTCCGTCGTCTATCACCTATAGCAAACGAGTTCGTGGGAAGTTATCAAGCAGGTTTCATCGACGGCCGCTCGACAACGGACCAGATCTTTTCCGTGCGGCAAATCCTCCAGAAATGCCGTGAGTACCAGGTCCCTACGCACCATTTGTTCATCGATTTCAAGGCGGCATACGATAGTATCGACCGCATAGAGCTATGGAAAATCATGGACGAGAACAGCTTTCCCGGGAAGCTCACAAGATTGATCAGAGCAACGATGGACGGTGTGCAAAACTGCGTGAAGATCTCGGGCGAACACTCCAGTTCGTTCGAGTCTCGGCGGGGACTACGACAGGGCGATGGACTTTCGTGCCTGTTGTTCAATATTGCGCTTGAAGGTGTCATGCGGAGAGCCGGACTTAACAGTCGAGGCACGATTTTCACGAGATCCGGACAGTTTGTTTGCTTCGCGGACGACATGGATATTATTGGGAGAAAATTTGAAACGGTGGCAGATTTGTTCACCCGCCTGAAACGCGAAGCAACAAGAGTCGGGCTAATGGTGAATGCGTCGAAAACAAAGTACATGCTGGTTGGCGGAACTGAGCGCGACAGGACCCGCCTAGGAAGCAGTGTTACGATAGACGGGGATACCTTCGAGGTGGTGGACGAGTTCGTCTACCTCGGATCCTTGTTGACGGCTGACAACAATGTTAGTCGGGAAATACGAAGGCGCATCATCAGCGGAAGTCGTGCCTACTATGGGCTCCAGAAGAAACTGCGGTCAAGAAAGATTCACCCCCGCACCAAATGCACGATGTACAAAACGCTCATAAGACCGGTAGTCCTCTATGGGCATGAGGCGTGGACTATGCTCGAGGAGGACTTGCAAGCTCTTGGGGTTTTCGAACGCCGAGTGCTAAGGACGATCTTCGGCGGCGTGCAGGAGAACGGCGTGTGGCGGCGAAGGATGAACCACGAGCTCGCTCAACTCTACGGCGAACCCAGTATCGTGAAGGTAGCTAAAGCTGGAAGGATACGCTGGGCAGGGCATGTTGCAAGAATGCCGGACAACAACCCTGTAAAGATGGTGTTCGCCACGAATCCGGTCGGAACAAGAAGGCGTGGGGCGCAGCGAGCTAGGTGGATTGATCAGGTACACCAGGACCTGGAGAGCGTGGGTCACAGCCGAGGATGGAGAGAAGCGGCCATGAACCGAGGGAATTGGCGAAATATTGTTGGCGAGGCTTTATCAAGATAATTGATGTAAAGCCAAATAAGTAAGTAAGTAAGTACGGTAGGACGTTCTCTTTGCCTCGAAAACCTAACCGGGACTGAAAGAACTGCCTTTTAATAACATAGATCTACCTAAGAAAGAGATGTGCATGCTCACGTCTCAACCGATGGCTATTCGTTTCCGAAGAAAAGTTGTGTTAGGGTTACTATCCAACAGAATAGAATTTTAGATTAGTGTCATTGAGAATTAAAGGAGGAACTATCTATTGATTGACTAGCGCCCCTCGAGAAAAATGACTCCAAATAAAATGAAAATGATTTACAAATAAAATGTTACCGCTTTTTATAGTTCCCTGAACAGTATTTTTGATATCAGTGACTCTACTAACTGAATTTTACTGCTCTCAAGGAGAAGACGACTTGGAATTTCGGTTTTAAATAGAAATTTCCTAATTATGAAATCACGACTGCAATTTTTGCCGCATGGTTTGGAGAATCCGCTATTTTCACGACAGAATTTTATCCACTCGCGATTTTTGCGCTTGGTTGGTCCGCTACAAATCCTCGAAATCCGCGAGAACCGCAAAATTCGTTCCTGTTTGAAAAGCCCTGGATTTTATATCTAGTAATATTTATACTGAATGTTTTATTTAAGTGACCTCCTAAAGCCCGAGGTTGGTCGGTTGTACAGATGTAGAAATTGGTAAGAGATAGAAGTGCCAGAAAATTGAACTCTTTTTTCATGAATTTCATCTGTTCGTTGTCTCACTAGAACGAGAAGTTCACACGTAATAATCAGATAGTTATACGAAAAGGATATATACCATTTCTTTTGTCTTGTTCTGTGTTCTGATTAGCTCATAATTTTGCACCGATTTTTTCTATATGATTATGTTTATGGACATAATGATATTGGTAATCACAAGCAGACTGCATTCCAATAATATGTATCAGACAATTGAGCTTTAAAAAGACTTCAATGTGACTTAGTGCAGTCTTAAGAGTTTCATCATTGTCTATGAAAGTCAAGTATGATGAGGTTTTGAGTATAGTAGACACTACACAACTCCCTTAAAACAAAATTTATTATCGACAAGCTTGGCCAGTAAATGAGTTATAATAGAAACACTTAAAGGTATTTACAAAGCATTTTACAATGGTTTTTATTGAAACGAGCGTTTCATTCTATTCAATGCTTTCACCTCTAATAAAACATCAATAACATCTAAGATAGGCATTTAAATTGTTCCTTGGGTACCCATCAAGTGACTAAGATCTTGAAAAATAGAAACTTCAAAGATCTCCTGGAAAAAATACCAAACAGGGATGGTACACAAATTATGTCACACTAAATCTCGACTTTTTTGACCCCCCCCCCCTTTGTCTCGTTTTTTGTATGAGTCCTTCGAAAATTTTGTAAGGCATGTTACACTTGGCTTGACCGCCCCACCCCCCTTGGAGCGTGACGTAATTTGTGCATGACCCCACAGATACAGAACACGACCAGACATCTTTCAAAACTTATTTAGAGATTCCGTATGTGCTTTACGCCATATATTGTTCAGTGCATTTTTCATTATTTTCTCCAGAACTTTAAACTGAATGTGATACAGCTGTAATTTTCCTTTTAGGTATTATTTCGAAGATTTTTTTCAAGAGTCGATCCTGAGATTTTTCATGGAATTCTTCCAAGATTTTTATTCCGGATACCTTCAAGAATTCATTCAGATTTTTTTTTTTCCAAACATTCCAATTATTTTAAAGATTCCTCCTGAAACTGTTCAAAATAGTCATTAGATATTCCGAAATTCATCATAGGGATAGGATTTCGTTCTAGTATAATATCTAGTACCTAGTAGTAACGCTATGGCCTAGTAGTATCTCTATAGATATCTGCATTAGTTATTACGAAGATTTCCTAGAATTACGTTTAGAATTTTCACCAATGGTGGTCAATCGATTCAGGCAGGATATCTTAAACCCATTTGGGGAATCAAATTTTCCTTCCAAATCCTAAAAAAAAGGATACTGTCGTGTTTTGTCAGAAACCTTCAACGTTCATCAACTAGAAACATCTCAAACATCTAAAAGAGAAGAGACATGTTTTTTTACCAAGTATGACTAATCTTAACTTCAAGGTCGTCTTGAATGCTCTCCTCAAGTGAATATAATAAATCATTTGCAGAGATCAAAATTAAAATGAATGTTACTCTTGGATTTATACCTTGTACCATAACACGCATAGAAGGAATATAAGGTTTTTTATAAACTTTGAAGCATTTTTAATTTTTTTAAATGGTTTATCTCAAAATTTAGAAATGTCTGGGTCTTATTTACAGTGTGATAGTGTACATTTTTAATTTTTCTACAATCATCATATCAGAGAAGAAGAGCTTGGTGGCATGGAAATAATTTCAAGCCTGTTTTTTCGTTAGTTACACGGAAAATAGAATATGTTCCAGAATAAAATAAAAGCCCCGCAAAAATTTAAATTGTTAAAAATTGATCACCTGAAGAAGCTTTAAGGAACAATTTAAAAGGAACAAGAACAAAATTAGAAAAAGCCAAAAAGCAAAAATTAATAAATTTGTGAATAAAAATATAGCATTGCCGGGGACGGACCTGGTGTAGTGGTTAGAACACACGCCTCTCACGCCGAGGACCTGGGATCCAATCCCATCCCCGAGATAGTCACTAAAAATTTCAGTGACGACTTCCTTCGGAAGGGAAGTAAAGCCGTTGGTCCCGAGATGAACTAGCCCAGGGCTAAAAATCTCGTAAATAAAGACAGAAAAAAATATAGCATTGCCTAAAACGTGTTTAGATCGATTTAAAACAACGAAAAATGATATTTAGATCGAAAGCAAAAAATTGGGTATAACAAATGTTATTTGAAAGGTAAAAGTTATGTTTTATGTCCAAGTGGCATGGGACCATTTCCTGAAGCCTGGTGGTAATTTCAAATTTTCATTTACCACTGTCTTGAATTCTGAAACAAAAAAAAAGTAATAGTACACATCTACCGTGCAAAAATAGACTCGCAATTGTTTGATTTAGAAAAAAAAATCAAGTCAACATACATGAATTAGTCCAAGTTTTTGACATTCGCGATATATTGGCGGTCATTAAAAGTTAATCTATTGCTTAGCGCCATATGATATACTACCGGTGCTATCTCTTTCCCGCACAAAGCCGACCCATATGAGTGCACATCATCGCATGCTACAGTCTTCGGAAGAGATTTTCCTTCCTTCGGTCAACCTCCTCCTCCACTGTTTTCGATCCGGCGCTTACTTGAAAGTCTTGGCTCGAAAATACCGCCACCGCATTCACTGTCAGACAGCGGTAGCGGCGTCGGTTTGCGAAGAATTTGCCTTTACTGCTTGTTGTTTATAATAGGATTTTGGCAACCGAGAAAATACTCTGGCACGTTTGCAAATGCCAACAAACGGGCAGGAAAAAAACACCGTGAGAAATTTCAGCTACCAATATTGGTTTCGGAAAAATTAGCGCAGATTTGTACCGTATTTTTTGGTGATTTTGATTAGTTGTTTTCCCTTCTGTTTGCTATAATGTTATCAATACCAAAAAGCTGAATGCTGGAAAACAAGAACGTCGTTGAACCTTTTTTTTTTAACTCAAACTATATTTTAGTAATAAAAAACGTCAACGCGATGTTCGTTTGTTTTGACAACAACTCTAAAAACTAAATTTGGGCTTTTTGAACGAAAATATGTTTTATAAAAATTCTTCACAATTCAAAACTAATGGATATAAGGAATAATTATAATCCAAGAATACTGCGTAAACACCCAAAGGAAGGCATAGGATTTTTCAAATACCTAGACAGAATTTTAATAATTTCATCGAACACAAAAACAATGGAATAAAGAATCAGTTTCAGAGAGCAGCAGCAAATATGATTTGTAGTAAGCATTCTCACAATCTTTCAATCACTAAAAACTTTTTAAACACAATTCGACAATAGTTAAGATGAACACCGTTCGCACCAGATCGTTATTTGTTTGTAAGAAATTAAATCGCGTTACATGGTGATCAAATTCACCATACTGATCAATTTTACCTGAATTTACGGTACTTTTTCCTCTACTGTCCTAGTGTGAACACCCAGAATAATCCAATGGTGGGGTTCAGTGATGGTTAAGTCACAAATCACGTAGCTTACAACAGACCGTCCGTTTAGCGCCACCATAAGAACTGTATCGGAAAGTAATTAGCAACATTTTCAACTGTCCCAGAAAAGTTGGGACGATCTGACTACAGTCGACTTTCCTTGAGTCGATATTGAAGGGACAATCGTACTATGAGTCGATGTCAAGTAATGGAACATCGACTCATGAACTTATTTTTATGATTCTAAATGTTCGTTCTAATATATCGTCTAAAAATGATTCAAAAATCACGCTTTATGCAAATTGGGCAAATTTTAATATAATGTTGAAACACCAAACGTTTTAAGAGACTTATTGACATATTTTGAACTATATAAGATATTGAAGCTTTACCAGAAATTTTGGTACAAAAATATACATTAAGCTTTGAGAATAGGCATCTTGAATGTTGCTAATTTATTTTTGATACAGTCCTTCCATAGGAACATCTCATGACTGCACACACAGGTTCAACCGAGGAAATGCTTCAACTTGACCGGATCGAGTGCTGCTGTTGCCAGCTGTTTGTTGTAAGGCGATCTCGGTAGCAACCTAGCGCTATCCTATCGATCAGCCAGCGATTGAGTAATCGCTCATGGAAAGTGGAGAAATATTTTGGCAACGAAGAAACGTTCGCGCCATGCGCGCCATTATTACGAGATTCTGATCGATGATTGATGAGTGTTGTTTGATCTGCTGAAATTGAACCATTGAAAGGGGAGAGGTACCACCCGAGATCAAGTGGCATGTGGCCTTGAGGGGGGAATTTATCTACGGTTGTTGAGGAATTTATGCTTATTCTCTGATGAGTTTCTGGTGATCGAGTTTCAATCAGATCAGTGCCATGGAAATTCCGCACGTTGTTGGAATGAAATTGGCAACATCAGTCGAAATGGCAACAATCAAATGAAAAAGCTCGGAGCCAAAAGTAGGGTTCTCAAGAGCATGATAAAATTTGACGAGAACCCTGAATGAGCACTTAAAATTGAAACAATTCTTGGCCACCTGTTTGAAGGGAAGCGTTGTGATCCTTGAAGATTCAAGTTATCTGTAGAAACAAACTCTAGAATAACCTTTATTGTAAAGGACACAAAAATACTACCCGTTACAACCATATATCTATCTACCTATATTTTAGTGATTAAATGATCTTTTTTGCTATTGTATTAAGAACCTACATTAACCTAGTTGGTGAATCTACACAGTTGTTTGGCGGCATCCACAAATTACGTAACGCTCGAAGGGGGGGGGGGAGGGGGTAGGCTCGAGCGTTACAACTCATACAAAATTTTGAAAAATTCCATACAAAAAGCGTTACGGAGGGGGGAGGGGGTCGAAAATTTCCAATTTTAGCGTTACGTAATAAATGAATGCCGCCTTTTAAATTTCCAAAAATAGAAGACGTAATCTCTGAAGGAAATCTTTGGAGAAATTCCCTGGCAAATTTTCAGAGCAAGCTCTGTAAAAATTACTTCCCGGAGTAATATTCTGTAGACATACATTTAATCGTCTTTTACGAATTCACTAGAGGAGTTTCGGAACTAAAAATTGTAGGAAGAATGTTAAGCGTAATTTCTGGAGGGATTCCTAGTGGAGCCTCTTACAATATTCCTGGATTTCTATGTAGGAAGCAATACGAATATATGCTGAAGTCTTCTTTACCAGAATCGGTAGAAAAATCCTGCAGAATCTTTGAAGAAGACTCGTTAGAATCTAGCTAGAGCCTCTAGGACAGACCTGCCCAACCTTTTTGGCTCTTTTTCGACATAAATGGTTGGTGCGTTCGCAATAATAGACCGATATGAACAAAATTAGCGTCAAATGAAAGCTTGGTAGTATATTTGTCTAATCAATGCTGCAAATTTAAAATTTATATCAACATATTTGCTTCCAATGCAATTAAGTCCATAAAATGATTCGGCCCGCGGGCCGTACTGATTTTTACCAATGTTTGCAACGCTAGCGAAGAGTTTGATACAAATTTTAAATTTGCAGCATGGATGAAACAGATATACTACAAAGCTTTCATTTGAGACTAATTTTGTTCATATTAGTTTATTCTTGTGAACGCACCAACCACTTATGTCGAAAAAGAGCCAAAAAGGTTGGGCAGGCCTGCTCTAGGACATACAACAGTATATGGATGGAATGTATGGAATAAAAAGGCCTTCCATAGTGGTCACACTTATTTTCAAAAGGAATATGTTCAGGAATCTACCTTAAAAATACTACATTACAAAGGATTGCCAAGGAGTTTTGAGGAGTTGGTTTGAGAATTTATTTTATAAAATCGATACAAAAGAATGCAGAAATGCACTTTCCCGAGACTCTCGAAATGTTTTGATGAAATTCTTCGTAGTATAACAATATTTTTGAGGATATTTTACGAAGTGAAGTTTTTGGGGAATCGCTAAGGGCATTTATCGAGACATTCGTGGGTATCTTCACGGTGATTTTGAAAGAATATTTGACGAAATTTTAAAGATTCTTGAATTCTTAACTGAATTGCGGAAAAAGTTTTGGATGGAATTCTTGCCAGAGTCGATATTGATTATTTTTTTTAATGCGAGAAGGGCATTGAACGAATTTCTGCTAAAATACTTTATTTATAAAATTTAAAAAAGTATTTCCGAACAAACTATTCATGTAAATCTTGAATTTCAGAAAAAAAATCAATGGTCTCTGGTGGAGTTATTTGTTTGGTAGTGTTTGATTGAAAACTGTTTCTAACACTTTTTTCCTAACTACAAGTAAAATAACATATTCTTCTAGAAAACTAAAAAAATGTCGTATCTTCAGAAGAACTATAAAAATTAAAATTTTCACTATCGCTTTTAGGGTTAACGAAAGGGTAACACCTTTAGCCATATATGTATCGAGTTACATTTTACAAATATTCCCCCTTCTTTTAACTCTGGATGCCTAAACCATTCAGCATATGTACTCTAATATCCACTTGAATCGTGTCCAGCTGGTGTAGACAATGCATTCACCAAAGGTGGAGTCGCGATTCCATTCCAGGGCACAAGCATGTTAACGGCATGGTTTACCGACACGCATTTTACTATGTGCATTCTGTTTATTTGTGTATTCGTTCAGACAGTCAGCCGGCACTCATTGAGACGATCAGCAATTGCATTAGTTAGCTAGCTGATGATGGTACAATATGGAAAGTGTATGGGTAGCTAACGCCGGGCACCACTACTGTCTGTCTGTGTAGGCGAAGCGCACCGCACCGGAAGTTCAACGAAGCGTAGCGCAAAAAATAGAGGCGAAACTAACCAACTGCTGTGCTGGATAAATGGCACAAAAGATAAGCAAAAGTGAAGAATTAAAACATCGAATACTCAGTCACAAAAATCTTAATTGTTGTAGGCAGTCATGTTTCCCTTCACCACACATTGCGAAACAGAAAATCATTCGGTTGTACTTTATGTGAGCTTCGGATCGGGCCAATTATTATTACACAACCTACGGATGTAGGCAGTGGTAAATGTATTCTTTTCTACGTAACTTTGAGGCTTAATTAATTTTATAAGTAGTGGTCTATAATGAATGAGACATCATCCAACTAAATTATTAATGGAATCCAAATGATTGACCCTTACACAATTCCGTGTGGAACATTGTAATAACGGAAAATATAGGTAAGCAACACTTCTAGACTAACATATGAGAATGGCGGAACAACCTTTTCAAAGGCTGATTTTGAAGAAGTGAAAAATGACAAATGGAAAACCGAACAAAAATACTGCCAAAGGTTGTAGCTGTCGTCCAATTAGCTTGCTTTCCTCTATCAGCAAATGTTTAGAAAAAAGTTATATTGGACAGTGTTTGGCATGATGTTCTGATCGTAAAATTAGAGGAGAATCCAATCGACCTCTCAGTGATGGGCAAGAGAAAGGTTCCAAAAGTTGTTCCACCCTTTTCAAATGGTTATCTTGACTCAATCTCTACTAATCTTATATCGATTCATTTGAATTACGGTGTATTGCCTGCCAATAGTTTTTAACCATGTTTCTCATTCTGAACTATTGGGTTGATCTAAAATTTGTGCGTGAATTATAGAACATACAGTGTAATAGTAAACCAACACACGCCGGAATATGATGTCAATGCACATTATGTCGAGTTGAGAATTGACACTGAAGCACACACAACAGTGTGTGATGGTGGCGCCAATCGTCATCAAAACGAAATTTCGAACAAGTGGTGCGCCCCTGTCACCGACTCATCGACCGTGACGGTACGGTACGCCGAAATCAATCATCAAATTGCTCCACAAGTCGGGAAATAGAAACAACGTAGGCCACTAATAGCGACAAGTCCGCAGCATCCAATCTGTAACAGAAAATCGGCCTTCCTTGACCGCAAAGAAGCGATTTTTTTATAAGGTGATAATTATTCCAAGATTAATGAGATGCGGAACCAACAGCGTGTGGCTTGTTTTTCTGCGACGAAACATATTACCCACATTTCTTCGAGCGGCGTAAATTATGGCGATAGGCATAGTCAAATTGGAAGCTTGGAATGTTATGTGCAGGGATGAATGAATAAACAATTAATCTTTTCTTAATAAAACGCTACTATGGCTGCAATAGGCCACTTGGTTGGTGTGAAATTTGTCAACATATTTCAAATTGATCTGAAATCTAGATCAAGTCCTGAATTTGCTATCATGGGAGTGGGCCATTTCACATAAAGACGTTTTGCATAAGGACATTTTGCATACGGACCTGCAATGCTACCTGTTCTTGTATGAAACTGATTTATGCGAAATGGGTCATCCCTTTAATCTACCCTTAGGGCTGCATATTTTTCTCTTGAATGCACTAAACAGCAAAATGAACAGTGCTGTTCATGATATTTCACAATTAAATATTCTGACAGTCTAAGCTTGTTTTTCTTCTTTAAAAATCCTGCAACGATTTAATTGATCTTGACCGGCAATAGTCAGTTGTGTAGCTAACTGGTAACGCTTAAGGGCTTTGGATCTGGAGATCTGGAGAGCGTGGGCCAAAATCGAAGTTTGAGGGCCATGGACCGAGTTTTGGCTTCAATTATTACAGAGCAGACTGGGACTGGCACTAGACCTTTTTGGAATATCAGAAATTTGGTAAACAAAAACACCCTGAAGTTGATTCTAGCGTCGAGCCACAAAACTTGCTAAACACATGGTGTCCGTTCAAAATCATTTTTCCAATTCTCGGATGCCTAAAAAGTAAAAAAAAAAACGGTTGACAAAATTACCCCACGACATGATATTTTCGTTTTTTTATGCAAAATGCTCAAATATTGAGGATTTGCACAAAATTATTTATGATTGATTTTATTAAATTTATAAAATACTGTGTTGAAATATCAAAACGAACGTTTACTTCCTAGAATTAATTGGAGGTTCACAGAGAGTTGGAATTATATGATAAAATGTTTGCTCTATGTTTCTCGACCACATTTCCACAAAAGGGCAAAGTTCCGTAGCAAACCAAATCTTTCCTAAGAAAGCCTTCGGAATTATACGTTAGACATGACCCATGGCTGGTTCCTGGAGAAATTCTTGATAAGATAAAACTCTTGTTGGATTCAAGTAGGGATATTTTTAACTGAAACGATATCTTGCCAAACACATTTTATTGTTCTCTTATGAAACTGGCTAATTTTTTTGACATAAATTAAAGAAATAATCAATTTATTTATCAAAAATCTTGTCATGAATTCATTAATAATCTAACAATAAATTTGCTAGGAATGATGAAAAAATCTCAACTTTTTCAAGAACTAGTCAAACTAGTAATCCAGACAAACCACAAACAAGAAAGTTTAATTCGTAACTAATAAATATGAAGGAATTTCCCATGAAATTCACCTTATATTTGTTTGGAATTTTACTTGGCATTTTGCAAAGATCTTTTCTAGAATCCATTGAAAACCTCTTTTCTAGAATGCCCTGAAAACCTTATAATTACAAATCTACTACAGTAGTTTCTCGATTTTATCACTGTTCATTTTAATATCGCTGCATTATGACACTCTCGATTTTAGCACGTTTTCTGTTCGATTTGATCACGCTATAATAATTGTATGAAGTTCAAATATTTTACATTAAAAATAATACTAAACATTCAACATACATCTCTCTGACTCATTTCTAACGTGATTTTCATTTCATTCGTTTTATTTTTGTAACATAAAACTCAAATTTTGTTGAATATTTTATAGCAGAAAAATACATTTTCATTACATCACGCCAAAAATTTTCGGGTCCGTGATATAATCGAGAAATTAATGTAATTATATTTTCAGTCATCTTCGAAGAACTCAAGAAACTGGTCAATCCTCGATGCCCACTCGGATTCCTGCAATGATCTCATTACAATTTTGCTATGAGCCTAAATGTCAAACTATCAAGCATCTCATCAAGAGCCTTGTCAGGAATCCCTAAATACCCTTCTAGAAATTTATCAAGGATATTAATGATGTTCTATGAGATCTTTTCGTTCAATAACTTGTCGACAGTAATCCAGAAAGCATTTCACAAGAACTCGGTAAAAATTGGCAAAACCGAACAAGTCTCTAAAGCTTTTTACAGGATTTTAAAAACATACTAGAAATCGTTAAATATCTCTTTATCAACTCACCAAAAGTTAGTCGTTCACCTCCCATCAAAATTGTCTAGTTTTGCCCATAGTGCTTTAAATTGTATGAATGAAACTGGTATTTTTAGGTGTGTCTTCCAAATTACTGGGTTTTTCCCGGTCATTTGTAATTCCCGAATTTCCCGGATGGATGGACACTAGAGTGATGCGAATTTTGAAATTTCGGCACCCCTATGCTTAAACGATTTTAATTATGGTAAATAGCATTCTCCCAAGATTTGAAATGGTTCGGAAGATAATTGACTGTGGTTTGAAGTTTATAAGTAGATTACTATGGAAAACGCCAACCTTTTGTGTTCAGCGCTCTATATCCTCTTCATAATATTTTATGGAAAAGTGAACAAACTCTTTTCATGTGAAATTTGAATTTATTTATTTTGATTTTAAGCTTCCACCAACATTTTTTCCGATGTTTTGTAACAAATTTTGGATTTACGTTTCAACAAAAATGAGATTTATTTTACAGGTATTGCTTTTATAGATATAGAAAAAGCAATGGACAGTGTTTGGCATAAAAGCATACAATCACAAAAAAAACTTTGATTTTCAAAAATCATTGTTAGAATATCTACTAAATCGTGCCCTTTAGGTTAATCATCAAAACTCTAAATCCGATAGAAATCCTATGTTTCTCAAAGCAGTAATCTGGGACCAACTATGCCTTTTTATTTATTTGCAATGTTTTGTAACATACATGTATATTGAATGATTATTTAAACGTAATATAAGAGCTAGTCTGAACGCAATATTACGACAACAAACATGTTTTTGATTACCTGTTTGGTATGGAAACTCCCCATAGTGAATCTGTAGAAATACATTTACATTGAAACTTTTTATCTTCCAGAATAGATAACTATTCTGATAGATCTCATAATCTTCACGTTATATCACACACTTTTATCACTCACTATACAGGACAAGTCTATAATTGCAAAGTATTATGTCGTATGGGTCCCAATGAAATAAACCTTAGCCTAGGTCGCCGTTTTTGATTTTGTATATGAATTCTACAAAATCTGCAACCTTGACTTAGAGCATCGCTGTTGCTCCCATAGAAGGTGAAAAACACGATAAAAAGCTTTCAATTTTTCCGCTTATCACTATCGGAATGAATCACCTTTACCAAACAATTTCATCAATTTACGATATCAGGTACGAATTACTCACAGCGATTGAACAAACCGGGACCATCGTGCAAACATCACTTAGCTGCGTCAATGTGATACATTCAATTTGAAAAGGTCACTGCAAACTTCTGGTGGATTGCACCAGACGAAAGGATTATTTAATGTCTGGTATATTAAATCAAGCCGTCAGCGTCTTATTCGTACCTTCTTTTCCAAGGTGCCGGTGCTCCATGTCGAATGCAAACTACAACAAAGTGATAGCGTACGCTTGTCGTATGGGCATTTTTACTACGGCTCGATCTTTACCCCTTTTGTGCACTTCAGCAGACAACACATTGGCTTGTTCGACCCTAGTAGGGTAGGTGTACCAGTATTCACCACCCTAAGGAAACATGTTTTGTATATATCAATGAAAAGACTTTAGAATACTGTCCATACGCTAAACGAAAGCTTTCAATCCATATTTTGCAGGGAAAATATATAAACTCGTCAGAAACTTGGTGTTTGTTTTGAAAATTAGGGTGACGAATACTTAATTATCAATTATTCATTGATTTTGTATGGAAGGTGACGAATTAAGAAACACCATCATGGCGAAATAAGGCTAAAAAGAGCTAAAAATTTTATTGTTTTCTCAATGAACGTTTAAGTATCTGAGAGTGTTGCAACGTAATTTTACAATTATTTAATGAACACGTATCCATATTTTCATCGAAAATGGTTGGAATGACGAATACTGAAACTATGGCCAATACTGGAACATCTACCCGACTGAAATGTCGTCTCACTCAGCGCATGCCACCGACCGCAGCGGTGTACTCATTGCAAACTTTATGCATCTATTGCGATTTATTATCGATGAGTCAATTTACAAGACGGAGGCGGTGGCGCTTGATAATACACAAGTGATGGATGAAAAAAAAATGCTGTTTAATGGTGCGAATGTTAATGAAACTCCTTCGAGTATTATGTATAATAAGGGTTAACACACAAACACACTCAGGAACGTTGCGGGGCACGACATGTTGTACTCGAGTAAAGCTCACACTGAAGGGTAGCGAAGGATTTGATAATTCGCGATTATTGACATGGTGACAGAGAATTTTATGACAAATTGCGTATGGATTAAAAATCCCGCACCGCTTATCTTATGGTTTTAACAACGTAGGAAAATTTTCCTTGTCTTGTTAATTCGTACAAGGTTCAACATAGTTCGATCAGTTTGTGTTAGGCAGCACTGTTGTAAAACCGCAGCCAAATCAAGAAGTTTGAAGAGAATAAACTTGTAGAACCAATCAAACTTTCACACTGAAATTTTGATGGCACAAATCGTCTAATTGACGGGTATGATGTATGATATGATCAGATATATGATCGTGCCTCTGGAGCCGGTCTTCTGATACTGTTTGGTTTTCAAGATTTGAGCTTTTCAAAGCTGTAGGCTTGGTTTCAATTTATCTCCACCTCATGGATGTCATATCTGTTAAACACAATTCAGGTATTGGGTAACACTGTAATCCTAATTTGGTAATACTATTAAACCTATTATTAATATTTTGTTAACAACTTACAGTCAACTCTCCCTTACTCGCTACTACTATAGTAGTGAAGGCGCTTCAGAATCATTTTCAAAATTCCTTCCTTACTACAAGTTTCATGCGGGATTCGTTCTTTAGCGGAGAGACCAGTGTCATTCGCAAACAAAGATGTTTGGCATCCCTGAGGTAACTCAGGAAAGTCAGATGTGAAAATGTTCTATAATATTGGTCCCAGAATGCTACCTTGAGTTACACCTGTTCTTACAGGAAGTCCGTCAGTCTGTATAGTTTTTGGTATTTTAGCTCTTGTACAAAGCTCTTTACAAACGCATTCTTCTTCTTCTTCTTTTTGGCGTTACGTTCTCAATGGGACAGAGCCTGCTTTTCAGCTAAGCGTTCTTATGAGCACTTCCACAGTTATTAACTAAGAGCTTTCTGTGCCAATGTTGCCATTTTCGCATTCGTATATTGTGTGGCAGGTACGATGATACTCTATGCCCAGGGAAGTCAAGGAAATGATCCTGGGCCGACCAGGAATCGGCTAACCACTCGGCTAAGGAAGGCAACCTCAAACTCATACAAGTTGTTAATATAGGAAATCACTTCATATGGAAATTCCGTAATTTTCTCCATTTCGGGACGACCATGACATTCATAACAATTCTTTTGAATTGTGTGAGAAATTTTAAAAAGAAACTTTTACTCCACTTCAAATTAGCACTACCTTTCTCTACTAAAGAAAATATCAGAAGACTATAGTTCCAATTTTTTTCCTTACAGCAATTTCCTATGAATACTATAAGTAGGTATTAACTACCAACCTAAAAATCTGCAAGTGAATCGACCTTTGTTTCCTAACCCTCGCGTTAAACTTAACTTTCAGTTCACCCGTCGGTGCTCACATGAACAACAGCATTGCCACTTTCATCTATTGGCTGTAGTAGAGAGGCATTCGAACTGTGTATACAGTACACAGTTCACAGGCGTCGGCCGGACGGAATGTGGCGGAGCACTCGTCTTATTTTAGCGCCATCAAATTCGCTCTTTATCTATCTATCGAAGTGATGACTGATCCGCCACAGAATGGGTGTATAGCATATATGTCTGTATGAATAGGGGACCAAACCACCCGCCTGTAGGTCCGTCAGAGGAACCATCCCACAGTGGGTCTAAAACGGACAAAACCTCAAAATTCAAGGTAGTTTTCTCCGAACGGTAATATTTATTCAGTTTTCTTAACAATTTTGTGGTTTGGATTTAGTTTGAAGCAAATTTATTGGGTTTAAATTCATCAGCTTGTTACGAATGTAGAATAAGCTCCAATCGTAATGGTATCTTGACCGAAATTTTTCGTAGATATATGATTTGAATAAAAATTTTCAATAAATTTATGCGTAGTGATTTCATGTAAAAAAATCTTTCAAAACATGAGTTTTGTTAGAATTAGTTACACGGATCTTCACATTATTCAAGGGGACAGTATCCACCATTGATTTTCAAAAGCAGTTTTTTCGTCCAAAATCAAGAAAAATTACACAAAAATGTGTTCACTGTATACTATTCTCCAACCGAAACACATTGAACACATTGTTATAAAAAAATGTTCATTTTGAACAAAAAAAAAACTGATCATAAAACTACAATGACGGATTCTTGAAAGTTAAGATCCTCTATAATATAATACATAATAGTCGGGCTCAGAATTGATATCACTCGGTACCCAAGTTTGACAGATCGCAGTACACTTTTCACAGCATTCAAGGTTCTGTTATATCATCTCATGTGCCAAAAAAAATTTGGACAGATCTAATGGTTTCTCTCGCAAATTATAAAAACAATATATTTCAGTCGAAAACAAGAGATTTTGGAAAATCAAAGTCCATAAGTAAAGCTAAAATAATACAGTATTTTCCATCTAAATGAGCGTTTTAGATCTGACCGTCATTTGTTCTAGATCGAAGCACAGTGCATCCGTTGACGCGACGCGGCAGTGACCCATCGTCAATTTAAGGATCCGAAGATCTTGATCCCGCTGGCGGCCGCCGCCACCGGCGTCGTTAACTTTGCCACTTATTCACCCCTGCCGCGGAATAACGGCGACTGTCCGTCGTCATCGTCTTCGAAGTTGGATAGCCGTCGTCGCCGCAGAAGTGGTCGTCGCATTCGTAGCGCGCCAGAGTGTCCCCGTGTCCCATTCCACATGGTTGTTACCGCGCGATTGTTCCCGAGCAGGAATGCATAACAAGGAGCTTTCTACAGAAAACCATATTTTTGTATTATGCCATAATCAGGTATTGTTCAGTAACCTAGGTATTTTTTAATTCCTTATCCAAGTTGCAGGTATTACTGGAAACTGTTTGGCATGCAATGCCTTGATTTGGTATTCAATAGCAATTTTCTCCCGCTCGGGTTGCTATCATATTGGCCGTTCTCCCCAATTCTCGTATAGTCTTATTTTTTCGCAACTGGCTGGCGGCCGTACGGCGTCGTTTTGTTATATATTTCGTCTCGCCGGTAGACTCTTCGTCTCTCGTGCTCGACCGATTTGGTGGCGACGACGACGGCGGCAAGTATTCGCAATAATGCTATCATCATGGTCGATTAGTGTTCAACAAACAACACTCTCGATCTTTTGACGCCAACGGGGAGATTTTACGACACGACCATTCTACTCGAAGATGTTTCTAAACACTTGTACAGCTGACGTACGGTTCGGGGAAGTAATGTATTGGAAAGTGCACAAATTAAGCAAGGTACACAGGAGCTAATTGAAATGGGTGGAGCAAATTAAAGTGCTACGGTTTGCAAGAGATGTAAATAGTGTTAAATGGTTTTCATGTACTTCTACGTAATAAGTGTTTTGACTAGTAAACACTATATTTAGTTATACTGACGGCCAGTTTTTCTAAAAACGACTTTATAATGTTAATATAAATTAGAGCTGTCCAACCTTTTTGAACCGAGCGCCAAATCTCAGAAACAATAATGTGCTACGTTTTTTCCCTTATAAGCAGGTGAATTCAATTCACCTGTAAAAACTCTGCAACGGCAATGCAATATGTTGGTAACAAAATGTTAATAATAGCTAAATTTAGTTTTACCAAATTATAACAAACGATAGTGCCCAAATTTTTAGCATTTGTTTGGTGCTTAATATGGATTTGAAAAAACTTTGATCGGTTCGGTTCATTCAAACTTGCGTTTTTTAAGGAATACCAGCCTTAAAGCACACTTAATTTAAAATGCCAAATACAAGTTTATTTTTACCGAGATTTGCACAGCCGAGAAGTTAGCGAACTATTTTTAATATATCTCAGAAAAAACATGCCAATTACACAGCGTAACAAAAAAATACCATAATTGCGTTCTTAAGGATCAAATTATGTGTCTCTAGTTAATTTGGGAATGCTGAATCTAATGCCGTGCCAAGAAATTTTCCGATTCAATTTAGATTAAATCGACCTTCTCAACACGTTTGCAGTCTCCGTGCTAAACTCTTCGTTTCTCTTATATGGCATGCAAGTTTGCTGAAACAGTCAATATATAAAAAACTGGACGTGCTATGGTATTTTTGAAAACGGAAATGGATTCAGCAATCCTAATTTCAATAAGTAGCGATATTTTGGAGCTTGAGACAAAAAAGTGTTCCGCAGTGATATCAGTAAATCACCTTTTCTAGTCAAGCAACACCGCTAGCGCATGACGGCTCACCATAGTAGCATGTCCGAAAGAACTTGAAACTATTGAGAACCAGAGCTACAAGTCCAAAGCCCTGATAAAGGTGGATGGTTGTGATGGCTATGACCGTGGTCATCATGTAAAGAACAAGCGGACAATGCTGTATCGTGTTAGCACCGAGGAGCACGATGTTGATAGCGCAACCCTGGTTAGGTGGCCTATCGAAGACTCTTCACCAACCAGGAAAGGCAAAAGTAGAGCAAACGGATTGATTTTACGGCAACAAACCCGGCAACGAATGAAGGACAACGATTAAAAAGTTGGATCTTGGAACGTGAGAACTTTGAATGAACCCGCGCGTGTTGGGCTCCTGATTCGTGAACTGCGGAATGTGGGCGTGAACGTGGCAGCTATCCAGGAAATACGCTGGCCGAGCACCGGAGAACGCGAATTCCGAGCGGTGGACCCCATCGCCAACACTTCATTCAAGTACCACATCTACTACAGCGGTGGCGACAGAGCAGAACATGGACCCCATCGCCAACACTTCATTCAAGTACCACATTTACTACAGCGGTGGCGACAGAGCAGAACGTGGGGTTGGCTTCATAGTGATTGGGAAGCAGATGGAGCGAATTATTCGGTGGAAACCGGTAAGCGACCGAATCTGTGTGTTGAGAATGAAGGGCAAGTTCTTCAACTACAGCCTGATCAGCATATATGCGCCAACGAACGATAAGCCTGATGAAATGAAGGATGAGTTCTATGAGCGCCTGGATAAGGCCTACGGAGAGTGCCCAAAACAAGACGTCAAGATAGTCATCGGCGACGCAAATGCGTAGATCGGAAAAGAAGATTTCTTCCGTCCCGTCATTGGAACGAAAAGCCTTCATTCCGTTACCAATGATAATGGCCTGCGACTAGTGTCCTTCGCTGCTGCTAGAGAGATAGCAATCAGCGGTACCTACTTCGCACGAAAGAATATCCGCAAACACACCTGACGACACCCGAGTGGCGATGCCTGCTCCCAAATAGACCACGTGCTAGTTGATGGGCGACATTTCTCAGATGTCATTGAGTCAGGACCTTCCGAGGCCCTAATATCGACTCGGATCATTATCTCGTTGTAGCTAAAATTCGGGCGTGGTTATCCAGCGTCACGAGTTCCGCAACACACAGAACGCTACGCTTCAATATACAACGCATGTCGACTGATGGGGTAGCTGCACAGTACCGTCAGCAACTAGACGAGAAGTTGGTAAGAGTCAACGTTGCTGGAGACGTCGACAGCCTGTGGGACCCTATCCACGAATCTGTGACAACAACGGCGCGGGAAGTGATCGGCACTGGTCAACGACGAAGACGGAACGACTGGTTCGATGAAGAGTGCCAGAGGGTGACAGACATGAAGAATGTCGCCAGAAGCCTTATGCTTGTGGCCGGCACCCGACAGAACAGAGAGCGGTACAGGGCAGCGAGAGCCGAAGAAATTCGAATCCACCGCAGAAAGAAACGGCAGCTCGAAGAAAGTATGGTAGCTGACGCTCAAGAAAGCATAAACCGGAATGATATGCGGAGAATCTATGCAACGGTCAATGGTGCGCGGCACAATACCGTACCAGTGCCCGCCATGTGTAATGAGCGAGAAGGGAATTTGCTGACCGATAAAACGGCAGTGGCTGCCAGGTGGAAGGCAGCAATTGTTGAACTTTTCAGCAGGCTGGTTGGATGGCCTCATCCGTCCTATCTACAAGAAAGGGCACAGACTGGAGTGTGTCAATTACAGAGGAATTTTCTGCTGAATTCGGCGTACAGAATTCTGCCGCGCATTCTGTTTAACAGACTGAGACCGCTCTAAGAGTCGGCGAATACCAAGCTGGTTTTCGTGAGGGCCGTTCGACAACGGACCAGATGTTTAGCTTGCGAATGATCCTAGACAAATTCCGGGAGTATAACTTGCAGAGTCACCATCTGTTTATTGATTTCAAGGCGGCATACGACTCAGTGAAAAGAAATGAGCTTTATAAACCTAATTGGAATCGCTCGCAGGTCAGTGGAAGAAGCCTTCGTGCCTCTGAAGAGGGAGACAGCGAGGGTAGGCCTGACCATTAATTCTACCAAAACGAAGTACATGGTTGCAGGTATAGATAGAGTCAGGTATGGTGGTGTAGGTGCTAAGGTAGTGTTTGATGGGGATGTGTTTGAAGTTGTTGAAGAATTTGTTTACCTTGGAACACTTGTGACATGTGATAACGACGTTTCCCGCAGTGTGAAAAGACGTGTTGCGGCTGCGAATAGGGCCTTTTACGGACTACGTAACCAGCTTAGGTCCCGCAGCTTGCAAACGGAAACAAAATTCGCCCTGTATAAAACATTGATTCTTCCGGTGGCTCTCTACGGGCACGAAGCGTGGACGTTGAAAGAGTCAGACCGAAAAGCTCTCGGTTTTTTCGAGCGTAAAGTGCTGTGGACAATACTCGATGGGAAACTCGAAAATGGCGTGTGGCGCAGACGCATGAATCACGAGTTGTATCAAGTGTACAAAGATGCGAATATTATCAAGCGTTTAAAATACAGCAGACTTCAGTGGGCTGGTGACTTAGTGCGAATGTCGGAAGAGAGAATTGCGAAAATAATATTCAGCACGGAACCAGGTAGAGGTCGGCGGCTTCGGGGAAGACCACGAATACGCTGGCTGTACGCAGTGGAAGAGGACCTGGCGACCCTAAATGTTCGAGGCAAATGGAGAAGTTTCGCCCAAGGCCGACGAAGATTCTACAATACGCCCGGCAATCGCGTGACGCTACGCTGTAGCGATCAAGGTAAGGTAGGTGTCTACGAACTTACGGATTTTTTTTTTCACAACACCGTCGGCTGGTTTAAATCGTAATAGACAGAGTTGCGTGTTATAGTTGCTGTCTATCAATATAAAGTATTGTGGTTTCTAGATATTGAAAACTTTTCAAAATATTTTTGTTTGAATTTCATGTACCCAAAACATTTATTTACAAAACTAGGAAAAATATTGAGAAAAGTATGTGAGTCAAGTTACAGATAAGTAAATTTGATTCAGATCATAATGCAAACTAAAACTTTTGAAAATACTATCAAGGGTTTGATTTCTGATATTTTTTTATGGAAGAAGTCTGTTTTTTGCAAATAAATGGGGTGTTTAGGGATTATTCCTTCTACTTCTTCTACTCATGCGGTCTATACCGTTATGTATTTCAATTTGCTATTGGTTTGCTCCACGGAGTACATTGCAACATAAAAGCTAAGGGGGTATATTTTGTGAGTCATAATAGAAATAAAAATTATTATTCTCGAAATATGGATAAACGTGTAGAAACATCTAGACCAAATCGTAATAATTTGAATGTGAGGATGTTTTAAGAATGATTTTAAAACGCGTTCGATCACATTGCAATAATGAAAAAGATGAAATAAAACGGTTTACCTTTGAAGTAGTTTGAACAAGCATGTTATTGAAGAATCATCAGCTTTAGATTGAAGAAAATCTATACAATTGGAGACCTATGTAATGAAAAACATAACTCATTTGCAAGAAGGTCAATTATTTCCAGTTGGCAAAATATAATTTCATTTACATAACTAAAATACCTTTTAACCCCCCAGTTTGCATTTCCGAAAAAAATAACACATTTTCATGATTATATCAGAAAAGTGTCATGAGATCGGCTTTCGATATAGATGCCGGGATAATGGTAGGACTGCCGTTTGTTCGGTTATAGACAAACCGGAAGTTACTCAAAATATGAGTTGAACTTTTTTTTCGTCCCTTAACATCCCATTTTACGGTAAGTTTAGTTCCTTGATTTTTTTTTTTAATTTGTACCTTTCAAAACTTGTATCGATTTTTTTTCAATTGTTTAACCGTTGTTTCTTGTGAGCTGAAAAATACCTATGGTTCCAAATATCTCTACTGGCCCAGAATTGTTTTGAAGTGTTTTGCTAGATTGTGTGAAAATTATGATTCTTTGGAAGAAATTCTTTTCGTCAAAACTCCGCATAGGATTCTTCATGAGTTATAACTAGAATTATTTTGAAAACCTACACTCGCAAAAATAATGAAATTTACATGTGACCTAATCCGATCTATACTGAATTAATTTGTGACTTAAATGCATTTACAACACAACTTTATGTTTCTTTCGATTTAAAGTTCAAAACCATGAAACGAAATAAAATTTCCAATAAATAAAATAAATCGCAGTATCCTGTGAAATAAATCACCGTAATTGAACTGTAAACAACAAAAATACCGATTTTCCAGTGAAATCTACTATTATACCGACAAAATCCGTGAAATCAACTATTTTACCGGATAAAATCCGTGAAATCTATTATTTTACCGGAAAAAATCCGTGAAACAAACAATTTTACTGTAACCCTGTGAAATACTAACGAACAGTTCGGTAACAGCATTATTTTCACCGAACTTCTGTGAAATCGTGTGACTGTCACTCTGGCAGGCATGAGCTTCCTTTTGTTTCAGTTTTTGCACACCACTAATAAGCAGTGAAAGCTGGCTTAGTGGTAGCAAGCCTTTTTCCTGATCGGTATGTCGGGAGTTCGATCCCCGTCTGAACCATTTTTTGTGTTTTTCTTTATGATTTTGTTCAAAGATTTTACTGATTGTTCGGTGAGTTTTCACCGAAGCTTCAGCTGTTGAGATTACGGTGAAATTTCACCGTAATCCGTAATTTTTTTAAATGTGTAGATTGAAAATTACGTTCACTAATGTTGCATGCCGTAGAATATAATTATGGGATAATAAGAAATTTCTGAAAAATCAGCTAAGTTAAACAAAATGTTAGCAAAAAATTACTGATAATTTGCTCCTCTAATTTAGCAAAATGTTTCTTATCAGTCAAAAAAATATGGGTCTGTAGGACTGTCACACAAACATGCCCAGGCAATATACCTATGTTCAGGAGGTAAACCTTGGCTAGGATTCTATGGAACTCTATAAAAAAATCTGTGAGAAATCTGCGATTCTGCGTAAGCCCTTCCTAGGAATGTGAAAAATACATGCCTATGATTTTGTAAGACTTAAGCTTGTATTCAAAATAGCCCATCAAATGGCGGAGATGGTTTTAGAGAAGAAATTGTTCGATCGATTCCGTATTTTTTGAAACATCTCACTTTTGTGACATCACAGGCGATCGAACAAAACGATGAATCCGATCAGTGTTTCTTTCTCCCTGATTTTCGATAATCGAAATCGATTAAAAGGTCAAATCAACCTTTCGAAAATTCTTAACTTACATGTTTTAAAACTAAGGTAGATACTTCGGTTTACGCCATAGTGCCAGTATTCGCCACCCTGATTACGATATGAATTTGAACAAAACGTTTAGCCTTTCTTGAATATCTTTAAAATGATTCTGCAACATCGAAAAAAATCAAAATTTGTACAATAAGTAATAGAAAAAAAATCAGCATCTTCAACCCTTATCTAACTGTGCTGTTCATAAATTCATCACCCCGTCAGAAATTAATGCAGGTGACAATTTTAGCAACAAACATAAACAAATATAGTGAATACTAGGGTAGGTAATCCAGTATTCGCCACCTCAATTTTAACTACAACTTTCAACTTGAATTTCTATTCAATTTTACAAAAAAAGTGTTTGTAGAAACAATAAGAACAATCAAGTCAAATTCCAAGAACAGTGACTATAATAAATTTCTAGTAAGGTCTAAAGTTTTGTCCGTCACTTTGTATCAAACAATATCCTCTGATTGGTCACAAACCGAGCTCATGGCAGCATCAAAATCAAATTAACACATCATTTTCTGCTTCAGAGCAAGGTCACCACCGGTACCATTCGCGTAGCCACAAAAACTTATTTTTTCTGCATAATTTCCAGATTTCTCCACAATTCAGCAAATGAGCTCTTCAAATCGGAGCCAAAACACAACAAAAACCACCGTTTTAGTTTCTACCACTGCCACTGCCGCTCATATGCCGTGAGGAAGAAATCGTTTACGGTTGGCCAATCAGCGTGATCTGTGGAAGCCGTTTACCAAAAACCGAGAAGATGCAATTGAATGAAAATCAGCAGAGAAAAAAAAAGCTCAATAATGTCAGAGCTACCACTCCCAGACGGCACGACTCTTGCCTAGCTAGCAGTTAATGGGGGTGCCCTATAAGACCCTTCGATCTTGCCTTCGATGATGGCCATGTCTTGGTGGTCGTAAGCGATTCTCACTTTTTATTGGCCTATTCTTTCGGTCAGTGCCAGCTAACGGTGGTGCTGCTGCATTTTAATGTCTCGTTGTCTATTGAGAGAACTGTGGTTAAAATGAACAAATTGCTTTTGGCTGACTGTTTTTACGCAAGCAGCACTAGTATTCTTGAGCTTGAACAAATTTATAAATTGCAAAATTACACGAAAATTTTGTCTAACTTTTCAATGAAATGACAACAGATGCTAATAATGTGTATTTCGTGCTCAATTCTTCTATGAATGATCATGATGTGGATAAGAATACCTATACTCAACTGGAAACATACAAAACAGCACAGTTTACAAGCGCTGTGATATGCAAATTTAGGCCCTTGAAAATTTGCAAAGTGAATCGTGAAACGAACACTTAACAACGAAAAATATGTGCAAATAATGCTAATGGTATGGAAAATGTAACAGGTTCAACTTTTGGCCAAATGACATTGTGTCACTATTTTTACAGCCCGTTCTGTTATGGAGGACTTATGCACGGTGTTGAAATTCAACCAGTTGTAATACTAAATATTATATCTAGTGTTTCGTTTTGAAGGTAATATGTTGAGCTAGAATTAGATTTATTAGACAGAGCTTAAATGTTACTCAAAAGGAACGAACTTTTGCCCCGAATTACTCTATACTAGCCATGAGATCCATCCAAAAGTGTGGCAAATGTCACCCCATAGTCCCAAAGTTATTCAGCACGACAATAATAAGAATGTTCTCACAAGTATGATTCAAAATACTTCAATTATATAACTACAATTAAGTTTTTAAGAATAGAACCGGGTTTTATAGTCCCCAACCAAAGGCCACTCGACTGGCGCTATAAACTCAAACCGACAGACCACGTTCCATGGAACCTGTGACCTTATTCTCGTCCGTTTGTTCACCTCTGCTGGTACCCATCTCCAGTGCTCCACGGGCGACAGATTTGCAACGCTCGATGATGCCAAAAAGCTCTATTCATCGCTTCTCTGTCGTTGTCGTAATCGCAGTCTTGAGTGTTTCACTCTTTCAACTTTGTCGTACCATCGTACATTGCCACTATGCTGGCTATGGTATACTATCAGTTTCACCCAAGTGAAAATAGCTTCCATTAACTGTCATTGCACCCCCGATCATATTCGCTCGGGAATGGCTCTGCCAGCGACTGACTCTCTTGTCAAGCACGCTCGAAACAATAGAAATAAAACAGAAAGCAGGGAATCGCTCGTGCACAGTGCGATGACATTGGAATGTGCTCCCATGGCACGGTATTCCATTTTTAACGGTACCAAGGCAAACTGGGCTCATGAATGCAATATAGGTCGTGAAACACCCAGTCAGTGCAGTGTGGCTCTATGAAGCGAACAGAGCTATCATTGCAAAACCATTTTCGACAACGAAAGACGCCGTAGAATGGGAATCGAAACTTTATCCGAAAAATACTGGTAACCATCGCTTGGTTCGTTTTCAGTCAAACGTTCGTAGTTCTTTGTTGATGGCATGCTTGGCATAATGTTGAACCTATCAAATTGTGCACCATTTAAAGAATAGTGCATTCCAAGAATAAGGTAGGTTCATTACCCTAGTCATCACCAGATAATCAAGTATATTGTAAAATAATGCATTTAAGGGTCGCCAAATGATATAATTTGTATGATTATCTCTAAATAATATTTTTGTCCAATTCTTTTAAATATAAATAAGCAGTAAGTTCAAATGCCAATGATTGATATGCTGCAAAACAATGTTTTATAAATAGTCTTATACTTACGGAATAGATCTTTTCTGGCTAGGTTTCGTGCGCAGAGAACTGAAAAAGAGAAGTATAATAAAGTTATTTTTTTCTTATTCGATTATTCATTATATAGTCTTAAGATTGAAATAAAATACAGTTAACATTCGATAAGTGCGAGGCATTAAGGTGAAGATGAATCGAAGCCAAACCGCAAATTTTCAAGAGCACGGATCTGGAGAACCGAACACCCATTTAAGCTGAAAACTTAATCGATTAGTCACCACCAGCGAGTGACCAATCGATTACGTTTTCAGCTCAAACGGATGTTTGGTTCTCCAGATCCGTGCTCTTGAAAATTTGAGGTTTGGCTTCGATTTATCTTCACCTTAAGCTGCAATGATTTTTAACATCAAGTCTGATAGCTGCAATAAATGTGCAGTAAACGCACCAATATTCGTCAATTTTGTGCCAAACGAATATTTTTCGTATACACTTTTTTTTTAAAGACACTACACGTTAATGCTTCCAGTGGGCTATTTGCCCTTTGAAGGAAGCACCACACTAGACAACGGACTAGCATGCAACGCCCAGTGGCACAGTCGGAAAACATTCCTCTCGAAAAGTTTTTCGACCTGAGGCGGGAATCGAACCCACACTCCTTAGCACGATGCGGCTAAATGCCTCGGTGACACTACCCGTACGGCTACGAAGCCCACATGAGCCTATCTGCATTTGACATCAATTGACAGACTGCAGGCGTATGTCAGTTGCTACAGTAAACAATGAACCTTTTCACTAGACGTTTCAAATTAGCTGATCTTGAAGCAATTTGGCAGTTCTTCCTTCCAGCTTCGTATATGCAACGTGCCATAAATTCTTTTGTTCTTTTGACTTTTACTGTGCGCCGTGTGTTGGTGCTGCCCCGCTCTCTCTCTCACAGGCAACATGAAAACAGGGCGCAGCGTAAAAGTCAAAAGTTGTATAGCATGCATAGGCTCACGGTCCTCCACCGATGTAAACAAATGCAAACACGGACCTGTCACATGAAAAGGCCTATTGACAAATTGTTGCAATTATTTCAACTTGTATATAATCAGTTATGTTTAACGCAAAATCAATTTTTTGTTGTTACCCGATAGTGAAGCAATTGGGTTTATTCTACGAATTGCGTGAGGTGAGAATTGTCGGTCTCGTATAGCGAGGCCCCCTTCAGAATCATCCACAAACCCCCCACCCCCTCCCCAAAAAATGTTTGATGACAATAAAAATCGAAATAAAATATAAAACAATTTATTTTGAATTTTTGAATTATTGTACATGACACTTGTTATTGCCAAAAAGACTCCTCAGTTACGTTATTTTATGTTGTACAACTAAAGTAGGAAACCCTCGCTTGTATTACACCCCATCATCGTGGCTGTTCTGAGTTTGATGAATCACGCGACAACCGACAACTTAACCGTCCGGCCATAGATCGATTGATTACTGTTAGAACTAGTTTCTTGTTGCATGCGATAAGCGCATTTTTTGACATCTCCGTTGTAAAAAATACCGTGGTAAAAAAGCGTCAATATCCTGGAAATTTGATTACCAAAATTATTTTTTTCTGAATAAAGCAGCATACACTGCTTTCTGATTTCTCATGTTTTTTAAGATACCCTGCATGAGGTGTCCGGTGATGATGATTTCCCTTATAAGAATTTACTAAAGAAATCCATACATCAATTTCAAAATTACTGAAGGAATTTTTCAGACAATACATAGCGGGAATTTTTTGATATTCTGTATAAAGTTTTAGTATAATTAAATGCTCAAGGAATATAGTATAGAACTTTTGCAAATCTCATGGAAATTAGTTAACTACTATTAAGGGTAGACAATTATCGCCGTCAAATGGAAAAAGTTGGCAACGAAACTTTAAGAAGAATCGACATTGTCACACAACCAGCGCCGGATGACGATTTGCAGCAGAGATCTGGTTACATAGGCTCGGCGTTATGATGAACAAATAATCTTTGTTCGTTATGGGCAAATCTTCGTTCAGAACTACTGACCCGACTAAAAATATGAATCGTATCTTAGACAGATTATGAGAATTTTTGAAAAAAATAAATAAAACAAAACACGTCTGGAATCGAACAAATGATCTCTGAATCGTCAACTCCACACGCTTACCAACAGATCTATTGTAGAATCATGAGGAGAGTGGGTTCACTTGCTAATAAAAGCAATTCTGTGATGGCATTCGTCGTTTAGTGTATTGCAAGTGAATATACAATAAAAGCCTTCTTTCTGTGAGTCAGGGTAGCAAACGGAATGAAGAAAAAAAATGTTCGTTGACGATTTCGGATTGAAGTTAGTCGTGTATTCTTTCGATGACGAGATGACAACCTGCCAGAGTTATTATACTGCATGGCAATATTTTCGCGTTAAACTTCTATTGTAATGTACTACAAGATACACGATAATATAGAAAAAATGGGTTCTTTTTACATCAATTTGTTCACTATATAGCATCATGAAACTGTAGTAGTTTATGAACCAAAAATGGAGAGTGAATAAGTTTATAAACGTCATTCATGGAAGAATCCTGAGATCACCATACGAAAAAAAAGTTGGAATTATTTCTAAAACATGAAATAACACTTGATACATGAATCTCTGTACATTTTTTTTTCGAGAAGTTCAAGAATGAATTGCAGAATCTTAGTAAATATAGTAAAAATTTCTTTAAAAAATTTTCTTCGGGGTATTTTTATTTTTTTTTTTTTTTGGGAATTTCGTTAGTGCGGCTCAAAGAAAAAAATCTCTGGAAATACTTAGATGAGTTTCTGGTAACTTTTGCGGGGGAATCTTAGGCAAATGATTATATAATTCTCTAGGAAATCACTGAACAAAAAAAAAAATCTTTGTGTATCTTATTGGAAGAATTTTTGGAAAAACAGATTAATGTATTACGCTAGAAACTTTATAAGAATGTTAGAATTTCTTGAACATTTCTAAGTTGGGCATTTTTGGAAAAATTAAAAAAATCGAGAGTTTTGAAGGAATCGGAGGTGTTGCTCTTTGATTCTAAAGAAATCTAAAATAATAATTATCTGTGAAAAAAAATGCAGATAGATCTTCGGAGAACTTCAATGAAAAATCATGAATAACATTTTTCCAATTGATTTTTTTTTTACTTGCTCATGAAATTTTTGTGGAATATTAGGAGGAATCCTCTGGATATTTTTTGCTGTGATTTCTTAGAACAATCAAAATGAAGAATTTCAAAAGCAAACTGCTTTGAAGAATTCGTGGAACAAAGGAGCAATGATTAAAAGAGATGATATCAGAAAATCGGAAAAGATTTTCTGTGGAAATCCTAGTATGAAATCCCGTAGGAATTTTAAGGGGGATCTCTTCAAATCACATGGTTGAATACCTGAAAAAAATGTGGAAGAATCACAAAGGACATTCCTTGTGATTTTATTTGCTTGAATTTTTTAAGGATTTTTAACTGGATTACAAAAATAATGAATTTGTAAATTAAAATTTACAAATATCACTGATGTGCCGCGAAATGAGACCAAATAACAAATAATTAAAATCAATACAAACCTGTCAAAACTACGAAAGGTGATTGGGCAAAAATGTATGGGGTTTGGTCCCGGAATGTACACAAATGACTCATATATCATTTGAAAGATCTAAATGAGACAAGAAAAAGTTGATATGGGGCCAAAAATATTCGTCGAGGGAGAAAAAAGTTATGTGTGCTGGAAAGATGTGAAAAGGGGTATGTTTTGAACAGTTTTCTATTAATTAATATTTTCTTGCGCAAATGTTTTGAACTCGTGCGTATGTATGTACTTATGCATGCTTTTATTTAAACTGTTTAGATTTTTCAAACATTGTGATTTGACACAGATTTTAGGACCTCTTGTATTGCTGCAATGTGAATAATTAAGGCATACGGAGATAAAAAAATAATAAGGATATAGGTATGTGCGATTGACAAACACGTCGCTTTAGGTAACAGGACACAAATATCAAATCGTATTATCCTAATTCAGTGTTCTAGTAATATGTTTGTATAAACCAGCAGTTTATGTACTCAGGAAGGAATTTCCAGACTATATCCGTTTTAACATTACAGTGGTTGCGTTGTTGGATTCGGTTCTAAACTGGTAGAAATACCTCACTTGTCACACACAACTTAAGCGTGCTCGAAATCTGCGCGACAGTTACCACACTTCTATCTTTAATATCAATAACATAATACTGGCATGCTACTGCCTCTCAGAGAAGGGAATCATTTGAACTGGAAGTAACTGTAGTGTTTGACTGTTTGCTGTGTATAAACTGCCAATAATCCGAGCAGAACCATTTCAGTTTGCTATCAATGTCAGTTCCATTGGCGACGCCTGAGCACATGTGATTCGCTAAGATCGCTAAATACTCATGAGGATATCAATAATGTGAATGTTCTGAAGTAATCACACTTGAGCTGGGAACAGCTTTCATCGTGATGAACGACATGCAAAAACATGAAATCAGATGGTGGTCGATCAACAAAAGAATGTGCAGGTTGAGGATCAACGGTCGATCAACAGTACTGACGATGACAAAGACGCAACGACGACGACGAAAGCAAGTAGGCCTGCCACCCAAGCTTCCACGTCAAGATCATCATGGGAGATTAGAACGCCAAGATGAGGAATTGAGATGGACTATTGAGAAGATCAGTGCTCACCGACTGGCGAACATGAATGTCCTACGCTTAATTGATTTGCCATCTTCAAGAATATGGTCATTCGCAGCACCTACTTCCAAGATAACATCCCGTACTAATATAACTGGCGATCACTACTGCAAACGGACCCAAATCGATTAGGTATGGTTTGATGGATTACACATCTCCGACATAATCAACGTCAGAATCTATAGTGGTGCTAACATTCACTCTACCCTCTACCTGATAATAAGAAAACTGCGCTTAAAACTCCCTGTCATTAACGACGAACGGTACCGACGCCTGCCTCAGCAAGACCTTCAGCGACTGAAGTAGAAGGATATCGCTCCGCATCTCGAGCAGTCGTTACCGGAATTGGTTTTGCTGGCTGTTCTACTACAGTAAATGTAGCTATAAACTCACAGGTGGAATCATTGTGCGTTAATCATTTTTCTCCACGGCTTTCGTCTACCAACTCGTAAAAAGATAATGATTGACATTTTAACTTGAGACTGGTTGGATAATGTAGGAGTACATGTGACACTAAAGGTCCACGTATGCAGTATACAGCGTGAGATGGTTTACATGGTGATTACTATATCCTGTCAGTAAAATAAGTAATCATAGAAAAAAAATGGTTAAATGAATTTTAATTACCAGTGCATATCCAGTTTAGGACATCTATAACATTTGTCTCTGCTATACATAGATAACAAATTAATTTGTTTACCTCAATTTCCAGCCACAAGCATTGTTTCAGAAGCATTACAGTTAACACGCACGTTATTCAAAAGCATATATTTTAACCAAAAAATACATATTTTTTTCGCTAAAATTTTCCATAATCAGTCTCATTCTATTCCCTAGTAAGTCTAAAAGATTGTGGTAACATGCTGTTTCAATCAGGCAATTTTTTCAGCGAAGTTTAGTCAAAAATACATATCTGTGGAAAACGTGCGTGCCAAGTGCAATGCCTTTAAAACAACACATATGACTAAAAACTAAGGTAAATGAAAAAAGATTTAATCTTTACTTTGTCAAAACAAACTTTATAGATGTGCAAAACAGGATGTATACCGGAAATTAAAATTCATACATACATCTCTTATCTACGAACATTTACTTTAGTGACAGGAATTAGTAATCACCCTGTATACTAGCGAGCTAGATTGTCATTGATTTAACCACATGAAATTCTAAAACAACGCATATGTTACTGATAAGTTCAAATGAGCATTTCAATTCACATTTAACTTTTTAAAGGCTGATTATGTTGTTCATTGAGGTTGAGCTGATTGATCTCTTTGCAAAATCCGTTCTGGAGAAATATGTACTTTAGCAAAAACAATTAAGTCAGTTCTCTTATAAGACATCACACATTTTTCTATCACCACTGTTTCCAAATTGTTTTTCATCGAATGAGGCTGACATTTGTTTTATTTAAAAACAAGTCGTAATGTTACCTTATTGCGAAAAAAAAAGGATTGGTCGGTCAATTAACTGCGATTAGTATAATGTGAGTAGCAGGGTCTGATAGAAAACTTAACTGAATATACATACATATTTCATCGTCCGAGTGCCAGAGAAGGACTCTAAGCTAAACTGCGCACTATGGCCCTCCGAACATTTAGGGGGAATGGTCCTCCGGAAATCTAGGGGGTTGGTATCAGGTCCTGCAAGCCAACCGTAAAAACACATCAGCACAGGAACGTCAACGAGAGAATACGGACCGGAGCAATCGACAAAGACCACAGCGACGAAAATGGACTAGCGATTGGAAACTCGGTACGTGGAACTGCAAATCTCTCAACTTCATCGGAAGCACACGCATACTCTCCGATGTACTGAAAATCCGCGGTTTCGACATCGTAGCGCTGCAGGAGGTGTGCTGGACAGGTTCGATGGTGCGAACTTTTAGAGGTAATCATACCATCTACCAGAGCTGCGGCAACACACGTGAGCTGGGAACAGCTTTTATAGTGATGGGTGATATGCAAAGGCGTGTGATCGGGTGGTGGCCGATCAACGAAATAATGTGCAAGTTGAGGCTCAAAGGCCGGTTCTTCAACTTCAGCATCATAAACGTGCATAGCCCTCACTCCGGAATCACTGATGATGACAAGGACGCATTTTACGCGCAGCTCGAACGCGAGTACGACCGCTGCCCAAGCCACGGCGTCAAGATCATCATAGGAGATTTGAACGCTCAGGTTGGCCAGGAGGAGGAGTTCAGACCGACGATTGGAAGGTTCAGCACCCACCGGCTGACGAACGAGAACGGCCTACGACTGATAGATTTTGCCGCCTCCAAGAACATGGCCATTCGCAGCACCTACTTCCAGCACAGCCTCCCGTATCGATACACCTGGAGATCACCACTGCAGACGGAATCACAAATCGACCACGTTTTGATCGATGGACGGCACTTCTCCGATATTACCGACGTCAGAACCTATCGTGGCGCTAACATCGACTCTGATCACTATCTAGTGATGGTGAAACTGCGCCAAAAACTATCCGTCATCAACAATGTACGGTATCGACGCCCGCCTCGGTATAACCTAGCGCGACTGGCCCAACCGAACGTCGCTGCCGCATACGCGCAGCATCTCGAGGCAGCGTTGCCGGAAGAGGGCGAGCTTGACGAAGCCCCTCTTCTTGAGGACTGCTGGAGCAACATAAAAGCAGCCATCAACAACGCAGCCGAGAGCATCGCCGAGTACGTGGAAAGGAGGACATGTAACGATTGGTTCGACGAAGAATGCAGGCAGATTTTGGAGGAGAAGGATGCAGCGCGGGCTGCAATGCTGCAGCAAGGAACGCGACAAAACGTGGAGCGATATAAAAGAAAACGGAAGCAGCAAACCCGCCTATTCCGGGACAAAAAGCGCCGCCTGGAAGAAGCGGAATGTGAAGAAATGGAACAGCTGCATCGTTCTCAAGAAACGCGAAAGTTCTACGAGAAGCTAAACGCATCCCGAAAAGGCTTCGTGCCGTGAGCCGAAATGTGTAGGGATAAGGACGGAAGCATCTAGACGGACGGACGTGAGGTGATTGAAAGGTAGAAGCAGCACTACGATGAACACCTGAATGACACTGAGAACACAGGCGACGAGGGTCACGACAGGGGAGGAAGTGTCTACGTCAGCACGGCGGATGAAGGAAACCAACCTGCCCCCACATTGAGGGAAGTTAAGGATGCCTGGTGGTGAATGCGTCAAAAACAAAGTACATGCTGATAGGCGGAACCGAGCGCGACATAGCCCGCCTGGGAAGCAGTGTTACGATAGACGGGGATACTTTCGAGGTGGTTGATGAGTTCGTCTACCTCGGATCCTTGTTAACGGCTGATAACAACGTTAGTCGTGAAATACGGAGACGCATCATCAGTGGAAGTCGCGCCTACTATGGGCTCCAGAAGAAGCTGCGGTCGTGAAAGATTCACCCCCGCACCAAATGTACCATGTACAAAACGCTTATAAGACCGGTGGTCCTCTATGGACATGAAGCATGGACCATGCTGGAAGAGGACCTGCAAGCACTTGGAGTGTTCGAACGAAGGGTGTTTAGGACGATCTTTGGCGGAGTGCAGGAGAACGGTGTGTGGCGGCGGAGAATGAACCACGAGCTCGCTAGGCTCTACGGCGAACCAAGTATCCAGAAGGTTGCGAAAGCCGGAAGGGTGCGCTGGGCAGGGCATGTTGCAAGACTACCGGACAACAATCCTGCAAAGATGGTGTACGCGTCGAATCCGGTTGGCACAAGAAGGCGGGGAGCACAGCGAGCGAGGTGGCTTGATCAGGTGCAACAAGATCTGGAGAACGTGGGCCAAAATCGAGGTTGGAGAGATACATCCATGGACCGAGTAAATTGGCGTAACATCGTTAACGAGGTTTTATCAAATTAATTGATGTAACACCAACTAAATAACGATTTCAATGTTTTTATGGTCTAACATCACCATGTAATATTTTCATCTCTGAACCAAAGTCCTAATTCACTTCTTTAAGACATAGAGCTTTTCATCATCATATAGGTGCAGAAAATATATATGTTTTTATTTTTATTCGATAAAAAATATAGCAAAAATATAATAAAATACATAGAAAATCCATCTCAAATCATGCGGAATAACTTTTTTCTCCCACGACGAATATTTTTGACCCCATACAAACTTTTTGTTGTCTCACTTAGATCTTTTAAATGACATATGGGTCATCTGCATGCATTCCGGGCCCAGATTTGCCCAATCTCCTTTGTGAAAATCTGTAAAAAAGTACATGCTGTACAAAAAGTATATGCTAGGCTAGAAGGGTCTCCTCCAGAAAAAATCCTAGCTACACCAATGCCTGTGGCTCAAAATATACTCATTTTTCATGGTATCATGGTATCAAACATGCAATAAAAATAAGAAGAATGTTCTATCATTTAATCATTGAATCATGTAATCCTAAACATCATCCCAACATTATCCTAAAATGTGTCATTTTCCATCATATATGGAATAGTTTTTTAATGAACGTCTTACAGACTAAGCGGAACTTAAATTACTTATGTGAATGATGTAAATGCTTTGCATTGGCAATACATTATTATTTCTAGAGTGAAAGCATTCAATGATGTACATATTTAAAGAATTCGAGGCGTTTCTCGATTGTGTCTGGTATTAGCGGCTAGGGTTATGCAATTATCTGTGTATTTATCGATATATTCAGTTTTATCGATACGATATCCGATATCTCTAGACCCGATATTTTCCTATATCGATAAAAGTATTGTCGGTCCGCTAATCAGAACAATATTTAAACTCCGTCCACAAATTACGTAACGCTCTATGGAGAGGGATGAAGTAGGCTCAAGCGTTACGGTCCATACAAAAAAAAATCTATATAAAACAAATATTATGGAGGGGGGGAGTGGTTAAAAATTGTCAATTTTGACGTTAAGTATTGAATCGACGCTGCCTTATTGATTTTATTAGGGGAGGTGTACCAAATTTGGCCACCCTAAGGAAAAATATTGTTTATACATAAAAGACCTTTGGTTATTGTCAATACATTAAACGAAAGCTTTAAATCCATGCTCAGCAGGTAAAATATAAAAACTTATCAGGAACCTTGTTTTTGTATTAAAAATGGGGGTGGCGAACACTGGACCACTTGCACCAGTATTCGCCACGATTTTAATTTCTGTTCCTGAATTCGCCACCTACGTTGATTTCTCATGGAGGGTGGCGAATCAGGAACACCATGGCGAAAAATAGGTGCAAAGGAGCAAAAATTTTAAGGAAACTGATTTTTTCTATTATTTTCTGAGACAATTTTGCTATTTCCAAGAATGTTTCCGTATCATCCTAAAGCAATTTTTTGAACACTAAACAATTGGCAACCATATGTTGTAAAACGGTACATAATCCGGGGTGGCGAATAACTGGTACATGGCGAATACCGGTACATCTTCCCTACATAAATGAAACTGGATGAATAAAATTTCAGAAATCTATTTACGAATTTACGGGGTTCAACTCAATTTGGATTGTTCCAACACAATTTCGTATTTGAGTTTAACTACTCAATTTTACCTAAATATCCAAGGTCCCCACTAGGTAATTTGCCTTTAATTTTATTAGAAAAATATACTCAATTTTGGGTTGATTTAACGCTAAATTGTGTCCTTACAACCCAAACATAAGAAAAGTTCCATTTACCCAAATTTAACTTATTTTTTTTTTATCAATAATTCTGCAAGAAAAAAATCTTTCAGCAAACCCTAATAATCTGTAGGCGAATTCCTACGGCAATTCTGAATCAACCAAGGACTTCTACAGAGTGTGCTGTGATAGTTCTATAGATATTGCTCTGAAAATCGCCAAGAGATTCTGCAATGCTTTAATAGATTATATCAAAAGTGATCGCACGTTCAGAAATCTCTAGCACCACCACACTCGTGCTGTGTATAACACGATGCCACTGGTCTAAGTTAAATCTATAACTTCTTCCGAACATTCTTCAAGAATCTTCTGATAGTTCTCTATGGATATTAAGGAACTTCTCAAGATTTGTTTCCAGGAATGCTATGTCCCCGAACACATACAGAGTTGGCCATAGTTTTTTTTAGAAATCATCCAATGATTCATTCAAGTAAGCTATAGAGAATTGCTCCACTAGTTCTTCTAACGGTTTAAGAAATTTGTTGTAACAATTATTACAGTTAGTTCCCTTGGAATTTTACTGTAGATATTCTGAATCGTTCTTCAAACGAGCCAGAACTTTTGGGGTCATGCGTGTTCACTAGGCATAAGAAAATCATGAAAACCCTTATCGAGTCTTCTATTTTCCATAAGATTAAGTACTACTCTGATAGAATATGCATGGGTGTTGAACGGATGACAACTAATTTAGTTGATTTTTTCAAGCTTGCTGGTGTTCTTTGTTTTCTTTTGTTGAATCATGGGTAGGTCAATCCTGTCTTACCCAGGTATTCTTGTGCGTAGTAATAACTTTTACCTATCCTACCCACTTCCCGCGCCACTCGGTGTAGTGAACTGAATAAAATTGTTGAATTTTCTCTTTCATTTTGATCGCTTGAACTTGGTAAAATCTAAATAGTCATTTATTTCACATTTGTTATTGTTAGGTGATTTTATCATTTTCTCGTGCTTCAAAAAAAAGAAGTTATTGACGAATAAAAGTTATGTTTCTGTAAATTTGGAAATTGAAATAGGTTATTCTGACTTGCTGTCGCCTATAAGAAGAAAAATTTGTCAAGATTCTAAAAAAATATATAAAAGAAGTTTCCAACGTTTTCATTACTATTACAGTGTCTGACAAACGCCAATTTTGGTTCTCAAATTGAATCTAGCAATCTAGTATCCTTTTGAGAAAAAAACGCGTTTTGTATAGGTCTTCCAGATTTTGAAATAAACAGTAACAATTTCACTTTAGTCAGTATCTCCAAGTGCATTAAAGTTATTATACATGCATCTAATTAAATGTTTTCCACTTCAGAAGTAGTGATTTTAGATTCCTGTTGTTAGATTTTGCGATTTTCTACACCTATCTGGGTATATTTTTAACAACTAAAAAATCCTGGTAATTCCCGAGACAAAGAAAGTAGGCGGAAATTGGGCACTCTATAATGCAATTGCGAAAATTCTAGCCTTATACTGGTTGTGCAATGCTGTATCTGTATATATTATTGATAAATTTATTGTGATTTTGAGTTACCGTCAAACGGGGTGACTTGCAACACTTTTCAACTTCAACCAGACGAAACCATGATCTAAACGTCATCTAAAAATCTAAATTCCTTTTTGAACTTTCAATGGCCATCCCTCCCACTGAATGAGATGACACAAAATTGAATCGATTTTTTTATCATATTAAGAATCATAGAAAAGGTGAAATTTTTCAAAAGTCCTTGACTTGCAACATTCAATGCTAATTTAGTTTTTGCCAACAAATTTTTGATATTTTTTATTAGTCGCACTCGTTAAGTATTGTTTCTCGTGTATTTGAAGCATTCGAACCAGTACAAGAGCATTGTGATTACCTAGTTATAAGAAAATAAATGAGATATTTTTGTATGGGAAAATGAGGCGTTAAATCATCAAGGTCCAATATTTTAACTGGACCATATTTTGAACGGGTGTTTGTAGTTGATTGATCAATTATTACTCTTTTGATTATGAAGTGGACCTAACACAAAAGTTCTCCACTTTTATCTAACTCTAAATTGCTTAAAAATCAAGTGTTGCAAATCACCCCGCATAGGTACATGTTTATAAAAAGTACTTTTATTAAAAGTTGTTGCTACAATTTTGTAAAATAAAATTCGCCATGTTATCACTAATTAGTTAAAGAAACACCATGTAGAGTATTAATTATGTAAAGTAAATCTACCTCATGTTTTCAGACCACGATTTCGAACCTGCGTCAAGTATTAATTTTGAAGACATTTAAAAGAATTATGTTTATTGTGTAAAAATATTTCTAATAACTGCTTTAATTGTAGCCACTACTTGAATTGTGAGTCATATTTATTGTACCACCGTTTTAAAACAAATTTTCTTTTGATATTTGTATTTTATAGTGCAGATTCGTTGTAAAATACAATGTGTTGCAAGTCACCCCGTTTGACGGTACACATGTTTTTCTAATTGTGTAGATTTTTTTATATATTCATTGGTAGTGTGGAATATGTACTAATCATTAATCATTATTGCCAAATAGCATGCAAACACGTAATGAGAATAAGGAGACCGAATAGGTATGATTCTTCGAAATATATACTTACTTGTGATTCGAATCTTCTGAGTGCCATTCCGTCGTGAATATTCTAGTTTATTCATCTTTTTTTGCTGTAGTTTCAGCGGTGCAGCTTTCGAAATCTGCCTCTTGCTTCCAATCACACTTTACATTAATATACCGCTATCACCACTAATATGTGCGCGGTGCTCCAACGTTCAATATGTATTTTTTTTTTTCTTTCTTCACTTTTCCCGTCACGATCTTCCTCTGGATTACGCTTCGCTCCGGTTTCTTCTGGTTCACTTACACCAAAAACTTATGTCTTCACTCGCACTGACCGCACAGCTCACCGTCGCATTATCATGAGATATCACAATAACAATACCAGCGCATGCAAATATGCGAATGAATGGTTTGCCTTGGCTTCAATTTTTTACTGTGGATATCCAGGGGCACTTTTCATCAACACAAATATGATAAACTATCTTCAACTGCACTAAATTCTGATGCGTAACAAGAAGCAATTCTGTGCATCAGAATAATATCATTTCGCTACCTAAGAATCTGTGGATGGAACTACCGACACATTTTCAAATCCGAAAATCATCTCTGTACCTAACGCACTTATTAGTTTTAGCCACTTTATTCCTTAATTTTCAGATTCGATTGATGACTTGAACACAGACACTCGCGCACACGAATTACAGTGAAAACAACACTAGGCGCTAAATCGAACGTGCAACTACGGGGCACGGTCTGCGTTTTCGTTTCGTTCACGGGAACTTCAACTGCACACCTTTGCGGATGGATGGTATGGTTGTACTGCTAGCGAATACACTGTTGCTGCTGCTGCTACTGCTACTACTACAACCAGCCTCCGATGGTAGTGGTTTGGGAACACTGCACTTCTTACTTGACTGTCGTCGGGCTGTAACACTCATCTCTTACACAGCATGGGCTAGCTCGACAGATCAACAAAGACAGCGTGTTGATGATTTTTCTGTCGGGTGGGATCTTTGAAGGTTGCTACTTCGCGGCCTATAGCTACTGCTGGATGATTACTATTTTATCTATTTTTCAACAAATGGACATAGTAGCTAGATTGTGCGGAACAATGAACCTGAAATAGGTAATACAAGAGAAAACAAGAATTAGGTTTTGTTTAATAATAAATTTATTAGAATACTTGAGAAGTTGGTTTTTATGTTAAGTTTCAGTTTGAGTTTCTAAAAAAATAAAGTGAGTAATTTATAGATTATACGATATGGGAACGTATTTCCAGGAAAAAAAGAAGGATTTTTTTAATGTGGAGAAACAACCCTCAGAGTTGCTAGAGGTAGAGTTACTGTACACGTGCTATAGCCTTAGGTGCAGGAGCCACATTGCTTGTAAGCGCACGGGAGCGCTGTACATCGTGAGACCTTTTTTGGTGCGCCTCATCTTTCTTGAGATGTGTCTCACTGCGGTCTCATGCGCTCCGTCACATGTGCTGTTTAAAATTCAGCGCAATCATTGAAGTGATTACAAAAGTTTTTAACGAGGATCGAAATTGTAACTTTTGAATCGCGATTCTTCGATCATATCATGTAGGCCATCTAGACACCGGCCTGCATAATGAGGCGAAAATAGCTGTACAGGCTCTTCGTTACTGTTGTTGTTGTTTGAGAGGGACTTTAACCCGAAGGTCATTCGTCCCTCTCTTCGTTACTAAGCAGTTGTTTCACAACTTGGATACCGATGGCGAGCCATAGCGCCGAGCAGCGCATGTGACGAGTCTCCCCGAGAGCACATCACCTAGCGCGCGCTTTTAGAATTTTCGTGAGCCTCCACCTAGCGCAGCACACTAGGATTCCGATGAGCTGAGAGACGGTTTGGTTGGAGGCTCGTCAGTACATTTATGTGCTCCTGAGAAATATGTAACTCTAGCTAGAGGATTCCATGGAATAATTCCTGTAGGCATAATTTCAGTCAGTACACATGACAAAACTTTTTAGGTAAACTATGTTTAAAAAGCTAGATTGATAATTGAAAGAAACAGAGTAAGAACTCCTGGAGAAATTTTAGAAGTACATAGGATAATCCTTGATATGTTTTCCAGGAAGAATTCCAGAAGAATCCTTTGGCGATCTCATGGGAAAACTATTCGTCAAATTGATGTAAGAATAATAAGAAACATCTTGGGACATAATAATGAGAGAATCTCTGGTGGAATTTTCTGGAAGAATCAAAGTTGTACTGCTGAAGTATTACCCAGAGGAATTCCTTCATGCATCAATGGATCGCTGAATGAATTTCTGGAAACAATTCTGGAGGGAATTTGGAGAAATCATTCAAGTTTTTCCGCGAGGATTATATGAAGGAATCTCTGAACATCTTGTAGAACGCGTATCTGGGACATTTTTCACATCGTAAGGGAAATTTCTGACAAAATTCTGAACAGCGTTCTTGTGATACAGTAGGCAATACGGCTGGTGATGGGCAGAACTCTCTCAGAATCCAGGACATAATTCTCACAGCACAAGCACGAGCAGATTTGATTCTACCCCATTACCCCGAATGACATTAACCCGAACGCCATTACCCCGAATTCCAAAACTCCGAACGACCCATTACGGTGACATTACCCTGAATTCCTATATTATAGGGAAATGTCATCAATATCATCATGTCAAGATAATTGTAAATACGGGAAATAGCTTTCGGAATGATGGAATTCGGAGTAATGGTACATTCGGGGTAATGGGGTAGAATCCTAGATTTTGACGTAACCTTGAGCAGTGGTGGAAAAGTTCGCATCGCGAGTAACCGATCAAGGCGTGATTTATTATAGTATTGACAGACAAATTAATTGTATAACCATCAAATCGTCAGTAAACTACAAAAAAAAAAATCTTTGAAAACCATAAATCTCTGAGGGGAAGCAGCTTTTTTCCCAAAATCACAATTGACTCTGAACAGCTCCGAACACGATCACAAATCACTTTAGCTTCGGGAGCACGACAGATGCGAGTAAAGCAAAGCATTTTGTTCCAGTTCAGCATAGATGTTCGCCACCTTCCATCACTGACCTTAAGAATAATTCTCACAGAATACTAATACTACTACAGAATCCTGCGAAACAGATTTACAATCATGAGAAGAGATTATAGGTTCACGAGCAAGATACACAACATTTTTTCTCCAAAAATAACAGGCTTTTCTTACTGGCTGACTGCCGATCTATATTGCAAAAATGTTGGAATTGCTTGTGAATAAAAAAAATAACTAATTGTAACAAGTTTTTTTATAGATGGATCAAATTCTAAATATTTCTGTGAAATTTACCATGTTTCATTATAAGGTAATAATGACCTCATTTGCTTGAAAACTGAAGGTAAGAAACAGAAACTGAACAAATCGTACGATCCGTCTTCGAGTTATGTGCGGCTTATTTACATCTGGGTAGGCAGGGCATTAACATCAGATATGACAGTGAAAGCGCTCTACACTGGGTATGTATTTCCAATAATTCCAACTATACTGCCGTTCTACGCATAATTGTCCCGCGTTCGATAAGGTTTACATAGAATATGGGACAAATAGGCGTAGAAGGGCAGTATAGTTGGTAGAAATAATGGAAAATGTGTTTGTATGCAACAATCTAAATCCATACTAAAAAAATAGCTTCTTTTAAACAACTTTTCTGAAAACATGAATGCCTATTGGTAGGTATTTATCTCATATAGAAGTAAGCAAAGAGTGAAAAAGAAATTAAATAAAAAATCACCATCCATCGCACTTTTGTAGCTTTTTGCTTCGGATGAATTAGCATTTGAAACTTTAACCATAAATGAATAATTTATTACTATGAAAATTTAAAAGTTGATTATTTTGGTGTTTCAAAATTGTATTGTAGGAATCTTGTGCGGTTTCTTGGAAAACACCAAATCGAATATACTCAAAAGCTCTGGAAGGAACTAATGTGGATTCTTAGAATTATTCTTGTAGGAATCGTTCAAAACTCTCATAAAGTAACAACTGGAGAACTCGGTGGAAGGATTAGAAGTAAAAAATCTGGAGGAAAATCTGGGACAGCCCCTTGTTTTTAAAGTAATTCCTATGGAAATTATTAGAGGAGTGCTTAAGGATTTCCTGGAATAAATTGTGAAGAAATTCCTTCGAAAAATCACTGGATTAATATCTGGGAGGAATAGTGGAGCACTTAAAATAACATACACATCAATGCTCCATGAGAATTCACATGAGCTCACAAGATTGTTCATTCACTTGAATTAATCTGCCATAGGGAAAGACAATGAATAAAAAGGAATTATAATAAATCCAGCGTAGCTTTCCTTATGGTTGATTTGTACACCTACTTCTGACTGTATTCTGATAGAGTAAAGTGGGGCAAAAGTTCGAGTGGGGTAAGAGTTTCTTTTTTAAATTTCTAGCTCAATTCAAAATAAATCTTATAAATGTCATGGTGGTTCGAATGCTATTCATGTAAGAGACTTTCACTCCAAATATCATAAAAATCGATTGAGATTTGGAAAAGTTATGGCTATTTTTTGTTTTTCAACGTGAATATTGTAATATTTGGTCAAACTTTCGTTGCATGGAACCAATTGAAGATAAAATCTTTTTCAATATTTTATGTAAGGGCGTTTCTAGGCCTATCATAAGGTTGCTTTGAGGTGTATTAGTTTTTGCATAAATGCTTGAAAACAATTTTTGGCCCATAGTGGGGCAAAAGTTCGAATCAGCGGGGCAAAAGTTCGACCCACGTATAAAATCATGGAAACATTTGCAAATTGCCTAAAATCCACATATTATCTTCAAATTTAGTTATATTTGTCTGATCGTGTGAAAACTTTCACCAAAAATTTACATTTTCACCTAGTTTTACGGAAAAAACTGCTATTTTTGAGTATATTACAATAAACCCGGTTTTGGGCGGTAAACTTAAATTTACAACTAGTGTAAAGTATGCCTCTCATAAAAGGATCGATGTTTTGTGTTTTAGCCAGCGAACTTTTGCCCCACACTAGATTCGAACTCTTGCCCCACCGGTGGGGCAAAAGTTCGTTTAAGACAATCAATTTTGAAACTGTTATAACTAAAAATGGGTAAATATTTTGACACAAGTTTGTTCAGCAAAATTATAGCCAATATGTTGAAGGTTCACTGTATGGTATTTGTTTTGTTTTAACTGCAATTGTTTTCCTGGAAACTTTGATTATACCACTAAGGTCGAACTTTTGCCCCACCTTACTCTACTGACTGCTAATGGTTCGAATGAAAGACCCGAACTGTGGACATAGGTATTATTTTTTTATTTTTTTTTTCTTGTCGATTGAAATAAATTTTGGAACGATGACTACCTGTCTACATATCGTCCTTCCCCGGCAAAACCAAAAGCAACAGTACTCAAACTTTCCACATGATTAATAAACTTGCAAAAATAGTTCGAGACCATGTTCCATTCCCTAAAGGCCCTCCTTCGAAACTTATATAATCATGATCAGTTTTATACGATATCAATGAAGAAAACAACGTAATTCTTGTAAAAACTTATTTGGAAATACATAAATTTTCCGTTTGAAATTATCGTAAATTAACAAGGTCAAAAAAAATAAAATGATAAAGCCAATCAAGCTATCATCAGCTACAGCTACTTTGTATGACGGTGCGGCCATAGTAACGCGTGTGCGTCTGCGAACGCGATGCGATCAAAGCATTTCCTGTTGTTGGCATTCTGCTTTGCAGGCTCGCACACGCGCACGCATCGCAAGACGCGTTTACTATGGCAGCAGCCTGAATATGAAAGGTACGGGTACTACGTTAAACAACTTAGGAACAATAGTTCAGTAGTTTATTCTTGGCCACCTATGATTCACGTGAGTGCTACGTATAAATGCGATGGAAAACATTCTTCGTATGTTTTCATGTAGCACCGACGTTTAGATTATTTTGAGAGATTTTTTTTTGAGGGTGTCTGAAGGAGTCACTGAATTTATTCGAGAAGAACTCTCAAAGCTTTTCCTCGAGGAATTTGAGTAAAAAAAATCTGAAGAATGTGTAGAACAGTCGCGTAAAAAACTCTGAACGATACCTGCTACCAGCTAAAAATGGTTTATAAATAACTGAAATGTGGCCTATCAAAAAGAAGCATTTTCTAAAGAAAATTAAAAAAAGATGCAAATGTATCGTTCAATACTGTATGTATAACACTATTACTGAACATGTTCTATTAATGGTTGTAGTGCTTAAAAGAAAGATTAAATGAATTTAGGATTATGTTTACGTGAAATAGAATAGAAAAGCCTCCGGATCTCCAAGAGGTGGAAACGGAGATTAGAAGGTTGAAAAACAACAAAGCCACTGGAGTGGACCAACTACCGAGTGAGTTGCTAAAATACGGTGGTGATGCACTGACAAGAGCGCTGCACTGGATTATTTCCAAGATTTGGGAGGAGGAAGTATTGCCGGAGGAGTGGATGGAAGGTGTCGTGTCATCTACAAAAAGGGCGACAAGTTGGATTGCGCCACTTATCGTGCGATCACAATTTTGAACGTCGCCTACAAGGTACTCTCCCAAATTCTATGCCGCCGTCTATCACCAACTGCTAGAGAATTCGTTGAGCAAGGGGCTCAAGAGAAGATGGGTCGATCAAGTTGAGGACGATGGGCCGAGTCGAATGGAGACGTCTCCTACGTACAGCAGAAGCCACCCAGGCCTCAGCCTGACTGGTAAGCTTTCAAATGACGAATTCAGTCATCAAAAAGGAGCTTCCGTTATTTTTGACATTTTTTTTCCTGGACCCCTTACTACTACATCCATTACTTTCAGCCCGTGGCTGGTTCGTCCCTATAGAAATAAAACAAATCTTAGTTAACGATTATTCTTTTATTATAGAATGCATCACTTTTAGGGTTGAAAAACAAGGAATTGTAAAATAAAACAATACATTTTGAAACCTATGTATTCTTGAAAGTCTGTATGCGAAAAAAGTCTTTAGGGAAGATTTCCCAGTACCAAACACCTAACCCACTGAATTCATAATGAAAAAAAATATTTTTTTTTTCTGCGATCATGGTGCCAATTTTTGATAAATATTATCACATTTGCACCGTACAAAAGGAAATTTGAAAAATAAAAATATGAATTATGACCAGCGACGCGGGAAGTGGGTAGGACAGGTAGGACATGTACTACATACGAAATTACGAAAACACCTGGGTAGGACAGTTAAAGGCCATTCCTACCCATGATTCAGCAGAAAAACAAAGCGCAGCAGAAATCCAGTAAAATCAATTCCGCGTTTAGTATCATACAGACGTACAGTGAGAGGCAAAATAAAGTGCCCACCTTACCAGTTTTCGAATTTCTCTCATTGATTTGGTTCAAATTAAAGTTAACACACCTAAATCTTTTGTGATATTTTATTTTTGATGTTCTTTTAAAGTTGCACTTACGAAATTTTGATTAAAAAAAGAATTTTACTTAAAGAAAAAGAAAATCAATTTGTATTGAAAAAAAAGTAGTGACAAAAATAAGTGCCCACTTCCTTCTTGGCCCCAGAAAAGATGATTTAAGAAAAATAAAAAGCAATTTAATAGTTAATGTGTCCTCCTTTGGCCTTAAGGACTTGCTGGAGGCTCTTCGGCATGCTTTTCACCAGGTTTTGTAGGTGTTGTGGATCTAGTTCTTCCCAGGCGCGCTCCAAGGCTTCAAAATAATTATTTTTGTTGGTAACACCAGTTTTTTCAACCCTAGCATCGAGAATCGCCCACAAATTCTCGATGGGGTTGAGGTCTGGGCTTTGTGGAGGCCATTCCAGCGGTTTAATCCGACAAGACCGGAAGAAAGACTTGGTCTTCTTTCCAGTATGCTTCGGGTCGTTGTTCTAGAGAAATATGAATTTCTCTTCAAGGCCCGTCTGGATCAGCGAAACCTCCAGATTTTCCAGCAAGATGTTAATGTAGGAATCTGCCGTCATTATTCCGTCGATTTTCACGACGCTTCCTACTCCACTCCATGAAAAACACCCCCAGACCATCACATTTCATCACATCACACTTCCATGCGTCACCGTTCCTTGGATGTGGCGCTCCTGAAGCTCGAGCTGTCTAACCGAGAGCGGCGGGCTCGTGTGTGATGCAGAGCACCACATCCAAGGAACGGTGAAGCATGGAGGAGGAAATGTGATGGTCTGTGGGTGTTTTTCATGGAGTGGAGTAGAAAACCTCGTGAAAATCGACGGAATAATGATGGCAGATTCCTACATTAACATCTTGCTGGAAAATCTGGAGGTTTCGCTGATCCAGACGGGCCTTGAAGAGAAATTCATATTTCTCTAGAACAACGACCCGAAGCATACTGGAAAGAAGACCAAGTCTTTTTTCCGGTCTTGTCGGATTAAACCGCTGGAATGGCCTCCACAAAGCCCAGACCTCAACCCCATCGAGAATTTGTGGGCGATTCTCGATGCCAGGGTTGAAAAAACTGGTGTTACCAACAAAAATAATTATTTTGAAGCCTTGGAGCGCGCCTGGGAAGAACTAGATCCACAACACCTACAAAACCTGGTGAAAAGCATGCCGAAGAGCCTCCAGCAAGTCCTTAAGGCCAAAGGAGGACACATTAACTATTAAATTGCTTTTTATTTTTCTTAAATCATCTTTTCTGGGGCCAAGAAGGAAGTGGGCACTTATTTTTGTCACTACTTTTTTTTCAATACAAATTGATTTTCTTTTTCTTTAAGTAAAATTCTTTTTTTTATCAAAATTTCGCAAGTGCAACTTTAAAAGAACATCAAAAATAAAATATCACAAAAGATTTAGGTGTGTTAACTTTAATTTGAACCAAATCAATGAGAGAAATTCGAAAACTGGTAAGGTGGGCACTTTATTTTGCCTCTCACTGTATCTGTAGTGATCGATTTCTATTAATTGAATTTCTTTTTGAATTGGTACTCGAAAATCAATCGATTTTTGTAACATTTTAGATACGCCCTTATGATACTGAACACGAGAATTAGACTATTATCTGTACAATATACAAACAAACTCGATCAAGGTCGTACTTTTTCTTTTGGAGGATGGAAAACATGATAAAGTTTTTGTCCAGTGTCCAGTGAAGCGTGACATGGTTTGTGCATGACCCCCAAGAGGTTTGGCTCGTTTGAAGAACGATTGAGAATATCTTCAGTGAAGATACCGGGAAACTGACTATACAAATTGTTACGAATACCTTCTTTAGCAATTAGAAAAACTAATAGAGCAATTCTCAATGAATCAATGGAATGTTTCTAAAAAAAACTACGTCGACCCTTGTATATGTTTTGGAACAAATCACCGTGAGCATTCCAGGAAGTGAGAAGATTATTGAAGCATCTTTAGAAGAAGTAATGGATTAAACTAAGACCAGTCGCATCGTGTTATACACAGCACGAGTGTGGTGGCTAGCGATGTCTGAACATGCGATCTCTCTTGGTATAGTCTATCAATGCATTGCTGAATCTTTTAACAATTTTCAGAGAAATTTCTATAGTACTCCCACAGCACACTCTCTAGAAGTGCGTGGGAGAATTTGTGGAAGTAGCTCTTATTATGCTCCTGAAAATAATTTGAACAAATTCTTTTTGATATTTAGTGGCATTTAGTATTTTTATGACAAATACTCAGAGCAAATTATGAAGATTTTTAGAAAGATTTACTTTTTTGCAGAATTATTGAAGAAATTCTAGTAAAATATTTGAAAGAGTTTCTGCACGATGAAACATTTTTCAAGAATTTAAAGTTTCTCTTGAAAACTTTTACAATTAATCGGATCACTTCGGCGCAAAGAAAAAAAAAACTACTCAAATTCACAGAATTTTTATTGTTTATCCATTTTTAAATAGACGAGGATGTTAGAACAACCTCATTGGTTTTAAAAACAAGCGGTTTGGTCTATTTCTTTAAAATTTGTTCAATGAAACTGGTTTAAAAAGGTATTGTTCAATATGAATGATTACAAAAGTTGATCCAACGAATTGTGGTAACGACTGGCATGACAATGAGAGGGTAAGAAGCAGAAAAGTGTCAGTGACAAAAACGTTGTTTTGAGTAAATCTGCTTTGTATTTTTTCAGCAATTTTCTATTCCATGCAAATTATCTAGGAGTAAAAAATAACAAGCCAGTCTTCTAAGTATTATCTTTTTTTTCTGTTAGGAGGAAAATCACCTGAAAATATGATTAAAAAGCTTAGAAACACGTTTGGCCACTCAAATATAGCGTTTTTTTTTTATTTTCCAGCCTATGATTCCATAGGGTTAAACATTTTCTTAGCTACATTGTGCATAAAATATTTGCCAACGTTCGTCCTACCTATGGTTTTGCCACACACAGCCTTTTAATTTTGAAAAATGAAAAGACAGTTTTTGTTAGATTTTTAAATCATTGTATGCTTTTTTAGTCTTGACATTTTCTCCAATTTAACTTTGGCCTTATGCGAATAAATTGAATTGAATGGAGTTTGTTCAATGTATAATTTTTGAGTAAGGAAGGATTATAACTTTTTAATATAAATTTCATACAAGAATTGCATATTTCATGCATTATTTACCATTACCTTTGGTGTAACTATAACTTATTGCTAATCGCATAAAAAAAGCTATCCAAAGTAATAGACAAGAATCTGAATGGACAATATTCCTCTATGTCAACACTACTAGAATGCAATGGACATTCAGTAGTTCTTCGCAATGCAAGAAGGTGGAATCGAGAAACGGGAAAATAAGGTATCGGAAGGTATTTACCAGCAAGACGTCGTGTCTTCGTCGCCTCCGACCACAGCCACAGCAGCACAATCACAATGAAGCCCCGAGCTTAATAATGAAACAAAACCTCCCTACAGGCTCACTTGTGGCCACTGTCGTCTCGTCCAGAAGCGGATTCCACTTTTTTTTTTTTTTTTGGCACTGTGTGCGTGTGCAGCAGGTCTCGGTTTCGCCGTTCGTTGCTTTCTCCCACTGTGCACCGCTGGCCCCGTCCGTCTCTTTTGCTTATACTAGATCCACTTCTCTCTCGGATCAATTAACATTTTCTGGTTCCTCTTGCGCTTTTTGGGGCTGCTGCTACCCAAAAACGTCACTTTTTCCCCGTCCGAAACACGATTCAACACCCCGAACTATGGTAACGGTCATACTGGACACCACTTCCGTCGCGAAAAGCACTCCCGAGTGCAACCAGAAAAACGCGACCAATCGAAAATAGGGAACAAAATTTTCACGACTGCAAAGAATGATGGACACTTTACTTTTGAGCTGAGGAGACGACGACGGCGATCTACTTGGTGAGTACCTTAAGCAGTTTGCGTGTGAACGGAAAGATGAATGAAACTACACTGACATTACTACGGCGGATGGCAAGTCGACAACTGAAAGCAACGGGATCGTGCGTAGTTGAAAAAAGTACCGGTAGGTAGCGAACGGAAAGTGGAGTGCGTTCACTGAATTTACAGTAAAATGTCGCAGACAGCGGGTATGAATCAATGTGCTCGAGTCCAGAGGTGCGACTGAAGAAAACCAGTCGTCTCTTTCATTCGCTTGCTTTCCAACAAGGCGGGTCCAGCTCCTCCTAAGGTGATACATTATGCTCACTTTGAGGATAAAATCAGGAAGGACTGGCCGTTTTGTTTACAAACATCTGAGACAGGTAGTCGGACAATTGGGTTGTTTAGTGATGAAAAATTCACAGTTTTTTGAAGCTTGATCGAAAGAGCACATTTTTTTCGTAACACGGTTTTATTGCACTTTATTATCTTAATTTTGATATAGTAAATGCAAGGGACGCAACCTCACCTTTGCTTTATTTCACGGACATCTTGTTTCAAATTCCGGACAACTCACGAAAAGCAAAACTCAAATAGTTTGTTTAATCTATATAAATAAAAATGGAATGTTGTTTGTATGTCACGAAATGGCTTACGAACGGGTCAACGGATTCGAATGATTCTTTTTCCGTTTTGTTCATCAAGGGTTCCGACGTGTTTGTATGTATAAACATCCCAGGATATTTGCCGGGAAAGTTGGACAAACGAGCGTGAACGGAACTGTCATTTTGTATGCGACGATCAACAGCGTTTTTCAACAGCCTACTTGATGGCAAGACGAAGTTTGCCGGGCCCACTAGTTATAAATAAAACTCCCGAATTCATAAAAGCAACGTCAAAACTATTTGCGCATTATAAACATTCATGGATTGCTATTAGAGTGTCCATCCCGGGACAAAAAATCCCGGGATTTGACAAATTTCGGGATTTCCCGTTGTAGGAATTGACCGAAATAATACACAAAACTTTGAGCTCCATATTTTTTAATTTTCATTTTTTTCACATCTCATGCACATCCGTTCTACACAAAACTCTTTTCTAAACTGACTTCATTCAGCCACCAATAGCCGTGTTCATCTCGTTGCGCGAAGCTTTCTCTCTTGCTGTTTCTCGCCATTGCGGGATAGCGTGATCAAACGCGCTCTGCTCAGCACCAGTCGTTCAAGTGCACGTGTGAAAGCTCGCTCTTTCAAACTCTCTTCTGCTCTTCATCTCTGTAGTGTTGCCAAACGCTGAATGTATTTGAAAACTTGACTCTCGCCGTTTTATCTTACACTGACAGGAATAATGATCAAACTTTTATTCGTATACGCTAATTAATGTTTAACGCTATGTTTTTACATTGATTCTATTAATAGATTTTATTTATTCTTATATTCACACTTATTACTCCTACATCCTTCTCCTCCCCTTATCTCAAATGTATATTGTTACGAGATAATTGTATTAACAGATTTTTTTATAGTTGATATCGATTGACAATGTTTATAAGGAATTTTGTTGCATGTGTTCTGAAGACTGTTTGTAAGACTCTTTGACTCTTTGAAACATAACGAAAAATAAAATAATTCACACTTGCTTGGTTTTGACAGTAAAATAGATTATCAATAGGAAATTGTCATTTTTAACAATTTTTATAATGTTGTACCAATATGTCTAAACTATGTTCAATAATAAAAACAATGAAATTTATCATTATATAGCCTAATACTTATTGCAATAATTGCATACATATTTTTCCATAATCATAATCAAAAACAGAACAATATTGATTCGTTATTTAAATTTATGTTAACATTTAATGATATTATATTATATTGAATTCGTTAATGACATGTTAAACTTTCTATGAGTTATTAATAAATGTTATTTTCATAGTTATAATAATAATATTGATATCATGATAATTTTTTTAATAATGCATTGCGTTGGTCGATATAATGAACAACTATTTTAAACATAAATATTTTTTTCGCTTAATTTTTTTTAATTAAAGGCTTTAAATTTATAATTCATTCGCCTCTTATTAATCTTAAATTCTGTTCAAAGTAAACTATAAAGTCCTGTATCCTTTAAGTATTTCAACATTTTCTCTTCTTCATTTCTGTTATTCCCTAAAGCTATGACAATATTTGAATTGATTCCTATTCTGTTTCTAATGCCATCGAATTTTCTGCATTCTAGTAAAATATGCTTTATATCTAATGGAGTATTACAACTATCACAAATTTCAGAATCTTTGTTTTGGAGCAATGTTTTTTTTTGTGAGGATTATTATGTTTAGTAGTGAAATTTACATGTTTTTCATCGTTGCTTCAATTGTTATATATATTATATCAATAATATTTTATTAAGCAGATTTAAAAGAAACCATAAACTACTATTTCAACATGTATTTATATGCCTATGACTGATCTAGTTTATGCTACTAGGAATTGAGTTCATAAGGATTCAAGAATTCATCAAGCAACAAAACCAGAAAACAATTCAACAACTTCTTTAGAATGTCATTCGCTTATTACACAAATTACTCTAGCTTCTTTTTTTTATCATCTCCTAATATGTCTCCGACTGATCTAGGGCTTTCTAGAACAACCTCGAAGAATCCATTAAATATCATAAATCTCAAATCAGTTACTTCTTCATCATATATTCATAATCGTTCAATGACATGCTCACATAAATTGAGGTTAAAATAAAAATCCATAAAGCAACAAAAACATAAATTTAATCTAACAACATCCTTACATTGATTCTACTTCTTATCATAATACAATTTACACTTACTACTATTTTCGTCATTTGTTTGTAGGCCTCTGAATAATCTAGCTCATACTACCATGGATTGAGCTTAACAGGCTCGAAAAATCCATCAAGCAACAATAATTAGAACATATTTTAACAGCTTCCTCAGAATGTCATTCGCTTACTACACAAATACCTCTAACTTCTTTTTTATCATCTCCTAATAAGTCTCTGACTAATCTAGGACATGCTATCATGGGTTGAGTTTATCTGAATGGAAAAGTTCACATCTAAATCGACATATTCTACAATCAATAAAACATCCTCAACTGATTCCAATAACACTTTCTAGTGTGGAGCTTACCAGGCTCCAGAAGTACCAATCAAGTGTCCAAATCAGCAAAATTCCATAAACTTCTACAGCATCTTTCAATCGACATATTCTACAATCAATAACCATCCTCAACTGATTCCAATCACACTTTCTAGGGTGGAGCTTACCAGGCTCCAGAAGTACCAATCAAGTGTCCAAATCAGCAAATTCCCATGAACTTCTACAGCACCTCACAATCGACATATTCTACAATCAATAAACATCCTCAACTGATTCCAATAACACTTTTTTTGTGTGGAGCTTACCAGGCTCCAGAAGTACCAATCAAGTGTCCAAATCAGCAAATTCCCATGAACTTCTACAGCACCTCACAATCGACATATTCTACAATCAATAAACATCCTCAACTGATTCCTATAACACTTTCTTAGGTGGAGCTTACTAGGCTCCAGAAGTACCAATCAAGTGTCCAAATCAGCAAATTTCCATAAACTTCTACAGCACCTTTCAATCGACATATTCTACAATCAATAAACATCCTTAACTGATTCTAATAACACTCTCTTGGGTGGAGCTTATGAGGCTCCAGAAGTACCAATCAAGTGTCCAAATCAGCAAATTTCCATAAACTTCTACAGCACCTTTCAATCGACATATTCTACAATCAATAAACATCCTCAACTGATTCTAATAACACTCTCTTGGGTGGAGCTTATCAGGCTCCAGAAGTACCAATCAAGTGTCCAAATCAGCAAATTCCCATGAACTTCTACAGCACCTCTCAATCGGCATATTCTACAATCAATAAACATCCTCAACTGATTCCTATAACACTTTCTTAGGTGGAGCTTACCAGGCTCCAGAAGTACCAATCAAGTGTCCAAATCAGCAAAATTCCATAAACTTCTACAGCATCTTTCAATCGACATATTCTACAATCAATAACCATCCTCAACTGATTCCAATCACACTTTCTAGGGTGGAGCTTACCAGGCTCCAGAAGTACCAATCAAGTGTCCAAATCAGCAAATTCCCATGAACTTCTACAGCACCTCACAATCGACATATTCTACAATCAATAAACATCCTCAACTGATTCCAATAACACTTTTTTTGTGTGGAGCTTACCAGGCTCCAGAAGTACCAATCAAGTGTCCAAATCAGCAAATTTCCATAAACTTCTACAGCACCTCTCAATCGACATATTCTACAATCAATAAACATCCTCAACTGATTCCTATAACACTTTCTTAGGTGGAGCTTACCAGGCTCCAGAAGTACCAATCAAGAGTCCAAATCAGCAAATTTCCATAGACTTCTACAGCGTCTCTCAATCGACATATTCTACAATCAATAAACATCCTCAACTGATTCCAATAACACTTTTTTGTGTGGAGCTTACCAAGCTCCAGAAGTACCAATCAAGTGTCCAAATCAACAAATTTCCATTAATTTCTACAGCACCTCTCAATCGACATATTCTACAATCAATAAACATCCTCAACTGATTCCTATAACACTTTCTTAGGTGGAGCTTACAAGGCTCCAGAAGTACCAATCAAGTGTCCAAATCAGCAAATTTCCATAACCTTCTACAGCACCTTTCAATCGACATATTCTACAATCAATAAACATCCTCAACTGATTCTAATAACACTCTCTAGGGTGGAGCTTACCAGGCTCCAGAAGTACCAATCAAGTGTCCAAATCAGCAAATTTCCATGAACTTCTACAGCACCTTTCAATCGACATATTCTACAATCAATAAACATCCTCAACTGATTCTTATAACACTTTCTAGGGTGGAGCTTACCAGGCTCCAGAAGTACCAATCAAGTGCCCAAATCAACAAATTTCCATAAACTTCTACAGCATCTTTCAATCGACATATTCTACAATCAATAAACATCCTCAACTGATTATAATAACACTTTCTAGGGTGTAGCTTACCATGCTCCAGAAGTACCAATCAAGTGTCCAAATCAGCAAATTCCCATGAACTTCTACAGCACCTCACAATCGACATATTCTACAATCAATAAACATCCTCAACTGATTCCAATAACACTTTTTTTGTGTGGAGCTTACCAGGCTCCAGAAGTACCAATCAAGTGTCCAAATCAGCAAATTTCCATAAACTTCTACAGCACCTCTCAATCGACATATTCTACAATCAATAAACATCCTCTACTGATTCCAATAACACTTTTTTGTGTGAAGCTTACCAGGCTCCAGAAGTACCAATCAAGTGTCCAAATCAACAAATTTCCATAAACTTCTACAGCACCTCTCAATCGACATATTCAACAATCAATAAACATCCTCAACTGATTCCTATAACACTTTCTTAGGTGGAGTTTACCAGGCTCCAGAAGTACCAATCAAGTGTCCAAATCAGCAAATTTCCATAAACATCTACAGCACCTCTCAATCGACATATTCTACAATCAATAAACATCCTCAACTGATTCCTATAACACTTTCTTAGGTGGAGCTTACTAGGCTCCAGAAGTACCAATCAAGTGTCCAAATCAGCAAATTTCCATAAACTTCTACAGCACCTCTCAATCGACATATTCTACAACCAATAAACATCCTCAACTGATTCCAATAACACTTTCTTAGGTGGAGCTTACTAGGCTCCAGAAGTACCAATCAAGTGTCCAAATCAGCAGATTTCCATAAACATCTACAGCACCACTCAATCGACATATTCTACAATCAATAAACATCCTCAACTGATTCCTATAACACTTTCTTAGGTGGAGCTTACTAGGCTCCAGAAGTACCAATCAATTGTCCAAATCAGCAAATTTCCATAAACTTCTACAGCACCTTTCAATCGACATATTCTATAATCAATAAACATCCTCAACTGATTCTAATAACACTCTCTTGGGTGGAGCTTATCAGGCTCCAGAAGTACCAATCAAGTGTCCAAATCAGCAAATTCCCATGAACTTCTACAGCACCTCTCAATCGACATATTCTACAACCAATAAACATCCTCAACTGATTCCAATAACACTTTCTTAGGTGGAGCTTACTAGGCTCCAGAAGTACCAATCAAGTGTCCAAATCAGCAGATTTCCATAAACATCTACAGCACCACTCAATCGACATATTCTACAATCAATAAACATCCTCAACTGATTCCTATAACACTTTCTTAGGTGGAGCTTACTAGGCTCCAGAAGTACCAATCAAGTGTCCAAATCAGCAAATTTCCATAAACTTCTACAGCACCTTTCAATCGACATATTCTATAATCAATAAACATCCTCAACTGATTCTAATAACACTCTCTTGGGTGGAGCTTATGAGGCTCCAGAAGTACCAATCAAGTGTCCTAATCAGCAAATTCCCATGAACTTCTACAGCACCTCTCAATCGACATATTCTACAACCAATAAACATCCTCAACTGATTCCAATAACACTTTCTTAGGTGGAGCTTACTAGGCTCCAGAAGTACCAATCAAGTGTCCAAATCAGCAGATTTCCATAAACATCTACAGCACCACTCAATCGACATATTCTACAATCAATAAACATCCTCAACTGATTCCTATAACACTTTCTTAGGTGGAGCTTACTAGGCTCCAGAAGTACCAATCAAGTGTCCAAATCAGCAAATTTCCATGAACTTCTACAGCACCTTTCAATCGACATATTCTATAATCAATAAACATCCTCAACTGATTCTAATAACACTCTCTTGGGTGGAGCTTATCAGGCTCCAGAAGTACCAATCAAGTGTCCAAATCAGCAAATTCCCATGAACTTCTACAGCACCTCTCAATCGGCATATTCTACAATCAATAAACATCCTCAACTGATTCCTATAACACTTTCTTAGGTGGAGCTTACCAGGCTCCAGAAGTATCAATCAAGTGTCCAAATCAGCAAATTTCCATAAACTACTACAGCACCTTTCAATCGACATATTCTACAATCAATAAACATCCTCAACTGATTCCAATAACACTTTTTTGGGTGGAGTTTACCAGGCTCCAGAAGTACCAATCAAGTGTCCAAATCAGCAATTTTCAATAAACTTCTACAACATCTCTCAATCGACATATTCTACAATCAACATCCTCAACTGATTCCAATAACACTTTCTTATGTGGAGCTTACTAGGCTCCAGAAGTACCAATCAAATGTCCAAATCATCAAATTTCCATAAGCTTCTACAGCACCTCTCAATCGACATGTTCTACAATAAATAGACATGCTCAATTTATTTCGTTTCACTATTTTGATGGAGCTAACCAGGCTCCAGAAGTACCAATTATGCGTCCAATCAGAAAATTTCCTTAAACTTCTACAACACATCTAAATCGACATATTCTACAATCAATGAAACATCCTCAACTGATTTCGATAACACTTTCTTCGGTGAGGTATTCCAAGCTCCAAACGTATTCAACGTAGTACCAAAATCCGAAAATCATCAACAATTCCTTTGCAGATTATATTTTAAATATTCTCTATTAATATCGCCCATAACACCCAACTGGACTTTCAATCTGCTCGACCCTATCGAGTGGGACGCCCATATCATGGACGTACCAGCATTTCAACTGGACTTTTAATCTGCTCGACCCTCTCAAGCGTGACGCTCATAACATGGACGTACCAGCATTTCAGCTGGACTTTCAATCAGCTCGACCCTCTCGAGCGGGACGCCCATAACATGGACGTACCAGCATTTCAGCTGGACTTTCAATCTGCTCGACCCTCTCGAGCGGGACGCCCATAACATGGACGAACCAGCATTTCAGCTGGACTTTCAATCTGCTCGACCCTCTCGAGCGGGACGCCCATAACATGGACGTACCAGCATTTCAGCTGGACTTTCAATCTGCTCGACCCTCTCGAGCGGGACGCCCATAACATGGACGTACCAGCATTTCAGCTGGACTTTCAATCTGCTCGACCCTCTCGAGCGGGACGCCCATAACATGGACGTACCAGCATTTCAGCTGGACTTTCAATCTGCTCGACCCTCTCGAGCGGGACGCCCATAACATGGACGAACCAGCATTTCAGCTGGACTTTCAATCTGCTCGACCCTCTCGAGCGGGACGCCCATAACATGGACGTACCAGCATTTCAGCTGGACTTTCAATCTGCTCGACCCTCTCGAGCGGGACGCCCATAACATGGACGTACCAGCATTTCAGCTGGACTTTCAATCTGCTCGACCCTCTCGAGCGGGACGCCCATATCATGGACGTACCAGCATTTCAGCTGGACTTTCAATCTGCTCGACCCTCTCGAGCGGGACGCCCATAACATGGACGTACCAGCATTTCAGCTGGACTTTCAATCTGCTCGACCCTCTCGAGCGGGACGCCCATAACATGGACGTACCAGCATTTCAGCTGGACTTTCAATCTGCTCGACCCTCTCGAGCGGGACGCCCATAACATGGACGAACCAGCATTTCAGCTGGACTTTCAATCTGCTCGACCCTCTCGAGCGGGACGCCCATAACATGGACGTACCAGCATTTCAGCTGGACTTTCAATCTGCTCGACCCTCTCGAGCGGGACGCCCATAACATGGACGTACCAGCATTTCAGCTGGACTTTCAATCTGCTCGACCCTCTCGAGCGGGACGCCCATAACATGGACGAACCAGCATTTCAGCTGGACTTTCAATCTGCTCGACCCTCTCGAGCGGGACGCCCATAACATGGACGTACCAGCATTTCAGCTGGACTTTCAATCTGCTCGACCCTCTCGAGCGGGACGCCCATAACATGGACGTACCAGCATTTCAGCTGGACTTTCAATCTGCTCGACCCTCTCGAGCGGGACGCCCATAACATGGACGTACCAGCATTTCAGCTGGACTTTCAATCTGCTCGACCCTCTCGAGCGGGACGCCCATAACATGGACGTACCAGCATTTCAGCTGGACTTTCAATCTGCTCGACCCTCTCGAGCGGGACGCCCATAACATGGACGAACCAGCATTTCAGATGGACTTTCAATCTGCTCGACCCTCTCGAGCGGGACGCCCATAACATGGACGTACCAGCATTTCAGCTGGACTTTCAATCTGCTCGACCCTCTCGAGCGGGACGCCCATAACATGGACGTACCAGCATTTCAGCTGGACTTTCAATCTGCTCGACCCTCTCGAGCGGGACGCCCATAACATGGACGTACCAGCATTTCAGCTGGACTTTCAATCTGCTCGACCCTCTCGAGCGGGACGCCCATAACATGGACGAACCAGCATTTCAGCTGGACTTTCAATCTGCTCGACCCTCTCGAGCGGGACGCCCATAACATGGACGTACCAGCATTTCAGCTGGACTTTCAATCTGCTCGACCCTCTCGAGCGGGACGCCCATAACATGGACGTACCAGCATTTCAGCTGGACTTTCAATCTGCTCGACCCTCTCGAGCGGGACGCCCATAACATGGACGTACCAGCATTTCAGCTGGACTTTCAATCTGCTCGACCCTCTCGAGCGGGACGCCCATAACATGGACGTACCAGCATTTCAGCTGGACTTTCAATCTGCTCGACCCTCTCGAGCGGGACGCCCATAACATGGACGTACCAGCATTTCAGCTGGACTTTCAATCTGCTCGACCCTCTCGAGCGGGACGCCCATATACATGAACATGCCAGCGTTTCAGCTTCCGCACCATTCATTTTATTCACTTTTCTCTACCAAACAGGCAAACATTTGTACTGACATTTCTTTTCAGTTACGTACTGTGATCAAAGAACAATGCTTTTCTTAACCATTTTTCTGAAAAAAGTGACTTCTTGTTACAAATAGTAACTCGCTACCAGCTCTGATACAACTTCTCCAAATCCAAATCAAAAGTGATTCGCTACCAACCCTGATGTAATCTCTGCCAATTCTGCACCATTCATTTTATTTAGTTTTCCTTACCAAATAGGCAACATTTGTGCTAACATTACTTTTCAATTGCATACTTTGTTCAAAGAACAATGCTTTTCGAAACCACTTTCTAAAAAAAATGTTTGTTTTTTTTTTAATTGTTGCAAATAGTGATTCGCTACCAGCCCTGATACAACTTCTCGAAATCCAAATCAAAAGTGATTCGCTACCAGCCCTGATGTAACCTCTGTCAATTCTGCACCATTCATTTTGTTCAGTTTTCTTTACCAAAAGAGGCAAACATTTGTACTGACATTACTTTTCAAATGCGTACTGTGATAAAAAATAATGCTTTTCGTAACCACTTTTCTAAATTTTTTTTTTTTTGTGGCAAATAGTGATTCGCTACCAGCCCTGGTATGACTTCTCCAATTCCAAACCAAAAGTGATTTGCTACCAGCCCTGATATAACGTCTGCCAATTTCGCACCATTCATTTTATCCATTTTATTCATTTTTCTCTCTAACAAACAGGCAATTATTTGTTCTGATATTACTTTTCAATTGTGTACTGTGATCAAGAAATAATGCTTTTCTTAACCATTTTTTTCTAAAAATATATAAATGACTTTTTATTGCCAATAGTGATTCGTTACCAGCCCTGAAACAATTTCTCCAATTCCAAATTAAAAGTGATTTGCTACCAGCCCTGATGTAACATCTGCAAATTCCTCACCATTTATTTTATCTACTTACCCACGCTACCAAACAGGCATCTTTTAAAATCATCCATCCACCAGCTATCACTTTTTCTTCAATTTTTTCTCGAAAATCCATTCTTCTCACTTCTTCGGACACTCACAAAACATTCATTTTATTAAAAATAAGATAATTAAATGTATCATAACGATAGTCAATTACCTACCGCTCTGCGCCATTGTAGGAATTGGCCGAAATAATACACAAAACTTTGAGCTCCATTTTTTTTAATTTTCATTTTTTTCACATCTCATGCACATCCGTTCTACACAAAACTCTTTTCTAAACTGACTTCATTCAGCCACCAATAGCCGTGTTCATCTCGTTGCGCGAAGCTTTCTCTCTTGCTGTTTCTCGCCATTGCGGGATAGCGTGATCAAACGCGCTCTGCTCAGCACCAGTCGTTCAAGTGCACGTGTGAAAGCTCGCTCTTTCAAACTCTCTTCTGCTCTTCATCTCTGTAGTGTTGCCAAACGCTGAATGTATTTGAAAACTTGACTCTCGCCGTTTTATCTTACACTGACAGGAATAATGATCAAACTTTTATTCGTATACGCTAATTAATGTTTAACGCTATGTTTTTACATTGATTCTATTAATAGATTTTATTTATTCTTATATTCACACTTATTACTCCTACACCCGTTTCCTGGGATATTAGTCTTGACATCCCGGGATTCCCAAAATGTACGTAGAATTTGATGAAAAACACTAAATTTCAATGAAAAACAATGACATTTTTTCACACTTATTGCAATTTTAGAGATAACTTTCCATTCTACGGTTGAACAGAAAGCTACCGCAGCTGTCACATTATTGATTTTCACAAAGCATCATCGATCGGCTACGATGATACCTTGGAAACCACGCTAATGACTGTTGGTTTCTACCACGTTCCAAAGTTTGGGTCTCTACAAGCATACTTTGATTAGATGGTTTCGTTCAATGATACAATGATTTTCAAGCCTGCGGTAGAACTTCGACAGCTGCGGTAGAACTTGGCGGCTACCGCAGAACGGAAAATTTTCAAAAGAACCGTAATACATGGAAAGACCAATTTATGAAGTAAGAAACACCTTCTTGTTCTTGGCATTACGTCCTCACTGGGACAAAGTCAGCTTCTCAGCTTATTGTTCAATGAGCACTTCCACAGTTATTAACTGAGAGCTTTCTTTGCCAATGTTGCCATTTTCGCATTCGAATATCGTGTGAATCGATCGGAAATCGAACCCAGACACCTTCAGCATATCTTCATTTTGTAGCCACGAGCTCTAACCACTCGGCTAAGGAAGGCCCCTAAGAAGCATCTATATTTATTTATCAAGTTGCAAAGTTTTAAAGCATTTCTCTTCAATATTAGCCGTTTCGTAAGCCTAGGATGTGAAAGCAAATTTGAAAGTACATCTATACTTCAGTCCATAATTTTCAGTTTTTAACTTTTAGCATGATATTCTACAGTACATACTTTCAATGATATTTAATCATTTATTTTGTTCTAAAGTTGACTTTTCAAATGCCTCGAGCAAATTTTTTCAACGCACTTCCATTCATAAGTGTTATAGAGAATTTGTGCAAATCCCAGGCACACTTGTAATTATTCCAGCTAAGCTAACATATTACGTACATCGCCAAATTGCTACTACACTTCATCCCCATAAGGAAGAACCCCTACGGATAAGTTTGCCGTTTTATCTAAAATTAACCAACCCCATTCAAGGCATACTGAAACAGCACGGAATGCAGGCGGCCTACAAAAGTGGCCACACACTGAAGGTGTATTTGTGTGCCCTCAAAGACAAGACCCCTGCGGAAGATCTGTCTGGAATCTATGAGATTCCATGCAAAGACTGCCCATCAGTTTATAATGGCCAAACGCGAAGGAAATTTAAAATCCGTTTGAGGGAACACCGAAACGCTGTGGATAACGAACGAGTCCATGAGTCTAGTGTGGCAGTACATTCTGTTGAACTCAAACACAACATAGACTGGGACAAGGTGAAGCTTAAAAAGAGCGTCCGAAAAGTTTCCCATTTAAATGCTTGGGAATCTATGTTCATCTCCAATGCCGAACAACCGTTGATGAATGACGACGATGCCCCGATAAGTTCGCCGCTTTTTCACTTGACGAAACTGGACTTCAAATAGTGTTATCTCTTTCTGACGTGTACTGGAGAAAGTACGAAGCTGTTTTGTTCTCTTCTGTGTAATCAGTTGGACATCGTCCTGTAGATGGGCAACATCGAGCCCGAAACCGGTCGACGAAAAAGGTAAATGTTTAAATCCTTTATATGTTTGTAAGAACAAAAAGTGTTGTGTCCAGTCTCGCGTCGCGTCTTGTGAGTGAAGCATTGTATTGTTGAATTTCTACTTCCATTTCAACCAAAATACTAGTTATATTGAAAGTTTGGTAAATCCCGGGACAAGCTTAGATTTTTGTCCCGACGGGACGAGCAAAATGGCCGGAAAATGGACACTCTAATTGCTACATAAAATTATTATTGAATCGCGCCTGAAAGTTGGGAACTTTCGAACGGGAAATTTTAAAACATTTGGGCTCATTCATTTATTTCATAACGCTGAAAATGACCATTATTGATACCCACCCACCTCTTCGTAACGCTTTTTGTATGAATATTCTACAAATTTTGTATGAGCCGTAACATCGCGAGGACACCCACCCACCCCCTTCAGTGTTATGAAATTTGTGAATAAACCCTTTCAATTGAAACCTTCTCCATACAAAGTAGTGTCTGGAATTTGAATCAATACGGTATTTCTGAGTGCAGATTTTCAAAACCGTTCAGGTATTTTTGAAAAGTAATTCAGCAACAACACGTGAACGTGCACCATTCTTTGACGTTCCAGTTCGATTGTTTACGTTCAAATATGTCGACTTTTTATATCGACTCCAATCTCGCAAGCGCGCGAGTTTGTGCAGACCAGAGTCTATGAATGGAGAGTTGCGCGAAGAGGCTTCTTTGAATGGTTGTTCTTCTTTGTCTTCGAAAATAGCCCCTATCTGTTTTGCTGGTCTGCTCGATAGGTAGACGGTTTGACAGTTCGATAGGTAGATTTGGTTTCACTCTTCGCGCAACTCTCCATTCATAGACTCTGGTGCAGACTTCCAGTGGTTTAATTCGTTCCCATCTGAAATTGTGAAACAAGTAACTGTTTTTGTATTTATTGTGAGAATGGCTATTAATCTAAACCTAAAGTCAGCTGACGTGAAAGCAAGTCTCGAAGATCCTGCCAAATTGCACTACATTCCAGCTACAATCCGTGGCGATGGCCCAGCCAAAGTGGAACAGTATTTTGAGTCGTACACAGACGAATTGGAGGACAAAAGTGTGGTTTATTATCTATAGAAACCTGCATAGTTTAATATTCACTATCTTACAGCTCTCGTGAATGCTCTTCGTGGATTCCCGCTACGAGGGAAACGATTCACCTTACCTGCGGCCTATAGTGGCGTTATATTTCAGGAAACTAAAAAACCACTGTCAGCGGACGAGGAACGGAATTTAAGCTTCGCTGGTGCCTTCAAGGAGTTTACCTATTGGAATTACGATAAGATACCCTCGAAGAACGATGCGTTTGAAAAGGCCCTTGATTGGATGGAACTGTCTGACGCTTTGCATGAACCATTGGATGACCAAGAAGATACCAAATCGGATGTAAAACAAGAGAAATAAACTTTGTTGGTTGTTTGTAATAAAGTTTTTATTACTTCCATTGTATGTCACGTAAGGGTTGAAAATCTACAATAACTTTGTGGAAGTTTCAGAAAATCTTTCCTAATCAAGAAAGGCTCATCTACTGTAACGTAATTATTAAAAGTATATATCTTAAAGCTATTTTGTTTCTTTTTACGCCGCACTCTTTGGAGGTTGCCGGTAGACTCCCACAACGACTGCGTGGTCACGTTCGTATGGTTCCAGTGTGATTTGCTCCTGAGGTTTCAACTTTTCTGATTGTAGTTTTTTGACTTCTGCCGCGAACACCGCTTCCGGAACGGCTGTCGAATCGATACAGGAAGCCTTGATCGAAATGACGAAATGGCCTCCGTTTTTCAGGAACTGGTGAGCATTCAACGCGACGATACGGGCCTGATCGGGCTGGGCAACGTCGGCGAAAATGGTGTCAACCAGGCCGACCAACATTCGGTACTTATGGGGATGACGAGCGTCTTCAATGATGGGGATAATGTTGGTCCGCTTCTTGGCGACATTTATCAAATCACGTCCCGATCGGTGTGAGAATTCTACGGCATAGACCAGTCCCTCCGGCCCGACAACGTCCGATACATGCGAAACCGTAGTTCCCGAGGCGGCGCCCAGGTAGAGAACCTTCGAGCCTGGTGGCATGTGAATTTTGTCGACTCCTCCGAGGACGGCAGCAGCCAGCTTCGACCGGAAGGGATTCCAAACTCGGTATTCATTCTTTTCGCCGTTAGTCTGCAATAGAAGTATGCTTAGTTAGAGGGTGTTTAAACAATAGTTGTTCATGAGAAGCGAGGTACGAATCAGAAAGCAAGTTCTACAATGAAAAGTCTAGGAAGCAGTGTGCCTCAGGCTCCTACTTCGTCGACAGTTCACCGTTGGCCACATTCCTGCCAATTCAATACCCCTGTGCAACTTCATCATGTGTGAATTAATTTCAATTTCAGGGCTGGTAGCGAATGAGTGTTATCTTCAAAATAAAAACTTTAGAGATCTGAAAGTAGAGGCCAGACAGGAACCAAGAAGGGACCGAAAAGAAACCAAACGGGGACTAAGAAATCAAGAGACAGAAATTGTTTTTTTTTTTTCAATTAATAATGCAATGAAATTTCTATACATTTTTGAGAATTATTCGTTTTGACAAAAATTACTTCTCGTATTACTGTATGCGTTTATTTCATGATTTTCTTTTAGAATTCCATCAGAAAAAAGTTGTCGAAAGTTTCCTTCAGATGTTACTCCGAAGATTTTTTCAAGAGTTCATATAGCAATCTGGATTTTTTTTCCAAGGATCATCATAGGAATTACTCAAGAGAATGGATCAGCTAATCTTCTAAAGATTATTTTATGAATTTCTCGAACAAACTAACTCGAACGAACTAACCCCAATTGACTAATGGATAAATTTCCTAGAATTTCCTATTTGGAATTCTTTTTTAATCAGTTCATGCTTAATTTATGATCTTTGGTAACAAAGAGTGAAGCTTGGTGTTACTAAGCAAACAAATGGGTTTATACGTTATTTAATAATGCTTTGATGAAGAGAAGACTCTTCTCTATCTCCCAGTGGGGATAGTTTTTATCTTGGTCCATTCGTTTGCTAAAAACAACGAGCTACACACTCGGTTACCAATGGCTTTTGAGGCGAGATTACAAGTTATGCGAGAAATGTATGAAGTACAATAAAAGCTATAAAAGGCATCTACAAAATAGTGTCCAAAATTTCATAAGTATTCTCCTAAAAATTTTGTTAGAAATTCATTTAGAATTATGTAAGAACTCTGTCAAGGATTTTGTAAGAATTGTCCCGTAATTTTAAGAATTGATTCGGTGATAATCTTGACTAGAATTCTGTAGAATCATACAAAAGATTTCATAAAAAGATTGTCGAATTATTCCGTAAAAATCTAGTTGAAAGTTCTGTGAAAACTCTTTGCGAAGGATACTGTTCATTTTTTCCCCTAGATTATGTTAAATGCATGTACAGCATGTTAATGAGTAAGACTGTGTTTCACAAAAAAAACATGGAAGAGAAATGGTTCATGTAATTCTAATAACATTGGACTATGCAATGAAACAGTTATTTTAAACTTCAAAAAGATCTTTGTAAGCTAGACTCACGTGCAGATAGTTTATCTGAATCAGGGTTGCTTCACTAAGTAAAGAGTAAAAGTAAAGAATGATCCAGCTAAAATATTATTACCATACACATTCTACTTTGGCACCGTCAAACCCTGTGATCGTGGCCAGGGACAGGAATCGACCTTATAATTCTATCAAAAATTCGAATTCAGAATCCAAACCTAGTTCATTATAATTTTACCCTGAAATTCGCGAGAAGCCAGTTCAGGAATCTGTGAGAGTTGTGCTCAGAGTTCCGACAGAAGTGATCCAATATTCATTTGAAAATCATGTACTGGCATCTGTGAAAATACTGTCCAAGACTACATAAGAATAAGCCTCAAAATTTTATTAGAAATTCATTTAGGATTATGTAAGAACTCTGTCCAAGATTTTGTGAGAATTATGTCCCATATTCGGAGATAATCTTGGCTAGAATCCTGTAGAAAATCACACTAAAGATTTCATGAAAATGTTGTCGAATCGCTCCGTAAAAATCTTGTTTGAAGTTCTGTGAAAACTCTTTGCAAGACTTAGCGAAAGATACTGTTCAATTTTTCCCCTACATTATTTTAAATGCATGTACAATATTAAGTGTAAATCCAGCATGTTATTCAGCAAAATTGTGTTTGACAAAAAAAACATGGAAAAGAAAAGCTAAAACATTACTATGGAAGATAATCAAGCTAAAACATTAGTATGGAGTTAAATCAAAAGTTAAATCATTTAGATTAAGTTTATTCGAGTTTAAAATAGGCAGAACAGTCAGATATGAGAAAATTCTACAAATTCATCATATACCTGTTCTAAACATTACTTACATTTACAGATTACAGAATATACATTTACAGATTACTACAGATAATTACAGATATGCTTCACGGAATTTTTTTTCATAAAACAAATCATAAGATACATTCATAAAATCAGATCTCTTTCAGATTTCCAGGAAATTCTTTAAGAATACCATCAAAAATTACCCCAACGATTCCTTTGGTGTATTTATCTAAAAATGTCTGTATCTATCTAAAATCTATTTACCTAGAAATGTCTAGTGTTCTAGTTCTAAGAGAACTTTCACAGTTATAAATTGAGAGCTTCCTTTGCGTAGTCCAGGAAATTTCCACTACGAAAAGATTCTGGTCCGACCGGAAAGTTACAGAATTACTGTTTTAATTTACCGATCTTTCCAGAGGTTGGGATTATGGCTAAATTCATCGGAATCCGTAAAATGTGCTTTGTTTAAAAATTTGTTTGCTTTGTTTTCCTTGAATAACACTGACGAAAGTTATTAAGCAATACTTGGAACAAACTGAGCATGAGCCTATGAGCTCCTGGAGGAAGTCTTGTTGGGTTTCTTGAAAAAATCTCTTGTGCGAAATGGAGGAAAACTTGGATACTAGCAACATTCATGTTTCTTTTTAATAATCTCATCCTGACTACTTTCAAGAACAAGGCAGGGGAGTATACCTTGTTCAAATCATAAACAAGAATACTAAAAGTATGAATATCGCTATTCCCGGCCACGCCCATCTTTACCGTAACTTGGGATAGGGGAAGGAAATGTTGATGTAGCACTTACTTAATGAGAGGCCACCGACTCAGCGACACCCTCATAAGTGCTACGGAGTTGGAGGTTGGGGAAGGTATATTGTCAGGATTCGCCTAGAAAGCTGGCGATAGACCATAAATATTTGTTGCTTAAGCGTTTTCAAATTAATCTTTTGAATGCCGGCAATCAAAAGAGAAAATAATGGAGGAAAACTTGGTGGAACAATAACTAGAAAAATAGCTGGAGGCAATCGTGGCATAATTTCTGAGATTTTCTCGGAAGTGTATCCTAATTAATTTACTAAAGGAAGTAGGGTTGTAGTGCTGAATGATTTCTTGAAGAAAATTATGGAGAAACTCCCTTGAGCAATCGCTGGAGGAATTTCTCGGCGAATTCTTGAAGGAATTGACGGAGAAATTCCTAGAAAAATTGCTGGAGAGATCCCTGGAGGAATAGGAAATGATGAAATGGAAAAAATGGTGAAACAATAACTGGAGCTAATCCTAAAGATAATACCTGAGTATTTCTTACTGAAATTACTAAAGGAAGTAGCGTTGGCGCGCTGAAGAATTTCTTGTGGAAAACCCTGAAGAAATTTCTATAAGCATCTCGTTTAGCAAACGCTGGAGAAGTTTATGGATAAATTCTTGAGAATTGTCGGAGAAATTTCTAGCAGTATTACTGGAAAAATCTTTGGAGGAGTTCCTGAAAGTATTCTAAAAGAAACGTATGGAGAATTCCTGAAGCATTTCCTCGAGTGAAGTAATTCCTAATTGATGGTATCTCTATGGAGCCTCTTTGATTTTCAGGATTAATTCACAAGGAGAAAAAAGAAAGAATAATACTTGGGATCAATTTGGCCATAAAGGAGACATTCCATTAAAAATAAAGTTTTTAGAGATTTGCACTAGAATAGACCAAGTCTCTATAAAGAGCCCTGCTACCAGCCCTGTCAGACAACCTAAAACCAAAACATTCCAACTCACCTCCACCGAAATACGCTTCTCTCCGTAAACTTCCGATCCGGGCACCAGATTCAATGTGACCAGCGCATCTTCCTTTCCTCTGGCGATGAAAATTCCCTCGTGACGATGCGGTTCGATGACAACGGTTTTGCCTCCCTTGAAGCCACCGCCTTTAGCGCCACCGCCGCGGCCACCTCCACGCGGACCTCCTCGGCCACGTCCTCCACCCCCACGCCCACCAGCACCTCCCCTTCCGCCGAATCCACCACGGCCTCCACCACCACCTCCTCCTCTACCACCAAATCCACCACGACCTCCGCCGCCGCCGCCTCCTCGTCCTCCGAATCCACCACGGCCACCAGGTCCTCCACGACCTCCTCCTCCTCCTCCACCGCCTCCACCTCCACCTCTAGGCGAGAATCCTAATCAGCGAGAGAGAGAGTAAACAGAGGGAACGTGAACATTGAGGTTATGGTTTATATTGGATATAAAAACAATGCGGTGACCGAGTGAAACTCAAGAATTTAAATTTGTGAATTTAAAGAGTTCTGGTAAATATTTTATCGTATAATCCACAATTAACAGTTTCAAAATAGCATTAATTTATCAAATCAACATATACGAATCAGTACAACCGCCACCATTCCACCTATCCATCGTCCTACCTGGTTTTCCCATAATTATACGAGACTTTTATGTCGTTTCAACGGTATTTTACAATTAAACTTTTTAACAATCTAATGAGCACTTCAAAATAAGAAACACCATATAATACACAGCTTTTTTCGAGAAAAATATAAATTCCCAAGCACACGCCACTACGGCTACGCTAGATCAAAACACGTGTGGGTCCGCAGGCTGCGGCTGTTTGACTTTTTCGAAAGCGATGGCCGCCGATCCGCAGATCTCTTATCGTTTTCGTGTCACTGATGGGCACGCTAAAAACATACAAATCATATGCGAGATTTTTGAGTAGTATTCCAGAGACCAACAATTCTGGACAAACATTTGAAAAGGGCCCAAGAGAACTTGAGCCTTTTTTCAGAAACGTTGCTGTTGAGCCCTTTTTAGCCCGACCACGCAAACTAACACCACTATCAGAAAGATTGGTGTTAGCTCTTCCTGATAGTGGTATTGGTGAGCGTGATCGAGTTGAAATGGGCTCAACAGCGGCTTGCAAAGCCAATGTTTGGTTGTTTTACGGTTTTGGTTTATGCGGCAGTTCTTCGAATAATTCAATATAAACAGCATAAACGGCAGTACCCGCAACTATTGAAACACTCACAATCATTAGATCATTTACCCTTTGACTTCCGTATGCCGTTTTGATTCATATAACGGACACTTAAGGCTAAGTAGCAGTCATTCGTTTTGGCAACAATGATGACTTTTCAGCTTGCATTTCAAAGTGATAAAACTCAGTCTTGATAGTTTATATTGATTTGAAAATGTATCACCTTACGCGCTAACATGCATAAAGTATGCTGATACTTTTTCAGCTGTGTCAGTGCAAAACCAACTAATTTTCTTCGATTAGAAATCGAGAGATGAAAGGGCCCATTCACATATTTCATAACGCTGAAGGGGTGGGTGGGTGTCTTCAAGATGTTACAGGTCATACAAAATTCGGAAAATATTCTTACAAAATGCGTTATGAGGGGGTGGGTGGGTGTTGAAAATGGCCATTTTTGGCGTTATGAAATTTGTGAATAAACCCAAATAGCAACAATCATCAACGACGCGTACAATTTTCAATGACGGCCTACTTCTACTTAAGGTCTCAGTAAAGTATAACTCATTATAAAGCATATAAAATAAACCATGCTGTATGATTGTACGATGCTGTATGATTCCTCCACGTTATCGAGTTTTCGAAAACCTTTAAATACTTTCGAATGTGGGTGAAGATTTTAATTCCACAACATGGATAATTTTAAATAATTATATATCTGTAGACCTTTTACAATTCTTACTCCGGACGCTACCTTACTTAGGGCCTGTTCAACATTTCATAACGCTGAAGGGGGTGAGTGGGTGTCCTTGTGATGTTACGGCTCTTACAAAATTTGTAGAGTATTCATAACGCCGGGTGTCGAAAAAGGCCTTTTTAAGCGTTATGAAATATATGAACAAACCCTTTCGTGTGAAATGTTTCCCATACAAAGTAGAGTGTCCGGAATTTAAAGCTGTCCGTAATATGAATCAAAACGGTTCCCATCCTGTAATAAGCTGGATTGGATTGATAAAATTTGTTGTTTAGGTCGCTTTGAAAAGTTACGCGAGAAATGTCAGGTAAAATTATTAAATTTTTAATTTAGCGTGCAATCTAAACGACAAGTTGCATAGTTTTCGAATGACCCCTAGCAGTGACAGTAAAACGATATTTTGTTGCCCATGTTTTGTAAACACATTTTACGTTTGAAATTGCTGGAACCGAAGTTCAAGTTCTCAAGAGTTACAAGTTTTAGGAAAATTTAGTGAATTTTCAGTTTTCTAGTTGCATTTTTACAATGACCACTACAAAAATAGACCAGAAGGAGTATCTGAAGCGTTACCTCTCCAACGATAAGGACAAAAAGAAGAAGAAAAAGAAAAAGGACAAATCGGCTGGCAAAGGAGCAAAGTGAGATCATAATTCTGTGTGTTGTTAAATTTAACTGTAAAACAAGAAGTTTCCTTATTTTCCAGCGTACGAATAATAGACGCCGATGACTTCAGTTCGCACGTGCAGCACGAAATCGAAGATGAATCGGATTTGTTGGCGCTGGGCGAAGAGGCGCCTCAAATTGTTGGTATCATTGACGAGCGCCCTCCGGAACTGAAGGCCAAGGAGGATTTCAGCAGCAGCAAGTGGAAGAAATTGTCCGCCGATGATGGCGATAGATGGGGGACTGTTGATTTGGTGGGTAGCTCCGTTAACCAGTCTAGCAGATCACGCCGGAGGAACTCGGATGAAAGTCCTCCGAGGAAAGGAAAACGAGTTCCGGAACCGGATGCAAGTCCTCCAAGAAAGTCTCAAGGGAAAGGACGACGTGGAAGCATAGACGAAAGCCCACCAAGGAGGAAGAAATCCAGTAAAAGAAGGGACTCTGATGAAAGTCCTCCCCGAAGAAAAGAATCTAGTCCTGGAAGGAGGACTACAAGAGTGGAGGACGATTATCCTTCAAGAAAAGCGAAAGGATACGATTCGGATCACAGCCCACCAAGAAAAAGAGGGAACAACGACGAAAGTCCGCCGCGGCGATCTCACAAAGAACGGAAGCGCCGAAACTCCGATGAAAGCCCCCCGAGGCGATCCAGAAGACAGTCTGATTCGGATCAAAGTCCTCCTAGGAAGCGCCAAGATGATTCCCGAAAAGCTAGGAGACGAAAGGATTCCGATTCCGACGTGAGTCCACCCAGACGTTCCAGCAAGCCGGATCACAATCGTGTGAAACAGGAGCGTAGTCCTTCGCGAGCATCGGAATTCAGTCTGCGGCGGGTCAAACAAGAACCTCCGGACTCCGACGAAAGCCCTCCCAGACGAACAAGACGTCGATCTCCGAGTTCCGATCAGAGTCCACCTCGACGGGTGACGAAACGTGAACCCGCCAGTCCCCCCGTAAGGGTCAAGCGAGAACGCAGAAGCGAATCGCCCCGAGCCGGACCATCCACGTCCCGAAAGATGACCACCACATTGGATGGGAAACGGGCCGGCTTGCAGGATGCTCGTGCCCTCAAGGAGGAAACGGAAAAGTTCCGTCGAAGGGAGACCGAGCTGTTCGATAGGATGTCCGCCGATGCTTCTGGACGGTATGCCAAAACGGTGGTCCGGGAGAAGTCTGGGAAGCGACGGGACGTCGAAGAGGAGTTGCGGAAGGAGTTTGAGAAGCGGAAGCGGGACGATAAGAAGAAGGAGATTTACACACGTTGGGGAAAAGGGTAGGTATTCAAAGGTTGGTAACGAGTCACTTTCTAGTGACTTGGTCACTTCTTTGATGTAAATCAGTGTATGGTCTATTTTATGAAGGCATTTTACAGTCGCCCCACAGTTATGGATCAATTCTTTCTTTTTTACTCAAGGTGAAACAGTTTGGAATCAACTTTTAGGATTGCACTCAAACTTTAAAGGCACAAATCTCGCGAAGAAAGCATCCAACAACAGTGAACTTTTTATGTTGGCTTTGTGCACTAGCAGAAAGCTTAAAATAAGAAGATCAGAAACGTTTTTTAACTATTTCCCCGTTAAGTGCCTTTGAAAACGTGAGTAGGAAAACAAGTCGGCCATTGTGCCCCAGCCATCTTTAGATTCCGAGATGTTTCACCTTAAATATAGGCTCAAGCGCCGTCAGGCCGTTCACCGGAGCCGAAATCATTTTGATTTGTTTTACAATTTCATATTGATTTCTAACAAACTATGTTAGTTTTGGGGAATTGTAAAACTCGAGGTTAGGGAATACAATTTCTGGTGGATAACGATGGGATTTGAGGGTTTGATTAATGACATTCAGCAGCGTTGTAGCAGTATGATGCTGTTTGTCAATCAAAGAGCGGACTTGAATGACCTGTTACAGTAACGATACAACAAAAACTAGTTGGGGAGATGAGATATGGACAACAAAACAAATGACAGGCAGGGTCAAACGAAGACATTAATTTTCTTCAGAAACTGGGGAACATGCAATGGAAGTTCAACCTACCCAACACATCTCAACTGTCTTCCTTATCTGGTTTTCCTGGGGCCCTGAGGATTTCACATAAGTCGGTTCTGGCGATATCGTGTTCGGGACAATACCAGACGACATGGTTTATGTCTTGGTAACCTTCGCCACAACCACATTGATTGCTATCTGCTAGACCTATTCTAAAGGAATGTGAGCCTAGGGAGTAGTGGTTGGACATCAGGCGACACATTACCTTGATAAAATCTCGACTCATGTTCAACCCCTTCAACCATGGTTTAACTACCTGCCCAAATTATCTTTATCCCATTTTTGTTGCCATTTGATCAGGACTAACTGGCGAGCATTTATAAAAATAATCATAGAATTTGATACGTTGTTTGTAAATATCACCTTCCATAGCGCCCACTTTGAAGAGCGTGTCCGCCTCCCCATTGCCCGGAATCGAGCAATGAGAAGGGACCCAAACCAAGGTGATAGTGTTATTCGATAGAGCCCTCAATGTGGATCGTATTTCCCGTAAGAAATACGAATGCTTTACCGGTTTCATTTCAGCTTTCTATTCAGCTTAGGCTATCCGTCAAATTAGTATTGATCAGAGAAAAGAGAGGCAATTTGCTCGAATGCGAAGTGTATCACCGCTAATTCTGCGACACATACAGAACAAGAACTATAAAGTTTGAATGCGGGGCCATGAAATTAATTAAATACACCAAATCCAGTGGAATCATTTGTTTTGAATTGTTGGTGTAAAAAGTTCTGTCACTACTGACTAGGCCGATTCATGGTCAGATCAAAACAAAAACCATAAAAACAACGAAAATCATTTAGAAATTGATTAAAAATGTTGTTTGGACTAATTTTAAGCGTTTGATACCAAAATTGGGACAGGGCTTTAGGGCCCTCTTTTTCCCGCTCGAATAACGGCTATATCATATTTAAACTTTAATCTAAAAAGTGGGTCCATAAATGAACATTGACACTTTTGATCATGTTTGACGTTCGCTTAGTTGATAAAAAACACCACAGTGGTTTTAGTTTTAACACTGGGGTTGTTCATATCTAACATTTCGGAAGAGACACGGAAAACAAAATACACCCAAAATTTGAGTTTAAGCCATGGGGCGTGACAAAATCTAAAAAATAAAAAATAAAAAAAATGTTTTGGACTTAAACAAACGAAAACATTAAATAATTGAGTAAACATGTGTTTTTGGCCTAAACTCAAATTAGAACAGGGCTTTAGGACCCTATTGCTTTTATAGTCATTTATCACTGACAAGGTACCGGGCACCCCCGTTGGTTTGACCACATTTAATCTGATACTTACTTGATACTTGATGGGCTACAATACGCTACGTTGAATCTACGCCGAATGGATAATTCTTCTCCACTGGGCTCGGTCCTGAGCCAATCGCTTCCAGTCGCCCTGAACGTTAAGTGCCCTTAAATCCTCTTCAACTGCAAAAAGCCAACGTGTGCGTGGTCTACCACGAAGCCGACGGCCTGGTCCGGGTTGTCTACTGAATATTATTTTTGCTTGTCGTCCTTCCGGCATTCGTACCACGTGACCAGCCCAACGCAGCCTGTCGTGTTTTATGAGCTTGATAATATCCGTTTCTTTACATACTTGGTACAACTCATGACTCATGCGACGCCGCTAGATGCCATTTTCTTGTTTACCGCCGAGTATTGTTCGCAGCACTTTACGCTCAAAAACTCCAAACGCTTTCCGGTCGACCTCTTTTAACGTCCAGGATTCATGGCCGTATAGACCGGAAGGATAAGAGTCTTATATAGCGCGAATTTTGTTTTCGTCTGCAGGCTACGGGACTTAAGCTGGTTACGGAGCCCGTAAAAAGCCCTATTCGCAGCTGCAAGACGCCTTTTCACCTCGAGGGTAACATCATTATCACAAGTCACTAAAGTACCAAGATACACAAATTCTTCCACTACTTCAAATTTTTCACCACCCAGCACCACTTCACTACCAACGTCACGATTGGAACCACGCAGTCTACCAGCGATCATGTACTTAGTTTTGCTGGTGTTGACGGTAAGTCCAATCCTCGCTGTCTCCCTTTGAAAAGGTACGACGGCTCGACGATCAATTCCGATTATATCGATATCGTCCCCAGGAGCATATGCGATCGGGTGACGATGGTACCGCTTCTTTGCACGCCCGCTCTCCTTATAGCTCCTTCGAGAGCAATGTTGAACAAAAGGTTAGAAGAGCATCTCCTTGCTTCAATCCATCTAAGGTTACAAAGGAGGTTGAAGTCTCATCCGCAACCCGCACACTTGATTTCGATCCATCCAACGTTGCACGAATCAGTCTAATCAGTTTCGCCGGAAAACCGTGTTCTACCATTATCTGCCATAACTCATTTCTCTTTACTGAATCGTACGCCGCCTTGAAATCAATGAACATATGATGAGTCTGCAAGTTGTATTCCCGGAACTTATCAAGGATTTGTCGCAAGGTAAACATTTGATCCGTCGTTGATCGGCACTCACGAAAACCAGCTTGGTATTCGCCGACGAAGGACTCCTCCAGCGGTCTCAATCTGTTGAACAGAACACGCGACATTATTTAGTACGCCGAATTGAGGAGCGTTATTCCTCGGTAATTGGCGCACTCCAATCTGTGGCCCTTCTTATACAGAGGGCAGATGAGGCCCTCCAGCCAGCTAGCAGGCAATTCTTCTTCCTCCCATATCCTTAACAGAGTACGGTGCAGTATTTCGTACAGCTGCTCACTACCGTGCTTGAAAAGTTCGGCCGGGAGCTCGTCTTTTCCAGCAGCCTTACAGTTCTTCAACTCATTAATCGCTCTTCTAACCTCATCTAGCGTCGGGGGCTCCACAGCTTGTCCATCGTTGCTGATGATTAATCTGTTCTCAGACGCGCTCGTGTTCTCTCCATTCAACAATTGCTCGAAGTGTTCTTTCCACCTGGCAGCCACCAAGATTTTGTCTGTCAGCAAGTTACCTTCGCGGTCATTGCACATGACGGGAGACGGCGCAGTTTTTCTCCGTACGCCATTGACAGTTTCGTAAAATCTCCGCATATCGTTTTGTTCGATGCTGTTTTGCGCCTCAGTAATGATGTCTTCTTCATACTGCCTTTTCTTTCTGCGGTGAATTCGTTTCTCGGCTGCTCTAGCTTCCTTGTACCGCTCTCTATTCTGCCGGGTACCAGACATTAACATCCGACTTCTGGCAACATTCTTCTCATCCGTCACATTCTGGCACTCCTCATCAAACCAACCGTTTCTGGGTCGTCTCTGAGCAGTACCTATCACCTCTCGCGCTGCTGTGCTTATCGCACCGTGGATAGACTCCCACAGATTGTTGAGGTTTTAATCTGAACACTTTTTAATTTGTACCCCGCTAATTTGCACGTCGTTCAGATTAAAAATGGTTCAAACGTCATTTAGCTCATGGGACGGTGTAAAGTGAAATAAAACGCTGTGGAACGGAATGCATAATCAAAACAAAACAAGAGTAACCAGAAGTTCAAATCAAAAATGAACCCCGATGGTTTGCATGAGCTATGCACCGATCAAATTAGCGGGCCAACTAAGGAGTGTATCGAAAAGTAGTCGCAAACATTCAAAACGGTATATCTCAGAGCATAGTTCATCTTTTTAAAAGATTTTTTCACGCAAATCTTCATCGTGTCATCAAATATTGAAGCAGCTAAAAAAATATTGAATAATATGCAGTCTTAATATAAATACAACAAGGTTTATAAAGCATGGAAAATAAAATCTTGCACAAAATTACATTTTTGAAGTGTCTTCTGAAGATTCGATGATTTGTATTGAACAAAATGTATATCAAACAAAATAGGATGAAAAGCTTATTCTATCGGAAAATATGTTTACTTCACACATCACGTAAAAAGAAATTCAAAAAAAATAAATTATTGCTCTAAAAAAGCTCAATTATTGGAACAAGGTCGGTTTTAGAAAGTCACTTTTGTTTAATCAACTTTTGAAGCTCTGTCATATACAGCGGTAATTATATATAGTAACATTTTTTGCTTACGTTACTTCATAAATATGCAAAGAAACTTTTTCAATCAAAAAACAATTTTTTATTCATTACAATCGTTCGATATTACCATTAACGTGTAGAAAGAAAAAATCAAAAAACGAGGTCCTTAAAAATCGACTTTTTTTGATTTTTTGTATTTGCTCTCAAATGCTTGTTAATAAATTTTTCAAAATATTTTTTACACTATGTCATGAGAGTTGTGGCACAGAATATATTAGCATAAACAAAAACCATTTTTTCTTAAAATTTAACACATTTATTAACATATCAATTTTTTCAGAGATGTGCAAGATTTTCATCGACATCTGTTAGTAATTTGAAATATCATTATGCAAAATGCCACTTTATTGAAACAATGTCACCGCATCATCATTTTTAAATACATTGTAAAGCATTTCTGATCAAAAAATTGTTTGTAGGTTCAACCCTTTATTTTTGAGACTGTTTTGAAAGTTTGCGACTACTTTTCGGTACACTCCTTAACTGAAGAGCATTGCAAATCGCACCACAGTTATGAATCAAGTATAAAACGGATTCGAATAGAAGCACCAATATGAATATTCGATAAAGTAATTATATTGTATAATATTTCTAATATTTCAAAGATTATACTTCCTAAGTTTTAAGGTAATCCTTCTTTTGAAAATCTCTTGTACAATCTTCGGAAAATACTGAATGGACCTGCAATATACTTCTAGTTTTTGAATCCAAATTTTTCTTACCCACGATTTTGATCGACATTTTTTTTACGTAAAGTATTTTTATGAAAACTGCTTATACAAACAATGTTGCAAATGGATTGACTATTTTGACATCAATTTACAAATTTCTTCAATAGTAAATTTACTTTTTACTAATAATTTCACTATTGAAACAATTAGTTGACTATTGTTTTGAGGCCCTTGTAAAATTGGTTCAAAAGTCAAAACTTCAAAGCAGTTTTCTTTATAATGATCCTCAAATCGAAAAAAAAACACACAGCCTTTTAATTTGCGAAACAAAACAGCTGTTTTTTCCACGTTTCTCAACAGGGGGTCCGCGAACCCCCGACCATGCAAAAAGCACGCTAAAACGAACACCTCGAAGCGAGCCGTTTTTTCGGCATTATCAAGATTGAGAAACCGTGTTTTAGATAAAAGGATTATTTCTGAGGAAACTGTTTTTACAGTTCTTGTATTTACTACAATTTCACTAGGACTTTAATCTGGGATCCCCTCTTTTAAGAAACGTTTTTTTATCTATTGTTTCTTGGAACAAATTCTCCTTCGAAACTTTTTGAGAATGCTTCAAAAAATATGTTCATGAGCAACTATAACTGTTATAATTTGGTATAAATATAGATAAGAGGCCCAAATGTAAAAGGGTGTAAATGACATTTTGGTCGGTTTTGAGTTAAGCATACTGAAAAATGCTACTGTTTCCAAGCTTTCCGACGTTAATGATTCTCCGTCCCACAGGAATGATAACATAAATAGTATGAAATTTAATTGTTTTTTGACTCCTTGTCTCAAGATCATTCTCGGCAACCGGGAAAATCGAGAATTGTCACCTTTAACAAGGTTTAAAATGAAACAAGGACCAATAAGTGTTTCTTCATGTACTGAAATATCCTGTTTTCTTCGTTTAAAACAGGGCTGCCCAAAGTACGGCCCGCGACCTCATGTTGTGCGACCCGCGGAGGGTTCGAAGATTCTTTCATATTTGGCCCGTTAAGTAGTCTACCAACCCGAAGTTAGATAATACCAAAAGTTTATAATTTTCAACCAATATTTAAACTTGGTAATTATTTGAATTGATTATTGATTAATTGGTTAATTGATTAATTGAAGATTAAAATTCTTAGGCATAGGCTAATATTCTCACAGAATACAGGAAATAATATTTACTAACACCTGGACGTTATTCACGCAGAATCCTAGACAGGATTATAAAAATACAGACTTTTTACAAAATCTTGATCAGGATTTTTTAAGAATTCTAGTCACGACTTTCACATTGGAAAGATTCTCACAGAATTTTAACCAAGATTCCATAGACTTCAGGTAGAATTTTCAACGAATGTAATAAATAATTTTTTATAATCTTGGGTAAGATTCAATCTATGTTAAACTTGGCAGGACCTTAAGTGAATTTATAAAAAAAATTGAACAGGTTTCTTCTGAAATACATTTTTGCTCTTTCAAAGATTTCAAGGTTTCATTCGAAATGATTATTTAGTAAGATTCTGAAGGAATTCTCGGCACGGTTTTTGTAAAATCCTAGACATTCTGACTAATATTTTCGTAAAAGTTTGATCAGGATTTTGACACATTTCGAGTCATGCTAATAATACTAAGTCGAATAATCCAAATTTTTGGGGTAGATTCTTCAAAACATTCTGTAGTATTATACAATTTTGAAAAAAAAAATCACGGTATCTAGTTGGAAGCTTATTTGCTATTATCTGTTTTTTTAATTTCTTCAAATGAAGTTTACTTCATTCACTGATGTTTGTCAGATTTTAAGAACTTCATTTATTGACTTTTGTCAGATTTAAAAATGTGGCCCGCGACACAAAATTGTTTATGCTTTTTGGCCCTCGGTTTAAAAAGATTGGGCAGGCCTGGTTTAAAGCAGTCAGGACTAGAGTTCATTGATAGATCTTTAAGCCAAAACACACCACAAAATGATGATCTACACAAAACATTGGTCGATTTCAGCAGTAGCGTTAGTTTTGCAAGGTATGTTTTTGAGAGAATAATGAAAGTTTTAAGCTTTACCTCAAATCCTAATGAGAAAACATTATATTATTGATTGCACTTTACTAAAATTCGTTCAGTTATTTTATAAATCTCCTATAAGCGGTTTCTTCACCACCGTTTAAGTCTTAAATCTAGTTAAGCCATATGGGTAAACGTGATTTGCGACGTAAGCGAAGGTGAAGAAATCGGCCCTAAAACTCTTAGCAAGTTTAACTATGTATGTAATTGAAATTTCTGTTGGAATTGCGGTTTAATCAAACATTTTGTTTTTACTACAAGCTTGCATAATTTCTGGGGATATGTGAAAGGAACGTACTTCGGCGACTTCGAATCGAACATCGGTTTTAGATTGACTGAAGGTGCAGTAGAATCGTTATACGTTCTGTTGTTTAACGCGCCCGATCTAAAGTGCTGAAGATTTGTGGAATCTAAGCCCACTAGAATGATTCTATAATTTTAGAAAACATTGCATTACATTTTCTTACATTATTATATACCTATTTCTGTTATGTGAAAGTCACAAACGGTGATTTTAAGAAAAACAGCTCTTTTGTTTCAAAAACATTGAAAAGGCTTTTGATTGTTTAGTAAAGAGTTCTTCATAAAATTGTTTACATAAGTGAAAAGTTTGAAATTATGGAAGTACAATATACCTAGCGAAACCTACGTATTTTCGGCCGTTTTGTTCTCTTCGTCACAAGGGGTTTTAGTCGGCCAAATCTTGTAAAATTGAAAAGTAAGTTGCGCTTATATGTCAAAAGTATTGATGTTAAATTTGAGCTCAATAGGTTCTAAAAAACCTCCCATGACAAAGAGAACAAATCCGCAAGAAATACATGAAGTCACCCAAATTTCCAAATTTGGTTTTCAATAGTACTCCACTGGGCCTAAAACAGTTTAATTAAAAGGAAACTAAACTGATTATGTTGAGTCAAGGCACCTCTTTCCGTTAGCTCTTAGCTATCCAAAAAAGAAATTGTTTCCGATCTCAATTTTAAACGTTTTTTTTTTGTTTTAGTGTGAAACAAGTAGAGGAATACAAAACTCAACTGGAGGAGGCAGCACACGAGATGAACAAACCACTGGCCCGGTACAAGGACGACGAAGATCTGGACGATTACCTGAAGCAGCAGGAACGGATCGGCGATCCCATGTTGGAATACATGCGCAGCAAGAAAAAGGAAAAAGATCGCCAAGAAGGGCGCCCGCAGAAGCCGGTTTACAAGGGAGCTTTCCCGGACAACCGGTTCGGCATTCGTCCCGGCTATCGCTGGGATGGCGTCGATCGCTCCAACGGCTTCGAGAAGAAGTGGTTCGAAATGATGAGCAAGAAGAAGGCCGTTGAGGAGGAAGCTTATAAATACAGTGTGGAAGACATGTGAATATTTGTAAGTATTCTTTATTGAGACGTTTTTTCAATACTGTAGGTATAAACTTAACTATACAGTTTGGTTCAGTTTTCCTTATATATCACCACTGTCCCTGCGATGCTTCCTCTTCGATATACATATTACTATGTTTTTAATGACTACTTACGACGCCTCTTCAATCACGTAGGATTTCCTTCAGAGATTATGTTACTAATTCTTCCACTGGTTTCTCCAGTTGTTATTCTAGCAAAGTTTTTAAAGATTCCTACAGGAATACCTCCAACAAAAGAAAATAACCAAAGGCTTATCCCAGAATTTTTTAAAAAAATGACAATAGATTTTTCCAGAAAACCCTACTATAATTAATCAAACACGCAGCGAAAACATTTTTAATGTCAACAAAAATCTGTATCATTTCAACCATTTTTCTGTATTATTTGCCGGCTTATAATATCCTTTCATTGTTTTAATAACAACAAGCAGTTCAGTTTAAAAATATTAATTGTTGAATTTGACAGCTGGGTCCAATGCGGTTCAACAAGATTAATTTTTGATTAAATATTTTTTTCTTTCGAAATAACAATATTTTTGCTTTAAAATAAAACATAACATTTTTAAAATAAATCACACTTGGTTTTTAATTTGAAAATGTTTTTATTAGAAATAAATAAAGATTTTATTGATCCCAGATCTGCTCCCCCTCCGCCCCGCTAAATTTTATTTTGCTCTTATTTTGAAATAAAGAAAAACGATCATAACTAGAATGTCCATTTCCCGGCCATTTTGCTCGTCCCGGGATTTAGGACAAAAATCTATGCTTGTCCCGGGAAATCCCGGGATCCCGGGATTTATCAAATTTTCAATTAAACTAGCATTTCGGTTGAAATGGAAGTAGAAATTTAACAATACATTTTTTTTTTCATATGTTAAAAAATCATTGTGGGAACAAAAATGTTCGCTATTCCTTTTCTACACTTCGAAAACCACTACTGGTGCCTCATTTTGGTTTATTATCATGATTTTGTAGATGATGTTTACATTTTTATGAATTTCACCCCAACCATTTTTGTTTACCAAATAGGTGGCACACTTGCCCCAAAAAGGATAGATTTCAACCAAAATGGATTTTGTATGTAAAACTAAATATTTTTTTCGTTCAAATGCCACAATTACTTACACATTTGTATAGCTTACAAGGTACAGTACGTTTGAAAAATTCGTTATTAATTTAGAATTTAGAAACAGCGAAATCTTATAAGAAATCACTGAAATTTTATGGTTTTCACAAAAGTCGATGTAAATACGTGAAAAATAGAGCAATTTGCGTCATATTTTGAACATTGTATTATAGCTATAAGGGAACATATTGTTAAGCTCAAATAAAAAATAAAGTTTGTAGTTTTTACAAAAATCAGGGGTGGCACACTTGCCCCAAATTCCGCTTCTTATTCTGATGAAGTAACCTAACAAAAAACAAAACTAAGATTTTTCAAATTCTCTATAACAGTTATGAATGGAAGTATGACAACAACTTATGTCATAATTTTCAAACATTTGTACATTTCAACATTTGAAAAGTCATAAAATCTTTAGAACAAAAGAAACGATTAAAGATCATTGAAGGTATTGTAGATCATGTAGATCAAAAGTTAATTACTAAAAAAGTATAAACTGAAATGTCGTGAATCACAAGTCAGTCCCATCTGCATTTTGGTCAAAATTGAGTTGATATCAGTTTTTATTATATCTTCTAATGATTCTTGAGCTGCACTAACGAGAAATCACTTTTTGTTCAGTAAAATTAGAGAAAACACCAAGTCAAATTATCCCATAATGAAAAGTAAACGCATGTCAGTCCCACTGCAGATTTTCGCATCGTGTAACACAAAAATGAATCGTTATTTGGTCATATTTATATTATTCTTGGAAAGGTAACACAGTGTAAAGCAAATTATGAAAGTTTCATTGAGATCTAAACATGTTCCAAACTTCTGGAATTTTATGAATATTTGTATGAAAAACGAGATTGAGAACTTCTCATTCAATTTTCTCAATGCCTACTTTTTACAGATGGTACTGACTTGCGATTTGCGGCAATTTAGGTGTACTTTCAAATTAGTTATCTCAGCATAGCCTTATAAAAACGGCTAATGTTGAATGATACTTGATAAATTGATCTTTTCATGAAAATAATTACTCGTTTGTTCTCTTTTTCTTTATGCTTTTCTACTTTATCAAATAAGGTTGATAGTGAAATAAAACGTCATTGTTCTTCATTGAAATTTAGTGGTTTTCATAAAATTCTATGTACATTTCGGGAATCCCAGGATTCCCGGGATGTCAGAAATAAAATCCCGGGAAACGGGAAATTCCGAAATTTGTCGAATCCCGGGATTTTTTGTCCCGGGATGTCCCGGGATGGACACTCTAATCATAACTTCTAACACCGTATATTTTTAAACTCAGTGGGTGATACTTTTTAATCGGATCTTGAGAGAAACGGTGTTTGACTGTATTTTCGTATGATGGCTTGTGCCTCCGACGAGTTTTTCAGCAAATAGGTGGCCGTGCATGAATCCCATGTGATCCTTGGTTCAGAAGGCTTTACAATATTATTTTGCACCAAAGCAGAGCTGCTGCCACTTGCTGGAACTTTTTGGACTTTTGGTAGCCTCTAAAAATAGTTTTATGTCAACAAAAATAAATAAAGATTGAAAATGGCATAAGTACCTGCGCTGTTCTCTAAATATGCAATGGATGAATGAATTTGGTCCACTCCGCAACCCGGTCAACCAGTCATCGTTAGCGATCGATATCGATTCGTTTTGAATCGGTGGCGATCGCCATCGCTGGGTAAAGATTTATAAAGAAATTGTAACACTGGTTGACCGGGAAGCGACGGGGGTAGAATCAGCAGCTCGATTTCTTGCCGCTGAATCACTTTTAGCGTTTCAATCGTGTAAGAATTAACTGCTGGTTAAAAGTTACCAAGAAGGGCTTCAATAATAGCTTCAGTAATTCTAAAACTGTTCTATCAGCACGACTTCCTCCACGGATATTTTTTCCACATCGAGTTCTTCGACGAACTCTTCCGCGTCAGCTATTTTTTCTTACACTTTACAGCGCGAAATAAAATGGCGGGCAACACACTGCCTTACACACTGAGTTAAATTTTCGTTTCAAATAACAATAAAAGTAACTGAAACAAATAACTCTATGATTTGAAATAAAAATTTTATTTTGTTGTTTCAACAAAAATCAAATTGAAAATGCTGCCAGCAAATCCAACAATATTTTTATTTGTTTTGATAGAAGTCATTGCTGTTTCAGCACAATTTGTTGATTTACAACAAACAAAGCTTATTGAAAAAAACAAGAATAATTATTGTTTTGAATCGTTGTTAGTTCTCTGCGTGAATAATTCCTACACCAATTTCGTCATATATTATTCCAGACATTTTCATATTAATTCCGTCATGAATAAATCCATGGTTCTCCCAGGATTTGCTCCAAAAAATTGTAGAGATTATTGTAGGAAATCTATTAACAGCTTTTCCAGGAATTCTTTCATGAATTCTTAATGAAGTTCATCCAAATATGTATACAGAAAATTCTTCAGAATTATCAGGGAACACTCCTGCAGTTCCTCCTCAACTTTCTCGGATGATTCTCAAGTGTTATTTCCATGGATTCTTTTAACGGAGAAGAAGGGGTTAGAAATGATGGGCAAGACGTAGGCCGTTGAGGAGGACACTTACAAATAGAGCGAAAAAGATAAGTTTTTGGTGACTCTTGCTGGGTTCCGATCGGGGCACTTTCGATTGCTTTCTGTACAAGTTCTCACATGGTAAGCCTTCCTCTCGTGACGACCAAACGGGCATGTGCGGCTTTGCATTAATACTTACGACGCCTCCTCGATTTGGCAGCTAAATTTGGATGAAATTGAAGTGTACCATTAGATGAGTTGGCAAAATAGTGATCACACGGCAGTAGGACTCTTTTATGGACTTGGTCTCTATTCCAAAGTTTCAAAAAACTCTTTTTTCTAATGTAAGGTCTTTAATGCCTCTGATTTCAAAACTATAGGCATCTACCTTCAGGATCTCTTACATGACTATTTCATAGTAAGTTTTTTGAAGATTTCTCGAGGAAAATCTTCAGGAATTCTTCTAGTTATTTTCACAGTGTATTCTTCCGAAATACTTTCATAAACTTCTCCATGGAACCCTCCAGAAATTGCAACCAATTCTCCCGAGAATTCGTAAAAATTTCTCCAATGATTTCTCAAAGGATGCTTACAAAAATTTCTTCTAGAAATTCTTGAGCACTCTTATAATTTTCACTGGGATTTCATCCACAGATTTTCCACTACTCTCTCTCTGGATGTTATTCTAGGCGGTCTTCTACAGGTTCCTACAGGAATTCTTCTAGAAAATAACGAAGGCCTGTACCAGAGATTTTTTTCAGAAACCCCTACTAGAATTGCTTAAATAGTTCCTACGCCAATTTGTTCAGCTATTCTTTCAAACATTTTCATATTGATTCCCTCAGAAGTTCATCCATGGTTTCTCCCAGGAATTGCTCCAAAAATTCCTCCAGGGTTTATCCGGGAAAGCTAGCTTAGCTTAGCTTAGACTGACTACACATATCAATGGTTGCTATTCCGTGATTGACCGAAGTCAGTGAAAATGCACAAAGAATCAACTAGAAGTTTGGCTGGGATTGGCCATAATCTTCTTCAATGTGCATAATTCAGTGCCTCTATTTATACAGGGTCAATAATCAATTGGGGAAGGAATGTTAGTGTGTAACCTTTGCTATTTGGAGACCGTGTTTGCCTCTGCATCTCCACAAAGGTTACTGGGAGGGATGTTTATTAATGAGAAAGATCGTTGAGTCACAGGATTCACTTTGATAAGCGATTAGACCATGATAAATAATGATTTGTGAGATATATACATGCTTATTTGTAAATATAATATTTTCATTTGATATGAACAATTTCTATGTAGTGGAAAATTATGCCGACACTTGAGGTGACGAACCATTCAAAGTTTGTTGAACAAATACCTAAATGTAACATTCCTACAGCTGTCAGGACGAAAGCATGTGTTATTATATTTTACTTATTGTCACTTACTTATTGTAATGTCAAACCATTCAAAGTTTTTTTTTTAAATTACAAAAATAAAGGTAAAAAGGGGTGTTCTGAAAATAAAAAAATGTGAAACATAAATAATTCATGAATCAGAGTTTGTGTCGACACTCACAGTGACGAACAATTCATAGTTTGTTGAAAATTCATAATTACGTCCCATAATTGTAACGATTAAATGTGCAGTCATACATATTTTATAGATTAGAAATAGTAGCATGAAACGAGCTCACCAATTGATCCTTTATCCTTCACTGTGCAGCCACAATCCACTCTCAGCCTCACTCGTTTGCTCGGCTATATAAAAACACTCAGGAAAAAAAGAAAAGGCGCGCGACCCGAAAAGGAAAAAAAAAACTTGGCTTTCTTGACGCACTGCCCAGCAGCAAGCGTCAAGGTCAAAGGATCAAAAAGAACTAACCGATCACGCCACTTTTTCACTTACTAGACCGACGCGCGACATGTTTGATCCTGCCTTCGTCGCTCGCCCCCGTAGGAGGTCGAAAGATCAAACAGAACTCTCCTCCAGGGTTTATCCGGGAAAATCTATTAACAACTCTTCCAGGAAATGAATTTTATCTAGAATTTTCTCTATCAATTCATCCACTCCTGTTAGTTCTTCCAACTTTCTCGAGTAATTCCTCAATTGCTACCTCCATGGATTCTTTAAATGTTTAATTAATAATATTTTGTTGTAAGGTTAATCAAATGTTAATTTTAATACTACTGCGATTATTCCTGTAGTTCCAGATATTATCCAGGGATTCAATTGATTATCTTTTCAACAAGTATCTTAGCAAATTATTCGAAACATTCCTCAACATTGTTACAAGATTCCAAGAATTCCTTTTAATATCTTTGCTGGAATTTCTTTCAGATATCACTGCGGGACACGTTTTTGTCTCCAGCATGAAAATACCTCTATTTACTTAATTAAGTGTTGCTGAATCCATTGCCGTTTACAGAAATATCATAGCACGTCTAGTTTTTGAGATATTGGTTGTTGAAAATGCAAAAATTGACCATTTCAGCCAACTTGCATGCAAGTTTGCCAGCTTGTATGGCATTTTTTTCGCTTAATTTGCTACAGAATACAAACATTAAGTGTGTAGCAACTATTATCACCAAAGTTCATAATACTTTCGATGCCTAAAAGCTATTTTTTGATGGCTTCGAAAACTATTGTATTTTGCCATATAAGAGAAACGAAGAATTTTGTATGGAGACTACAAGTATGTTGAAAAAGATCGGTTTAATCTAAGCTTAATCGAGAAATTTCAACCAAAATATGTCTAAAACGAAAGTTTTAGTCCTCTTTTGCATGTTTGGTGGATAAGATCACAAAAAAGTTTGACAAAATATACTTCAAATTTTAGGTAAACATCAAGGAAATCAATGTTTTATACAACTTTGGCAACCTGTAGCTAAAAATTGTGAGAACGGTATCAGATTCAGCAACCCAAAATCTACTAGAGACACATAATTTGATCCTTGAGACACGCAAAAATGTCATTTTTGTTGCGCTGTGTATATTTTGGGAATTTCCTCAGAAGTTTCGTCAGATATTACTTACAAATACGTATCAGATTTTTTAGGAATTTCTTAAGTGACTTCTGGCACTTCACTGGAGACACACCTGGACAAAATCCTGTGTAAATGCATTGAAAACTTCCTTGAAAATATATGAAAGAATTTCTGCAGGAATTCTAGGGGTCTGGAGAAACTTCTGAAGGTATCGTCAAAGAAATTTCTTTGTTGAAATCTTAAACAAATCTTGAATGACAATTCTAGAGGAAATTCTGAGTTAACTCAGGACATCAATGGAACAATCCCTGAATTAATTCCTAAAGGACTTCGAACTTTCTTGAGACATCTTTGGAGAAACTCTTGATGGGTTACCCTTAGAAAAATTAGGTGCAGTTTGAAAACTTAAAGTCGCTACCAGCTCTACGATCAAATTATAAAACTCACCGTCAAATTTCCCTGGAAAACGTTCTTCTTGCTGCCCTTGATCCGTGTCGAAGCAACCTTTTCCATCGTCAGCAAACTCCGTTCAGCCACCAGCAAATCGGAAATATCCCTGCGGTTTAGGTTTGTCGTCAGAGCGTCTAGGTTTCGTCTTTTCTGGCGCCAAATTTGCGCCACATCTAGTTTGGTATCTCCCTTCCACTGGAAGCCAAGCATGGTCACATCCAACCGGGTCATCATCATTTGCCTTCGGAGGTTATATTCTTCCTGTAAATCTGTATGGCACTGATCCAGTTGTGCCCACTGGGCTTCATTCAGATTGGTTTTCGGGACGAACAGAAGATCAGGAGCATTGAAGTCTGTTGCGAAGAATTCCTTTAGTCGGTGAATGATCCGATTGAAGGTTTCAGAATCAGTGATATCAGTTCCCATACTGTTCACGTCAAGATCCAACAATTGGAACATCTGCATCACTGTGCTCAATGGTGTCCCAGGATGCTGAAAATTATATATGACTCAATTTCCAAAAGCAACAAAATTTCACCGTTCCTATGAACAGACTCATATTTATATAGGGCACTGATTTCACATAATGTTGATTAAAAACTTTCATATGATACCTACCATTTGATAGTTTTTTTTACAAATATGATGTGAAAACAGTGCCCAGTAGGAATATAAAATTTGAGTCACTTCACCTGCACCAAATCGATTTGATGTTTCATCTCCTCGTTTCGCTTCTGCTGATTGATCACACCCGTAACGCATTCCGCAGCCAGAAATTCTATCAACAGCAAAGAATCTTCCTCTGAGCGATACCTGGAACTTAAGGGCCCGTCCAGCAGTCGATGGTATGGGCAACTTAATTCCTTCAAAAACGAAGATATCTCCATTGCGAAGCTCCACCGAAGATACGGTTTCATCGACCTCCGGTGCGTATTGTTTGATGATTTGAGTGAGCCAGCACACCAAATCGCGGTAATTTCTGTTGGATAGTCCGGCACTTTGAATTCCTTCCAGCGATACAGCTTCATCATCTTGTGGGAGAGTGTATCTAATAGGTGATTTTCGTGATTGGTATTTTTTCATGCAATATTTAGAATTTATGCTTACCCCAATTGTAGTAAAATGTTGGAAGTTTCCATCTTCGATTTTAGTCACTCCATAATCTATTTCACAACTTGTTGATACCAATCGCATACAGCGTACTCCGTCTTCATTCAATATGTGGTGCATCTTAGTGATCCTTTATTAGATGCACCTAATACTGCGCTGTACTATATGATACGCAATAAATGTATACACGCGCGTGTGTACGTATTAGACCAGGCTTGCCCAACCTTTTTGAGCCGCGGGCCAAATTGGTAACAAATATTATACGACGGGCCGAATTTTTGCTTTCACAAGATTTAAATGTTTTTGTGAACGTTCCTCATGGTGAAATTGAGAGGAAAATGTTTTAATCTTCTTCTTCTTTCTGGCGTTACGTCCCAACTGGGACAGAACCTGCTTCTCAGCTTAGTGTTCTTATGAGCACTTCCACAGTTATTAACTGAGAGCTTTCTTTGCCAATTGACCATTTTTGCATGTGTATATCTCGTGTGGCAGGTACGAAGATACTCTATGCCCTGGGAATCGAGAAAATTTCCTTTACGAAAAGATCCTCGACCAGCGGGATTCGAACCCACGACCCTCAGCATGGTCATGCTGAATAGCTGCGCGTTTACCGCTACGGCTATCTGGACCCCCCTGGGCTAGTTCATCTAAGGATCATGAAAAGTTCACATGTTTTCATTTATTCAAAATTATTCATGTTGCGGAAACAAAATTTTCACCCGCCTTTCGAAAGCTAGGAGTTTGAGCTAGGAGGCCTTAAGTGAATCAAAACGGTACCGAGTTATAGAACCTAAAATTTATAACTCTATAACGCGATATCGAAACACGAAATATCGAGTTAGTGAGAGTTGGCTGTAGTTCCAGAGCTCCATTGATTTTCGATCTTGAGACAAACCGACCCCGGTAAATACCCAGGTAAATACTATGCAATAGTTACTCGAACATAATACCGCACACATAAGATTAACTCAATAGTCAACTAACTGTTCCAATAGTAAAACTACTGATGAATAAGGGAGTGGGCCATTTGGTATAAGGTCGTTTAGCATAAGGTCATTTGGCGTTACGTCCATTTGGCATAACCAGAATTGTACCCTTTCTTTCAAAAGATGACTGTTTTCCATAATTGTTGTGCCAAATGGCTTTATGCCAAATGACATGGACCCGATAAACAATCATTTTACCGTTGAAAAAAAAATCGAAAAGGCTAGTTCATTTGGCACATTGTTAGAGCATTTTTATGAAAACGACTTGCTTATAAATACAAAGTCGATCAAATTCATGGAAAAAGGCGTTAACAACAAAAAGGTAATTTTCTAACTTGAGACTTTGCGTATCCCGTAACGCAGGTAGATCACCTTTACATGGTGCGTTATGAGATCTGCCGAACCAATCCCTAGAATCATCTTTTTTCATCTTAGGATTATTGTTCTGGTAATTTGAGTGTTTGCAGCATTTAGGGTAGGCTATTACAGGCTGTTGCGGATGCAATAGGTGAACAGTATGGCTAAACAATTCATTTTAACTGCGTTCTTTACATGTAAGCAGTACTTCTTGATGTTGATTACTAATTTGAAGCCTTGCGATACAGATGAAATAAACAGTTTTAGTACTAAAATAATTTAAAGCTTTTAAAAAGCGTCGTCTTTGTACCAATTATGGTAATAGTGTTCCAAGCATTCGTCATAAAAGTGTACCTATCATGGACTATCTATTATTTGTACGAAATTAATTTAAATGCCATCCACAGCGAATGAGAATGCAACACTAATAAGTAATTAAGTTAAATTATGATTAAATCAATTTATTGCAATGGGTTTATGGGAGCAAATAAAATATCGAAGAGAAGTAAACATGTTGTGAAAATTCAAAATATGATACAAAACAGCGTTAATGAACTCACATTACCTTTCCGGTTCATGATTTTTGGAAAAAGAATGAAAATCAAAAAAATCGAATACAGTGAAACCTCCATAAGTCGATATTGAAGGGACCATCGACTCATGGAAATAACGAGTCATGGAACAGCAATCCTTTGGAAAGTGGCTTCTAGGGACCATCATAGTAACCATGAAATTCTGTTTTTAGTATGGTTCCATGAGTCGATATCGAGTCATGGTCCAGGATTGCTGTTCCATTACTCGATATTTCCATGAGTCGATGGTCCCTTCAATATCGACTCATGGAGGTTTCACTGTATTGTTGAAACGACCATCTCCACCATGAAATTGTATAATTGAAAAATCCTTGTAATTGAGGATAAAACTTGATATTTTGCTGTATTCTACGAGTGGCGTGAGGTAAGAATTGTCGGTCTTGTATTATAATAGCGAGGTGACAATACTGGACTCGAGTGAAGTGACTCTTCATTTGGTATACACGGCGAGTCACTTCACTCGAGTTGAGAATTGTCACCTCACGCCAATCGTGGAATAAACCTTACCGCCTCTCCGCCATGGATGTCACCTGAAAAATATTCGTATAAGGATATAAGAAGTATACTTCTTTTTTCACTGATCATAAAATGTAAACAAACCGCCTCCAGAGTATCGCCATAATTGGGCTCTCATACACTCTTTGTACCATCGCCATAGTGGATATAACATTTTTTTTCTCAGTAGCGATACGAGTAGTACTGGGGCTTTTAATCTGCCCCAAGTTCCTGCCCAACATTTGCTTTTAAAAGCCTCTATTACATTCATCACACAAACGTTCCTAAGCAATGTTGCTCAAATGGTCACTGTGTACCCTAGCAGCAATCAACCCTTGCCGTAGTTTTGCAGTCTAGTATTCCAGACTAGTATAAAACTATGATAAGACTTGAAATGCTGCTAAAGTGGTTGAAGTGAAGAACGAAATAGTTTTATTGAAAGGTCCTCATTCCCTAATTCATTTCATCAGTCACTGTCACATAATTACCAGACTTTTGCTGTTGTCACTTTTGTTTTTAACACTATCACTATTATCACCAATTAGACACTCATTAACTTTCCTAATACACATCTTATATGTATACTTTCCATTATATCACTTCACTTTCACAGCTACAATTTTTATCAAAATCACATCAAACTACTTTCATTATAATTAATTTTTATTAGCATTTCCCATCTGTTATCATAACTAAATAATTAAAAAAATATCAAACTACGATTTAGCACTACGATCAAGAAAGTTACAGTAGAAAAATAAAAACACTTCGATAAATTTTACAGCACTCGCTGTCATTATGAACTCTTTTATTATGAATGGCAATAGTTTTTATATTCAGAGAAATGATCGCAGAATGTATTATAACCATCATTAAACTAGTAGCATAAATAAACAGACGTACCACTGAAGGTTCATATTAGTATTATTATATATGTGTTTTTAACAAAACTATCACAATCACTTTCAATGCAATTTTCAAATATTTTCATCACCACAATCACTAATTTTGAAACGACGAGTGCAACGCACAGTTCTACCAAACACCCATTCTTATGATGCATTATTACACGATTGATCACACGTTAGCTTTGAAACTTAACCACCATTACTGATTAGTACAAAGGATGCTAAAGCTTGTGTAAACGAACTGAAACATCAACAACCAGCACTGTTTTTTAAGTAACTACTAAGCCCTGGCGGTCCCTCCGTTCGAAGAGGACCTGATAATATGCCGAAACATTTTATCAGATCCTCCGCCTGAATGCAACCGTTCCATGAAAATCATGACTCGTTAGAGGTGTGCCAAAGTATTGGTAAGGTGAAATGTTTTACAGACGAATATTATTATGGTGCACCTTCTACTTTGGCACCGTCAAACCCTGTGATCGTGGCCAGGGATAGTGGATATAACAAAATTTACAAATTAAAACGGTAAATTTTGCTCTCGCTAGGCAACATACATGTCGGTTAAAGTGGCTTTACTGGATGAAAACATAAATTTCGTCACGGGTGTCCTTTAGCAAACTGCTAAGAAACTAACATATGCGTGCGGCCAGATTTTTTCAACGTTCAATTTTCGGAGTGTATTTTACGGATGTTCTTATCAAGATCTAGTTATATCTAGTTTTATCATTCCTGTGAATATTAACCATCATATTGTAGTGAAACATTACAGACAATCTTTTTGTTACCACTATTGCCACCATTGGTACTTTAGCCATATTTGGTACTTCTACTTCTACCTTAGTCCTACAGTTTCTGAATTGACCAATTTAACTTAATTGATTCCTTCAGATGTTTCTGAGGAGACCAAACAAGAACGGTATCGAAATTGATACTTTATTGGCGTCCAATGGCAGTTGAGTGATACGACATGCATTACGCTAAGGATACGACTGATAGGGGCAATGGGGGGCAATATGAACATACGGGGCAATATGAGCCACCCCGGTTTTGACCTCAAAACAGTGTTTTAATGTCTAGTGTCATTATGATCTGCTAAAGGATGCATCAAAAAGCCACCACAATAAAAACCGAAAGAATATTCGTTTAAACACTCAAGATATTTACAAAAATGTACAAATTTGCCCTTCGTCATGAAAAGCTTATAATTTTGGCAGTTTTTAATTAAGCCTATAACACAATTATATTTATAATTCTGGTAAATTTTACCAATCCATTGAAACTTCTGATCATAATGAACAGTTCGTGAGTGAAATTAGATTTGTTCGTAAACAAAATTATTGAAAACCAATATATTATTTTCAAGATAAAGGGGCGGGGCAAAATGAGCCACCTAGATTTAAGCAAAACAAACGATGTTTTGAACATAAAAATGCATTGCCTAAATATACCAGATTATTAGTTTTACTGCATAGTCATCTTTATGCATCATTACAAATGGAACACTTTGCTAGAAAATACGTTGAACCAAGTATCGCAATTTAGTACTCTGCCCATACTCGCAATACAGTCCCATTAGGAAAATCATCATGTCGAGAAAAACGCAACTGAACATTATTGCAAAAAAAAAATCATAACGCCGCTGCCCGCAGCAAAAAATTTTAGTGCCATCCATCAAAACATTATCATTAGAGTATAAGAAAATTATCAGTAACCAAAATATTTTTAATACATTTGTTTTTTATGTACAAATCCAAGATACTTGCAAGTGGGACTCGTTATCCGAGTGCTTTTCTCATCATATTCAAATATACCCGCATACCAGTCCCATTGCTTGGGACTCGCTTACTTTGTTATCGCGCACCTTGACGCATTTAAAGCCAAGTTTACTGTAGATTCCGTGGCACTTTTACTTTTGCTACTATTAGGGTTCTCATCTTCTAGTTACAATACTTCTTGTAAAGTATTAGACTTAGCGGTGACAGTGACAGTCCTGAAGACATTCCTGGATTTGATGAAAGCGTTGCGACCGGCCGATAGGAAAGGTAATCTGGATTCACCTGCAGCACGTTTATATTGGATTTGAAACACAGTACTCAGGCGGGCAAGTATTATTTAGCTTGATTTCGGCAGAGCTATTCGACAGTTCTTAGAAACCCATAATGCTGCCTTCTTATTGGATCTATTCATTTTTCAGCATTGGATATGGCTCATGCATAGTTTGACCAGTTGACGATACCAGTGCGCTGCAGTGGTAATTTGCGTATTCCCACATTGGCCCAAAAAGCCTTTCCCTCGTCGTTGGAAGATGAACCTACCAAAGATTTTGTGATAATTGGTCAGAAGACGAGGGCAATCACAGCAGTAAGTTTGACTTGGAGGGCAGCTACTTATCTTATTTTTAGTTTAGACTCTTATAAGGTTTAACATTTAGATATTTTTTCTTTCACTTAGCGCCCCATAAGTTATTTCAAGCAATAACAATATTTGTTATGGAATAAAGATGGTTAAAAATACTGTAATTTGTAGTATTTATTTCTCTTATGGGATGAAAAGTACGAGCCAAGATTATAGAAATCATAACAGGAAGAGGTTTGCTTGAATTTCATCGTAAACTACTAGTGGGACTGTTATGCGGGTACTTTCAATATGGGACGCACCTGATTTGATATTTTTTTCGCATTTCGTCCATACAAAAATACAATTTTAGGTATGATACCTAGAAGTACACTAATAATAAACATGATTCACGAAGAAATCTCAAAAGTGATGAAAATTCAAATGGGACTGTTATGTGAGTATGGGCAGTACTAGTATAACATGATCTGTTTACTATGTATTATGTATCTTTAAAAATAAGCCGCTAGAATCAATAATTTCAAGCAAAGCTAATACAATGTCCTTTCCAATAATGTACTCTTCACCACTAACTCTTCTCTATACTGTTTTAAATAAAAATCATTCGATTGAATGAGGTGGCTCATACTGCCCCGTAGGGTGGTGTTCCTTCAGATCGAGCGGACTGTAAATTTGGGGGGTCGGATAACGACGGGAAAATTCTTTCCGTAGCCAAGCAACAACGCGTCTTGATACTCTAGACTATAGAACTCAACTGGTCTTTATTTCGCAAAAAAACAGAAAAATCGAAAAAGCAATAATGTGTGTGTGTATTTGTCTTTTTAGGGTTGTTGACGTACGGTGTGTGGTAGGGATGCGCAAGTAGGCGAACATCATCCCCCGCGTTGAAATCTGGATTTCAACACTCTTCCTGATCAAACGGCAGCAAACAGACCTCCGTCACAGCACGCTTGAACTCTGCTCCATTTGCTGTTCTCACCGTTACGACGCGCACAACGCCGTCACTTCCAGGGTGCGTTTTCAGGATTCTTCCTAGTGGCCATTGTAGCGGCGGCATGTTCTGGTCCACAAGCAACACCAGTGAACCCTCTTTGATTTCCTTCGTTTTCAACCACTTGGATCTATTCTGAAGTTCTGGCAGATATTCCGCTGTCCACCTTTTCCAGAAGCGCTGCAGCATGGTCTGCACCAACTGCCATCGCGATAGTCTGTTCTCTTTCATATGCAAGTAGCTCGGTTCGGGTACGGCTTGCATCTCTCGAGCGATCAGGAAGTGAGCAGGCGTAATAGCTGTGTAGTCACTAGGCTCATCCGAGCTTGGCGCCAAGGGCCTAGAGTTTAGCACAGCTTCAATTTGCGTCAACGTGGTATACAGTTCTTCGTAGGATAGCTTCCGGTCGCCGACAATCCGCTTGAGGTGATGCTTTACCTGTTTCACACTGGCCTCCCATATACCGCCAAAGTGTGGACTTCGCGGCGGTATGAAGGTCCAGTCGATTCCCTTGTTGGTGCAGTAGGTTGTGATTCTTGCGGTAGCACGTTGGTTCTGGAACATCAGCCATAGTTCATGCAACTCTGATTTAGCCCCAACAAAGTTGTTGCATTGTCAGAGTGCATCGATTTCGGACACCCACGCCTGCTGACGAAACGCCTCAAAGCCGCGAGAAACGCGTCCGTCGTCAGATCGGAAACTAGTTCCAGATGTATGGCACGGGTCTACAGACACACGAACAAGCTAACGTAGGCCTTCGTAAGTTGGGGTTTGCGAGCTGTAGTCGAAGATTTAATCAAAAAAGGACCAGCATAGTCCACACCGGTGTTCGAGAAGGTAGGAGCTGGCTGAATGCGATACGACGACAGATCGCCCATCAACTGTGTCGTCTTTAAGGGGTTGGCTTTGAAGCACGGTATGCAGTCTCGAATTACCTTACGAATTGTACTTTTCACATTCAATGGCCAGTATCGTTGGCGTACGACTGCGAGTAATCCTTTTTGCCCGATGTGCAGGTTTTCCAAATGCAAATACCGGACGAGTGCCTCAGTAGTTGGGTGCTTCGCTGGCAGCAGCATCTGATGACGACTATTATACGGTATGAAGGCTCGCTTGATGCGCCCTCCAACTCTTAGAATATTATCTTTCGGATCCAAGAACGCTCGTAATCCGTTGAGCCGATGCTTAACGTCCTCGCCGTCCATCAGAGCGCTAATTTCCTGTTGGAACGTTTCGCGTTGAATCAGCCGTACTACCAGGAGCGTCGCTTCACGAATTTCGTCGGCAGATAGCGGACCTTTCTTCACCACCCTTTTTCTAGACATGATGTATTTGGCAAAGCGAACGAAGTAGGCCGAGTAGCGCACAATCTTCATAAAATTGCTCACCCTGTCAAAAATCGGCATTCGTCCAATTGAAGCAGTTATAGCTAGTACTACGCCAGCACCAGATCGCATTTCCGGCAGTTCTTCATCCGGAATCATAGGTTCATCCACTACCTCGACGACAGCGCAATTGAATGAAGGTGGACCAGTCCACCACATCTTGGATTCGGCAAGTTTCCTCGGCTGTTCACCCCGGGAGATTAGATCCGCCGGGTTCTCATCCGTAGGAATATATTTCCAGCTGCAATTCGGAGTTAGTGTTTGGATTTCACTTACCCGATTCGAAACAAAAGTATGTAGCAGGTGAGGAGGTTTTCGAATCCACCCCAGTACGATTTTCGAGTCACTCCAAACAACTGTCGATTCAAATTTTAGTTCTGTAGCATCCAGCAGCTTCGTTACCAGCTTGGCGAGCAATAAAGCCGCTAGCAGTTCAGCGCGAGGAGTGGTGATGAGTTTCTTTCTCCCTTTCTTCTTCGGTAGAATGTGACTCTTGCTGGAAATCAGTCGCATCTGGAATGAACCATCAGGAAAGACGGCACGAACATAAAGACATGCCCCGTACGCCAAGTCGGAGGCGTCAGCAAATCCATGCAGTTCAAGCTTGAGCAGACCGTTCCATGAAATCCATCGTGGCATCCGCACTTCCTTTAGGACTATCATTTCGTTTCGGAAACTCCGCCACTTAGAGCCAACATCGGATGGAACTGGGTCGTCCCAATCAATCTCCAACTCAGCAACTTCACGCAAAATCAGCTTCGCGGTTGTAATCACTGGTCCAAAGAATCCCAGAGGGTCAAATATTTTGGCTAGTTGACTCAGAAGCTTTCTGCGAGTTATTCCCTCGGAGTCGACATAGTCCGGAACCGACACAGAAAACCAATCCTCAAACGGGTTCCAAGTGACGCCCAAAGTCTTCACGACTGCATTCGAATTGTCATCGGTTATCATGAAAGAGTTTCCTCGAAGTTCTTCGGGAACAGCTTGCACGATGTCAGCATGGTTGGCACACCATTTATGAGCGCCAAAGCAGCCCTTTGCTAGCAAACCTGTTACCTCTCGTTGGAGCTGGCATGCTCCACCAAGAGTATCAGCTCCCGTCAGGATGTCGTCCATATATGTTCCCTTTTCGATGACTTTTGCGGCTTCCGGGAACTCTTCCTTGTGATCAGCAGCAGCTTGCTTGAGTGCCATGGTTGCTTGGAACGGCGAAGGTCCCAGGCCGTATGTAACCGTCTGCAACTCTCGGACTGTCAGCGGATCGTTTTTATCGTACCTCCAGAAGATGCGTTGGTACTTGGTGTCCTGTTGATGAACCCCAACCTGGCGAAACATCTTCGGAATATCCAGCGTAAAGACGTACTTAAACCCTCGGAAACGGAGCAGGATCGCAATTAGATCGTTCTGGATAGTAGGTCCAGTCATAAGGACATCGTTAATCGATACGCCTGTGGAACTTCTGGCGGATCCATCAAAGACGACTCTCAGCTTGGTCGTCGTACTGCTGGGGCGCAGAACGCAGTTGTGAGGTAAATAGTAGACCGATCCAGGTTCCTCGTTTGGCTGTTCCTGTACTACTCGCATGTGTCCGAGCTGTTCGTAGTCTCGGATGAACTGCGAATATTGCTCCTTTAATTCCGGTTGATTGTCCAGCTTCCTTTCCAGATTCAGAAAGCGCTTCAACGCCATCTGACGTGAGTCTCCCAGTTCTTGCTTGCGTTCGTTGAAGGGGTGTTGCACAACGTATCTTCCTTCTTCTGTTCGTTGGTGTGTTCGCCGGAAATGATCCAGGCACATCTCGTCATCCGCCGTATGGGAAAGGCGAATCCCGTCGCATGCTTCCACCTTGTAGAAGCTCTTAAGCAGTTCGATGAGTGGTTCGTCCTCAGCGGTCTGGCAGAAGTGCGCGCGACTACTGCCGCATCGCAAGCGATTACTCCTCCAGCGATCCACCCCAGCTTCGTATTCTTTAGAGCCGGAAGGTTTGGCCCAAGCTGGTGTTGGCCATCAACTAGAAGATTCCAAAAGAATTCCGCCGATAAGCATATCGACACGACCTCGTTGGTTGAACGTCGGGTCGGCCAACAACTTGTCGATTGGGATGGGCCACTCCGAAACGTCAAATGATTTAACCGGTAGATCACCAGTTATTCGAGGCGTCACCAGCAGATCTAGCTCGGTTGCGAAATCTGTATGACGAGATCTGATTGTCGTACGTAACGAACGGCTAATCCGAGTTTTATTGCCGTTCAGACCGCTAACTGTGACGTCAGCAGGTACCGTTCTCATTGAGAGAAGGTTCGCGAATCGCTCCGTGATGAAATTCATCTGGGAAGCGGAGTCTAGAAGCACTCGGCATGGATATGCAGCGCTACTCAAGCCGTCGACCAAGACAACGGCAGTCGAAAGCAAAGTTTGCTTCTCGGAATTCTCAGCACTTGCACACAAGGTTGTCGATGACCCTGCTGTAGTATTGGTCGTCTGGTTCACATCTGGTGTCGCAACTAGAGTCGATGAAGGTTCTGATGACTTCGTAGTGATGCCACTGCTAGAGGCCTTTCTGGATGACTCCTCGACGTGGAGCGTAGTGTGGTGTCGCTTGCCACACTCGCGACAGGACTGCTTCGAAGAACACGCAGCGGTTCGGTGGCCTCTTCCCAAGCAGTTGAAACAGGATCCATACTTTTTTAGCAATTCGTACTTCTCACCGACACTTTTGTTTTTAAAGGCGTCACACTTCCAGAGTTCATGGTTTGCCTTGCACATTGGACACTTAGGTTCGATTTTCTCATTTTTAGTTTCACTTGACACTAACGTATGGCCTTTTGCCACCGTTTTGTATTTAGCACTCTCCGTCAACGGCTTCATGGTTGTGTCGAGCTTCTCGTAGATACGACACTGCTCTTGCAGGAACTCCAGCATCGCATCATATGTTGAAAGCACATTCTTCTTTTGCCGACCTTCCCAAGCCACTCGAAGCTTTTTATCCATTTTTCCGGCAATGAGATTGATTACCATCTGCTCTCCGAGTCCATTCAATGGCAGATTCAGGTGCTTTAAGGCCTCCACATTCTTGGTACAGGTGTCAATCATTCTCCGCAAATTCTCTGCGTTCTCCTGGCCAACCTTTGGTAAGTTGAACAGATTTTCGACGTGTTTGTCGACTATGACTCGTCTGTCCTCAAACCGCTGGGCGAGCACCCTCCATACGGCGTCGTAGTCATTATTATTGACCAAATCTTGGTCGATTACGCCAGCTGCTTTCCCTACGAGGCTTTTCTGCAGGTGAAACAGTTTTAGCGCCGGTTCCTCCTGCTGGTATCGATCCATTATCGTGGTAAACATCGCCTTGAATGAATACCACTTCTCTGCTGACCCATCGAAGGTCGGTAGAGGCACTTGGAGCGGTGGAAGGTAGGGCTGTGCTGGCAAAACAGGTGGCATGGCAGAATTGGGTGGTCCTTGAGCATGAGCATGTGACATCTCGGCTATCGACGCCGCCTGCATCAGCATGCCCAATTGGATGGAAACGTTGTTGTACAACGCCTCGAAATCAACGTAGCTCTCGGTGTGCTCAGCTAGACGGTCTTCAGAGAGCGGCAGCACGTAGATCTGGTTCTGGATGGCATTGCACTCGTGATAACAGCTCTCCACCGTTTTCTGATGGAGTTGGAGGAAATGAATGTTTTTAGTGTTCGGATTCGGCTGATCGTCACTGTCCCACAAAGCTGCTCTAACACGGGCCAGCTTCCCGTGAACCGCCACTCTCTGATTGACCAATCCCTTGAGCTGCTCCTCCATCCTTTTCATTTCTTGTTTCTTCTTCTTTGCTTCTTTTTGTTCAGCAATCGGCGTAGGCGTAGGCGACGGCACAATGTCCGATGGCTCAGGCAAAATGTTCGTGAATTTATTCACTACGGTCTTCGGAGTTCTCGGTGTATTTTCCGATTCAATGTTCGTTGGCTGATGCGCGACCGTCGTTGGCGTTTTCGTTTCCGATCTAAGCCACGGTAACATCTTCCGTCTCGATCGCGCACAATTTTTCAATCGCACTCACGCACCGATAATTGTTCGATGCCATCCGCCATTTGCAAAAAAAGCACACCGCTTGAGCCTAGCCGATGGAACTTTCACTTTTAGCACTTATTTTTTCGTTTTTTCCGCTTCGGAACGCCGTGACGTCGTATCCGTCTTGGAACGGACCAGATTACGAATCCTCCGAAGAGTATTCCTTCACTTTTCTTCTACTTGTAGCGACCGCCACGAGCAAAGCTGCACCCGTCCGGCAGCAGCACGAACCGATGCTCGAATTTTCTTTCGGTATCGCGGAACTTTCACGAGAACCACGTCGATCGTTACTGATTTTCCCGTATCCGGTTCTAGAAGGACCACTAGGTTCCTTCAGATCGAGCGGACTGTAAATTTGGGGGGTCGGATAACGACGGGAAAATTCTTTCCGTAGCCAAGCAACAACGCGTCTTGATACTCTTGACTATAGAACTCAACTGGTCTTTATTTCGCAAAAAAACAGAAAAATCAAAAAAGCAATAATATGTGTGTGTGTTTGTCTTTTTAGGGTTGTTCACGTACGGTGTGTGGTAGGGATGCGCAAGTAGGCGAACAGGTGGCTCATAATGCCCCATATGGTTGGTGATCACGTAGAAAAACATGGTTTTCCAAAAAGTTCCTGAAATAATTTGCAAGTTGATGTTAACAATAATTATTGAAGTAACATGGAAGATAACATTTTATAGTACGAGTCACTTGCATTTAAACCATAATTTTTGCTGTTTTTATATGCATTCCATGACGTTTTTTCTTAGGCGGCCCATATTGCCCCGATCACCCCTATCACTTTAGATCTAAAAATTGGTCGCAGTGGCGGAATAAAAAAAAATGGGACAATTTTCCAGTTGATGGCAAAGGGTATTTTATGTCATCAAAAGTAAAACAAATTTTGTTTTCGAATGTTTCGCAAACCTTAGCATATTTATTTTAAATATATTAATTCGGCAAAAGACATCCTACGAACACACTTCTCTACAATAGAATGTACCTTTTCAGTAGTTAGTGTTAGTGTCTAGCTTCATTGAAATGGACAATTGGAAAAATGCCTTTCTTATTCTTCATGCTTAAACTTCCATCTAGCGACGACCCCCGCGGTTGTAGTTGGACCGGCCACCTCCGCCACTTCCGCCACGACCGCCTCCGCTGCCCCCACGGTTGTAATCATTGTCGTAATCACGATCACGGTTATTATCGTAGCCACTACCGCCGGAACTACCTCTATTGTATTGCTGGTCTCCTCCGTAGCTTGAACCGCCACCTCCGCCGCCGCGATAATTCGAACCGCCAGAGCTGTTGCTGTACTGATCGCTGCTAGAGTATCCTCGACCGGCACCGGAACTATATCCGCTACTGCTAGTATTGCTGCTGTAGCTTTGATTGTAGTCTGAAAACAGGTTGACTCAATGTGTTATATTCGAACGTTTTGCTCTAACTTCAAGTCATAGGTGAATACCTTTTTGTGGTTGAGACCATCCTCCTTGTACACGACTTCCACCGCGGCTTTGCTGGTAACCTCCACCTCCCTGATGTTGTTGGTAACCACCTTGGCTTCCCTGACTGTAACCCCCGCCGCCTCCCCCTTGACTGAAGCCTCCTTGTTGTTGCTGTTGCTGATAGCCACCGTGTTGCTGATGTCCGCCATGCTGTTGGAATCCTCCTCCGCCGCCACCACCACGGTTCTGATGTCCACCCTAGAGGAAAAGAAACTTTTTAAAAACTACTTCTTATAATTGAGGGATGATTATTGAGGTCTTAAACTTACGCTAGCATCCTATCCGTTGCATTCAAAATTAAAGGGAAATTGATCAATTCTTGGAATGAGTTATGAAGGAAAGTGAAGCTTAAGCAGCTTAAGAATAGAGTTCTTTAACAAAGGCAACAAGGTTGTTTTACCTATATTCTAAAGCAAACGAACCTGTTGAACTTTTTATTATAAAATTTTATCCGTCAAAGCTCTGCTCATTAGTCGTTTTCTATGGCTTAAATTCAGATCTGTTCAAAACTTTGGAAAAATATCTCACCAAAACTTAGTTTAAGGGTGGGTTTGTATAAGTATTTTTCCAATCTAGAAGGAATTTTGAAATAATAACTACGCATAACTTTCAAGAAAGCCTTCCTTAGCCAAGTGGTTAGAGTCCGCGGCTACAAAGCACAGCAATACTGAAGATGTCTGGGTCCAGGATCTTTTTGTAATGGAAATTTCCTTGACTTCCCTGGACATAGAGTAAAATCGTCCCAGTGAGGACGTAATGCTAAGAAGAAGGAGAAGAAGAAGGACTTTCAAAAACATTAACATCAAATAAAAAATAATTCAAAAAATTAAGTAGTTGATAGAATTACTGAATAAATTACTGGATGACTTAGGCTTTCCTTTGAAAAATTGGAAAAGTAATCTCTGAATAAATTTCTGGGGTTGTCATTAACAAAGTCCCAGGTTGAATTGTTGTATCTGGAACAAAACTTTTGCAGGATGAGCTTCCGAAGAAATATTCGGTGTAATGCTGGAAGGAAACTTAAGGTAAATACAGGGCTGGCAGCTGGTATATTTTTAGAGATTTTGTTTCTCTCTATTTTTATGCAAGAATCTAAAAAGACTATTTTAAATGGAAGCTCTGTAAAATCTCTTTTTATCTAAAGTCGCTATTTTCCTCTTCTTGCAGTGATTTCTGTTTCGAAATACAGTCAACTTTCGTTCGTTGCACTAAATCGGTAGCGCACCTAGTGAAAGACTTTCACTAATCGGGCTGAGTTTTCAGTTGTCAAAATATCGAATACAAAAGAAATTCAGGGCTGCCAACATTGATGAGTCTAGATTTATGTCAAAAAGTGACGTTTGTCTTCGTTTTAAGTGGGCTATAGCCTATCTAACGGGAGCCCAATTAAAACAAAGCCCACCTAAAGATAGTGCAACGAACGAAATTCGACTGTACCTATCCAAAAATTTCCACAACGGTCAGAGGCTTTCAACCAACTTCAGTTTTCTACCGATTATCCAGTAATTATCCTAGCAGATCTCCCAAAGATTCGTACAGGAGTTCTTCCAAGTTTATTGCAGAGTAGGAGGAGAAATTTATAAGGTTTTTTTTTTCAGGGGAATGCCTCAAAAAATTCTTACGCCGATTTTTAAAATTATTTCTTTAGCCATTTTAATATCAATTCCTTCGTGAATTCATCTACGTTTTATCACAAAAACTGCTCCATAATTGTTTCAGCAATTACTTCTCGAAATTTGTAAAAAAAAACTTTCGTGCATTCCTCAATAAATTCGACAAATGTTTCATTCATCTTATTGTAAAGTTACAGACAATTCGTTCGAGAAAACTGCCAAGCCAAAGTGAATCATGAAAGTGTCATGCAAGTAGTTTTGCCCCATAACATTCATAGAAAAATGTCTGGCTGATTTCCTGATTCATAAGATGAGGGGCCCAGATAGACGTAGCGGTAAACGCGCAGCTATTCAGCAAGACCAAGCTGAGGGACGTGGGTTCAAATCCCATCGGTCGAGGATCTTTTAGGGTTGGAAATTTTCTCGACTTCACAGGGCATAGAGTATCTTCGTATCTGCCACACGATATACGCATGCAAAAATGGTCATTGGCATAGTAAGCTCTCAGTTAACCTTTACGTTACCGGCCTCAGACAAGGCATTTTCAAACAGCTGTCATTTCGTAAATTTCCATTCGATTTTTTTGAAACTATGTCAATAAAAGAAGAATCAACTTATTAACATGTGATGTGGCTACTTCATAGCTCCAAGCACAGGTTACACCAGGGCCTCCTTGGAGATATTTTTGTTTTATATCCATAACAAACCGTGTGACATGTCAATCTTCGTGAATTCGAAAGAACATGTCAATTAATGAAGTATGAACTAGGTATCAACTAATTAGGTCACTCTTAAGCACCTGGTACTGGTTCCGCCAAGGCCTCTTAGAGGACATTTCAGTTTCACGTCCAAAACCTATTGTGCAAAGTTTCAATCTACATGAATTCGACAGAACATGTCAATTAATGAGGAATATATCCTGGGTTACTACTCTTTAGCATCACGCACAGGTTCCAGGAAGGCCTATTTTGTGACATTTCCGTTATTTGAAGGAGAAAATTTGTCAATAAATGAAGAATGATTTCGCTACCAACAAATCTGATCACTTCAGAGCACAAGGAACAGGTTTCGCCGAAAACTATTTTTAAAATTTTCCCACGGGTAAAGCATAATGAAAACTCTGAAAAGCATTCAAATAAATCTAGGATAAAATACATACAAACTGATGTGGTTCTCTTCACTGATGCAGTCTCAGGCAGGATCTTTCTGAACAGATGTTTTCCACGAATTTTGGAAAATCTGTTATGCAGATCTTCATGAATACGCCAGGAATGCACTGTGCAACTAGTTAAAACTCAGCAGAAAGCTGAGAAGAAAACTAACAAGGAATCCACCAGAACATTGTTTCGAACATCATCAGAAATCCAACAAGAATCCTAATAGGGTTTTGACTAAAATATTACCAAGGATCAATTGTAAACTTCGAAGAATATTTTTTATTAATTACTCAGGGTTCTTAATAAATTTGTTGATAAAAACTTAAAAGGAATTCGCTTAGAAACTCCTCATGAATACACCGTAAAAACAATCTGATGATTTATGAAATTCCTTTGGCTTACTGACCTTTGGCATATTTACTTCCAATAATTGTTTTTCCCGTTTAAAGAAGAGAACAGAGGAATTCCACGTACAACAGAACAAAAATTTTGTTTAGAATATGTGAGGAATTTCATCAGAAATTGAACAATAATCTAGGCAGCAATTATCTAATTTGGAACCCATTTGAGATTTCATCTATTACCCGTAAAGGGTTTTTCTACAGATTAGTGTTCGGCCCATCGATTGTGTCGCTTGCCCCATCGGGGGAGAACGGTGCAATAGAAATCAGACGTGTCCGGTTCGCGCAGTGCGAAGAAAAAGTTGTGTATTCCAGTCATAAATGTTTGGTCCATCGATTGCATTGCTTGCTGGAGCGAGCGGTGGAACCGGAAACACCCACTAACCCAATGTACTTTCCACGACAATTTTGGAGATACAGAGGTATATTCAGTCTTTGAACTATCGATTCGTGCTCTTTGAGAATGGTTCGCTAATCCCAAGCCCCATTCATTAAATATCTGTGCATATTCGACTGCTCCGGTCAATCACGGAGTGCAACTACGAAGCGGTCACTTAATAAGACAGTTCATTCGCTCCAATTCAAATTGTATTTCTCTGGAGTGGCCAAAACTTCGTTTATTGACAAGTTCCCTCGAATTCATGGAGATTGGGACGTCACACGGTATGTTTCCGACAAGCAACGGAAATGTCCTCAAAGAGGCTTTGGCGCAACCTATGTCAGGCGCTCTGGAGTGGCCAATTCTATGAATATTTAGTTTATTATTCCTTTATCGACATGTTCTTTTGAATTCAAGAAGACTGAGACGTCGCACTGTATATTTCAGACATAAAACGGAAATGTCCCCAAAGAGGCCCTAGTGAAACCTGTGCAATGATATCTGGAGTGGACACATCTGTTTGTACCGGGGTTTTTCTTCTTTTATTGACATGTTCTCCCGAATTCATAAAGATTGAGACGTCGCACGGTAGGTTTTGGACATAAAACAGAAATGTCCCCAAAGAGGCCCTCGTGGAACCTGTGCCAAGAGATCTGGAGTGGCCACAGCTGTTTGTACCGGGGTTTTTCTTTTTTTATTGACATGTTCTCCCGAATTCAAGAAGATTGAAACGTCGCATTATCTTATATTTTACATAAAAACTTTAGTGCAGTTACAACAATAAATAAAAAAACAATCACATTTCTCAAATTTGGCACCCTTGTGATCCCAGTACAATGCGGAATATCTCCGGCATGGTTCCGAATTCAGCATTCTCCATTTATGACAAATAACTGAAACCTATTTTAAGCAAACTGACGGTGGTTTCAAAAAAATCGAATGGAAATTGACGAAATGGCAGCTGTTTGAAAATGCCTTGTCAGAGGCCGGTAACCTAAAGGTTAATAACTGTGGAAGTGCTCATAAGAATACTAAAGGATGGTACACAAATTATGTCACGCTAAATTTCAACTTTGTTGAACCCCCTTTGTCACGGTTTTTGTATGAGCCCTCAAATATTTTTGTATGGCTTGTCACGCTTGGCTCGACCCCCTCCCCCCTCGGAGCGTGACGTAATTTGTGCATGAGCTGAGAAGCAGGCTCTGTCCCAGTGGGGACGTAACGCTAGAAAGAAGAAGAAGATCATGGAAACCTTAATCTCCCGATTCCTGTTTAGATTATTTTGTCGTATGCTCTCTTGTTAATTTCATTTCGGTATCTTTTTGGTCTCTTTTTTCAGCATAAGGTCTTTAAAGTTACCATTTTGAAAGGCTCAGTCGCTACCAGCCTTTCAAGATTTTAAGACTAACAATTGAAAAGGCCTCATCTCCAAAAAGTAAACAAAGAGAAAAACGCAATCTTGTTTTGTTAAACAATAATTCAAATTGATATCATAAATTTAAGCACTGTATGCTATTTTATCGCCCAGGAAGTCGCTGAACAAATTGATTTATAGCAATGAATATTCATTACTATCATTTTAGCCAAAAATCCTACTAAAAAAATGAGTTGAAGGAAATGAGGCTTTTATTTTACCAAATGCTATGCAGCCCTTTTCATTTGTGCCCATAGACGCCAGCCGACGCTGATGAGGCCAGTGAGTTGACGCCTTTGTTTACTCTAACATGTGTTGAAGCCTTCTAGTTGTGGCTTATTTTTTCTCTATTTTCAGATGTGGCCTTTTGAAAATCATTCAAAATTAATGATCAAATTAGAAAAATATAAGTGTATAAGAGTGTTAAGTGATAAAGTATGGTACATGGAAATCCCTCCTGCGAGAGAAGATTCGTGCGATCGAATAAATATGTTATTTACTGGATTCTTCGTCATCCATTGCATAATGTTTGTGCTACGCAAGTGTGCCGTCGAGAAATTGTATTGAGATATTAGTTCAATTGTATTAATATTTCAATTTAACGTTACTTCTCATGAAATTGTAACCAAATCGTGTTTTGTTAATAGCTCGTGAAGTACAAACAGTCTGAAACAGGTATTATCAGGTAGTATGATACAAAATCCACCAGTCCACAGGAATTCGGAATCAATTAAAAATTGATAATGCTCGCCGTTGAGACAATCGCTGTGTGAAATAATACCAAGAGCAGAGCGACTGTAGCATAACTTACATCTGCTTAGTAAATTTGAAACGTTTTTCATAATCTAAATTGCAATTTTGATGTTTGTTTAATAGGCCTCAACTCGGTTTCAGTTAAATATAGAAATGAGGCCTTTTAGGAAAAGGCCGCATTTGCGATGAATATCCTGGTTTGCGGAAAATGAGATGAGGCCTTTTGGAAAAATGTTATTTTATCAACTTTTATGTATATTTTTGAATGTCTATTGTACGTTTCGGTAAGAATATGCTCTTATACACTAAAATCAGCGGAAACCCGATTTGTTTACATTTTGAACTGGAGGCCTTTTGATTTGTTGGTCTTGAATTTATCACATCATAAAGGCGTAACTTCAAAACGATGATGGCCCTATGATTTTTTTCCAAAATTTAAGCCATAGAAATTGACTGGGAGTACGGGGACTACAAATTTGATGATCTTGGGGAGCCCCGTGGGAAATAAAACATCATATATTATCCAACTATTGTACTCACCCGACCGCCACCGAATCCACCTCGTTGGCCACCGCCTCCGGGCCCGCCGGTGCTACGTTGAGTTTGCCACGAAGGCATTTCCAGCGGCGGTGGCTTATGCTCGTAGGCACGTCCACCCCGATCCGGAACCCGCCCGATAATGTGCCGCTGAATTTTACTCTTGGTGTTCTTCCGAACGCTGGCGCTGCTCGTTTTCTCAATGATGGCCATGATCTCCCGGGCGCCTAACAGGGCAGCTAAATCTGTGTCTTTTCCTCCGGTTTGCAAGGAATCAAGTACTTTACGCTTCTCAGCGTATCGCTCGTTCATTTGACCGTCCTTGCCCTTTACGCGGGTGGACCACTTGAAGCTTTGGATCGTAACGTCCAATCGAGTGAGCAACATCTTCCGTCTCAAATCGTACTCCCCATCCAAATCCTTCTGGAGGCTGTCCAGCTTGTTCCATTGCTCCATGGTTAGCTTCTTTTTCGGGGTGAATAACGGAGTGCTCAGTCGTTTTTCGCCAGCAATTCGAATGGTATCGTCCAGATGAACGTTGATTTTCTCAAACAACACCTTAACCGGAATGTTGTTCGGAGGTTTTCCCAATCCCAACGTAATCGAAATGTCCTTCAAGGCCGAAGCGGTGGGAGACTCAAACAGCGTGATTACGTTGACCTTTTCCTTTTTGGGTTTAAGCGATTCAATCATCTTGAACGCCATCAGTTCGTTAATCAGATACTCCAGCAGGATTATTTTCGAGTCGTAGGTTTGCAACCGATCCGAAACATGACCGGAGGTGAGATTCGCATACGGACAAGTCAGTTCCTTCAGAAATCCGGACAGTTCCAGGACAAATGTGTTGGCGTCGTCGCTTTTCGTGATTTTCTCATCCAACTTTCCCAGCACTCGAATTTCATCGGTGAGCCAAATGACCATATCTTGAAATTCGCCGCTTTTAGCCCCAGCAGCGAGTGCCGAGGAAGCGTAGTTATGATCCAGAAACGGACCATCGTACCTAGCGTTAAATACAAAACATTGTTTTATCTACTTTTACCCATAATCGAGACCCTTACCCTACGTTCCTCAGCTCGTCTAGAATTTGCTCTTCCATCCTTTTCCTCGAGACTGCAATCTGCTTTGCCGGTGAGTGTTTTGTCGCTGTTTCTATCATTAGATGCATGAAATTTCTTGATATAATACTGGGATTCGAAGTATCGTAAACCATATTTACCTTTACCTTAGTTATGTGAATTGATTGCCGACTTTTAACTAAAACTTGAATAAATTTAATTTTTAACCGATGCTTCTTTTTTTTTGGATAGGCCTATTCAAATGACGTCTCAAATCAGCTGATCGGGAAGCACTTTGACATTTCTTCTATGAAAATGACAGGTCCGTGTTAGCACCGGTCCTCCACCGATGTAAACAAATGCATAGACGGATCTGTCACATGAAAAGGCCTATTGTCTTTTCGACTGGCTAAGACCACGAGTTGGTCCATCTCGCCGCCGTTGGCTTGTGGTGATAAAGATCCGTTATTTCTCTATGGGTGTTCGACGTCTTGTGGGCTGTTTGTTCTCAAATGTGGAGGTTGTTCCTTTTCAGGAAGTATACTATTTGTTTCATGTCTTCTTCATTTCTGTTCTGGAGTATGGTTTCTAGCGGCTGCATATATTCCAAAACTGGATATTCGGCTCTTTCTCTATCGTATCGTGGGCATTCGTACAGGATGTGTTTCAAATCTTCGGTTGTATCACACCATTCACATTGGTCGTCTTCTTCCCACCCCCACTTGAATTTCCGGTCCTTGGTGAGACAATGTCCAGATCTAATTCTGTTTAGAACCTTGATTTCGTCTGCGTTGAGTGTTAGGTGTTTGCTCCATATCTGTTTGTACGGACGATCTAGAATTTGGTAGTGCCATTTTCCTTTGTCGTTCGATTGTTCTTGGTATTTTCTTTTCCAGCTGTCCCATATCTCGTGGTTGCTTAGGATGAGGGCATCGCTCATAGTGATTCCGTTGAAAAAGGATTGTGGTTTTTTCGTTTGTTCGACGGCTTCTAGGTCTGCTCTCTCGTTTCCGTCGATGCCCATGTGGCTAGGAATCCACTGAATTCTGATGGGATTCCCTCGTATTCCATATAGTTCTTTGTAGATTTCTGCTAGCAAGTAATTTCCTTCAAAGCTTTTACTGTTCAATAGCATCTCACAGGCGCTTCTAGAATCCGTGAAGATCACTGCTTTTTTGTAGCCCTTGCTTTTGACCAACTCTACTGCCTTGAGTATGCCAAAAAGCTCGGCGTTCGTGATGGAGAAATTGTTGTTGATCCCTTCGGAGACGATGCTTGAGTCTGTTTCGTCATATACTGCAAAAGCTGTTCCCGATGTCGTTTTGGAGGCGTCCGTATATACTCTGTTGTGTAGCTTGTAGGTCGTTTGGGCTGCATCCAAGAATAACTTCCGCCATATTGTTGGACACGCATTGTCCTTCTTCGGTTGATCTTTCGCTAGGGTTGTTTTCACAATTTGACTGAAGTCCACTCTCATGAAGTACCGCATACGCATTAGAAATGGTAGTTCTCGATCCGATGGTTGAACCTGATAGAGCAGATCTGTGTGTTTGTCGGCCGTCTCCGTGAGGTGTGATTCATTTCCCATTTCTCTGCTCAGCGTATCACCAATGAACCTCATCAGTGGTGTCCTGTACCACATGGCTCTTATCAGTTCCCGTTTTGTGAGTGCCTCGATTCGTTGTTCCATGGGTAGTTGTCCAGACTCAGCCAGCATGACGTGTACCGGGGTGCTGGTGAGATAATTCATAGCCTTGCGAATGTAGGCGTTCTGTAACACTCGTAGCTTGTTGAGGTTTGTCGTTGCAGCATTTCCATAAACCGTTGCCCCATATTCCATGCGGCTCCTGATTAAAGCGTTCCCTATTTTAATCAGGGTTTCTGGATTCGCTCCACTGGACTTTCTCGACAGCATTTTTAACAATCCCAGCTTCTTTCCGGCCTTTTCTACCACCGAATCAATGTGCTTTCTATGTGATAGACTCCTATCCATGATGTATCCAAGATACGGGTGTGTGTTGACGAGTTGTATGGATTCGCCTCGAACGCTCACTTTGATGTGGTTTGTGTGCTTCCTAGTGAACGGTACTATCGCTGATTTGTGTGGACTTACTTTCAAATTTAGGTCTTGCAGTTTGGTGAAAATTCGTTGAAGGAACCTGTTGCAGCGTTCAGCTGCTTCTTCGACCGAGTCTGCTTTTATTATGGCTGCAAAGTCGTCCGCAAATTGAACCAACTCCTCATCCTCCGAAGAAAGTTCGTGTAGCGCAGCTGTGTATAGATTAAACAGCAACGGCGATAGCGGGCATCCTTGTGGGAGTCCTTCAGATATTTCCATCTTTACTGAGTTGGTTTCCGTCTTTAGTTGCATTTGTCGACATCTAAGGTACTCATGCAGCCATGAGATGAGTTTTTCGGGAATCCTCGCTTTGGCCAAGATCTTAAGAAGTGTTCCAGTATTCACAGAGTCATACGCTTTGCTGACGTCCAAGAAGATGACAAAGACTTCCTTTTTCATTTCTTTCGCTTTGTGGATCGAGTTAACAACATAGTTTATGCAGGTTGATGCTGATACATTTTTCCTAAAGCCGAACGATAGCTCCGGTAACAGCCTGTTGATTTCTACTATTTCAGACATCCGATCCTTTACCACCGCGTTGATCAGCTTAATTTCAATGTTCATGAGGGCAATAGGACGCAGGTTGTTTAGCTGATCTGCTTCGCCTGATTTTTTAGGGATCGGCCGCACCTCCGTAATCCTCCACGATTCCGGTATTTCTTCCGTTACAAACACCTCGCTCAACATCTCGCAGATTTTGCGTTGCATCTCCGGGTTCAGCTCCTTTAGCACTGCATACGAAAAACCGTTCGGGCCTGGTGCTGAATGGTTTTTCCTCTGCCTAAGGACGTGCAAGATTTCCTCATCTTTTATAGCCATTTCATAGCCTTCCAGTTCCTTGTCCGTACTGGTACTCGGCATGTGTACTTCGTGCAGTTTATTACTGAAGTATGTATCCATAAACTTCTGTCCCTCCTCCGCTGTTAGATTGACCAGCTTCCTGTGTTTGCCCGTGAGCGCGGTATCGATTCCTTTCACCAGGTTCCATAGATGACGGGCTGGGGTGGACTCGTCTATCTTCTCAGTGAGTTCTCTGACATAACCTCTTTTGATCTTCCTGACTTCCTTTTTGAAGCGGGCTCTCTCCTTCTTCAGTTTAATGAAGTTTGACTCCGTTTTGTTTCGATTATAGGCTCTTAATGCTTCCCTTTTGGTTTCGTACAGCCTCCCAATCTCGTCGGTCCACCATGGCTTCAGAAAGTTGATCTTTTTGTTCTTCAGGGTGTACGAACTTGCTTTCACTGCTTCGTCAATCACTTCCACCATTTCCTTGGGGTCATATATAAACTGCGGCCTTATGCTGTTGAGGTGTTCTACGAGCTTTTGTTTGTTGATCTTGGTGAAGTTTCTCTCATTCCTCGGAATTTCGTCAGTAATTCCTAAACGAACGGCCATGTGTACACTGCCAAACTCTTCCTCTTTAACTGCCCAGCAGGATTTCCTCGCCACTCCAGTTGATACCAGCGTCAGATCTATAGCTGAGTTTTTTCCACCGGGTTGGCTGATCATGGTAGGTGATCCATCATTCAATAATACCAAGTTGGACAGGTCGATCAGTCTGCGAAGATTTCTCCCTCGACTACATGCGGCAAATTCCGGGCTCCACGAAGGATGATGGGCGTTGAGATCTGCACCTATTACAACCTCCCCTCGCAATTCTTCCAAAAATTTGAAGAACTTTTCCAGATCCGCTCTATCTTCATTTGCGGATCGTCTTACTGGTGGAAGATATGCGGAGATCAAGTTGATGGGGTTGGAGCCTTTTATTATCTTTATCCCGACCACTTCAAGCGCATCGAAGTCCGGGAGGTCAAGCCTTTTGTAGGCTAGTTCTTGGCGAATCAAAATTCCGACCCCACCATCTCCTTCGGGTCGGCATTTGGACACTAGCTGGTATCCTTTGAAGCTAAAGGGCTCATTTTCCTTTAGCCATATCTCTTGCAGTAGGGCTATTGAGATGTTATCGTAGGTCATGCATGCAAATAGTTCTTCTCGTTTTTCCGTTAGTCGTAAGCTTTGGATGTTATGTTGGATGATGTTGAAAGTGTTATTGTCCATTGCTGTTGTTAGTTGATCTATTCTCGGTATTAACTTCGAGTCTTCCGTTCTTTATTATTGTTTCTAGTTGCATGCTGACCTCGATGAGAAGTTGATCTGTCTCTATTTCCGTTCTCTCTTGTTGGATGCGTTGGCTCAGCTTCTTCTGGACTGCGATGATCGGTTCCATCCACAACTGGACCCGACACAGGCGTAGGATGTCTTGTCTCAGCTGTGCAAGAAGCCTTTCGATTTCCGTAGCTCTGTGTGGGTTACCCTCCGCTACCACACTGTAACTTGTTCTGGATTCGCGACGAATCGACAGAACGCTGTTTTCGCGTGACGTGTTGCTTCCTGCGGTTGCTCGTCTCACTCCCTTTGTCCTGTGACTTTTCCGTGTAGCTCCTGTATATAGCGGTTGAGTCTCTTCGGAATCTGTAAGTCCGGGGTATTCGGACTCGTCCTGCAGGCCATCGTATCTGTTCTGGGTTCTCGGATACGATTTTTCCGCTTCGGCATATGGCACTCTTCTGGCTTCCATCTCCTTGACGATCTTCCTCCTTCTATCCCTCTCCGGACATGTGTTGCTGTTTGCGGCGTGTCCTTGTTTGCAGTTAACGCAGCAAGGTGGGTCTGCACACTCCGCACTTGTCTCGTGCTCCTTACCACAGTTTCTACACTTCTCCTTACCGGCGCACTTTTTCCTCGTGTGACCGAACCTCCAGCAAGAGGAGCATTGCTTCACTGGAAACACGTACAATTCCGGTCGAAAGTTGGCTCCAAAAATGCTGATCACCCTTGGTAGCTCTTGCCCTTGCACCGTGACTTTGACATTTCGTGTTGGCTTGAGTGTCCCCTGTTCTTTTCTCAACATCCTTTCGATTTTTACCACCCGGAACTCCGTAGTTGTTTCGCTTGCCAGTTCTTCGTCGGTTATCTCCATAGGTACATCGCGGACGAAACATATCGTTTGCGTCTGTCCCTGTGGAGAGTACAGCGCCAGGTTTTTAGATGCCAGGTTGATCTTCAACAGTTGAGCTGGGTCAACCTTCCCGTCCAGCTCTAACTTGAACCGGAACATTCCGATTTTGGTGATCTCTCTGCATCGCTTGAACCCAGCCTCCGCTAAAAACTTCCCCACCATCGCGGGATGTTGTGGGTACGGTTCATCATATTTCGCTGGTTCCAGGTAGAGCGTGTCCGTTAGTTGCACCGTTTGCGTAGGAGACTTTGGTTGGGACTGCGATGCCCTATTTGTCCCCCGTCCTGGGACTGCCTTCGATAACGAAGTCGTACTCCGCGTTGCGATTTTCCTCATGCTAGCTACCATCCTGCTTTTTCTTCTGTCTTAAACTATTTTTACTTAAAAGCTAGTTTCTCTTATTCTTCGGTTTATTGAAATCAACTTTTATCTTAAAAAAATATTTTTCTCTGCTATTTACAAGTTTCCTGAACGAGTTCAGAAATTTCTCTAGGTGTCTATTTCTAATAATTATTGCTCGACACACTCGCACTGCTACTCTCCTGCCCGTTACTCTGCTCGAATTTTTTATCCGGTAGTTCCACACTATTCCGCTTCCTTCTCAGCAGGATCCTCGGTGTGTCCACTTCAGCGACCACCTCCTTCAGACAGGTGCCTGAACGAGCCTTCCTGGCGTCACTCGTTCGTAATCAGGAACCTCGAAAAACACCGGAAAGTTACTAATTTTCGGAGACTGAAAAATCGAACGTATAAAACGCGCCGGTCCACGAACAAACTTGTAACCGATGCTTCACCAGAAAACATTTACCAACAAGATGTCAGTCGGTAGAAATGTCAGTCTCCGTCTCCGCTAGACGTCATCATCACGAACTGTCATCAACTCGCATTTGGGGAGCATCATCAGTGAGAGTCTCTCCAGAGAGCTAGAGGGCTCTCTCGAAACCTCTCTTCAATTGAGAGCACCACGCTGAACATTTTTCACTAATGTGCGTTTCGTGGAGAATCGTAATAGCACAGACAAACAGACGTAACACTTAGAACAAAACGCGATCAAAATCATAGTCGCGGGAACATGTAAGTCCAATGCTGAAATCGCTGTGTTTGGCCGATGGGCCAACAGATGGCGGTAGTGTGTAAACGTCAAACACGAACAAAAACGATGCGAGCGCTGCGGGTGGTGGATTGGCCACCTACAATATATTTGAATCGACCGTTAAAAAGGTGGTCGATGGACAATTATGAGAGTGTGACGTCTGTTTGTCTGTGGTAATAGGGTAAGTGTTCCCTTAGTAGTGGATGTTCCTATAGTTGCGGTAGTGCCGTTTTCACTGATTTTATTGAATTAGCCACAGAACCGACACTACCAATCGACGTATTGGCTTGTTGATACACGGAACAGATGAAAAGAGCGTTCAAATTGCTTCAAAACTGATAAAATATCACTAAAATTGTTTAAACTGTTCTTGCTTGTACCAATAGTTGCGGTAAAGTGTTCCTATAGTGGAGGATCCCATTAGAAAACAACGGATACCGCAACTATGAGAACACAAATTGAAAATATACCGCAACCAAAGGAACAGTGTACCAATAGTGGAGGTATTAGCACAGAGAACAGACGTTCATCTTTTCTCGTCAGCGTGTGTAAAGCATTGCACTGGTCATTTCAAAGTATGTCGTTATGCTCCTGTTACGCGGCGCAGTCGTCAAATTGAGAACGCTACAAATTTGCCGCTTTTTACACTTTGGCGCTAGTGTCGATAAGAAAATTGGCACTTGTCGCTAGCGTTGATTTGTGTGCTAATGCATTTTGATGTTCACTAGTGACATCGTGTTGTCGAAAAGAGTTTGTATGTCGGGCTGTCTGCGTTGGCGGCGCTGATGTTTGATTCGAACCTTTACACATGGTTCAGATGAAATTTTGTTCGAGCCTCCATGTCTGTTCTCTGTGGTATTAGTTGTCACTGGTATGCCGTGGATTACTACGATGAAATCATTTTTCTCATTAAGTCAATGGTCGTTACTTACCGTTACAACATCAAGATGTATCTTAATTGTGCTCCTTGAATTAAGGCAGTTAAATGAAGTTCAATCGTGCTTAGTACCTCCACTATTGATACATCTACCCTATACTGCAAAAAATACATGGGCGATCTCTGATAAAATATTACACTGAGAACAGCGTTGCGGTTGAAAATACTATATCAGAGGGTTAAATTAAATACACAACGCCACTAAATTTGTGCAGACTAAATTCGCATTTATTTGGAATATTTTGTGCATTTTACCATGGCACCATTTGTATAGTAAAAATTACTATATCATGGTTAAAAACTTGCAGCAGACCGGAATCGAACCGAGGATCTGGCGATTGTCAAGCGCGAACGCTAGCCGCTCGGCTATCGACGCGGTTGGATTGAGAGGGAACAAAACGCAAATAAAAAGCGTTCATGATAGCTCAATCGTGGTTGGAATAGTAAATTTAAAAACACGTTCATGGTTCTCATTACTGCAACATTTGTTTCAGTGTAGTTTCGGGACAAGTTGCAGAATGATGATTTTTTTCAGCACTAGTCGTAAATTTATCCTACGAGGCTTGCGGAGTAGGATAATTACGACAAGTGCTGTGAAAATCGAGTTCTGCAACGAGTTATGTACAACATTTTTTGCAATTTCATACAAGACCACTTGAGGGTATCATACATTATATCGGAATGCATTCACCATTATTTTACAATTTCTGAACAATTGTTGTCAACTTTGTTGGAATGCAAAAAAATGTTTTGATCAATTACGCGCTTTTATCAAGTTTGTCCATTCTTCAAGATTTTGGCTCACAGTGACAGCTCGTGACAGCAGAATCTCGGCTCACTATGACGTACATCTTCCCCCCCAGGTACAAACCATACAACAACCAATATTCCTGTTGTTACCTATTTCCAATACGTTCCACGTATGGTGTGTTGATTATAGTTCAATAGAAGCATTACCAAAGACAAATTAAAGACCTCCATGTCCCTTGCAGTTGCCCAAAATTTTATGGCTCATAAGGTAATCTAGAATGCCGTTCAAAGTGTACTGCGATCTGTCAAACTACCTTTTGCACTACCGAGGGACCAAATGCAGTACTAGAAGTGGTATCCTATCTGAGCCCGAGTGAGACGGACCTGGCATTACCATTTTTGTTATTTTTACATTATCAAGTGTTGTCCATTTATTGTTCGATATTGTCCTACTATGAAGCAATTTTTCTCAACATTAAGTGGACCATAAGAATTGATGTTCATTCCTGACTCCGTGCTGGCAGTTCCATTTCGCAAAGAAAAAATAAACTTTGTTTACATTCAGAGAGAAGTTGGATGTTGATCATATTTTTACAGTTTGTGGGTGAAATTCAATCGTAAATATTTCAATTTTCTTTACAATCTGTGGTAATGAACATGATGAATGTGAATCTTATCTAAGTGATGTTTTGTACTTGCAGCTTAGAATCGCAACGAAAAACATACTGTTATTTTCTCCACAGGAGATTCCCGACCTTCCAAATAAGTTTCATCAAGAGCTTCTACAGCGTGATTTATGTTTAAAATTCAATAACGTCGGTATGTGCAGTTTGTATAAATACCAATGAAGCGAATAAATGCTAAAACTATGCTGCCGAATCATTTATTTCATTCCTGATTTGATTTTTTATCTCATGATTTATTTATAATTTGTAATGATCCCCCAACGACCTGTTCTACACGCTAAGAAAATAAAATACTAGATAAGTTAAATACCATTCTAAAACCATATTTGGTCTATTCACTCATTGGAATGAATTAAAAAGCATTATGCATTGCTGGTATAAACCGTTATTATCTTTGTTCGTGCATATCATAAGCATAATCCTTTCGATGGATAAAAGATAATTATTCAATAAATCAGTTAAAAAGAAGGTTTTACCCGAATTAGAAAAAAAAAATTGGGATTTCGTTACCGGAACTCGGAATTGTAAAACGCGGATACTTCGAGAACAATTAAGGAGCTTTATTAAAATGCGACTATACTGCACGATGTGCAAAATTGAAAGAGAAAGAACAATTTGAATATGGGTCGCAGCTTACTACTACCTTGTTGGGTTGGTTGCTATGCAACAGGCATTGCCACCCAGCATGGATGGAATGACCAGAATAGCCGATTGCTACTTGGATTACACCCCCTCTCAATCCGCTATTCCGAGACGACGTCCAAGTTGTCCCAATCGACTGGCATCCATCGGCTTAGTAAAAAGGTCAGCTAGTTGATCTTCGGTGCGTACATATTCAATCTTCACACTGCCGTTGGAAATATGATCGCGAACAAAATGATGCCTTACATCTATATGCTTCGACCTTTTTGATTCGCAGTTCTTTGCCATTCCAATACAACCTTGGTTGTCCTCGTAGATTGTAACTGGAATGTTGGAGCTCTTCAACTTCAGATCATCCAGGATACCAGATAGCCAAACTGCTTCGGAAACCGCGGAGCTGAGGGCGATATACTCAGCCTCGCTGGATGAAGTAGCCACCGTAGTTTGCTTCTTACTTGACCAGCTGACGAGATTACCGAAAACGAGGAAAATGAATCCACTCACCGACTTACGATCTTCGACGTCCGAAGCCCAGTCCGCATCGACGTAACCAACCAATGGCTCGGCAGATTCGGTTCGCTTGTACTCCAAACATTTAGTTTTGGTTCCTTTGATGAACCGGACCACCCTTTTCAAGCTCTGCCAATGTTGTGTGGTTGGCTTCTGTTGAAATCGTCCTAAGAATCCAACGGAATAGCAGATGTCCGGCCTGGTGCACAACATCACGTACATCAACGACCCCAGAAGTTCTCTGTACGGACGATCCGTTGGTTCCCCGGTTCGAGTTAATTGGATTCCTTTTTCCATTGGAGTCTTCACTGGATTACAGTCCACCATATCGAAGCGCGCCAAAAGTTTATCTACGTTAGCTTCTTGCGTTAAACGTAAACTTCCACGCCTAACATCGTAGTCCAAACGCATGCCAAGGAAATGGCTGACTTCCCCGCAATCGGTCATCGCAAACATCGTGGTTAATTGCCTTTTCAGCTTCAAGATGGTCATTGGGTTCCTTCCACATATCAGCAGGTCATCCACATACAGAACGATATAGATTTCGTTACCATCCTGAATCCTAGTATAGAGGCAGTAATCATGCCGGGAGCGTGTGAAACCCAATTTCAATAATTGTTCATTGAATTTCTCATTCCAGCATCTTGGCGATTGTTTCAAGCCATAGAGAGACTTGAGAAGTTGGCATACTGTGTTCGACGGTGCTTTGACTCCATCAGGGACCGCCATGTAGATGTTTTCCTTCAACTCACCGTACAGGAAGGCTGTCTTGACGTCCATGTGGTGAAAGGAAAAACCTTGGTGAACGCCCGCTGCCAGTATCGTTCGAATTGTGGCCAGCTTCGCCACGGGGGCAAACGTCTCTTCATAATCCAGCCCAGCCTTTTGAAGAAAACCTTTGGCGACAAGTCGCGCCTTGTACCGCACTGGATTTCCATTCACATCGTCCTTGACTCGGAACACCCATTTGGCCTTAAGGGGTTTGATGCCATCCGGGCACTTGACGAAACGCCACACGTTGTTTGCAGCCATCGAATGCAGCTCGTCCTTAACGGCACCAAGCCATTGTTGTCGGTCGTCACGTTGCATGATGTCGTCATAACGCATGGGTACATCTGTGGAAATCGATTCGCCAGAAGTTGCTCTATAGTTTACAAAGTAATCGAACAACTTACCAGGAAGCCTGCGCTCCCGTTCGCTACGCCTCGACACCGGCTCACTCGGAGTTTCGTGTCTTTCAATTTGCGAAGGGAGCGCGTCTGCTGAATCCTCGTAGTCCGTTGAAATGTCGCCATCCTCAATAGTGCCACCAGCAGCCTCATCACCACCAGAATCGCTTTCAGCTTCGTTAGGCACAATGCCAAGATCTTCATCTGCAGAGCTTTCCCCCTCTTGCTCGAAAGGGAAATTCACCACCAGTGGAACATCGTCGACAGGCTTCAGCTGAGCATACGGAAAAGTATCTTCGTCGAATTTTACGTCACGAGCAATTCTCACCTTTCGCGCTTGCATGTCCCAAAGTCGATATCCGTTGGGTGCGTAGCCGATCATAATCATCTCACGGCTCTTTGGATCCAACTTTTTGCGCTGCTGATTTGGAATCCATGCAAAACACCGACACCCAAATACTCGTAACTTGTCCAAACTTGGCTTCGAACCAAACCATCTTTCAGCCGGAGAAACACCGACCGGTAGGGCAACCGTGGGGCTTCGGTTCAACAAGTACACGCACGCCAACGCCGCTTCGGACCAAAGATATTTTGGTACACCAGAATCAATCAGAACAGCACGAATTCTTTCTACGAGAGTTCGGTTGAACCTCTCAGCAACCCCGTTTTGTTGAGGTGTATACGCAACGGTGCTTTCAATTTGGATGCCTTTTCGCTTGTAATACTGTTTCTGGGCGTTAGAACAGTATTCTCTCCCTTGGTCAACGGTGATTTTCGAAATCTGCAACCCAAATGCGGCGGAAACTGTGGCTTCATACTCACGAAATTTTTCAAAGACGTTGGATTTCTTCTTAAGCAGGTAGATCATCGCAAAATGTGTGTAGTCGTCGATGAAGGAAACGATGTACTTTGACCCGTCCCAGGCTGTCGGGTCGATTGGGCCACACACGTCGGAGTGAATGCGCTCGAGGGGGCGACTTGCATGACTTCTAGTTCCATTGAACGGCTCACGACACTGTTTCCCTTGCACGCAAGCTTCACAAAAACCGACCGTGGGTAGCTTCTTGATTCCTTGCAGCATACCTTCTCTAAGCATGGTGTCCATTCCATGTTGGCTGATATGACCCAGCCGCCGATGCCACAGCGTGCCCGGATCCGTCTCACAGACATTCGCGCAAACGTTTTCCAACGTCAGCACTATTTCGTATAAGCTACCTACCAACTTGCCGGTCGCTAAAATTTCGCCACGTTTCTTCAACAGAGCCTTGTTGTCGGAGAACACTACATCGATGCCAGCTCGTGCCAGCTTTTTCACCGACATCAAATTTTCTCTCAGGTCCGGGACAAAGAGGACATCCTTCATGTTGAACAGGACCCCCTTGTTGCTCGTTGCATCAATCTTACCGATCGTCCTGGCAACCATCTCCTGACCTTCTTTTGCCACTTTTATTTCTATTGGGCGCACTAGCGTTTCGAACGACGAGAAAAAAGATTTTTGACTCACCAAATGATCGCTGCAGCCAGAGTCCAATTTGAACGCCACAGTGTTGGTCCGGTCACGTTTTGATAACGATGCGTCCGCCATGAAGCTCACCGCGCTTCTTTTAACGCAGTTGGCTTCGCGTTTTCCTCGCCCGTTGCTATGGGCGTTACCACGTGCACCGTTGCTATGCCCATCGTCTTGACCACGTTGCTTGCAATCTTTTTTCATGTGACCACGCATGCCACATTTGTGGCACTTACCATCGAATTTGCGTTGACTGCTTCCGGAAAATGCGGCTGGCTTGTCTTCGCTGGCATCTTCTTGTCGATCCGACCGTTTTGACTCCTCAGCCAAAAGCCGTTGCTTCACCAAATCGAGCGTTAAATCCTCTTCGCTTACGTTTTCCAGCGCCGTCACCAACGGGTCGTACGAGTCCGGTAGCGTCAGGAAAAGTTGAGACACCAGATCCCCTTCCGCTAGGGTTGCACCGGCCGTTTTGAGCTTTCGTACAAGCCCATCGAATTCCACCAGATGACTCCGCATACCGTTGCCTTCTTTCATCCGGAGCCGTGCCAGTTGCTTCCTTATCAACGTCTGGCTGGCTACGGACTTTTTCGCGTACGTTGCCTCCAGACTCTCCCACATTTCTTTTGCGGTTGCCTTTTCCCGAACGACTTCCAAGCACTCGTCGGAAATAAAACTCACCAACAGTGATTTCGCCTTCCGGTCCATTTCCACGAACTTCGCTCGATCAGCTTCTACTTCCGGGGCTTCCCCGGTGAGAACCACTGACACGCCAGCTGCTTCGATGAAAAGCTTCACCCGGTAACTCCAATTCTGGAACTCGCTTCCATTCCCGCGGAACTGCGGAATTCCGTGCGCCAGCTCTTTCTGTGTGGTGCCCATAACCTATTGGGATTTCGTTACCGGAACTCGGAATTGTAAAACGCGGATACTTCGAGAACAATTAAGGAGCTTTATTAAAATGCGACTATACTGCACGATGTGCAAAATTGAAAGAGAAAGAACAATTTGAATATGGGTCGCAGCTTACTACTACCTTGTTGGGTTGGTTGCTATGCAACAGGCATTGCCACCCAGCATGGATGGAATGACCAGAATAGCCGATTGCTACTTGGATTACAAAAAAAAAAAAACAAAACAAACAAAATTAAGAGAAAGCAATGTTTTTATTCAAATATAGATTCTTAATCACCTTCTAATTGGCCTTCGTTGCCTCACGTCGTGTCGCAAGTGATATTAGTTAATTTAGATTTTTGTTCTTTTTAGCCACGGCAAAAAAAGTAAAGAGACACCGGTTCAACTTTAGCTCTTGCTCACATGCTCTCAATGGACACGAGCTAAATTAAATGATTCCGCACCATTCACACAATCTGCCTGGATCTTCTCAAGGTTCTGCTTGCTGAGAAGACTTTACCGCTTCGTTTCAAGAACAGCAACAATCCAATGTCACTGAACTCCAAATCCAATGTCCGGCAGCTTCGAAAGGATTTCTAAATTAACAAAAATATTGCTATAGGTGCAATCACGGAACTGCTAAATGCAGGAAAAACTTACCGTAACATTACAGCTAACACGGAATCGTTAATCACGTATTTTTTTAAACAATTATTGGGTTTTGTGAGTTACGATCACTTGGTTTGAGGACACGAGGACACGCAAAAAGAAAATGTCTGAATTAAATTTCATTGCTGATTTGATAAAGTCCTCAGAGTGAAAAAAAAGTACACAATACGCATACAAACAAATAAATTTTCAATATGCTTCCAAATGCATAAAATTATTTTGGCAAAGCATATCTTTTATTCGTTGCAATGGATAAAACTAAGTTAAGTTAAAAATGTAATATATATTATGCTAACTAGAGTTTTCCATTTTCTCCGTGTACTCGTTTTGGTAAAAACCAGAGTCTATGAATGGAGAGTTGCGCGAAGAGACTTCTTTGAATGGTTGTTCTTCTTCGTCTTCGAAAACAGCCCCTATCTGTTTTGCTGGTCTGCTCGATAGGTAGACGGTTTGACAGTTCGATAGGTAGATTTGGTATCACTCTTCGCGCAACTCTCCATTCATAAACTCTGGTAAAAACATAAGGGAACCATAGACCCAACTTTCGTTTGCCTCGCATATGAACTATAGTCAGTACATTCTCATTACGGTGGATGAAAGATATTTGAATGGGGAAAATGCGATTCTGGTACGGTAAACATTCTTAACAATCCGTTTTTGGTATGGTCGAGTTTCTGAAATCTGCATCCATTATGGTTAGAACTGTATCCCAGTAATGTCAGTTTATGGTTCATCAAACCATTACTATTACGGTTCAAAGAGGAACATAAACTGTATTTCGTGTGGTTCTAATACGATTTTGATATATGCGGGTGGTTTCAGTTGCGTAATGACTATTGCCGCACTGCATACTTCAGTGCAGGAAAGTAGGCCGTTTCATGACAGATTGGCGTGATAAAAACAGCCTATTATGATGAGAAATTGCAAAAATAGTATTTCGATTGTCGCGCGTTGTACTTTATACAACACCCTTGGTTTTTCATGTTCAGACTTACGTCTGTTCGTCTGTGATGAAACATTTGTTTTGCAGATATCTCAAGAGACTGACAACATAGAGAGATTGCGTAGGCAAAGTTATTTAGTAACTCAAGGGTTATCATTATTCTAACCAGACGATTCGAGAATTTGCCATTATGCGGTGCTCGTATGCATCAAACTCTTGTTTTGCATATATCTGCATGAGCATGTAGAAAGACGGCGTCTTCGACAAAGCTGTTTAATAAACCACATCTCGAATTTTAGGCTCAAAAAAATGATTGCCCTTGATCTGCTTAACAACTTTGCCGAAGACGCCATCATTTTAAGCGGTCGTGATCTTGAGATATTTGTACAACAAAAGTTTCATAATAAATCTTCGAGCTGTTTAGTAGAATACCTATAAGTAGATGAAAAAACCAAATTTAGTACTATACCATTTAATTCCACTAGAGTTTGTATCCTTTGACAGATACGCGTATTTCGACCTCAACTGTAAGGCCGTCTTCAGTGTCGTGTACTAGACTCGAGTCGAGTCTACTAAATTCGGTTTTTTCACTACCCGGATAAAAACGTATCATTCAGTGAATTGAATAAACCATTCATGTACAATATAACGTATTGGATACAATACAGCGTATTGTAATTGAATGTCGATTCAACATCATTCCCAAGTAACCACAAGCATTATATTATTGCATTAATTTGGTCGAAAGTCAACATTTTTTGCATTAATAATGTTATCATGCACTTATTCAATAACTGTCAAGCAATGATGCATTTGATTAACATTGTAAATGCTTTGTAGCATTATTTTAATATAGCATTATGCTAAGCGTTTAGAGTGAATATACAGTTATGCTGTCATACAAGATTGCATAACCTCATTAAACGCACTTGAATCTGTAATAAAGAAGTAAGACGATCGAGCACGTTCGCACTCGCTCATTACGTTTTGTGGGATATGGAAGTATAATGAAATGACTTTCTTTCATCTTGAACCCCCATTTCATGATCGAAGGATATATGTATTCAATCAGAATTGTTGTATTTTATCTATGAGACTCTTTTACTCATAAGGAACGAGAAGAAATGTGGATCAATTTCTCTCCCCTGAAATCTTTTTAATGCGCTAGCTATATATAGGGCTTTGTTTTGTGGGTTAAGTTCTGTTATTTCCTCTACGACAAAGAATGGTGATCAAATTCTTTCTATTGATGTTTCATTTGGTGAGGAAAGGAAATCGCCGAAGAGAATTCTTTCTATTCGCAATAACTGGGCGAAGAGTAATGTTAACACACACAGTGGCTTCGTTTATAAGGAACTTTTATCCTACCTTATTACATCAGCAGCTTTAGCACAGGACACCAACGCGCCAGGCATCCAGCACACCATCATCCTAGTTGTGGGTTCGAATCCTGATTCCAACAAAAAAAAAAAAAATCATTAAGCTGGTAAAGAAAACCATTGAAACAGGTCCGTCACACTCGGGCTCAGATTGGGTACCACTTCTAGTACTGCATTTGGTCCATCGGCAGTACAAAAGGTACCCAAGTTTGACAGATCGCAGTACACTTTTCACAGCATTCTAGATTACCTTATGAGCCATAAATTTTTGGGCAACTGCAAGGGACATGGAGGTCTTTAATTTGTCTTTGATTGAAAGGTAGTCAATGGATTCATTGTTTTGTTTATTTTTAACGCAAGCCCTAAACATACATTATTTTAAGCTAATATACATCATGAACCCTAAAGGCCGGTTTGCTACTGACAAGAAAAGGAATCGCCTATCTCGATGCGTGGAAAATTTCTCCCAAGAAATGGTCAAGAAAATCACTTTTTCTGATCGCAGTACGCAGTTGAGAAGAAATGTCACTTCAAAGGGGGCTCTCTGTAGGAAATTTCTTGACCCTTTCAGTCAAGGAATTTCTTTACTTTTCTTGAGCAAAACAGCATACTTAGCTTAAATATACAAACAAAAGTGCTTTAGTAGGGCTTGTGCATTAAAACTGCTTTACCAAGTATTGCATTAATTTGGTTGTTGTGGGGCCCTTTCCCACTTTAATTATCTGTTATGTCACTTTAAAACAAAATCTGATAGCACACTATAGAGCAAACATAAAGTATGCACACAGACAAACAGACGTCACACTCTCATCACTGTCCATCTACCACCTTTTTAACGGTCGATTCAAATATATTGTAGTTGGTCAATCCTAGTGATCCTTTATAGAGAGATAAGCGGAAGTAAAATGGAATGATTTGGCAACAGACCAGCAGTGCTGATTTTGCTCGGTGTAGAGAATAATATTGTAACACGGACATGACTTCCTCATTGCTAAAAAGTGTATTTTGTTTCGTTATAGATCTTTGAGCTACATATTCAAACTAATAAACTAAAAAATCAACAACTAAAAATTGCATTGACAAAAATTTAAAAAAGAAAAATATTTCATTTTTTTGCTTCATGTAACATTAGTTTTACCGAAATAATTTCAAGCGGATTACATTACTCTTCAAGAAAAGTTCAAAACAAACATAACGCATGTTCGTTTGGCTCACACTTTGACAGCTCTCGCTGCTCGATTGGCTCACACTTTGACAGAAATGTCAGCTTCCGCGAATCTCTCTTATAAAGGATTACTAGTCAATCCACCACCCGCAGCGCTCGCATCGTTTTTGTTCGCGTTTGACGTTTACACACTACCGCCATCTGTTGGTCCATCGGCCAAACACAACGATTTTAGCATTGGGCGTACATGTTTTCTCGACTATGATTTTGATCGCGATTTGTTCTAAGTGTTACGTCTGTTTCTCTGTGGTATGCATATTAGAGTGATGCAAATTTCAAATGTTTTGCTCCCCTATGCTTAAACGATTTAAATTATGGTAAAAAGCATCCTCCCAAAATTTGAAATGATTTGGAAGAAATTTGACTGTGCACACGCCATTTGAAGTTTATATGGAGATTACTATGGAAAACGCCAACCTTTTGTGTTCAGCCCTCTATCTCTTCGTCATAATATTTTATGGAAAAGTGAACACACTCTTCTCATGTGAAATTCTTCCAGCTACAACTTTGCTGAAGACCACATTTTGATTGCACGTCAGGAAAAATTGTTATTCATGATCATAAAGTGGGTTTGCCTTCAGTAAGCTTCACCAACTATTCGGCAGGCAACAGTGGTGCTCCTGGCGGGAAGAATAGATCAAAGTAATCCAGGCTACTATGTTCTACAGCAAAAAAGCAGTGTTGCTCTGAAGGTAATTGAATGATCATCTCAGCATGGTTTAGACTTTGAAATCAAGAATAACAATTTATCCTTACATCCAAACAAAATGTGGTCTTCGGCAAAGTTGTAGCTGGGAAAATTTTACATGAGAAGAGTGTGTTCACTTTTTCATTATTATGACGAGCAGATAGAGGATTGAACACAAAAGGTTTGGCTTTCCCATAGTAATTTCCATATAAACTTCCAATGGCGTGTGCACAACCAAATTTCTTCCAAATCACTTCAAATTTTGGGAGAATGATTTTCATCATAATTGACACCGTTCATGCATAGGGGAGCAAAAACTTCAAAATTTGCATCAGTCTAATGCATATATAGTTTCGTGGTTACTTGGGTTCTTGTTTGAATATACAATTGGGTCCTAAAATGTTTAATGAAATCTTGTTTTTATTCAATAACACGAAAGAGCACCTTACTGCAACTACTTTAGCAATTTTTTCCGCTCAAATAACGGCTATATCATGTTTAAACTTTAATTTAAAAATTGGGTCCATAAATGAACCTTGACACTTAAGATCATGTTTGACGTTCGCTTAGTCGACAAAAACACCACAGGGGTTTTAGTTCGACCACTGGGGTTGTTCCTATCTGACATTTCGGAAGGGACACGGAAAACAAAATACACCCAAAATTTGAGTTTAAGCCAAGGGGTGTGACAAAATCTAAAAAAATGTTTTTTGGGCTCAAACCAACGGAAAACATTATAAAATTGAGTAAACATGTGTTATTGGCCTAAACTTAAGCGTTTGGCACTAAAATTGGGACAGGGCTTTAGGACCCTATTCAAAAACAATATAATATATTGTAACAGAACACTGTATTGTTTTTTATTGGTTTTATACCTTACAATTTTGGTCAAATTCCTATTTTCGCGTAAAACAACTCTCGATTACTTTTTCAAATCGACGTAAGTAACTTTTATACCAACTACCGAAAAGCTAAACATTACATATAATTTGCAATTGGATTAGATGGACAAATTGATGTGAAGATTTGCGAAAAAGTTACACGTCTTCTCAGTGAGAATCGAACTCACGACTCCCCGATCTCTAGTTGGGGCGCGTTAACCACTACGCCATGAGAGGACTCATGAACGCAGAAGTTAACCTGAATTCGATTTCAGCTCAATAATCACGTGGTCCTCTTTCGCAAAGTGCACCTCTTTCGGAAGAATTAGATGCCCATCCAAACAACGCTTTCTATATATATCCAATGCCTAGCCCGAGAGCGCATTGTTTTTTAGATATAGGAATAGCACACTACACTAGCCAGCAACTGCGCTGGCTGAGGTTTCTATTGTGTGGGCTTCCAATGGGTCGCGACGTTCTCAAACGACCGGTTACGGAACATGAGTCCGTTGCTCGATAAAATACTTGTTTTAATTATGAATCGTGGTTTACGGCCAACCAGCCGAGTGGAAGTTTAACAACTACCGAAAAGCTAAACATTACATATAATTTGCAATTGGATTAGATGGACAAATTGATGTGAAGATTTGCGAAAAAGTTACACGTCTTCTCAGTGAGAATCAGTGTAGTGTGCTATTCCTATATCTAAAAAACAATGCGCTCTCGGGCTAGGCATTGGATATATATAGAAAGCGTTGTGTTTGGATGGGCATCTAATTCTTCCGAAAGAGGTGCACTTTGCGAAAGAGGACCACGTGATTATTGAGCTGAAATCGAATTCAGGTTAACTTCTGCGTTCATGAGTCCTCTCATGGCGTAGTGGTTAACGCGCCCCAACTAGAGATCGGGGAGTCGTGAGTTCGATTCTCACTGAGAAGACGTGTAAGTTTTTCGCAAATCTTCACATCAATTTGTCCATCTAATCCAATTGCAAATTATATGTGATGTTTAGCTTTTCGGTAGTTGTTAAACTTCCACTCGGCTGGTTGGCCGTAAACCACGATTCATAATTAAAACAAGAACTTTTATACGGGTTTGAGAAAATTAATAGGGAAAAATCACAATCTATCTTCTTAAACTGTTTTAAAATGAATCACCTTTTTACATTTTTTTTGCCGTGTACTTCGCTCAAATTATGCATACACTCAGCTCACGTTCAAAAACTAGGTAGTTTCTATTATTTCCCACAAAAATAATTATAAGAAAATGATAAGCCGTTTCATTTAGTTACTTTCGACGTTTTTCTACCAGTGTAAAATCGGCTCAAGTAGTGTTTTGTTTTGATTCGTGGTTAAGTCACTTTGTCTCTCCATACAGCGGGGCGGCGAAAGTAGTGGTTAGGTTGCAAAAGTTGAAAATCTTACTTTCGTCGTTTTGTAAATCCGGAAATTAAACGTTCTAAAAGTGAAAAGTTGAGTTGGTACAGAGCGGTACGTGTAGAATTCCGCCTGCTTAATACGTAGGATCGATAAAGTAAGTTTGTATACTTTTTTGACTTGAGTCTGTATGAATAAGTTTTCGAGAACTGATGCTTTTCTCTGTGCAGCTTGGCTATAAGAAGTAAACAAAACAAGTTCAGAAAGCAAGAAATGGTGGTGAAAAATATTTAAAAAGTAAAAATTTGTAGTTTTATAGAAGTCACTTGACATTAGCTGTAACCCCAGTCAACATTTTGGTTGGTATATTTTTTGCTATACATCATTATATATGAATCAAATTATTCGTATAAAATGCATGAAAATGCTATATACACACCAAAGTGGAGGCCATATACACACTTCCCACGACTTTTTCAGACTTTCCATGGTCAGCAATACGATGCCACAAAATTCCGATAAAAATAAAAAAAAAGTTTCCAATAAGACTCGAGCATCAGACCGTTGGATCCCTAACCCGGTACCATACCACTACACCACAGACCGCTTTGTGAATAAGGTGTGATTATTTGCCAACATGAAAGGAAGCTTACTATACAGCACACATGCTTTGTTGTTCTTTGAAGCCCGCCGCCAGAAGATACCAACCTCGGGTGGCAAATTTTGCTAAGTTATTGCGATTTCATTTGATGCTAGTCTGCATTGATATATGATCTGTCCACTGAAACAAGCGTTGCAGTAATGAGAACCATGAACGTGTTTTTAAATTTACTATTCCAACCACGATTGAGCTATCATGAACGCTTTTTATTTGCGTTTTGTTCCCTCTCAATCCAACCGCGTCGATAGCCGAGCGGCTAGCGTTCGCGCTTGACAATCGCCAGATCCTCGGCTCGATTCTGGTCTGCTGCAAGTTTTTAACCATGATATAGTAATTTTTACTATACAAATGATGCCATGGTAAAATTGAATGCACAAAATATTCTAAATAAATGCGAATTTAGTCTGCACAAATCAAGTGGCGTTGTGTATTTAATTTAACCCTCTGATATAGTATTTTCAACCGCAACGCTGTTCTCAGTGTCAGTTTATACAACTTGATGCGATTCTAGATTATACTATTTACGGCATGGTATGTTAACAAAGTTTGTCCACAATGAATCGTAGTGGAGAACTACAGTGACTCAATCTCATTTTCGTACGGGGCACTGTTTTCATATCAAGTTGGTATAAATCTATTAAATGGTGCATGGACTTCGATATACTTTATCAATAATCAAGGTTATAGGTGTCATCTATTGTTTGGCAATGACAAACTGTATTCATTTGCTTAAATCTTTGGAATAATGGTAAAGTATTGAGATTGTGTCTATAATTGACCCAATTCCATATTCGTACACCTAACAAAAAATTAATATACAGCATTCAAAACTAATTTTTAATAGACTAGATGATTACTTAAGCTCTTCGTTGTTTTGTTCAGATGCAGTAGAATACATTTGGAAAATTTATAAGCGGACTTATTTGAAACTTAAGTATACACAGCCAATTCAGATTACCGACCCCAGTAAAATTTTACTGGGTTTTGGAACTACGGATCTCCCAGTAAAATGAAATGCTCTTCCTAATATTACCGAACATTCAGTAAACAGAAAAGCTTTTTGACATGTCTAGTTTACTGTGTGGTCGGTAATGATTTCGTTTTTTTACAACCGATATAACCGTGATACCCAGTTATTTAGAAAACATTGTTTTCGTCGTTTTACCGACTGCACGGTAATGAATATGAACCGTTTTGCCCAGTAATTATTTGTTTTCTCTCATTGGTTTTGTGCATTATATAAAATAAAACGCTAGAATAGGTTGCTTTAGATGTATTTATGTTTGTTTCATATAAGTCTACTCATTTAATTTGATTTTAAGCCCATCATGAGCATCTCAACCATCTTAACTAAGCTATGGCGAAACTAGTTGATTCGGCGCAAAAAAGTTTTACCAGTTGTACTGATATTTCCCACACTCAAGAAAATTGCCTTGATGAAAATAAAAAATTGCTTGTCGCTTGGTCGAGTTTAAGTGTTGAACACCTCCGATAACTGACAAAGCATTTCAAGGCAGTCCAATAAGCATTTCTGCATTCCAATCGTGATACCTCTCCACGAAATAACTCCTTCGGTAGTATCCTCCGGAAACGTTCCTCGCACGTACAATACCGAATGTTCTTGGTAGTCAGCTGGAAGGGGTTCATCAACCTGTTAAGCGAATACGAGATAAAGTTCTTCGTTCCAATTGAATAACATTCAGAGTTCTTACATTACACTACACGATGCGTTTCGAACGGAATAGACCATTTCCGTGATTTTTTTTTAATTGCTTATATGCTTTCTGGTAATTTACTGAACAAACTTTCCCAAGGAACCCATATGTTTTGAAGCCACTAACTATTGAAAAACAATGAAAAACTGGCGGCACGACTTTACACCCCACGGTTCCCTACACTTTATTTCTCTCCGATTTTTATCAGACCCCTTTTTCTCCTATGATTTTGTCTCCACGTTGTGGTGAATATTTGATCAGCTGATTCGGGTCAATCATGACAGATACCTTTATTTACGTTTTCATCCGCCACTTCCACCGTGGCTGAAATCAACAAAATCATCCCGGACACCATCTTGGAGCTGCTGCTGGTCATCAATGTTTTTAGTTTCGGTTCCCCCTCCGCAATTTTAAGGGTAATTGTGTGCGCAAATTATATTATTGCCCCGTTTTTATTTGTCTCAAGCCTCCCCGGACGCTTTCCATCGTCGTGATTCTACTAACGGTGCGGCCATAGTAACGCGTCCGCGTCCGCGAACGCGATGCGATCAAAGGATTTCCTGTTGTTGATATTCTGCTTTGCGGGCTCGCACACGCGCACGCATCGCAAGACGCGTTTACTATGGCAGCACCCTAATTTGATGGTAAAAGAGATCCAGCACGACGAAATTTTTCACGACAACGGTGGGTATCTTTTTCATCTCCATCGCTTGTGGTTGCTGTGGTGCTCCGCTTGCTCCTGTTCTCTTTCGGTTTTGTGGTTCGCTAAGGGTGGCGAAGAAGATTTTGCTGAAATCCAGAAGATCACCTTCTTCGAGATCGCAAGAAATCTTTGATCGGCACATTATTCTGTTTGGATTCCTGCAGCTTCCATTGGAATCGAGTAATCGAAACAGTATGCGTTGCATGATGAAATTTTCGTCCCCAGTTTGCCGAAGGGCACAGAGCCGAAGAGGAGCAGAACCCTTTTCATGAACTATTGGGTCCTAAAATGTTTAATGAATTCTTGTATTTATTTAATAATACGAAAGAGCATGTTATTACAACTACTTTAGCAAGTTTTCCAGCTCAAATAACGGCTATAACATTTTTAAACTTCAATTTTAAAAATGGTTTCGAATATGAACCTTGACACTTGTGATCTTGTTTGACATTCACTTTTTCGACAAAAATGCCACAGGGCATATAGTTTGAACACTGGGGTTGTTCCTATCTGACATTTCGGAAGGGACACGGAAAACAAAATATACCCAACATTTGAGTTTAAACCAAAAGGTGTGACAAAATCATAAAAAAATGTTTTTTGTACTTAAACCAATGAAAATCAATTAAAAATTGAGTAAACATGTGTTTCTGCCCTAAACTTAAGCGTTCGGTACTAAAATTGAGACAGGGCTTTAGGACCCTATTCTGGAGTACGGCAGAAACTTCCGCCGGGAAGATGAAGGGGATATTTGTTGTGGTCGTGGAGGATTTTTCGGGGAGACCTGAGAGTGGTAAAACGGGGAAGTATGTAAACTCCATTGGTCATATGGTTCCGGACCAGTTTGACGATATAAGCAGCAGATATCAAACGGCAATTGCTAGGTATCCGTTGTGGGTCTCAGATTTGTCCATTTTGTCGTGTAGTCCGTGTGTTTGATTCTTGATTTGACATTGACATTTCGTTATGTCTACAAATACTCAACGCAGGGGTGAGAATGGAAGTTGTGGAAAAATCTCCACTTTGTTTACCCACAGGGTTGAAACAACTGTGCCGCACTACTCATAATGTGGTGAATTCTCAAGTTTTCAAAAATTTATATTAAAATCAGGAGTGCATATAAATAAGATCTGAAAGCGTAAATAATCATTAAAAATAATCGTCTTTCGAAGAAAAATATAAAAATAGGGGGTAAGGTCTGACGGAAATGGTCTATTCAAGATGAAAGCTAAGTCGTGTCTCCTGGCGCCGGATGATTCTTATTTGACACATATCCGCATGCGCATCAGTGGGTGATATGAATAAAAAACTTTGAACTTTACTACATGTAGCATCTACTCAAAAACTAAATCCACAAAGTTTACTACACTTTTGGAATGAATAAAAAACTTTTCGAACATGTAGTACTTTCTACTTTCGAACATGAGCAGTGACTGAAGCTGCACGTTAAGAAATTTCCATTCAGAGTGCAGAGTGATTCTGCACGTAAAGAATAATCTATTCAGAGTGACGCTTAAAATTAATACAATCATGCATATGAAGAAAATGCATGGGATCTAATCGATTATGCGACAATTTGCACAAATCATGAAGGTGCTGTTATTTGACAAGATTTGTAGTGTAATTTTGCGATTAGTCTGGTGTTCTCTCTATGTCTATGATTTTATGATGATGGTACATTAAAGAATTTTCTGGGTGGTTTTCGGCCTTCGCCAACGCCGATGATTTTTTAAATACTAGCTTAACATTTATGAAGAGATCTTGAGATTACAGCAATCAAATTAGGAACCACATATTTTCTAGCACCAGTACTGAGATTCTGGTGAAATTGCGGTAGAATTTTGATGCTCCCCGTGTGTTTTCTTAACAGTGTTTTCTTCTAAGTGTTTCTGTGATATTCTCGTTATTTTGGTGGGGTTTCTGATAGTATCCTTGGAATGTCTAGAACTTAGAATGTAGAGATTTTTATGAGAATTGTAGTGATTCCATTAGTAGTCGTTAGAATTCAATGAGGATCTCCCCTAAAACACCAGGGTTCCCTTTGAAATTATTAAAATTCTTAACGATTCCACAAAAAATCCCATTGAAATCTATAAAATATTTACCGACATTCAAAACGTTTATATTAAAGCTTTGCTTTGAAATTCCAACGGAACTGGAGATCAACGGAATCTTAAAGGTTTTTACAATAATTAAAAAGATTTATTTTTGGAATTACAAATATTCACACAATAATTCGCAGGAATCCCACTGCAATCTCATAGATTCTTACAGAAATACCGTCTCAAAGATACCCACAGAATTCCAAGAGATTAATATTCGGAATCCCATTCCCACCCCAATTCTAGAGTTTTTACCAGATTCCTAATATTTCCGCAATATTCCTAGAATGGTATTTAAATTTCAGAATTATCATAAAAAATCCGACATCCCTATCGGAATCTCAAAGTTCCTACAGGAATTCCGGAATTCAAAAGGAAATATGAGATGTCAGAATTTACACGTAAAATTCAGAATTACTTTATCAATATCTGAATTCCTACCGACATCCTAAAATTCCTAGAAAATAACATAATTATCGTAATGCCAGAATTCACACGGATATTACAAATTGCTACTGCCGGTAATCTTACCGGAATCTCAGAATTGGCGGAGCGAAAGTTTTCGTAACCTCAGAATTCCTTTGCAAAACTCAAAATACCTTCCGATATATCAAAACTCATATCGTTTTCCCATGATTTTTACTCAAAAGTAAATTATTCCATTCAATTCCGCAAACTCAAAGCATGTGTAGCAACCTCTGAAGCTAACTACCAGTAGCTTTGTAGTAAATGCTACCTTTATTCATAGCAATGCGTTGTTTGTAGTATGTTCGAAAGGTGTAGAAAGGAAAATGACACAAACATGTTCCACTCGTGTTCCACATATAGCGTTTACTACCGAGAATGTAGTAAACTCAACTTTACTACATTTTATTCATACGGCCCAGTATGTTTTGATTTGACTTTGACGACAAGTCAGTAAAACTCATCAACTACTGAATAGTCGGTAATTGTTTTTACTGACTTTTCGACTTGTTCGGTAATGTTGCAAAATTGGGTCCGACAGCTACCGTAGTTCAGTAAAAAGTAAAAATTATTACTGAACCTCAGAAGTTTTCAATCCAAAAGCTGAAAGTTCGGTATGTATTATGATTTACAATTCGTACCCAGTATAAAAAATTACCGAACAAGCAAATCGTGATTGAGTGTGTATTTAAGAAAAAATACCAGTTTTCCCATGTTTTTTGCTAAAATATTCGGTAAGTCGAACAACAAATTGCATTTTTTCAACATCACTTCCTTAAGAATAATAACTGCGAATATTGCACAAGTTTCAAAAAATTATAATCAGTTTTAGAGTTGCTAGGAGTGGATATCGACAACTTATACTTTTGGATCTTAGGTAATATAACATTTATAACAAATCCAAAACCAAAAATTTTAATCATTTTTTTATGTTTGGCTCCTAAATGTATATACATAATCCATAGTTAATGTTCCTATCAAAACATTGCGTAATTATCATTTTCAATTTACATTTTACTACCAAACATGATTATAGAGATTAAAAGAATAAATATTATTGCCATAACCGCAACACAAACGTTTTTTAAAATGATGAAAACAACAGGATATATTCTATTAAATAGTATATCAATGCTCTCTGCTCATTCAAGTTATTTTGTATTTTTCTTATAAAATCAATAAATTGCAAAATAGGGTGCTATTTGGATATAATTTGAATATTATCTATATAAATAAAAATGGAGTGGTGTTTGTATGTCACGAAATGGCTCACGAACGGGTCAACGCATTTGTATGATTCTTTCTCCGTTTTGTTCGTCAAGGGTTCCGACGTGTTCGTGTGTATTAAAATCCCAGGATATTTACCGGGAAAGTTGGAAAAACGAGAGTGCACGGAACTGTCATTTTGTATGGGACGATGCATAACGTTTTTCAACAGCCTACTTGATGGCAAGACGATGTTTGCCGGGACCACTAGTTTCAAATATAGTTGAATATTACGATGACATCAATTATGTGGAGGTATGTACAGCGTAGTTTAGGGTAATTTATTGTAAAACGAAGTTCGTAGTTCAAATTATTTTTACAGACAAATTCAAAATTAACATTTACCTGTTGTTTAGAATGAAAATTTGGTTTACATTGATTAAAACATCATTTTAGAAGAGTTTTGAACTTATGACACAACAATTTTCTGAACTCAAAAGGGATACAAACTGTTTATGATTTCTGTAAACTGTATGTATTTCAACTAAATTTCTATCAGAGCTTACGAGTATAATCTATAGATTGGATCCAATGACAGAAATAAACATTATTGTTCGAATTATTGGATTTTATAGCAAAAATCATTGGAAAACTGGCATTTCTCATAATTTTACCTAAATTTCATATATGTCCACTGATAAATTGTCCAAATGTAAGTAATCAAATAAAGCTTCTAAATTTAGTTTTGAACGTTGTGCGTTTGAATTTTGGTAGGTGTACGAATATGGAATTGGGTGAATTTGAGACATCAATGCAATACTTTTCTATTAATCCAAAAATGAATGTAAATGGAAACATTTTGTGATTGGCGAACAATAGATGACACCTATTACCTTCAATGTGGATAAAGTATTTGTAGCTCAATACTTTATTTAATAGTTTTTTACTAACTTGATGTGGAAACAGTATCCTGTACGAATATGAAATTGGGCCACTGTATATACAATTTGTGTTAACATTTATTCGTTTTGATTTGACATATTGTGCGATTCTGATTTTTGATGTATGAATATGAGATTTTTGGCGCACATTCTTATACGATACGTGGTTCACTGGGACGACGAATGCAACCGTGATAAATATCTTTACTTTTATAGGAGTTAAAATTATTTTGCTACTGTTGGCACGAATATCCGGTAAGTTGGGAGACAATTCACACAAAATAAAAATTCTATACTTTTCGCCACTAATAAATACTGTTCTTTGAATTGTTTTTGTATTGTACAACAATACACGAATTGCTAATCAAGACAATAAATGAACAATATATCGTATTGTATTTTCAAAATGTGAGTATGAGAAAATATCTATATTTGTATTGTTACGATACTTAACCACCCATACATTATATTGCAAAAATCTCATATACCATACAGTGAACTGTTTAAAACAATATATTGTACTGTAATTGTATTGTCATTTTATAATATACTGTATTGTATTTCCAATATATTGAATGGTACTGTTACAATACGTTATATTGTTTTTGTATTGTATTTTTTATCTGGGTAGCCTGGTGGCAAAATCTTGAATCTTTTGGCTAGAATAATCATAGCCCTTGAGCTAGTGAACAACTTTGCCGAAGACGCCATCTTTCTAAGTGGTCAGGCTCCTGAGAAATCAGCAAAACAAAATTTCAATTCTCACTAGCGCCGCCTGGTGGCAACATTTTGAATCAACATGCTCGAGCAATTATTTACCACGTTAAAAATTTGAACGGGAGTCTATCCGGCAATAAAGCCAAGAATGTACAGACATAAAAAGTAAAGCACTCAAATCAAATTTCTCCATTTTACCAAAGTAATTTTGACAGCTGATCCAGTATGAGCGAAATATCTCTTTTAAGCCCCAAGCACAATGTGAGCGGCAGCGCGGTACAACCAGGTCCGTCCCACTCGGGCTCAGATTGGGTACCACTTCTAGTACTGCATTTGGTCCCTCGGTAGTGCAAAAGGTACCCAAGTTTGACAGATCGCAGAACACTTTTCACGGCATTCTAGATTACCTTATGACCCATAAAATTTTGGGCAACTCCAAGGCACATGGAGGTCTTTAATTTCTCGCATAACTTCTGATCTCGCCCTAAAAGCCATTGGTAACCATGTGTGTAGCTCGTTGTTTCTGAGCATTTGCATGGATTTTCATGTTATTTAACAACGTTATGGGTAAGAAAGGATAAATATCTACCTGCTAGTGATGTTGGTTTGGATGCTTATTCTTTCATTTCTCGCATACTCTGAGATAACGCCCTAAAAGCCATTGGTAGCCACGTGTGTAGCTCGTTGTTTCTGAGCAAATGAAAGAATAAGCATCTAAATCAACATCACGGGCAGGTTGATAATGATCCTTTCTTCCCCATAGCGTTGTGAAATAACATGAAAATCCGTTCAAATGCTCAGAAACAATGAGCTACACACATGGTTACCAATGGCTTTTAGGGCGAGATCAGAAGTTATGCGAGATTTGCTCAGAAACATCCAGCTACGCACGTGGTTACCAATGGCTTTTAGGGCGTTATCTCAGAGTATGCGAGATTTGTCTTTGGTACAACGGCAAATCGGCAAGCCCATATTGAGCTACACTCTACTTGTCAAGTCAATGTTGAAAATGATTTAGTCAACATGGGATTGATAAGTACCCAGGTAACCAACAAGCACTGTTATAAGCGGTATATGAGCCATTTGATGGATTTTCAGTGTCTACTAGCTTCATAAAACATTTTCGAATGCTTATAGGCACTGTGACCCTCAGGCACTGTTATTGGCCGTATATGAGTATATACCTAACGCTTTATTTTAGTGCTTGTAAGCCCTGTGCCAATAAGCCGTACACAAAGACCGTCAATGCTTCTAAACGGCCTACCCGCATAATTCTGAACCGTACGCTTACCGTTTGCAAAACTGTTTACAACCATTTGCGACAATATTTGGATGTTTTCGTATAACACAAAAAATAACAATAAACTCACCCTTTCACGAACGGTTTTAACAGTTCGGTGAATTGTGATTGGGCAAACTACAATATAGAGAATAGACGGTTAAGTTATGTAACCATTCAAAAACTCCGATTTTCCCGAACAAAATTTTACGTTCACAGTTTGTGTAATTTTCGATTTACTGTCCATTTTTGGTTAAATCCACTGTATAGCAAACAGTGTTGATACAGTTTAACTATAAATTTGAAAGAAAGCAAAGAACGTATGTGTAATTGTTTATTTACGGTAATTTGAAGTATTTCAAAGTTCATATTGCCACCTCTTCCCCTAATGAAACTTAGTAAAATCGAGACAAATTTATGTTAAAAGTATTTTGAAATCATACACATCGTCTGGAGAACCACATTACTTCCGTTATCTGATGTTTTAGATATGCTTCTCATGAACGTGTAATTCGTACCGAACACTTTATTTTCTTCCGGCGGCATGATTACAGTTCCAAACACTCGATTCTTCAGTTCACTTCCCGTTGCAGGTAACATAACCCGTTTCATCATCTTGCGGGGATGTCACTATCGGCCACAATGCGGAACGGATCTTAACGGAAGCAACGAGAGTTTTCTTCGCTAGTTTCAAAACCAAATTTAATTTTCACTCACTCTGAATTGTTGAAATCTGGATTAGAAAAAAAAAACATACAAAAAAGCGCGATGGTTTGCAGCAATACGATGAAAATATGCATGTACGGATCGGTTACAAATACCAACATGCAAAACAATTTGCCAAACTGTTGAATTTAGGTATCATATGGTTTAATCGGAATCGGCACAGTGCATCTGTATACTGATGCGCGCTCACAAATACATTGGACACAATAATTCGTGTAACTGTTTGCCAAACTGTTGAAAAAAGGTAAAATATAGTGAAATATCCCTGTGTTAGTTTGAAGCGGAAAAATAATCACACACAATTTGGCAAAATGTGATGTTACAATTTCACTGTATTTCATGAGCATTCATCCCCAAATTGTTCAACATTATTTGGACACTGAAACAAATTGTTACTGTTCGGTATGAAGTACGAAAATCATTTCATACAGTAATAAGCTTTTAGTTCATATTGTTCAACATAAAAGTAATTATTTGTGGTACACTAACCTTTACCGATAAAATAAACATTCTGTTTGGAATGTAAAGCAAACTATATTTTTCTAGTAGTGCCTTGACGTTTATCAACCATAACCAAACTGAATCGGGATTACGACGTTGAAAGAGATTTCATATTCGCTTGCACCTATGAAAAAGATCGTACGCAAATGTCAACATGCGATAGAATGAAGCGCAACACATCTCTCCGCCTCTTTTTCTTTCACTGCAGAGAATAAAGCGAATAAAGCAATGTATCAGGGGACCTTGGATGTCTCGAAATTCAACCAAAACGAACTTGCGATGAATGGCGTTCCATGAATGTTTTTTTTTTATATAAGATGCTCTAAGATATGAACAGATTCGTAAAACGATTGTAAAATATTGTGGTGGGGTAATGTTGATTCATTATCGATTTTTTTCTGTGAATTTTGCTTCTTTTGCACTGCTATGCACATAGCTATATGGTCAAATACCTTGCCGGCATCGCCAGCATCACTCGTGATTCGACAGGATAAAAATAGACACATCGCTGCAAACATTTCTCTTTTAAATACGACGTTAAGCATCTCAATCCACTCGTGCATCGATGGAGCAGATGGAAAATGCGACGGGAATCATAAATATGAACTTCGACGACAGCAGTTTGCGCCTGGGTCCCGCAGCAAAATGAAAAAAAAAAATGTATCCAGAGGGAGCATGAAAGAAAAGAAAATCACACGAAAGATAAACAATTATTATTTTTCTTTTTTTTGCCACTTGCTATAAAATTTTGACATCACTCATTTCAGAGACAAAGTACGAGTAGGCTGTTTATCAGCCAAATAATTCGCCAAAAGTGGTTTTATTACAGCCGTTAATTACGATATAGTTCCAATTAGCTCTGTTGACAAAGCCTTTGAATCGACTATAGAACCGGCTTAGTGCCGATTTTAACGGCTTATTGGTTACTTGGGTAATGTGTAGATCAAAATGGAAAAGCCGTTGTACCGCGTTGCCATTCACATTGTGCTTGGGGCCTTACTTACGGAATCACCGACCGGCACATTTTCCGTACGGAAAAGTGACAGCTCCATTTGATTTGCATGGTAGGCGTTACCGACGTTATGGAATCAGCTCTAATTCTCAGCAGCGTACAGCTCAAGTAATTTCGGTAGCGGAACCATTCCGTTACCGTATATTGTCCTATCCTTTTGCACAGTACTTATGATCAGCGTACCGGCCATTACAACCCAATTTTTGTAATCCAGCTTTTTACGCTAGCCATGCTATAAAATCTTTGACAGAAGCTGACTATCACCACTGAACTAAAACTCGAAAATAAATCCTTAGTAACCCATCACTCACTGAAAAAAAATTCGTTACTTTTCTGTCACTCAAACTAAAAAAAAGGTTTCATTTAGATTAACCGTACTGCATTCGCGTGAATTCGAAGACTCCGAACGGAGTTATAACGGCCGTCTTCGAAATATCCGGCATCTGATGGTACGCCATCTCCAGATCAAGTGTGGTGAAAACTGATTTTCCCTGGAATGCATTCAACAGATCGTGAATATGCGGGACAGGGTAACGATCTGGTACAGTCACCTGGTTTAGGTATCGATAATCTCCTACGAATCTCCATTGACCGTTCATCTTTTGCACACAGTGTGGACTGGCTGGAAGGGCGACCTATTCCTAACTCGCTCATAACCTGTAACTCTTTCTTGGCGACTTCCAGCTTGTCCGGTGCTAGCCGACGGCATTTGCTGGCTGTTGGCAGCCCTCTTGTTTGAATGTGGTGCGTAATGTCATGGTTAATCGTCGTTTTGATACTAGTCCCAAATCGGTCGTCACTATTCTCTTGTCATACACTTGGAGTAGATAAAAGATCATTATCATAGAATTAACGCGACGACATGTTAGTAAGCTCAGAACGATTATTTCCGTGCTTTCCAAACTCGCTTTTCGCAGCGCACTAGATTGTCGCGAGCTCGCTTGCAGATGAATGAAAAAGCGATCCGACGAACGGCTGGTGCGCCGCGAAAACCGAGTTTGGGAAGCTATGGATATTGTATTTGCAACGCCAATAACGAATAAGATTCAAATTCAAACAAACTTTTCGTTTGATTGACAGAAAGAAAAACAATGAAATTTTACGGTTCGTCAAGGCATGCTGAGGATATATTTCCAAGTTTCAGTTCAGTGCTGATAATCAGCATCTGTCAAATATTTTATAGCAAATTGTTTTTATGGCGAGCGTAAAAAGCTGGATACAACTTTTTTATTCAAGTGGATGAAAAAAAAATAATGTAGAAAATTGAATCTTCAATTTGACTGTTATTTCCAACGGGATGATATAAGGCATCCAAAATAGATAATAAATTACCATTACCATGTGATTTTGGACGTATTTGAGATTTTGTCCGACTTTTGTATGAAGGCCCGCTACTGTGCAGCGTGCCACCCTGCATATATTTTTGAGTTTTCATTTTTCCGTGTGTTTGTGTAGAGTTCACTCTCAAACGTGTGGAGATTTCCAAAACGCGAGCGAGAGAAAGAGAGCAGCGGGAGCAATCTCATCATCATCGCAGCAGTTCGTTCGGTGTTCGGTTCAAAGCCAGAGCCAGACGTGAGCAGGGTTTCTTCATTGTGAAAGATTGCATATTCATATTCGTTTCTCGTCTCGCAGTTGTCGTCGTCGTCGTCGAAATTCCAGTGAAAAATCAACCAACATAAAACGGTGCAAAATTACCGAAAAAGCGTCCGCTTCTACGTTCCGAACAGGTAAAATAGAGTTCCGTCGAATTTGGCGTGTGTTTTGTCGGCATTTCGGTACGCGAAAGTGGAAAGTGGTGTGTAATCTTTCTCGCCATCGGGAGTCAGGTTATGGAATGGAAGGAGCGCCCTGATGGATCTTTTCGAATCGCCTTCGTCGCAGAAGAAGAAGCTTTCGCATCCACCGCCTGCTTAGCGGATCAAGTGTTTTGATTTTTTTTTCTCCGATGGCGGCGGATGAGTGATTAGAAAATTTGACATTCAGACAGCCAAATAGACGAGGTGGACGCACAGGAACCAAAGCAGGCGACCGAAGGAAAATGGAGAATCATACCCCAGTTTGATGTCAATTTTGGAACTGTTTTTGGACGGATGGATTTGGTCCGTATGAAGAATGATGCATCAGAACAAATGTAAACCGTGGAGGAAGGCCAATCGATGGAATCTCATTTTTGGAGGATCGTTGCCTTCGTTGCATTGAATTTATGGAAAGTACATTCAAAAAAGACCTTGGATTTGGATTTTCATTGCACTCTGTTGGTGCTTTTGTTGGTATTTTGCTAGCTGTTTGTACGTATTTGGAAGGGTTGCCAGAATGATCCATTTTCGTCGTAAAGTAAATGTTGCAAACTAGTGATCCTTTATAAGGATCACTAGTAAGTATTATTACGTAAAATACTTGAAATCTAAAATGGCTTTTACATTATAGTTTTCATGACAAAAATATAGTTTCAGGCCATTGATAAGGTTTTTGGGGTACCACTCATTCGCCCTTTAGATTCAATCTTAGTTGAGCACATGTTACAAATAATCATTAGAGAAAACAAAGCAATTTTAGAGGAAAATTTGGAGCTTAGGACAATGTTAAAAAACACATAGAAGTTAGATATTTTATGCATATTAAACATATTCCATGCCTTTATCAAACTGTTTATCTGGAAAACTATAGTGCAGTACTAGAAAATAAAAGTGATTCTATAATAAATAATGAATGGCATTGAATTTCATTTACTTTTTGGTAGAACACTTTTATCAGAAGTGGTTTTATGTTTTGTCGCGCCTGACACTTTTCTCAGAATCTGTGAAATTCGATATATCTGTGCTGTTACATCATCAACTGACATGAGCGATTGTTGGGGATGAACCTGCCTACGGCAGAAAATCCCTTCAATGAAAAGTAATTAAATTCAATTCAACATGAGCGATCCTCTCTTTCGCTAATAACTTCGCTAAATTAGATAAATCTGTAATGTTTCTAGTTAATGAAGCAAGATATAGTGGTTCTTCATCCTACAGCACAAACATAGGTTACGAAAAGATAATTAGGTTTCTGCAATAACGCAAAGAGAGCAACGATGAAGAGAAATCGATGAATGCAGATAAGTCCTTATGAAAAAACAACACAGATATATTCATGGACAACAGTTATATTCTGATGTGTTGCTGGTCATTCGTTTCAACCCGATTTTTATAAATAGGTTAGGTGTACTAGTTATGAACATAGTGGTTCCCTATTTCGCCATACGTGATTACTTTAATGTCTTCAAATTTTGGAAATTTTTGTGTGTTGTATTTGTTAGATTTAAGATATATCTTGATGTTAAAACATTCAAAAAGATTTAAAATGTGAAAGTTATCAAAATTTCACATATGGCCAAATAGGGAATCACTATGGCCATAACTGGTACACTTTCCCTACATTCTTTTACACACATTATTGATTCGTAACTGACCACTAGATGCATCCTCCAGAAATGCCGTGAATACCAGGTCCCTACGCATCGATTCCAAGGTGACACACGGCAATATTGATCGTGTAGTGGTATGGAAGATCATGGATGAGAACAGATTTCCTGGGAAGCTCACAATATTGATTATTTAAAGACGACCCTCCGATCACGTCGTACCTCTTCAAAAATAGCAGACATCACATCACAATACATTGAAACATCTCTTTGTTTTGGACGTATACGATCAACGTACGCAATCATCGTAGTCAATCGGACACTGATCCACAGACAAACAGACGTAACACTTAGAACAAATCTCGATCAAAATCATAGTCACGAGGACATGTACGCCCAATGCTAAAATCGGTGCGTTTGGCCGACAGGCCAACATATGGCGGTAGTGTGTAAACGTCAAACACGAACAAAAACGATGCGAGCGCTGCGGGTGGCGGATCGACTGTTAAAAAGGTGGTCGATGGACAATGATGAGAGTGTGACGTCTGTTTGTGTGTGACTGATCTATAAATGGGCTAAATCGCGCCCGAAACAAAAGTTAAAAATTTTAAAACTCGCGTCTTGTAATTGTAATTGTAATTGTAATTTATTTGCAAAACGAGTACATGTTTAGTATTTACAACTTTAAGCCATGTCAAGGAACAAATTATTTCAAGAAAAATACATGAGGAGAGCCAGTTAGCAAGATAAGTTAACTACAGGTGCTAATTGTGATTGGCTAGTTGCCTCTGTTCAGTGCTGCTTTAAGAGAAGTTAATGTGGGTTGTTGCCTGACGGAGAGTGGTAGCGAGTTCCAGGTTGACGTGCCATAGACCAAAACATTTTTACGAACACTGGTTGTATGGTGTGGGAGGATGAATGATCTGGCTCGCTCGTTCTGACCAATCGGTGTGTACTCTGGATGGTTACCATGATATGCTCCATGCATGAAATGACAGATAAGCCGACGATAGTACTCAGGAAGATCGCATCCAACTATTGTGTGTCGTACCATACCCGTTGTGTCACGTCTTCGAAGTCCGTAAACAAATCTCACAGATGATTTAAAACAGCGATTGAGTTGTTTTTTATTGCGCCGCCGAAAGCCTAGGATAAAAAGCAACGTCGCCGTAGGAAAAGAACGGCATCAGCACTGCTCGAGTCAGCTTCATGTATGAATCACGAACTCACCCTACTCTAAGCCAAACCCAGTATCCTGAAGGTGGCTAAAGCTGGAAGGATAAAGACAGTGTTCGTTTCAAATCCGGTCGGAACAAGGAGGCGTGGAGCGCAGCGAGCTGGGCGGATTAACCAGGTGCACCAGGATCTGGAGAGCGTGGTCCGCAGCCGAGGATGAAGAGAAGTGACCATGAACCGAGTGAATTGACGAAATATTTTTGACGAGGTTTTATCAAGTTAATTGATGTAGAACCAAATGAATAATACTTGAAGCATCATACATTGTGGCACGAAAATAAATCCTCTTTGGCAGCCCTGCCACACGGTGGCCGACCGAAGCCAGCGAAAAACGCATTACACAATAGCCTACCTTCATGTTTCACTTCGTCCATCATAAACAAAAGTCGCGAGAGTCTATCGCCTCTGTGAACGGTACATATAGCTGATGGTTTGAAAACGAGAGAGACCAAAAAACGAAACCCAAAGACGATAGCTGCGGGTATGTATTGGATGGACGTATCATCATCCTACTTGGCTGGCCAGCGCTCTAATGCATCAGTATAGTGTTAGGACGAAGAACGATGATTATTGTTAGCAAAAGTACTAGAAAACCGTGAAGAGTCGAAGGAAAAGTGATTGTGAGAGTCGCACAGTGTTTTAGTCTAAGATCTGTAGATAGACCAGTGAGAAAGAGCTAACAGCAGTAGTGTTGAGAAGCCACCATGCATCGAAGAACTTGAAAAAGTCTCTCCCGCGATTCGGCTATTAATGTGTATCTTCTTTCATCAAAAATTGGATTGCGGTTTGTTGATATTGCTGTTGTTCGTTTCACTGTGCACTTCCAGAGTGGCTGAGTTGGTAAATATCCAGTGATGTGTCGGCTTCATAGGTATCACCTTCAAATTGGATGACTGAGTGTGTTAGTGTTCAGCGCATCGTTTGTCTCATAGAAAAAAACTTTTCCTCCCGAGTAAATGCTGCAAGCAGAAAGGGTTGAGTGGGCGACAGATTAGATTTCAGAAATTGAGCACCTCATTTTTGGGGGAAAGTTTTTGCATTTATTAATCGATATCCCTTAATGTGTCGAATACAGACGTCGCGTACCGATTTGCTTATCTCTATTCATTACTTCAGAACACCTTTCATCCAAAGTTGTCTCGTTACAGGTTTTCTTTTATTTTTTGGTTTCCTTTGGTTTCCTTTCCTGGTCTCCATTCAGCAGTCAGTTAATAGTGGAAGCCGGCGCTGATTGTTCCTGCAATCACTTCCTTTTCTGAACCGAAACCCACATCGTTGGTTGATCAGCTTCTAATCAATCCGGACGACGCAACCGGGAACCATGGCCGATCAGCAGCAGTACTTCCTCAAATGGAATGACTTTCAAACTAATATGGTGACTTCGTTCCGGCATCTTCGAAACGAGAAAAGTTTTACAGATGTAAGTTTTCTTCGACATTGTGTAACAATTATAAGAGTGGGACTTAACAGGATTCTGTTGTGTTATATTTCTTTTAGGTAACACTGGCCTGCGAAGGGCAGACGTGCAAAGCGCACAAGATGGTGCTATCAGCTTGTAGTCCCTATTTCAAGTCGTTGCTGGAGGTGAGTGAAATTCACATGACTTCTATTATTGATTTGTACGCGAAAAAATCTAGGTCACAGCAGATCGCTGACCTACGGACGTTGAGTGTTGTGACCTCGACGCAAAAGGTGTATCATGTTGTCTACTACATAATGCTAATCTTTTTTTCATATTTATGGAGGGATTATTGAAGTATGTTTATGTAAAACGCTAATTGAATTTTAACACTTCACTTTTGTTAACAACATATTACATTTAATTTGGCGTAGCAGTCCAAAATTTTTACAAGTGAGTTGACTTCAGAATTTTTACAAGTGAGAGAAAAAAAAAGCTTTGAATTTACTTAACCTAACTGGTTTTAGATATATTACACATTCGGCGAAGATTGCAACGATTTTCGTTTAAAAATTATTAATTATTTTATTTGACATTTGTTCTAATGTTTCAACATTGGATATTCTATGTAACTCATTAGTACTATACCAGAGAAAGAGCTTCAGGATCATTTTCAAAATATTATTTTGAATTTTCTGCAGAGCTTTCTTTCTAGTATTACGACAGCTAGTCCATATTCTTACAACATACAACATGGCTGGCCTAAAAATTTGTTTGGAGATCAAAAGCGTGTTCTCGTGACAAAGTTTGGATTTTCTGTTAATAAGTGGATAAAGACATTTTACATATTTGTTACATTTGGCTTGAACGCCCACAATTTGATTTTTTAAAGTTAAATTTTTATCTAGCATGAGCCCTATATAGGGTAGGTGTACCAGTTATGGACATAGTGGTTCCCTATTTCGCCATATGTGATTTCTTTAATGTTTTCACATTTTGAAAAGTTTTGTATATTGTGGTAGTTAGATTTAAGATATATCTTCATTTTGAATCATTCGAAAAGATTAAAAATGTGAAAGTTTTTGAAATTTCACATATGTCCAAATAGGGAACCACTATGGCCATAACTGGTACACTTTCCCTACTTAACTTCATCTGACCAATTTATTGAAACCCCTCTCACCGTCACAACTTGTCTACTTGAAGGTTTCAAATGACGAGCTTTTGTTTTAGAAGCATTAGGAGAAATCATCCATTTTTGCAAGTATGAATAAAAATATTGGCGGAGAGGCCTGTGTCATCCACAAACAAAGATTTTTGACATTCCTTGGGTAACTCAGGTAAGGGAAGATCCAAATATGACGTCCATCGTTTTTCAAAATTTCTAGACCCTCCTCCCCCCTCTGTCACGCTTATTCCAATACCTCATACACGTACTGTCACTATAATCACGGATTCGAAATTAACTTAACATTTTGGTATTGCAATGTCTCTTGCTTCAACAATTTCGACAAACAAAGTTTTGAAAGTATTGTCAATATCAAGTTTTGTTTGCAAAGAAATGCTAACATCGTGATTACTATCGTGTCATATATAGGAAGACGATTTAAAGGGGAGGAGTTGAAAGTGCCTGCTGCAATATCGGCATAGGAGTTTCGTTGGGTACCCGATGGAAGAAAATTAGCTTGTGAAAAAGCATGATTATAATTTACCTGATAGGCATGTTTCTTAAGCAAGCGTTCGTAACTGAAAAATGAGCATTGGTGGAGATTCTGCCTGGGGAATTCCGGGAACGCAAAACGTCACCGTTTATCTGACTGGTACGAGCCTCAACGATTCGTTTGCGAGAAGGGAATAACTGACCACAACACGCGGCACTCTTTGTTTCCTCACTTGACTCAAAGAGTCTGGGCTAGAGGCTGCATCGATTTGATGTTCGGAAAATTTGTCTAAAGTATCGAACTGATTACTCATTTCGATGCAATCATCAACATTAACCATTCCACCCTTAGGATAAAGTGTGCATTCCGGAGAAACGTCCTTTCTTCCATTATTGCCACGTTTAGTGACGACAGTTTTACACCCCGAAGGAAGGAAGATGTGAATTCAGAGATTCCCTTCCTTCATAGGCGTCTCTTGAGGAATTTGATTACCTGTGCACTGATTTACACAAACCTTCAAATAAAATTATGAATACGAAATTTGCAATTGAGTTTTGAAATGTATTTCAGTAAAAAAAAATATTAAGACGGGGTTGGTGGTCTAATGGCTACCGCTTCTGCTCCATAAGCAGAAGGTCATGGGTTCAATCCCGGGCCCGTCCCTTTCCTCGTACTTTGTAGTTGCTTGTGTCTCTCACTTGCTTCTACAGTGATACCTCCATGAGTCGATGTTCCATGACTCGATATCGACTCATGGAACCATACTAAGAACAAAATTTCCTGGTTACTATGATAATCCCTAGAAGCAGCTTTCCAAAGGATTGCTGTTCCATGACTCGATATTTCCATGAGTCGATGGTCCCTTCAATATCGACTCATGGATGTTTCACTGTATCTTCAATTCTCCATCTATCACACTCAAACTATTCGTTCATAGCAAACGCTAGAACCCGAGACGGACAAAAAACCGTTTCCCTAACGCTCCCATTCTTCCACGCGCCCGCCTTTCCTCACGCCTGAGGCAGTCTGCTAACCACAAAAGCAAACTTCTCTGCCATGCCTTTCCCCCAATCCATACATTCCCGCATGAACTGGCGTAGATGCAGTCGGACTCCACGGTGGGTCAGTATAAGTGCAACATCATTTCCTCCCCTTTCCCCACATTGGTCCGCATTTTAATGTGGCAGTCGCCATTGTTGCCTAAAAATAGAAGATCACCAGCAATTATACATTGAGGATGCCTGTTAGTCATTCGGTTGGTTCCTTGTGTAAGTGCAGCTGATCTGGCGATACTGAAGTAGAATCCAAGGGCGGCCAATCAAGCTCAAGCTCAAGTATTTCAGTAATAAAATGATCCACCTTAAAATCTAGAAAGATTAGTGAACTGGGCGAAACTGACAAAATGTACCCAATTCAAGAAAATATAGCGTTGAAATTAAAGCTTGATTGTCTATTCACTGCACTTAAACTTTTCCCCTACCGATAGTTCAACTATTTGAAAAACGCAAATTTGTAGAAGACGAAACTTCACGTCATGCAAAACAACACACATTGATTACGCCTGTGTTTTTGTTTATCAAAGTTATGGGCGCATCTGAAATCCAAATCAGAACCCGGCGACACTGTAAACAAAAAGTAAACAAGGCGAACATGGTGGGCTTAATTGAAACCACAATGTAAACACGGCGCAAAAGTAATAGGCGATACTGAAAATAATGTCGATTACAGGCTCATTGGGCGATAATGGCATTCTCCAGTATGTTTTAGGCGAAACCTTATAAGATTTGCGAAATAGCTAGGGAAATTGTAGGAGATGTGTGTGGTATTCATGTGGATTTTAAAATTAGGTTCATGAAATGTGAATTAAAGTGAAAAGGTTTAAGTTTGAGTATATTTTCTCCAATTGGAATTAAAAATTGCACATGTGAATTTCATTGATTATTTTCTCATTGCTATTGATTTGTCAGATAGGCCCTTATCGCGAACCCCTCTCGAAATATAATTTCCAATACAGTCAACTTTTGTTCGTTGCACTAAGCCGGTAGCCCACCTAGTGAAAGACTTTCACTAATCGGGCTGAGTTTTTAGCTGTCAAAAGATCGAATACAATAGAAATTCAGGGCTACCAACATTGATAAATCGAGATTCATGTCAAAACGTGACGTTTGACTTCGTTTTAAATGGGCTATAGCCCACCTAACGGGAGCCCAATTAAAACGAAGTCCACCTATAGATAGTGCAACGAACGAAACTCGACTGTACTGGACGCAATCTTCAAGTGTCTCGAAATTATTATATTTGTAATTCAATGAACGTTTTCATTTTAATTTTCTTCACTTTATTCACTCGTTGTTAACTTTAAGCATTTTGGTTGATACAATGCAAGCCAGAAAGACGTCCAACTTGAAACTAAACGATTAGAACATTTTTGATAAAACCTCGTTTTGCGATGAAAGCCAAATTTCGTGGATTTTCCGCGATAATGCGAATTTCCATTATCTCTAACGATGAAATACAATGAAACGGTGAAGACTTTGTGGAGGGTTTGTTCACAGATGGCGATGCACCAATTAGGTAAAGAATATTTTCAAGCAACTGCATATTACGAATGTTGCATGTATTGGGAATTATAATGTATATTTTTATTTTATTATTTTGAAATCTTCGACTGTGTAGTGCACCTTAGAACGAGACGGCACTGCCTTCCTTTTGCTCGTGGTTTCCATGTTTAAGGCCGGTTTGCTACTGACAAGAAAAGGAATCGCCTATCTCGATGCGTGGAAAATTTCTCCCAAGAAATGGTCAAGAAAATCACTTTTTTCTGACCGCAGTACGCAGTTGAGAAGAAATGTCACTTCAAAGGGGGCTCTCTGTAGGAAATTTCTTGACCCTTTCAGTCAAGAAATTTCTTTACTTTTCTTGTGCGAAACAGCATACTTAGCTTTAAGCCGGATTTGCTACTGAAAAGGAATCGCTAAAGAAATTTCTCGCCGATTCCTTGCAGAAATTTTCTACAGCGACTCCCATTTGAACTGACAGTTCTTTTCATTTGCGTACTGCGATCAGAAAAAAGCGCATTCTTGATCGATTCCTTGCAGAAATTTCCCATGCATCAAGATAGGCCGAGAAAAATTAGATACTTGTCAGCAGCGAATCAGGCTTTAGTGAATAAGAAAGAAGAGACCTCTTAAGAGTTTTTTTTTTGCAAGCCGGTGTCCAAGGTGGATTACCACTGTTAGCTTTCGCTAACGGGTCCAACGAAAAATCAATGGCACGGGTCCAAACAAGGATCGTAAATGGATCAATAGTAGAAACATACTACAGAAAAGTACTGTTTTTGTAGCACTGTTTAAATGCTTTAGGTAGTATCGCAGTAGGCAGCGCGCGCGAACGAATGTTTTCAAAATTTTCTGTCTCGTTTTTATCGTCTCCGCAAATTACTAGATTCGACTGTTGAAACCAGTGAAACGGCTGGTGCAGTTTGTGAAAAAAGTGTCTGTAGCGAAAATGAAACGGTTATTCTGCACGCGTTCTGCTGGGCCGTTTTCGTTGAAGCCCAAGCAGAAGGTGAAGATGCATCGTTGCCGGACCTCAAATTTTTCGATTGCACGGGTTTGGAGAGCCGGGCTAAATCGAATGCTCGCTCGCTGGTGGTAACCAATCGATAAGGTTTTCTGCTTGAGCGGCTGCCTGGACCTCTAGATTAGTGTCTTGGGGGTTTGAGTTTTGGCCTCGTTTCTTCTGCACTAGAACAATCTTTTTTTTTGCGTCGTCGCGTCGCCGTTTTTTTTTTTCTCGTTTTAGTTTGCACGCGTTCTGAGTCCAATCGAGTTTAGGTTCTCGCGTCGCCGGAGTAATATTTTCGTTTTGTGAAACGAGTATGGTAATTACAGTAGCTACAGCTCCTCAATCAAGGGTGGATGAGGATCAATTTGGTGAGCTCGTTTCATGCCTTTATTTTAAATGTAAAATATATTATGGAACACCGTTTTTATGACAACGGTGGCAGTGTTATTTAAATGAATTTACTTAATAAAATATGAACAGTTCGTCACTGTAAGTGTCGACATAGACTCTTGTAAATTAACATTAAAAAGCCCATACCTTTCCTTTTACCTGATTTTTATCATTTTAAAAAATAAACTTTGAATGGTTCGACGCTAAAAGAGTCGACTTATCGTATGTTCACGTTGTCTTTAGAGTACTGATAAGTGATTGTTTGAACTGAGGTTGCATGCATCGCATCACTTACCAAGATGAATTCTGATCATGCAGCTATGATACCTCCCAACTTATAAAATACCTTTCCATGACAACCATGGAGATGCAGAGGTGATCTCGGTCTCTAGTAACAATGGATGTCACACTAACATTCCTTCCCTTCCCCTGTGACCGTAAGGACGTGGCCGGCGCCGTTATTGACTTTTTAATATCTGGAGTTCTCGAAAGTGTACATTGAAGATGGAAAGCTACTCCCATGCTACATCTCTTGGTTTCTTGTGCAACTTCGATTATTCTGGTCAATCACGGAGTAGCAACTACGAATTGTACGGCCATCAATGCTTAATGCTTATGCACTGTTTAAATGCTTTAGGTAGTTTTTAAACTTCCAAGAACGGAAAGAATTTGTGTACACACGGCACGAAGGTACGATGCGCACTGTTACCCTATATTCTGTTGATTTAAACGTTTTGTGGTGTATAGCTATGAGCTCTCTTTGCCTTTATTAGGGCATACTGCCCATACTCGCATAACAGTCCCATTTATATAGGGAATCCCATAGAATATGGGACTGTTATGCGAGTATGGGCAGCATACCTCATACTTAATTTAGGTGGGGACGGACCTAGTGTATGGGGTTAGGGTCTCTCACGTTGAGGACCTGGAATCAAATCCCATTCCCAAGATTGTCACTTAAGACCAGGGATTGAATCCTGAGAAAATTGAGAGAATCCCTCACGTATCGCTCTCTGTAACTATCATAACATGCTGCACGTTATGAGAGACTGTTTATCGTATACTGCTACAACTTTGATCAGATTGGGGGGATAGTAGTGCATGATAAAACCCCTCTAAAGGTGCTCCAAGCCTGGGGGACACTATTGCTATTGGAAGTTCGTGGATTGTTTATTGTGTCAGTAAAGAAAAACACCTATCCCCAACGGTAAACAAGCGAGAAAAATGGATTTTATCATCGCTCTCTCTTTGGGGCTCTCGCTCGCTGCTTCCATTTATCAGACTTGTTACACGTTGCGATACAATGACGATCGTGGACCGCAACAGATGGGATGTTTTTCTTTGCTTGCTTTGATTGTGCTTCATACTCAAATGAGAGCGAATCCTGCAATGCCTGCTTAAGACATTTGAAGTTATACTGACGACTTCCTTCGGACGGGAAATAAAGCCGTTGGTCCTGAGATGAACTAGCCCAGGGCTAAACGTCTCTCGTAGTCTTTCAATGAAGTCAAAAGATAGTGCATGATCCTTTGAATGCGCTAGCTCTTTTGTGGAGCAGGCAGCGAATCACGATAAGCATAAGCGGCGAGCAATTCGCGAATTGCGGTAATTAAATCATATAGCGAACCTGATCGGGCGTGAATATATCATAGGCATAGACCGTATCACCAACCAAAGATGACTCCTACGGGGGATCGGCAAAATGATTGAGATAGGCAAAATTTTGCCCAAATTCAAATGCTTATAACTTTTTGAAAAATGGATGAAATTAGATGCATCCAGTGCCGTAGCGTGCGGTTGGCCAGGTTGGCACCCGCCAAGGGCGCAAGCCTACAGGGGGCGCCAAAATGCGTGAAACACTTGGTATTTATTTTGAAGATATTAAATTAGGGAATATCGAATATTGAAAAAATCTTATCAGTAATAATTTGGATCATATTTGAGGTTTCCCTTTTCACGTGATTCAAATCCAGAAGAGCACATCAATTTTTGGTTTTGAGAACTTTCGAAAAATAAGCCGCGCCCTAATGTGCATGAATCTAATATAATCCTGAGCGGGATCCACGAAAATCTGGGCAGAATTTCAACAGAAAATTGGTCAAGATTCTCTCAAAATCAAGGACAGGATTCTAAGCAAAGCTTCGTCTTGATCGGTCTTACACATAATTTCAAGTGTCATTCTGAAAAAATGTTGAGTAATTTTTAAATCTTCATTTGATTTTTTACTGCTCGAAAATTCCCACAGCAGACATAATTTTAGAATCTATAATACATTTTTAATAACCTAAAGAATGTTCTATACAAGCTGAATCTCGTTTGGTGTTCCATAAAAGATTGTAGTAGAATGGTTGAATGTTACGTTTTACACCTCTTCGATATGTTTTATTAAGATTTGACCTGGCAGTGATTGAGATTTTTCTTGTTTATTTGATGTTTTTTTCATCGAAAGTATATATGGTTAACTTTCTTCTAATAGATTCTCGATTAACCTTCTCATCCACCGTGGATTTCAATTAAAAGGTTCTAAAAAAAAAATTAAAATTTTTGTAAATACTTCCTTTTTACTTGGTATCTTACTGTGAAAACAGCTTTCAAAGACAATGGTTATATCGATTATCATTTGAATACATAATTTAGGGGCTACTCTTTGATGTATTTCAAGTAATTTATTATTGATTATTAAAAACTTGTGATTTCCACATTGCCTTTTTGCAATAACACTTCTAGAGAAAAACTTGACTAAATCTACGCAAAATTTATAAAAAAAGTTCTTTTCAAATCTTAAACAATTTTCTTCGGTTTCTGTACAAATATCTTGAAAAAATGGAATATATTTGATTTTTTTTCTTTTCGAATTCTATTTCGGGCATAAACTCCTAAATTCTTTCAAGTTCTTCATGGCAAAACATTTCAAAACTCTGCCTAAAAACAGATGGATGTTTGGGAGGATTTCTTTAAAAAAATGTATTTCACTATAATTTGAAAATTTTGCCTGAAACATCTAACCAGATGAACTATAAATTTCTTCGGAATTTTTCAGAGCATCTTTCAGATAATATTAAAAAGTTCTCAGAAAATTTTCATTGGACAAATAAAAAAAAAAACATATTTTTTGACGGATTTTAGTCAATAGTGTAATGCGTTCTGAACTTAAGAAAATATTTTAACTAATTATGAAACTTTTGATGATTTTCATAAAAATTCTTGTAGAAATCGCTCAAAGTGTTTCAAAAATAATTTTTGATGAGCTTTGATTTAGGGGCGCTAAAATGGAAGTTCGCCAAGGGCGCCATAATACCACGCTACGGCTCTGGATGCATCAGGAAGCATTTCATGACAAATTTGGTTTAGTTTCAGTAATTTGCTTGGCAATGCTATTGGCCACCGGACAACGGAGAAGTTCCGGATTTTTAAACGTCATGTCCAAATTACATTTTTTTCTGCCGCTTGTAATTTTGTGCGATGTGCAGTTTTGTAGATGTTAACATTTTCCCACAAAAATAGAGCCAATTGAAGAATGAAGTGGAGGCATTAAAATTCGTTGGAAATGTTCGGAGATATGGCCATTTCCGTAAAACTGATTCCAGAAAAGATGATCAGTCACGTTTGTATTTCCAATCATGTATCCAATATCAAACGGAACTATACCGTGCACCCCCGTTAATTTGAACGGTACCCCATGCAAACCATCGGGGTACATTTTTAATTTGAACATCTAGTCACCCTAGAAACGTGTTTCTGGTTACCTCTTTCGCTGTTTTGTTTTGATTCTGCGTTCCGTTCCACAGCGTTCCTTTTCACTTTACTCCGTTCCACGAGGTAAATGACGTTTGAACCATTTTTAATCTGAACGATGTGCAAATTAGCGGGGTACAAATTAAAAAGTGTTCAGATTAAATGTGGTCAAACCAACGGGGGTACCCGGTATCCAAGTGGACTCTATAGTAGGTTCCAAGTACCCCGGGGGATGACGCAAATTCAAAACATGTCTAGAATTATATCAATATGGGTAACAAACTTCAATATTTTTGAAGCTAAGGCTTCCGGAAGCATTTTTAGAATTTGCGGCTGCTATGGCCACTCTATAGTATGTTTGAAAAGCCCCGGAAGAAGTAGTCAATTTCGTTCACATTCGGAACCATACAATATGGGTATCAAACTTCAACATTTTTGAAGGTGGTGGAAGCATTTTCGAAATCACGAAATTCATTTTTCGCACTCGTACCACGCGGACCGAACACGATTGGTCTTGATTCCGTCCCACAGGAGTATGCAATTGAATCGAAAGACCATACACTACTCGACCACACAGTGTCAACATAAATTCTTGTACATTAACATTAAAAACTTCATACATTTCCTTTTACCTGATTTTTATCATTACAAAAAATAACTTGAAAGGTTGGACGCTGAAAGTTCTACCATATGTTCACGTTGTCTTTAGAGTACTGATAAGTGATTTTTTGAACTAAGGTTGCATGCATCGCATCACTTACCAAGATGAATCCTGATCATGCAGCTATGATCCCTCCTAACTAACAAAACTTCTTCCCATGACACCCATGAAAATGCAGAGGTGATTTCGGTCGCTAGTTATACTAGATGTCACACTAACATTCTTTCCCTTCCCCGATAAGTACGTGGCCGGCGCCGTTATTGACTTTTTAATGTTTGGAGTTCTCGAAAGTGTACATTGAAGATGGAAAGCTACTCCCAAGCTACATCTCTTGGTTCCTTGTGCAACTTCGATTATTCTGGTCAATCACGGAGTAGCAGCTACGAATTGTACGGTTATCATTGCTTATGCTTAGATATTCTATTGGAAGATACGTTAACGCCGCATAGATTCTTCATACAACTAACGGAAGCTTTTTTTTGTCTTGTCGTTTTGTCGTGAAGGAAAACCCCTCCAAACATCCGATCATCATCCTGAAGGACGTGTCTTACAGCCACCTGCAGGCGATCCTAGAGTTTATGTACGCTGGCGAGGTCAACGTTTCCCAAGAACAACTGCCGACGTTTTTGAAAACCGCCGATAGACTGAAAGTGAAGGGTCTCGCAGAGACCCCGACGAATATCAAGCGAGAAGGTTAGGGCAAGATGACTGATGATGTGTTGTTGCGTTAGGCCGTAATCTTTCGTCTCCGTAATGTGCTACGTTCGCCTTGAAATCTCCCGATCACCAATTCAAGTCTACAGAATATTGGCTCTGAACAATAATCCCAAATACTGCCTTCAGCAGTAATTTCACAGTTCGATAGGATATTTGAGGGGACAGCGAGTCGTGCAACAAATATTAGAAGGTAACCCGTTTACTTTTCGCTTAACCACATACCCAGACACATACGCATAAGTTAGACGAAAGATAGTGAGCGAGCGACCGTGCGTATAGTAAGAATATTAAAGTTAAACTATAATTATACAAACAAAAAAAAAACACACTATCGCGGAAAAAAGGGACAGATACCCGATTATTCCGCATCCATTTTAGTTTTTACTACCGATGATAACGGTTAATTCCAAAACATCAATGATTATTGAAGACAAGAGCAATTATCTTCCTAAAATTTGTTCGATTGTTTGATATAGTTGAGGTGAGAAGCACTTTTTCCATGTCTTTGCATAGCCAAAAAAATGGTTCAACACTATATATATCGCCTTCAAGTATGGATTGACTTACGTAGATCAAACTTAGATATGGCGATAGATATCAAAGCTCCAGAATGTGCAGCTTTTTAGAAAAAGAATCCTAAATCATACAATTGGTATATCAGTTTTAGTTTGACCGGAAATGCGCGTTTTCAGTGAGTAAAAAAAAGTGTAAATATGAGAGAATCGGTAGCAGAGGGGAAATGTATCAGTGCTAATTATTATGGAAGGCGCACTTAAAACTACGACAGTGGAGGCAATTCAGATAAATTTATGAGGAAGTCCTGCGCAGAATATATACTAAAGAATGGATCAATTTTAAAAAGTAGAAAATATATATTACGTGCAAGTGCATGATTAACTTCTTGATTTTATTTTATATAGGTTATATTTCTCTTCTTGTGAAGTCATCTAATTTGCTACTACTAAAAAGAACAAACAATCCGAATCAAAATATGCGTTTCTGCCTCAACCTTTATCATCTCTATATCACGCAATTTGGTTTAAAAGTGTTTAATGCTATTACATTATATTTTTTGTTAGCACAATTGTATTTCACGAGACAGTAAAATTTTGTAGGAATTACATTGAAAAAAGCTACTTTATTTTGTTCCTTTATCCGAAAGCCTTCATCGAAGAAAATATAGGTTAGGTGTACCAGTTATGAACATAGTGGTTCCCTATTTCGCCATACGTGATTACTTTAATGTCTTCAAATTTTGGAAATTTTTGTGTGTTGTATTTGTTAGATTTAAGATATATCTTGATGTTAAAACATTCAAAAAGATTTAAAATGTGAAAGTTATCAAAATTTCACATATGGCCAAATAGGGAATCACTATGGCCATAACTGGTACACTTTCCCTAGATAGGGTGGGGTGCAGAGCTACTTGGGCACTTCAATGATTCACATTGGCATGAGGGGTTTTTCTCGGACGAATTGCTTTTGCCGAAAATACTTTGCAATAATAAGAACTTCAATACGATGCATATTCCCTGGGCTTGTGATTATATCCCTGGGCTTGGGATTATATGATTATATGGAGCGATGAATTTTGATAATTGATCGCTGTTGTTAGTAGTTTTGATTAGATGTTGGGTGAATTTCAAAGTAATGGCAACCTTTTTATTACAAATTTAGATTTTATCTTCTGATCTTAAGATTCTGGTTAAACTACTGTACTATGCAGTTGGGCTGCACTAGGCTATCACTCATCAAAATTACTTTCACTTCAGGAAAATATAATTTCAAACTGGCGAGAAGATTACGAACTGAGGGTGGGTTAGGAGCACAATCAGACCCTTGAATGTGCAATGTGGGGTAGTAATTGGGAATGCCATTGACGGTGTAATCTTCTACGAGGTTTTCGAAAATCAACAGGGCGCGTACACCGGGTTGCGGATAGGAGCAAAGGGAGATCAATAGCATCTACCTAAAATAATAGAGCAAAAAGCCGTTCCATGATTAGGTAATGTTTAGCGATCTTCTATGGTGTTCTAGTACTATAAAATTCTTCACTTACTGGGAATTTTGGCCTTGATAATATCAATAGTGATAAAAACATAAAATAATACCTAATAGTTGTTGGATGGCAACCGAAGGACTACCCATAGCAACCTAGGATAACATATTGTAGTAGGCTTAGACATTAGAGCAATAAAATTTTCTTCACTTCCACTATTACTCCCAACATAACCAGACGTGTTTCAATAGGTTATTGGCCCAGCACGGAAGTAGTTTATTTGAAGAAACGTTTGGTCAAGTTCTGCGGAAGAAGTCAAGATGAGCGACGAAAAACTCTGGCTGTTCAACGGTGAAAACTTCGGCAACTGGAAATTCAGGATTGAAGTGCTGATGGAAGACAGGGGCTTGCTGGAGTGCCTGGAAACGGCAATTGCGGATCAAGAGTACGCTGAGGAACTTCCGGACGATACTGCTGAGGAGAGGCAGCGGAAGAAGAAGCTACTGGACGAACGGATGGCCAAGGATCAACGATGCAAGAACCTGCTAATTCACCGGATTGCAGAGGATCAGCTCGAGTATACCAAGGAACACAAGACGGCCAAAGACATTTGGGACGAGCTGAAGAACAACTTCGAACGGATTGGAATTGCAGGCAAGTTAATCCTGAAAAAGCAGTTCCAAGAGCTGCGGCTGGCGGAAGGTGGCGACGTGAAGGCTTTCTTGCTCCGGTTCGAGAAGATTCTGCGCGAGCTAAGGACGGCGGAAGTCAACATGCAGGAGGAAGACTTGGTGTGTCAACTACTGCTGGCGCTTCTCGGATCCTACGGAGCGCTTATCACGGCTCTGGAGACGATACAGCCACAGCAGCTTACGTTGGAGTATGTGAAAAAGCGGCTTCTGGACGAGCAGGTGAAGCGACTAAATTCAAGTCCTGCAGGTGAGTCGGAAAATTCTGGAGATTCGGCGTTTTCTGGTAAGAAGCTAGGAATCAAGTGCTTCGGCTGCGGCAAGTACGGTCACAAGCGAGCTGAGTGTCCCGAAAACCGTCCTGCTGAAGATTCTAGCTCAACTCGGCCCCGAAAGAAGAATGGAAAATTTTCAAGAAAAACAAAGCTTGGAGCGAGCGTTGCCGAGGAAATGACGTTCGTTGCTACGGAAACCATGGAGTGTTTGTCTGTTGCTACTGTGTCGAAAAAAAACGTCGACTGGATCCTGGACTCGGGCGCGACGGATCACATGGTGAAGAGCAAGACTTTCTTTGATGAGATGCATGCGTTGGACAATAAGGTGCGTATAGCGGTGGCAAAATCTGGTCAGGCCGTTTTCGCGGAGTATGCGGGCACCGTAAAAGTCAATATGCTGATTGATGGAAGGAAAGTACCGGCTGTTGTCAAGGATGTGCTCTACGTCCCACAGTTGGCATGCAACTTGTTCTCGGCTCGGCGCCTGGAAGATAACGGAATGATGGTAAGAATCTCTAACGGTACAGTGAAGGTTTTGAAGAACGGAAGTGTGGTCGCAACTGGCAGAAGAGCTGGTCAGCTGTACAAGATGGACATCGAGCTACGAGATGTGGCTTACTCAGCTTCTGGTGGCGAATGCGAAGCTGGTGCGATGGCTTCGAAGAAGGACGGATTCGATTTGTGGCATCGACGATTCGGCCACTTGGGAACGGCAAACATGAAGACCCTGTGGAAGCACGGAATGGTGGAAACGACCACGAAAATCTCGGACTGGCCGGAACGGTGTGTCTGTGAAGTCTGTCTCCAAGGGAAGCAATCAAGGCAACCATTCGACGACGGTGGAGAGCGACGAGCGTCTCGTCCACTGGAGATCATCCATTCGGACGTGTGTGGTCCGTTTACGCAGAAGACGTGGGGCAAGAAGCGGTCATTCGTCACGTTCATTGACGACTTTAGCCATTTCACGGTCGTGTACCTCCTGGAGTCCAAGGATGAGGTGCAATTGAAGTTTGAAGAATACTGTGCACGGGTGACGGCGTTCTTTGGAACTCGAGTGTCCCGACTGAGGTGCGACAACGGCGGAGAATATACTGGAAAATCGTTCCGTAAGTATTGCCGCAATCAAGGGATCAACGTCGAAGCAACCATTCCATACAGCCCACAACAAAACGGAGTGGCTGAGCGGATGAACCGCACGCTGTTGGAGAAGGCCCGTTCGACCATTCGAGATGCTGCGAAGTAAGCTAGGATTATTCGGTTGAGCAGGGGTGTTGGATGGCAACCGAAGGACTACCCATAGCAACCTAGGATAACATATTGTAGTAGGCTTAGACATTAGAGCAATAAAATTTTCTTCACTTCCACTATTACTCCCAACATAACCAGACGTGTTTCAATAATACTTAATAAGTACAATGTAGCTTCAATGTAGTAATAAATGAAATAAAATCAATTTTCTATACTTGACAAGGTTTTGAAGACAATCAATGAGTGAAAGAACTACCTATTAGAAAAGCCACATCAGCTAAGGCTATACATATACAAATGTTGGTCATAGGGTCATGGCGAGCATTCGGTATGTATGTCTATGACTGATTCTTATCTAATAGGGGCCAGTTTCCTAATTGCAGTTTCGAGCTGTCAAAGCAATTGATGCACAAGCAGCAAAATTTAATGCGTTGTTATTCGTTGATTTCGCTCATTTTTTTCGCCGATTAAATAACTTCGTGCCACTAAAGTGGATAATCACGCCTCGGGCCGTAATACTCCGCGCAATAATGTGCAAAGTTCGCAATCCAACATAATTATTCGCCGTGACTACGATAAAACTCCGTCGGTAACCTCAATCGTTGACTCCGGTGATCGTAACGATGCCAAGCGGCTAAAACGTACCCACTGCCAGCCTTCCCCAGCCGACGATCACAGTTTCCTCCCGATGGAGATCGGAACATCAATCCAACCGATGGTTGCCACACAGAACCTCTTCGAAACGCTGTCCACTGACGACCCAGATGGAAACGTAAACAACAAATCGCAATCGCCACCTAATGCCCCGAAGAAGAATCGCCGTCCTCCTCCCATCACAATCGTAAGCAAAGGTACCAAACACTCCCGCGAGCTGATGAATCTGGCCGATATCCCGCAGTCCGGTTACCAACTGAAAGCTGTTAAAGCTGGCACGCAGCTTAATGCGACGGACGAGAACGTTTTCAATGTCGTCATCAAGGTGCTACAAGACTCCAACACGGAGTTTTTCACTTACACCCCATCGCACCAACAGCCCGTACGATTCATACTCTCGGGTCTCGCACTGTATGATTTGGCGGAGCTGAAGGAGGAATTGTTGCTCAATGCAGTGCGCCCGTTAGATGTTAAAATTTTCTCTCGAAAGCAAAATGGTCCCGAAGAAAATGTGTTGTATCTGCTTTGTTTTGAGAATGGATCTACCAAGCTTTCGGAGCTGCAAGGTGTCAAGACTCTGTTCAACACGGTAGTAAAGTGGAGATTTTTCACCAGAAAACCTGACGATTCGGTCCAGTGCCATCGATGTCAACGCTTCGGCCATGGAATGCGCTTTTGTAACATCTCTCCATCCTGTGTCAAATGCGGGGAGAAACATCTCACAGCAAACTGCAAGCTCCCGGTGAAGGCCAACCTCAAGGATACTACCGTCTCGCGCAGTCTTATTCGGTGCGCAAACTGCAGTGGTAATCACACAGCCAACTTCCGAGGTTGCCCCAGCCGACTGACGTATATCAAGCAACTCGAAGAAAATCGTCAGCGTGCTTCCAAGAAAACTACGATGCCGAACACCCGCGCACCTCCGACCTCTCTACCTAGGATCAATTCCAGCGTTCAAAATCGTTTGAACAACCCTAGCGCCGCTGAAGGACTTTCTTTTTCGCAAGTACTGCAAGGTTCCGGCCAACCAGAGCGACGTGCAGATCTTTTTTCCATCTCCGAGTTTCTTTGCCTGGCGAGGGACCTTTTTCATCGGTTGCAAGGCTGCCGTTCTAAGGAGCAACAATTTCTAGCTCTATCCGAGCTAATTATCAAATATGTGTATAATGGCTAGTTCACCCTGCCTGCGCGTAGTTAATTGGAACGGAAGATCCGTTCACAGCAAATTGCTAGAATTTTTCGACTTTGTACAACGTCATGGCATAGATGTAGCTGTCGTCACCGAAACCTGGTTACGCCCAAATACTTCATTCCTTCACCCAAATTTCTCCTGTGTTCGTCTCGATCGGCCATCAAGTGATGAAGGCGGCAGAGGAGGAGGTGTACTAATAGCTGTGCGTAAAGGATTGGTTTTCAAGCAGCTGAATATTTCGACCAAAAAAATCGAGGCTACAGGAGTTACCATCTCAACGACTGGTAATAATGAAATATGCATAATTGCTGCATACTTCCCTGGTACGCGTCGGGGCTCTGAGTGGTCCCAGTTCCGACGTGAAATCCGCTCTTTGGTCACGCAAAACTCACCGTATTTCGTCATTGGGGATTTAAACGCCAGACATCGTTCTTGGAACTGTGTCAAGAATAACAAAGCTGGAACTATCCTGTGTCAAGAGGCGTCACACTCCGGCTTCAATATCAACTTTCCTGACTCCCCTACGTTTATTCCTGCAGGGCGAGGAAGCCCATCCACGTTAGACATTGTGCTGTCTAACAATTTGGTCAACATGTCGAAACCAATCGTTCACAATGAGCTGTCGTCTGACCACCTGCCCGTTACCTTCGAGATCAGTTTGTCGGCCGATCCTGTGGCAAACACTGCCACTGTTCGTTGCTATGCACGTGCAAACTGGCTTGCTTTCCAACGGTTGATTAACACCAAATTGTGTCCGAACGACCCTATGTTTTCCAACATCCGCGATGAAAATGGAGTTAATACTGCGCTCAATTTCTTCAAAGACGCTCTTCTCGACGCAGAATCGTTTGCTGTGCCGCTGATCATCCCTCGTCCGTACGATGTAGCGCAAATTCCCGACGAAACTAAACTCCTCATCCAGCTTCGTAACCGGCGTCGACGACAGTGGATGAGAACCAGAGATCCTATGCTGAAACAAATTGTTTTGTCGTTAAATGATCGCATTCGTGGAGAATGCGCAAACGCACGGTTCAGCAAGTTTTCTCACACGTTAGCTACTATGGAGCGGGGCGATAATAAACTTTGGCGCATCACCAAAGCTTTAAAGAAAACGACTAAGTACAGCCCTCCACTGCGCAGTGGAGACACGTTATACGCTTGTCCTAAGGAGAAGGCCAAACTGCTTGCTGAAAGTTTCGCGCTTGCTCACAATAATCAAGCTACTAGTGATAGGGACACTGTTGAAGCTGTTGAGCGTTCTGTCGAACAGATCGACCTTTCTCCGCCTGTGGCCGATAACTCCTGGTTAGTCCGCCCCAAGGAAATTGCCACAATCATTCGCAATTTGAAACCCAAAAAAGCGCCTGGTCATGATGGAATCAAAAACATGCTTCTAAAACGCCTTCCACGAAAAGGGTATGTAGTTCTCGCTAAAATTTTCTCCGCTTGCCTCAAACTATGCTACTTTCCCGCTGACTGGAAACACGCTATAGTTGTCGCCATTCCGAAAGCGAATAAGGACCATTCCATACCTTCTAACTACAGACCAATCAGCTTATTGCCAACATTGAGCAAACTTTTCGAACGCGTCATTTTGACGCGCATCGAGAAACACCTGGAGACAGTTCGTTTGATTCCTCATGAACAATTTGGGTTTCAAAAAGGACATTCTACCAGCCATCAAATCGTGCGGATGGTGAAGGAGGTAAAACGTAATTTCCAGCAAGGAAAATCATCAGGCCTAATCCTCCTTGATGTAGAGAAAGCGTACGATTCAGTATGGCAAGAAGCGATCTTGCACAAGATGTTGCTGGGTAATTTTCCGATGTCGATTCTGAAAATAATGCGAAGCTTCCTGAAGGATCGTTCCTTCCAAGTGGCAGTAAACGGTTGTACATCTGATCAAATGTCCGTACCATTCGGTGTTCCTCAAGGTTCTGTTCTGAGCCCAACACTATACAACATTTTTTCCGCCGACATAGTAAAGGTCAACGGAGTCCAGTACTATTTTTTCGCTGACGACACTGGTTTTCTTGCCTCACATCGCGACGCAGGAACAATAATCGACACGCTACAGCATGCCCAGAACTCCATCCAAGAGTACCAACAAAAATGGAAGGTGAAAGTCAACCCTACGAAATCGCAAGCCATTTTCTTTACTCGCCGTCGTAGCCCCCGTCATCTACCCCAGAGATACGTTTCTTGCAACGGTGTGGACATTCCATGGTCACCAAATGTTGGTTATCTTGGTATAACCCTGGATCAGAAGCTAAAGTTTGGTTGTCACGTGACCAACTGCCTCCAAAAATGCGATAAGGTCGTCAAAATGCTGTACCCTCTTGTAAAAAGACGCTCCCGTTTGGACCCTGGTATCAAGATCCTGTTATACAAAACCGTTCTCAGGCCAACGGTTGCGTATGGCTTTCCTGCTTGGTACGATTGTGCACAATCACACCGGAAGAAAGTTCAAGTTAAACAAAATCGTTTGCTCAAGATGATTCTTGATTTGAGCCCTTTTCATCCGACTGACGAGGTACATCGACTTGCCGGCGTTGAGCGGATCGATGATTGGTTTCAGAGATTAATGCCTAAATTCCTGGACAGCTGTTCGTCATCTGTAAATCCTCTTTTACAAGAGCTGGCCGCATAGCTGTGATGTGATATTATATTTAAGCTTTTCTTTTTTCTGTCTTTTTTCTAAGCAATTTCGAAGGTTTTTTTTTGTGCTTTTCCTTCCTTGTCCAAATAGTTGCTTGTCGTTGATTATCACAAAATGTGTTTTTTGTTCTATGTCATTGTTGTAAGGAAGTCCATATCTCGATAGTTAAACTCTAAAAACAAATTGTAATAGCTAAGGTAAAAATAAAAATATTTGAAATTTGAATTTATCTAATAGGGGCACTAGAAGACCACGCGGACAATTTCGAAACAAATTATTTTTATACATCGGTCTTACGATCCGAAAGGCTCAGCTATGCTGCAAAGTCATTTTAAAAGCTATTCATTACTACTGTTTAATTGTTTATAATTCTAACAAAACTACATAATTAACTCATTACTAATCACTGTTCCTATATTCTCTTTTTCTCTCCTTTTTATCTGTTGCATGATTATGATCATCACTAATATAATGCATGAGCATGCACAATAAGAATAATTTCAGGATTGAAAGCAGTACATGGATACCTGGATAGAATAGCTTCGAAAAGGGTGCTCAAAATATAATATTTCTGGTCAGGGAAGTATTATTATCAAGGGTATGTAAAATTTTTCCATTATTAACACTTAGATCACACAAACAAATGAATCCATAATATCAAATATTTTTAAAATATTTTTATATAAATCAGCATCGTCAATCAGTGCAAAAACAAATAAAGTTTGTAAAGTTATCACCATCTGAGAGAGACTCGCGAAGAGAGAGATTTTTCATCAACGTCATATGCAGCCCAGATTCCCCTCTCACGAAACGCCAAATGCAGCCCACCGTTTTTATGGCTGAAAAAGTGAAAAGTTTTGTGTTCAAAGTACCGTTTTGTCTCAAATTCCGAACAGACTCATATTCCGAACACTCGGTTTTTGTATGGCGATGAGGTTGAAATGTTTCGTTGAAATATGTCATCGAATCACTAGGAAATGGCAGTCAATTACTATTCAATTTCATCATCTTTAAATCTGTTTTATACCTCGGGAGTAGTGATGATTCTCTAGTTCGAGGTCAGTAGAACAAGCTCAGATAAATTTATTTGCGATATTATTCGTTTGAATGCGATTTATTCGTGCTGTTCGGAATTTGAATCAAGGTGTTCGGAATATGAGACAGAATGAACACAGTGTTCGGCATTTGAATCAAAATGTTGTACCACATTTTTGCGTTAAAAAAATACTAAACATGTTTGAATGAACATTTTTATCGGCACACTCAACAGCTAACAGTTAGACTGAGCGAAGAAATTGAAATGTTTACAAATATTTACTAATTTATGCCCATCAGATGCATTTGAAGTCACTCTCGGCCTTAAGTGTTCGGAATATGAATCAAAACGGTAAACTGTTATTAAAAACCTCAGTCGGCGGAGCAGTTTTTTCCAAAGTTGCTGATAAATCTAAGCAGAAGATTAATTATTTCTAATGTCTGCTACCTTTGCTGGCATGAAATTTCACTCAAACGGCTAGGGCAAACGCTCCCTTAGTGGAGGTAGCTCCAATAGTGGAGGTAGTGTGTTTTGGCATGTTTTGCGCTAATAAATGATTATATGATATTTTTATATTATGTACGATGCGAAAATGAGACAAGTAATCGAAAAATATTCATGACATTTGACCGTAAAACTATTTAAAACAATTATTTTGCTTATTTTTTTTGCTCCTTTGCACCTATAGTGGTGCATCAGTACCCATAGTGGAGGGTCCCATAAGAAATCAATGGATTGCGCTACTAAAGGAACCATTCTTAAAACATACCTCCACTAAAGGAACAGTGTTCCTATTATTGGTGCAAGGCTTTTTGCAGGGAAATTTCAAATGAATCGTGATTTTTATACATTTGAATGATAGAAGGATTTAAGATCTATCGAATGATACGTTAAAATCATATATTTCATGATTTTGACACCATGTTTTAGCAGTTTTCCCTTAGGTGCACCACTAATGGTACACTTGCCCTATTTATGATTCGATGTGATGCAAACTCAATCATTTTTTGCTGAGAGGTTCATGTGAGGATTTGAACAGCATGCGCATAATTGGTATAAACATAAAGTGGAATAAGAAAAAAACTCAGCAATCACAGAAGAAGAAGACCGTCTTCGCGAGTCTCGTCTCAAATCACCATCGATTGAATTGCGCTCTGTATAGTAATGTTCAATCAATATCAAAATCTCCTAAAGCGTCGCATTGTGCCATCAGCAGCCCTTAGCATCACTCTCATATTGTTATTATTTTGTTGTTTATAAAATTTCTAGAAAGCGATCAGCATATTCTTTCTTACTTGTACAATGGCCGATCTATTTGGAATTTCGCGGATTTCGCGAATTTCGCGATAATCGCGGATTTCGCGATTTTCGCGGATTTGTAGCGGATTTGGCTAGCCAAGCGCGAAAATCGCGGGTGGGTAAAATTCTGTCGCAAAAATCGCGGATTTCCCAAATCATGCGGCAAAAATTGCAGTTATATACAGTCGTGATTTCATAATTAGTAAATTTCTATTCAAAACAGAAAATCCAAGTTGTCTTCTCCTTGAGAGCAGTAAAGTTCAGTTAGTAGTAGTCTCTGATATAAAAAATACTGTTCAGGGAAATATAAATAGCAGTAGGTAACATTTTATTTGTAAATCATTTTCATTTTATTTGGAGTCATTTTTCTCGAGGGTAACTAGTCAATCAAGAGATAGTGCCTCCCTTAATTATTAATAACACTAATCTAAAATTCTATTCTATTGACGGCGATCTATAGGTTTGTGACTTTAAGATAAACTGGAAATAAAAAATTATACCGTTCAAATCCTGTGAGTTTGAAGGACATTTTTCTTCTGTGAAAAATCTTAGAAAATGGCACTCAGTAAGACCACTCACCACATTTGGCTTGACTTTTATATTTTTGAAATCAGAAATGTGTCAAATTTACTGATTAAGATCGCAGTCAAATTAGGAGTTTTGTCAGTGAAGAATAAGTATTGTAAATCTAGAAGATACAAATTTAATGGGAAGCAGAACTAAAAATTGTATGTATAATTAATGCAATATTTGATGTTAATATAACTAAATAAAACCTCTTGCAGTGTAAGCTGATCACCATAAAACCATTTTACAATCTGCTTTGCAAATTAGTGCAACGGTTGAATCACCACCACAACACACCGATTAAAAAGTTAGCACCTGGTGAAATCGCTCAAAATAAAAGTAGTTTTGCTTAGTAAATTTTTGTTCAGCAACAATGTTGTAATAAAAAATGGATCATTTATAAATTTGTAACTTAGGAGAAAACTGTTGAACACCGATGAGTGAAGAAAAATTAAAAAAAGCATAATACAGCTGGGGCTCATTCATAAATTTCATAACGCTGAAGGGGTGGGTGGGTATCCTAACGATGTTACGGCCCATACAAAAATTGAATAATATTCATACAAAAAGCGTTACAAGGGGGTGGGTGGGTGTCCAAAATGGCCAATTTCAGCGTTATGAAATAAATGAATGAGCCCCTGATATCAAGACTACTATTATTTTGAGCGATTTCACCTGATGCCTAACTTTTCAATCAAAAAATCTTTGAAATGTACTTCATATGTTCCCGACATATTGAAGCAAGTAAAATGACGTGAATCTAAGTCACAAATGACGTAATTTTCCGTCACAATGGACTGAATATTATTCGAATCACAAAGATTTTCAGTCACATTGGACGTAATTTTACAAGAATGACGTATTTTTAAGTTTTAATGCAATCAAATTTACGTTATGTATGTAATATTAGTTTTTATAAGTGTGCAGTACTATGACGAATTTTGTGATAATAAAATTGAAGAGATATTTAGAGTTCTCTGTCAAAATTTCATTTGTTTTGCTCATAGCAAAACAAAGTTACAGCATGCCAAAGTTGAGAATTTTGTATGGAAATCGGCTTTTATACTATTATTCTGAGCACAACTGTATGTATATTACATTTTCAATACTTTTGTGTAAAATAGTAAGGTCCTCATAATTAAACTGAGTAGTTTACAAACCAATTTTTATAATTTGGAATTTCATTTGTTTTTATATATAAATAAGGTCTTGTTAAAATTTCATCAAAATTTATTTATAGGTGGTTCAGATCTGCCCTGTAGAGTTGGGCATTTTCTGTCAAGTGTCTAGAGAGTTCAAATGTATACTCCAATGTACTGCCAATGACTAATGAATATTACTGGAAAAAAATTAACATTTTTTATAAAAACAGAAATTTGTTAAAAATATTAAAAAAATATTCTTAGCATACAGGGGAACTTACGTATTCTCGGCAGTCCAAGCCGATGCCGCGCTTCTTTTGTAATTTTCTCGCATATCAGCTGACAAATTCCATATTTGTCTGTTTACATTTATGCGTTGCTCAATCCTCTATCGATTTGCACCGACAGACTTGTCAAAATGCTTTTGGAAACGCTTCAACAAAGCTCTCAACATCTCTTGTCAGTGTGACTATTTTCGGCAGCCTCATTCTCTTCGGCAACTTTCCCATAAACGCTGCAGGCGAATCTGTTCGGCAGATCCAATCCAGTCGCATTTTGAGGCGTGTTAATTTTAATAGATAACAGCTCTGGCGATATTGTTTGTTTAGTCTCGGAAATCTCGTCAGCGGGAAGCGGGCAGAACAAATAATCATCTGAATGTTTTCATTGATGTGTTTTGATCATAAAATACTGTGTATTTGGAGTTTGAAATTTGGTTGCCGATAATAGTCAAATGGTGCCGAAGCCGTAAGTCTCCCTATTTTCTTTAAATAATATGATGGTGTTTGCCTATCCATGTAAGTATCGTTGCAAACTGGGCACTACCATTTATTAAATTGCACAATTTTTCATAAAAAATATATTGATATGTTGATGACAAATAAATTTCGAGTGATATTGTTGAATACGATTTTCTCCATGAAAAACTTGAATTATTGGATTTCCTCAATTGTAGATACTTTAGGATAAGGCGAAAATAATCATAAAGAACTAGTTTTTGATCAAGCACGTTCACGCATTTTTTATAATGAGTTGTAAATATGCCAATGAATCAGATTTTTTTAAGCGCGGATTGGAGTTCCTAGGCGCGGATCAAATTTATGAAGTCGCGATTTTCGCGGATACGATTTTAGGATTTTTGTAACAGCCCTGGAGTATGAAGCACGATCGAAGCTAGCAAAGAAAAACATCCCATCTGTTGCGGTCCAGGATCGTCATTGTATCTCAAGGTGTAACAAGTCCGATAAATGGAAGCAGCAAGCGCGAGCCCCAAAGAGAGAGCGATGATAAAATCCATTTTTCTCGCTTACCGTTGGGGGTAGGTGTTTTTCTTTACTGGCACGATAAACAATCCACGAACTTCCAATAGCAATAGTGTCCCCCAGGCTTGAAGCAAAAAAGACAGGAGTAATCAAAATAGCACTTAAATGACAAATTATTCAAAACCATTTCGACTAGACAGTATGTGTTAGTAATGACACTACTACACTACTATTTCAAACAAATTCTGATGGAGCTGCTGATTTTCACAATGCTTCCTTTTCTCAGAAGCAAGGAAATATGGGTATTTTTTCAAAAACTATCTTGTCACAATACTAATAAAAAAACAGTGTTCATGTGGGCAGCATAGCCTAGTCCGTTGAGTATTGGTCCTGATAGAGGGGAAACTTGGCAAAAGCCAGACCGAGGGTTCAGCCTTGATAAGTTAAGCTGTCAGGCAGCTCCAACTGAATACCATACAAAAAAAATAAAACCTGATTTCTTTTTTTTCACTTTGAACTTACAAAATGTGTATGAGCATTGATGACTGTACAATTCGTAGTTGCTACTCGACCTTGACTTGAGAATAACCACACGAACCGCTTTCCGAAATCAATTGTTTCGCAATCGTTAGATACCTACCTGTTTTAGGTAACCAAGTGAACAATCAAAAAAAAAAAAGTTGTACACTTCATGGCATTATTTATTTTAAATTATTCAGTGTTCACATTACTCAGATTCGTGTCGATTAACATGGAATAGTTTCATAAACCTAACACAATATTCACGGTCACGTCATCTATCCGCAGTTCTGCGGATCCATCCTTAAAGAAATTGAAATGCCAACGCCTTCGCACTTTGAAACAAACTTAGTTTTTTTTCTTCAGAGAACTCAAGAAGTTGTAGCGATCTATTCCTCAGCATCAGCGAATTTATCCTCGTCTGCAATTAGAATCACGGTTATCTTCACCAGTATCTATCGTTAGTTACCATGCGGGCCGTCAAGGGACATCAATCAACATTCAATCTTACCGTCCAGTTGAAGATTTCGCATATCGTCCACCTCTCCGAGTTCGTCCTCCTCCGCTTCCATGTAGTCTTCGTCCTCGCTGACCGCGCCCGGGTCCGGATTCAAGCTCTGGCATTCTCGCATTGCACTGTAGATCTCGTCGACGATTTGCGGTGTCGGAGGTTGCAGCCACATTTCCGTCATTTCGTTCTCGGATCCATCCGATTCGTGACCTTCGTCGTTTTCGTCTTCCTCACCTTCGCCACCCTCGCCCAACCCGTGGCCATTGTTTTGCGCCCGGCCCTCGTAGAACCCGGGCCAGGTGAGGTTGATGTCCAACATAAGGTAGATGCATTTGTCTGGGTTCGATGTGACCGCTTGAACTCCAACGCGGGGCCATGGAATAGAGATACTACTGTTGCGCTCCTCACAGCTCCAGATCAATGAACTGCGGGGTAATTATATGTTAACTTGCTGCAAATGAAAACTATCTACGATAGAGTGCTGATATCTCGATTCCCGATCATTTTGCTTGTATTGCAGAGCTGATAACGACTTAGTGTCTTTGAAATAGGAACTTTAACGACTTCATGCAGAAAAAAGAGATCTTGGAACCAATAAACAGGCTTTGAAGGAGAAGAATGCAGCGCAGGCTACAATGCTTCAGCATGGCACGTGGCAAAGTGTGGAGCAGTACAGACTGAAGCGGAAACAGAAAACCCGCCTATTTCGGGTCAAAAAGCGCCGCCTTAAAGAGGTGGAATGCCAAGAGATGGAATTGCTGTACCAAGAAACGCCTAAGTTTTATCAGAAGCTCAACGCATCCCGCAAAGGCTTCATGTCGCGAGCTGAAATGTGCTGGGCAGGCGTTGCAGAATTCGCTCTCATTTGAGAATGAAGCACGATCAAAGCAAGCAAAGAAAAACATCCCATCTGTTGCGGTCCACGATCGTCATTGTATCGCAAGGTGTAACAAGTCTGATAAATGGAAGCAGCGAGCGAGAGCCCCAACGAGAGAGCGATGATAAAATCCCTTTTTCTCGCTTGTTTACCGTTGGGGATAGGTGTTTTTCTTTACTGGCACGATAAACAATCCACGAACTTCCAATAACAACAGTGTCCCCCAGGCTTGGAGCATGTTTAGAGGGGTTTTATCATGCACTACTATCCCCCCAATCTGATCAAACTTGTAGCAGTATACGATAAACAGTCTCTCATAATGTGCAGCATGTTATGATAGTTACAGAGAGCGATACGTGAGAGATTCTCTCAATTTTCTCAGGATTCAATCCCTGGTGCTGGGATAAGGATGGGAGAATCTCAAAGGTCAGACGCGAGACGATTTAAAGGTGGAAGTAGCACTACGATGAACATCTGAATGGCGCAGAAAACACGCATTGAAGGTAAGGACAGCAAAAAGTGGAATTCAACCAGCTCCCATGATGGATGAAGTTCAGGATGCCATTCGACAGCTCAAGAACAACAAGGCCGCTGGCCGAACTTATCGAGATGGGCCCGGAGAGGTCGACCGCTTTTCTGCGTCGGCTGATAGTCAGAATCTGGGAGACGGAATAGCTTACCGGAGGAGGGGAAGCAATGCGTTAGACGCCCCATCCTCAGAAAAGGGCTACAAACTTGAAAGTGAAAGTTATCGTGCAGTCTCAGCTTTTAATTTAGGATGCTATTGCATTGCATTGAAATTGTGGTTTCCATAAAATTTTAAGCACATCTAGGGAATCCCGGAACATTAGAATTCATATACCGGGATACCCGGGAGGGGCACTCTAACATATACGGATCTAATTCGTACGTACCTTTCCGTAAGGTGCAAAGCACCGACTGGAGCAATAATACTGTCTCCGATTTTAACCTTGACATCGCTAGCCGAATAAACAATCCCGTCGACCGGCGAGAAGGCTTCACCGATTGTAACCATTGCTGTTTGGTTCCGGTGTCTGCTGAAAATAGAGATATTTTGCATAAATTTTAAGCTTATCAGTACCTTGAATTGTAACCTTTCCTAACTATTACCTATAATACAATTTAAACTTTTATTTTGTATGCTTTTTTGTACTATTTTATTAACCAAAGTTTTCACTCGTTGTTTGGTTTTGACAACGCTGGTTGAAAATATTTTTTTTTTCTGTTCAACAAAATAACAGTTTACTGTCAAACAGCGTCGCGGTCGAATTTAACAAGTTTTGTTCTGAAGAAGTGAAACATTTCCGCACTATTACCGTATCGATCTGAATCTCGGACACAAAACCATATTTGATATTGTGCATTCATATTAACAGTTACTTTAGACCGACGTTCGTAGGGCTTATTCACAAATTTCATAACGCTGAAGGGGGTGGGTGGGTGTCCTCATGGTGTCACGGCTCAGACAAAATTTGTAAAATATTCCTACAAAAAGTGTTATGAGGGGGTGGGTGAGTGTCCAAAATGGCTATTTTCAGCGTTATGAATCATGTGAATAAACCCGTAAGAGAAATGAAATATCACCAACAAAAGTTCGCCGACGGCATTGTAACGAAGTGCTACGACGACGAAGGCAATCCCTATGCGTCGGCGTAGCACTGAATTAGAATGCCGACGCTAGCTATAAGCAGGAGCTGTCAAATGGAAGATGTGCATTTGTCTAGAGGCAATGTGTCTTTCCGCTCTCTCAGCCACGGATCTTTCAATGAACATCGTATGCGAACCCATAATAGACCATTTCCGTCAGATCTAACCCCCAGTCACAGACAAACAGACGTAACACTTAGAACAAATGTCGAACAAAATCATAGTCACGATGACATGTACGCCCAATGCTAAAATCGGTGTGTTTGGCCGATAGGCCAACAGATGGCGGTAGTGTGCAAACGTCAAACACGAACAAAAACGATGCGAGCGCTGTGGGTGGTGAATAGGCCACCTACCATATTTTTGAACCGACCGTTAAAAAGGTGGTCGATGGCCAGTGATGAGAGTGTGACGTCTGTTTGTCTGTGCCCCAGTTTTTGTATTTTTCTTCGAAAGGCAATCATTTTTAATGAATGTTACCGTTTTCAGATTTTGTTTATATGCACTCTTGATTTTCTTACTAATTTTTGGAAACATGGATACTCACCACATTTTGAAAAATAATTCGAGATGCGGCACAGTTTGTTGAACCCTATGGGAATACATTGTGGTTAGGGTTACCATATTTGATCTCAACAGATAGAGTACATTTTTTCAACTCTGTAAAAGAGTACTAAGGAGTACAATCAGCCAAAATTAGAAACGCACTTTTTACAAATGTGTTTGTTTTAATTTCCTAGATTTGACCATTTTTATTTTATTTGAAGTTTTTTATCGCATTAATTGACTAATCGACCACTAAAGATTTGGAAAAATAAATATATTTGTACTTATTGCGCCTTTATACCCATATGAAGCAAACAATTGTCAGATATATAATCAAATACAAATTTCCTACATTTCAATCACTGTAAAGCTTGTCTGGGAGACACGATTCCTAATTTTTCATTACCAATTTCACGAAATTTGGTCTTAATTTCATTGATCTAAATTTATTCATGATCACGCTTATTATACATAAAGCCGTTCAACTTTTTGTCATATTAAGATTTATTACATATTTTTTAGCGAAAATGTTCTTAACCAAATATAGAAAAATATATGTGTGAAAAGGAAACAGAAGAACTGCACATAGCGAATTTTTAAAGCTTGGATCTGAAAAGAATCTCAAGTATTACGAAACAAGATTTGGTAATCCATTATCGTACAATACTAAAATTGTTTCGAAAAGTTAATCAGTTTTTTTTAAATATTGCGCAGAGCAACGATGAGAGAAACCGTTCTTTGCAAATAATCCCTTATTAAAAATCAATGTCAAATTGTTGAAACATTGAAAAAAATAATTTGATTGATTTAATTATTTATTTTCTTGTTTAACATTTTAAAGTAAAACCCTGCAATTCCCGCAGCTTTGTTCAACCATTCAACCAAAGACAAATTAACCCCCAAGACAATGTTTTTATAAACAGTGCTTCAAAAAAAGGTCTAGCAAATAGTCCAAAATCATTTCAAGAATTCTTGACTCAAAAGCAATAGTTAGTTGATTAAGCACATTTCATAAGTTAATTGTACTTAGGTATAAATACTTTTAAATCATTAAAGAACTAATGGTACCAATTCTAATTAGCTAGTATTTTTAGAATACCGGCTGTATCCATGGTTAATCCGATTCCTTAAGAATTTTTTTTTATTTGTTCGACAATCGTCAGTAATATCTGGAAAAGAGTATAACTGACCCGTTTAGCAAAAAAGAATAGTACACAATTTTTTTAGGCAGAAAAGAGTACATGTACTCTAAAAATAGTACGTCTGGTAACCCTAATTGTGGTAATTTTGAAACCCACCCCTGCATTGGGATCCTTTTATACATTTGGAAACGTCAAATCAGGTCCGCGCTCAGACTGACTGAGATCCCGGTTAGGGCGCCCCGTACAGGGGCGCTAACGAAACTAACTTCAAATAACTTGGTTTGCTGATCTCAACTTAGCATCACAGATAAACAGACGTCACACTCTCATCGCTGTCTATCGACCACCTTTTTAACGGTCGATTAAAATATATGGTAGGTGGTCAATCCAACACTCGCAGCACTAGCATCGTTTTTGTTCGCGTTTGACGTTTGCACACTACCGCCATCTGTTGGCCCATCGGCCAAACACGCCGATTTTAGCATTGGGCGTACATGTCCTCGTGACTATGATTTTAACCACAATTTGTTCTAAGTGTTACGTCTGTTTGTCTGTGTTAGCATTTTCACCGGCTGGATCTCAATTTTCCTGAAATAAAGGGAACAACATGGAAAACAAGCAGCTGTAAAACATTGAGAATGGATTTGGTCACCCATTCCACTAAGTTGTATATCTTCTTTCAGCTGGAAAGTATAATATTTCCCTCCACAGATTCGAAATACCTCCAAAAAACAAAATTCATCCACTCAATAGTTACGGTACCACTAGTTTTCATTAAGAATGACTTACGGTATTATCAGTTTTGCTACACGCAAAAAAATTGTGTGGTAAAAACTACCATTTTAGGGGGTTAACTTAAGCGCTCGCACCGGCAATTTTCAGCAGACCAGAAATGCGCTTGATTTTAGCATGTCTGTTGTCGAAATCAGATTGTTGTAAATTATTTCTGTCACATGTACCAGTAATGTGGTGGGATGTACCGTAAACATAGTAAATTGGCCTGAAATTCCATGGTAGTTTCAAGAATGGGCGTAGTCAGCTAAAATAGTAATTTTTACCACAGAATTTTTTCCCGTGTACGCATGCTGACAAATTGTTGGCTGATGATCCGGAAGATTCGCACCTTGAGGCAGCAGCAGCCGTGCAAGGAAATTTTCACTTTGCGCTGCTGCTGCCTCGAATCGAAAAACTTCCGGATCATTAAACCTTGTTGACACGAAAGGGAGAAATCAGGTAACTGTTCTGTTGCTCAACAGCAACCACAATATAGAAGTCGGTAGAACCATAGACTATCATAACAGAAACTTTGAAGGCCCTGGAGGCAGTTTCCGCGGAGATTTCAGTGATTCTGCAGCGAAACCCGCGAAGCTTATTATGCTGAATGAAAACATAAACAAAAATCATCTGTCATGCCAGCTGATCAAAAACTCACCACAACGTGCTGGCAAAAACATAGGGTAAAAAGGGGTCTGGGTTTTCTCGTACTTACTTACTTACTTATGGGTTTTCTCGTGGTGTAATAAATTGTAGGGGACCGAGAGGAGAACTAACGTGCCGCCAGTTTTGCATTGTTTTCCTATAGTTATAGGCTTCAAAACGCATCGGTTTCTTAAGAAAGTTTGTTTAGTAAAATGACAGGAAGCATGTAAGCCAATAAAAAAATGACGGAAATGGTCTATTGAAAATATTTTATTTATAATCATGTTTATATTGTAATTTTCACGAGCTGATGAGTCGAGAACAAAGAGAAAATGGTAAACACGGAGCCGGCCGGAGTGAACTGTCATGAACATCAGGATAATTGCATGGGCGGCGGTGATCGAAAAGGGGCAGCGAAATCGAAGGCGAAATCTGAGCAAGATGAAATTCAGATCATCAAAGTCTAAGTGGTAAAAAAAATCGCAATATCTCACAAACAATTGTTTATCATGGCTTATCAAAATGATTCCTGTGACCCAACGATCCTTCCCATCAGGGCCTATTCACAAATTTCATAACGCTGAAGGGGGTGAGTGGGTGCCATTATTATGTTACGGCTCTTAAAAATGTTGTAGAATGTTCATACAAAAAGCGTTACGAGGGGGTGGGTGTCAAAATAGGGTCCTAAAGGCCTGTTCCAATTTTAATGCCAAACGCTTAAGTTTAGGCCAAAAACACATGTTTACTCAATTTTTTAATATGTTTTTTTTTGTTTAAGATTAAAAAACATTTTTTTTTAGATTTTGTCACATTCCTTGGCTTAAACACAAATTTTGGGTGTATTTTGCTTTCCGTGTCTCTTCCGAAATGTCAGATAGGAACAACCCCAGTGTTGAAACTAAAAGCCCTGTGGTGTTTTTGTCGATTAAGCGAACGTCAAACATGATCAAAAACGTCAAGGTTCATTTATGGATCCAATTTTTAAATTAAAGTTTAAATATGATGTAGTCGTTATTTGAGCGGGAAAAATTGCTAAAATAGTTGCAGTAACATGCTCTTTCGTGTCAATAAATAAAAACAAGATTTCATTGAACATTTTAGGACCCAATTGGCCATTTTCGGCGTTATGAAATTAATGAATAAACCCTTTACAAACATCCCTCCTAGTAACCTCTGTGGACATGCAGAGGCAAACACGGTCTCCAAATAGCAAAGGTTACACACTAACATTCCTTCCCCTAATCCCACCTACAAGGACGTGGCCGATGCTGTTATTGATCCTGTATAAATAGAGGCACTGAATTATGCACACTGAAGAAGATTATGGCCAATCCCAGCCGAACATCTAGTTGATTTTTCGTGCATCTTCAGTGACTCCGGTCAATCCCGAATAGCAACCATTGATATGTGAAGTCAGTCTGAGCTAAGCTAAGCTAAGTAAGTTCCTAAACTTAGATCGCCTGGCACTATACACTATTAGACTAATGCAAATTTTGAATTTTTTGCTCCCCTATGCTTAAACGGTGTTAATTATGATGAAAATCATTCTCCCAAAATTTGAAGTGATTTGGAAGAAATTTGGTTGTGCACAGGCCATTTGAAGTTTCTATGGAAATTACTATGGAAAAGACCAACCTTTTGTGTTCAGTCCTCTAACTGCTCGTAATAATAATTTATGGGAAAGTGAAAAAACTCTACTCATGTGAAATCTTCCCAGCTACAATTTTGCCGAAGACCATATTTTGGTGGGACGTAAGGATAATTTGTTATTGGTGATAACAAAGTCTAAATCATGCTGAGATGATCATTCAATTACTTTCAGAGCAACACTGTTGTTTTGCTGTAGAACATAGTAGCCTGGATTACTTTGATCTATTCTACCCACCAGGAACACCACTGTTGGCTGCCGAGCAGTTGGTTGAGCATGCAAAATACACACCCAGTTTATAATTAAGAATAGCAATTTATCCTTAAGTCCTATCAAAATGTGGTCTTCAGCAAACTTGGAGCTGAAAGGATTTCACATAAGCAGAGGTTTTTCGCTTTTTCTTAAAATATTATGTCGAAATGATAGAAGCCTGAATACAAAAAGTTGGCGTTTTCCATAGTAATCTCCATATAAACTTCAAATGGCTTGTGCACAGTCAAATTTCTTCCGAATCATTTCAAACTTTGGGAGGATGCTATTTACCATAATTTGAATCGTTTAAGCATAGGGGAGCCAACAATTCAAAATTTGCATCACTCTAATACACTATCTATCTACACAGTCTATGATATTACTCCAAAGTAAATGCATGAAGTACCACCACTGTGAATATCTTAATTTTACCTCAATCCGGATTATATCATTCTTTTCCGAGTGAAGTGTTTTTTTCTTACTGCCATTTCCGCCGTCCCTCAATGACGAAAAGAACAATTTCCTGAAAATATAATAGAACTTGCTTCACAATAGTTGAAGACTAGACTGGAGAGATCAGTTATGAAAACTATTGTACGAAATAGTCACAAGTTCTAGTGAATTATATGAATACTTACACGTAGTCGACTCCTATAATACTTCTTTCTACGTCTTGATCACTTCAAGCACATGTTGAGTTCGGAGTTTTCGATGTTGACAGGTGCGCTTTGCCGAAACTCAGTAAAAATGTTTGTTTGCCGATGGTTATGGCAAAATAGATAACCGAATCTCAGTAATTCGCCTAAATAACCAATATTCGTCAATTTGCATCTGTCCATATCGTTCATCTGTCAACATCAAACGAGATTTCAGTTAAAATATGTTTCACCGACTGATCTGCCGTGAATCGCAAGTCAGTCCCATCTGTAAAAAGTAGGCATTGAAAAAATGGGCTGTGAAGTTTTAAAACTCGTTTTCCATACGAATATTCAAAAAATTCCAGAGGATTGGAACATGTTCGAATCCTAATGAAACTTTCACAATTTGCTTTTCACTACGATATTTTTCTGAGAAAAATATAAAGATGATCAAACCACGGTTGATTTTTATGTTACACGGTGCGGATATCTATCGTGGGACTGATATGTGATTACTTTACATTATGGGACAATTTTACTTGATATTTTTCCTTACTTTTTCCGAATAAATCTTATTTTAGCCAACGGTGACTGATGATTTTGATGAAAAATATAGTGACCAACAACTCTGAATTTTCCCGGAATCAAATGAACGATTATCAGTCCACTTGAAAACCAAAATTTTAGACACTCGAACTTGCGCCTTTTTCGGCGAGTTTTATTCGGTCTGATTTCCGTCAAACCCATTTCTGTTGAAATATTTCAATAGGAAAAAGCGCGCCAAAGTGAAGAAGAATGACATCGCGGTGTCTTCATTTCGATTGTTTGAAAACAACCTGATGGTGATATCGTTTTACAAATTTTCAAATTGAAAAACAATTTATCGTCATGTCTATCGCGGAAAATAAAACATTATTCACTCAAATGATACATAAACTTGGACTATCTGAGCATGAGCAGTTACTACCGTAAGTAGTTTTTGTCGAACCTCGTATTCTCTTCATTATCTCAACCGATTCATGATTCCACAGGAAATCAACAGAATTGCTGCGATTGCTTCAGTCGAAATCTACCGGAAGTAACGTCGATTTGCAGGCTTACGCAAAGGTTATCATCTGCATTGATTTGGCCGCTAACCTCCTGGGTCTACCGTTCGATAATGAGACCGCGTCAAAGCTATGTGGCTTGAAAAAGACAGCCTACGCAAATGGCAAAAGAACGCTGGAGAAAATCCTCGACATCAGTAAAGTAATCGGAATAAACGAAATGTGCATCCAACTTGGACTCAACCAGGTTCAGAAGGAGGCCCTCACAATGTTGGAAAACTACAAACGCTACGTGGGAGGAGTCAAGGCTGAGGTTGATTTCGCCCATCCCCAATACGCGACCATGGCCGTTTTTCAGGCCTGCAAAAAGATGAAGGTGAAACCTCCGAAGACGAAACTTGTTGCTTTTAGCCATTTGAAACCGACCCAGTGGACGATGTTGGAGAAGAATTGGGACAATTTCCTAGCTCAAAGCAATCAGCGTTCTGCCGCGGCGGCGGCAAAACCGGTTAAGGAAGCGGCTGCTCAATTGAGTCCTGAGGAAGAGGTCGCGGTGATGGACACACGGATAATCGGAGCTAAGCACTGCTCTCCTGAGAAGATTGAACCCTATGTGAATTGGAAGAAACGAATGCTGGAGAAAGCTTACCGGGATTTGAAGGCACTGCAGGCTCGGTAATTCCTTTTGATGTGTTGAGATTAAATAAAGATAATTTAGTTCGTAATAAAAAGTAGCATAAGAAGTTGTACATACCATATTATGAAATAAATACTAAAATAAATATTTTTTTGAAAATGAGAATCTCACGTGTTACACTATTTTTCGAGGTTCATGTAATATCGATATGCGAGGTAAAATTTAAATTACAGTCACTCCACGCAGTTGAATCACCCACAATTTATGAATCAGCTGACTTCAAAAGACAAAATTATTATCAAACTTGTCACAAAACATCACAGAATTATTTTTACTGATAAGAAACTATGTGTAAAAATAATTCTGTGATGTTTTGTGACAAGTTTGATAATAATTTTATTTTTTGAAATCAGCTGATTCATAAATTGTGGGTGATTCAACTGCGTGGGGTCACTGTACTAATGTGAGATACAAGTTTGAAAGCATTTCTTCACATCAAAACGTAAAATTCAGGGCTATCTATCTTCTATATATTCTATTATATAAATAAAAATGGAGTGGTGTTTGTATGTCACGAAATGGCTTGATAACGGGACAACCGATTTGCACAATTCTTTCACTGTTGTCTTCTTGAAGGGGTTTGACGTGTTCGTGTGACGAAAAAGTTTAGAGAAGTTTTCGGAAAATTTGGTAAAACGGGGGAGTACTTATATGTTGTTTTGTATGGGAGGTTCCATGATATTTTTCAAGGGCAATGTATCGCAAGTTGTAACAAGTCTGATAAATAGGAGCAGCGAACGAGAGCCCCGAAGAGAGAGCGATGATAAAATCCATTTTTCTCGCTTGTTTACCGTTGGGGGTAGGTATTTTACTTTACTGATACGATAAAAAATCCCCGAACTTCCGATAGCAATAGTGTTCCCCAGGATTGGAGCTTGTTTAGAGGGGTTTTATCATGCACTGCTATCCCCCCGATCTGATCAAAGTTGTAGCAGTATACGATAAACAATCTCTCATAATGTGCTGCATATAATGATAGTAACAGAGAGCGAAAAGCGAGAGATTCTCTCAATTTTCTCAGGATTCAATCCCTGCACCCAACTATCACCCAAATAATTTAAACCACGAAATATATGCATCAACCCCATAAAGATGAAGGACCGGTATCAAGAACCCTTATAGCAAGCACTCATGCTCTGATAAGATCGACAAGATTTAACGTTATCAATCAGGTCGATCGGCTTTGGGTACACTTGCTCACACACCACTCGGTATCGCACACTCAATCGCAAACCAATAAAACTCTTGAAGGGAATTGCAGGGAAACTCCAAATAATAGGCACAGTTTAACAGAAACGAAAAGCTTAGGTTTATTAGGTGTTAACTGAACGGAGTTTGATTATGGAATAAACCAGTTTGTTAATTTTCACCAACAGGTAATTGGTTGTTGCTAGGGGATCCTAACAACTCAATTTACTCAAACTCAAAACTCCTAACTCTCAATCGGCCAATTCTAGGCTCTGGCACAGCTTCTCCAAGTGTACCGCGTCCACCGGTTTAGTGAACTAATCCGCCAATTGGTTTTCGGTACTTATATACTTCATTGCTACTCGTCCGTTTGCAATGTGGTCTCTGATGAAGTGGTGCTTGATACCTATATGCTTTGATCTCTTGCTTTCACAATTTTTCGCCATACCTATAGCGCCTTGGTTATCTTCAAAGATTACGACCGGATCCGATGGACGCTTCAGTTGAAGATCTGCCATTACTCCTGACAACCAGATGGCTTCAGAAAGAGCAGAACTCAAGGACACGTACTCCGCTTCGCTTGAAGATGTAGCAACAGTTACCTGTTTTTTACTCGACCACGATACAGCATTTCCGAATACAGTGAACACGTAGTTGTTGGCTTCTGTTGATAACGGCCGAGGAATCCGACGGGAAAGCACAGGTCAGGCCTAGTGCACAGCATCAAATACATAATTTTCCCCAGAAGCTCACGATACGGTTCCTGAGTCGCCTCGCCTTCGCGGGAAACAGTCAGATTTTTCTCCATAGGTGTCTAGTTAGGGTTACAATCCGTCATCTTGAAGCGTATCAATAATTTGTCGATATTCATTTCTTGAGAAAGCTTCATAGAACAGTTTTCACGATCGCACTCTTGCTTCATACCTAGGAAACGACTGATTTTTCCGCAGTCCGTCATCTTGACACTTGAATTTAAAGCTTTCTTCAAGTTTTCGATTGTTTTAATCTTCCTTCCAGCGATGAGTAAATCGTCCACATACAGAATTATGTAAATTTCGACTCCTGGTACTACCCGGACATAGAGGCAGTAGTCATGTAGCGATTGTCGGAAGCCCATGCTCAGCAACCGATCGTTGAATTTTTCGTTCCAGCACCTTGGGGATTGCTTGAGTCCATACATTGACTTGAGCAAACGGCACACTGTATTAGGAGGTGCGGTTACGCCATCAGGAATCGCCATATATAATTCTTCCTTCAGGTCGCCGTGCAAGAACGCCGTCTTGACGTCCATTTGATGGAAGTGGAATCCTTGTTGGACACCCGCAGCGAGAACCGTTCTGATAGTGGCAAGTCTTGCTACAGGAGCGAATGTCTCCTCGTAATCGACCCCAGCCTTCTGCAGGAATCCTTTCACCACCAGTCTCGCCTTATGTTTGAACGCGTTGCCAGCCGCATCATCTTTCAACCGAAACACCCACTTCGATTTCAGGGGACTAACTCCTTGTGGACAGCTTGACAAACGCCAGACCTTGTTCTCTTCCATGGAACGTAGTTCGTCTCGCACAGCAGCCATCCACATGGCTCGATCAGCATGCTCTGTCAGCTCACCAAACGACTCTGGAATATCTGCGGAAATCGATTCGCCAGAAATAGCTCTATAACCGGTAAAATAGTCGAATAACTTACCGGGGAGCCTGCGCTCCCGTCCGCTAGACCTCGACGACAATTCTCTCGGAATTTCGCGTCTTTCTGTGGGCGAAGGGAGCGCGTTTTCCGGTGCTTCAATCGAGTCTTCATCATTTACGTCCTTTTCTTCATTTGCTTGGTCGATTTCATCTATGGTGGCCAACTGGTTATTTTCCCCTTCTTGCTCGAGCGGGAAATGGACGACCAACGGAACATCATCTTCTTGACTCATTACAGCGTACGGAAAACATGACTCATCAAACATTGTTTTTTTAATTCCATTTTCTATGTACCGTAATCCAAGGTAGCTTTGAAAAGTTTCTTCGATAATTATTAAAAACTTATGATTTCAAAAATTCGGTCTTTAGATGATTGTATAGATGTGGCCATGATCATTATTGACTTTATGCACCAAATATTGCCAGTTTAGACGTGTTCAGCCAAATTAAAATAAATATAAATTTTAGGCTGACAAAATCGGGCAAAAAGGATGCTAAAATCGGGATTAGATAAAATCGGGGGTTGACAAAATCGGGGACTACCAAATCGGGTCATTACTGTAATTAAGAGCGTTGTTTAAAGCAAACAGTAGAGATATTTCAAGGCATTGCTAAACATGCTCAAAACTGTCGCGGAGCAGCAGCCATGCTTCGCGGAGCACGATATAAAAACCACTGTGCTATAGAGACCCGGTGAGTTACATGTTTATTAAACATTGTACTAGTTGCTTATGCTATTGAAGTGAAGATGCATCGAAAATAAAATCTCGAATTTTCGAAGAGCACAAAACGAGATGACCAGACAACCGTTTGTGCCGAAAATTTTATTTACTGGTCACTTGCTGAATGCGACCAATCGATCACATTTTCAGTGCGAACGGTCATCAGATTCTCTAGATTTGTACTCTTGAAAATTTGAGGTTTGGCTTCGACGCATTTTCACCTTAATGTTGAAACAGTCGAGATAAGATCATTGAACAAACATGTACAATATTACGCTAATAAACAAACGTGATTTAAGTTAAAAAATTGAGTGGACAGAAACAAATGTTAGTCGTTTACATGCTATTTTATGTTATTGTTAATTTCTCCTGAATTTTTGCACCAAAATCAGATTAAGGATACAGCTTAGATTTTTTGTTGTGCTCACTAACGAATCAGCTAACACTAAGCTGAGCAGCAGACTCTGTTCCAGTAGGGACATAATTCGAAAAATATAAAGGAAAATGCTTGGAATGTGATATGTGAATGAAACTACTGCCACCATTTTCACTAATTTAATCGGGATTTAAAGCTCACTGCAATTGTATGATTCTCATTTATTTATTCACTAGCTGATGTTGTTTTCCATTATTGTTTGTTTAGTGTTACATATGCATGCAGTTTGACCACATTGCATCGGTGTTTGCCAATGTCTGCCATGGAGAAACTCTATGCAAAGTTCTAATTGTGGTTGAATTCTAACACTGCTCTCTGGATTGTAGTTTGTTATGATGTACTTCTACTACGCTGGTTGTTTGATGGGGTTGTGAAATACGATTTTTTTCTCTAAAGTTTGATTAATTGCAATCGTGTCAAATGGTTCAACTAGGATCTGCATTTCAGTGAATGGATCGATCTGTTTCATTTAAAGTGTCTTCACATGTCTGCGGAGGAACTCTTATGAGAATGAACTTAGCAGCAGTTGGTTGTTTAAAACTTGAAAGATTTTATTGATGTCGTATCGAGAGTGGTACGTTATTTATTCGCAAGTGTTTAATTTTATAAAGTCATTTCTCGTTAGTTTCAAAACATGCCAAATCGAATTACACTATATCTGCTGTTGTATTCTGTTTCGCTTCGATAAAAGTTATAAAATCATAACAAATAGTTGTCATATATTTCATAATCGACATTTAGTTTCATTTAACATCACTTCGATCAATGTGTGGTGAATACGGTCCAAGTTATCTGGTTTATTATTCAATATTTTAATTTGTGAATGCAATCTACAATATTTATTTTTTTAAATTTATTTTAATAAATTTTTAATCGGCTCGAATGCGTTTCCCCATTCTACTTGCTGTCCGATGTAGAGGCGGGCACATCCCTGCGGACTTTGTGCCCACACTGAACGGAATCTCCCGCCACAAATTGAATGATTTTTGGCTCATCCGAGCCCCAAACCTATTTTCAGACACATTCAAGATGATTTTCATCTTTGTGAAAATCATCTGTTTACAAACCGCGCTGAATGAAAATCATCCAATCTTAAAATGAATTTAGGCTTCCTAGAAGATGGATGAAATTGAATGATTTTCATATGAACATGTAAACAAACCCTGCTATGCTAGTTTATCATTTAGAATAATTTGAATTCCAAAAATAATGATCAATATTTGATGGTTTTACGTAAGATTAATAAGTTTATTCTATCGTTAGTATCAAAAACAACATCTAAAATCGCCTGCAGGAGCATAAGTTTTTGTGCAACAAACACTTTGATAGTCCAAACACAGCTCCATGATTCAATCCAAAACATAAGCGATTTGTGCATTATCAGCGGGTTGTGAGGTATCAGCGAATCGTGTGTCCTATATGTTGATAAACACATGCTAAGAAAAGATAATTTTGTACAATTATTACAAACAGCATGCACTTACCTAGTTATATTCGCTCATAAATACCGACCGCACCACGTTGCTACCACCATGTTTGTTTACAGTTTACAAGGATGATTTGATAACTTGGATCATTTGGTATCCATATGTTATTTCAGAAGAAAATTGAATGATTTTCGATATGGGACTTGGAAGAAACTAAAATCCGTCATAGAATAGATGTTTTTCATCTGTGTTATCATTATTCAAGAATCTACTTATTTTCATTCGTATGTAAATTGAAAATCATCCTAGAATTGGATGATTTTTGTTCAATGGTCGTTGGATGCATCATATGGTCTCACATTCATTCAGTTTGAGGAATATGGAGATTTGCAGCCAAATGAATTAGGAATCATTCAATTTGCGGCGGGAGATTCCGTTCAGTGCACGGAAGGAGGCTTGTATTTTGCTAGCCGCCTTGTGCAGCTCTGGATCATCCATATCAATGTCCAGCTCCTCGGCAACCTACAAGTGGAAAAAATATTAAAATATTTAGAGATGATGGGTAACAGGGTAACAGTATTGTTATATACAAGACACGTGTTATAAGGGTCATTATTATACCGACTACAACGGAAGTGGAACGTTTCGCATAACTTTATGGATGGATTTTTCTCATAATAGACACACAGACAAACAGATGTAACATAATAATATTGGGTAATGAACTCAGCTTCACATGATAAAGCCTGTCCACGATAAATTTCGGACACGGATGGCGGGTGTACCACAGAAAGTTCGAGAATTTTACAGAAAGAAGGATTAACATCCTTGTCAACCCCTATGTACATCAGTTTTGCGTCACACGTGCCGTCCAAGTAACTCATAACCGTTTAGCAGCCTAGTTTCTCATTCAAACGGTCAGGAGTAATCCGCAGTCCCAGATAAAATCTCGCCTCACCTAGGTTTTTCATCTTGAATCGGCAATTCAGGTGAGTTTTCAATTTTTCCCAGGCCTCTTCATTGTTTGAGAACATCAGGAAATCATCCACATAGATCGCAATGAAAAACATCTTCTTGTCTTCTTCCAGGATATAACATTAGAGTGAATCAGCCCGAACTCTTTTAGAGCTTCATCCAGCACACCCTGCTCGATTGCTTCAGTCCGTATAAAGCCTTTTGTTACTTGCATACCTTCGTAGGATTACCGACATAGCTTTAGTTTTGTTCCATGTAAATCTCTTCATCCTTAAGGTTTCCTTAAGTTGCTAAAACGCTGTAACCAAGGTCTAGAAGGGAGGTAGTCCAATGTGTCAAGTTTCCCCTTCCGACATTTTGAAATCTCATTTAATTGGTACTTTCAAGTTAGCGTGTAAACCTGTCACTATAGAAACCTTGGTTTTTCACTCTACCGTTTCTATGGGGTTGTTACACGCTAACTTGAAAGTACCCATTAAATGAGATTTCAAAATGGCGGAAGGGGAAATTTGGCACATTGGACTACCTCCCTTCTAGATACCTTGTGAAAAACTGTGTACACAAACCCGCCAGCTAGCCAACTCGCCAGCGGTCACTTCCACCTTGCCCGCAGCTAACAACACCGCGCACCCACTGACTGCTTAGATCGGTAAACCTGTCACTACAGAACCTTGGCTGTAACTGCATCAAGATGCTCGATGTTGAACTGCTAACACTATGAGGAAACGAATGGTTGAGTATCGCACTACCGGAGAATAAACTTCATTGCAGTCGAAGCCGGCTCGTTGGGAACATCATTTTATAACCAGCCGTGCCTTACGTCTCTCGATTTCGCCATCTGCTCGTCGTTTGGTCTTGAGAACTCATTTATTCCGAATCGCTTTTTTCTTCCGTGTGGTAGATCAGTCAGGACCCAAGTACCATTTTCTTCCAACGCTTGAAGTTCCTCTTGCAGTGCCTTGGTCCAGTGACGGTGGTCCACTCGCTTTAATGCTTCTGTGTAACACGTCGGATCTCCTCCATCGTCATCAACCGCTTCGTCATAGTATCATCAAGAACGAACTGTTCGAAAAAACTCTGGACAGCAGTTGATTTAAAGCATACAAAATCAGAATAGTCACTACGTTGCCCGAGAAACGATCAGAAATGTTGGTCTGATTGGGAACGTCATAGTTGGTTTTCTTGCACCCTTGGTGTGGTGGCCAGCTTGCAAATAATAAACAATCGTTTCAATCATAGTGAAATTGCATTGAATCAACAGATTTTTGCTTCCTTAGAAACTTCGCTGGTTGTTCTTCATCCCAATGACTACATCTCTAATGATGATCACGTCATCAGAATCGGGGTTAAAAATACGAAATCCTTTCGAGTTATCAGCCTTGATAGAAACTCCTCTGCGAAGCAAAGAGGAGGCGATTTTGCTTTTTTCTGAGGAGAAAAAACTAAACTCAAAAATTTCAACACAGATTCTCAAGCGATTCAAGTGAGAGTGCAAAAAAAAATGCGAGGATTTTTACAGTTACTCTCTCTCTCTCTCTCTCTTGTTGCGATGCTCACCTTTACTCACACTTCAAAAGAACTCTTGAGTCTGCCGCCCGAACAAACAGTCCTCGGGGAGTTGTGAGAGCACCCTTTTTTGACGGAATTTTACTCTGTTGTGCTACATCTAGCTCGTTGCACTCCCCTTCGTCTTGTACCGACCGGATTTGAGGTGAACACCATTTTTGCGGGATTGTTGTCCGGCATTCTCACAACGTGTCCCGCCCATCGTACCCTTCCAGCTTTGGCGACTTTCTGGATACTGGGTTCATCGTCTAGTTGCGCAAGCTCGTGATTCATTCTTTTACTCCATACGCCGTTCTCACATACTCCGCCGAAGATCGTCCTAAGCACACGTCGTTCGAAAACTCCAAGCGCTTGCAGGTTCTCTTCGAGCATTGTCCATGTCTCATGCCCGTAGAGGACTACTGGTCGTATCAGCGTCTTGTACATGGTACACTTAGTACGGAAGTGAAGTTTACCAGACCGCAAGGAGTCCGTAGTAAGCACGACTTCCGGCAATGATACGTCTTCGAATTTCTCTGCTGCAGTTGTTATCCGACGTTACCCATGATCCGAGGTAGACAAATTCGTGCACCACCTCGAACTCATCCCCGTCGATCAATACGCGTCTGCCAATGCGAGCTCTATCGCGCTAGGTTCCTCCAGCCAGCAGATATTTCGTCTTCGACATATTTACCTTCAATTCAACCCGATCCGCTTCACATTCCAGCCAGGTATACTGTTCACCTGGAACGTTCTTCCGATAATGACTACGTCTTCAGCAAACCAGATGAACTGGCTGGATTTACTGAAGATCGTTTCCCGTATGATGAAGCCCGCCTGTTTCATAACACCTTCTAGTGCAATACTAAATTTAAACAGGAGGCAGGAAAGACCAACGCCTTGTCGAAGTCCTTTGCGTGTTTCAAACGGGTCCGATAATGGACTACAAACAGTACACGAAAACCAACACGAGTTGCATCATCTATAAAAGTGACAAATAATCGGAGGTACCAGGCGATGAAACTTCAACCAGACCGCAGACATCCGAATGCACCAAATCCAGTATGCCTTCTGTTCTCGGCGAACTAGAACAAAACGTGTTTTGAGCATGTTTACCTTGAAGACAAGTGATACAATCTTGAAGAGCTTCCTTCTTCAGCACGTTCCCATCGCCATCGATAAAACTCTGCTGGTTCAGATGTCCTAATCGCTTGTGCCAAATGCTGGAATCTACCGTTAGAAACGACTTCTCTATTCTCTGATTCAGCCGATATAGCCGATCTTCTTTCGATCTTGACGCGATTGTCCAGAACTACACATTTCGACGCCGTAAAAACAACTTTCAATATTTTCTTGTAAATTTGGCTTATTGCTAACAAGTTTGTGGCCAGATCATAAACAAGCCACACATCCTGTACTTCAAAACTTCCTTTTTTGATATCCAGCTCGACAAACCCTCTGGTGACCGACTCGATGTACTGATTATTTGATGTATCTATCGTGTTCACCACAGTTTCATGATTCTTGAAACCTTCCTTGCTTGTGGTTGCTTGCAGCTGAGTCAAAGTAGGGAGTCGATGCCGGTTATGGACCCTTTGCGTATTATGGACCCCCTACAGAAAAACATAAAATTAACACTCAAAGCAACTTTATTCCTATGAAAATCCACCGGGGGAACTTCGATTATGTTGTTAGTCAGCAGTTTCAGGCAAAATATTTGGTTTGAAACGCATAAATACAGATATTTGAACAGTTTTGAAAATGAAACCACACAAGAGGGTCCATAATACGCATTTCCAGGTGGGTCCATAATAGGCTCGTCGGCAGCGAGCCGGATTACATGGGAATCAAATGGAGGGTCCATAATACGCAACGTCAAATTTGTAAACAATCCTATTATGGACCCCGGGAGGGTCCATAATAGGCATTCGGACAACAGTTTTTCAAATGCATATTTCGCTGGAAAAATCGAATGATTTTGTATGTTTCATAGACGTACTATGAAGTCAAGACATTGAATTTGTTGTTAGACTCCACAAAACGTATATGCGTCTGAGATATCATTGCGGAAAAGCGTCTAGAATGAATTTCAGCTACTAAGGGGTCCATTACTGGCATTGAAACCCTACTAATCTTTTTCTTTTCCTCTGCCAACAGCCATCGTTGCGCCGATGCCTTACCTTTGCCTTTCGTTGGCTACTTCTGAGGATATTGTGCAGCAAAGTATCCAGATTTCTTGCAATGGATTACCTGCTTTGCGCATATCCACAGTTGATCAGCAGGAGTTTTCTCATTTTATTTTGTATGGGGAAAAAAATGAAATTTAAAATATCTTGTGAATGAAAGCTTTAATCGAAAAAATATTTGGTAGGCGTGATAGCCATCATCATCACGCACAACCGGTACCAAATATTTTTTTCGAAAATAGTTCCCAAATTTGTGAAATAATTCATTTTTTTGTGCGATTTTTTGTGCATAGACACTAGCGCGTGTGCGTTACGGTGTGGCGAGTAGCGAATCAGGGCATGCATGTAACCCATTGAAGTACCATGACCCCACAGTTATGGATCAAATAGTGTGGAGTTCAACTTAAAAAAAAATGCTTTTTACAAATCTTGATGTTTTATTAGTGTGCTTAGTGCTATTGTCTGAAAATGTCGAATCTAATGCTTAAAATGGCAGAAATCTACATTCCTTATAAGTGATCCATAACCGTAGTAAACAATCATTTCCTGGTCCAAATAGTGAACTCGTGCATTGGTCCATTGTCAAGCGAAAACTACCTGCAGAGAGCTATTCTTAAAAGGAAATTCTGTTGAATTATTACTGACCTTCGCACTATTTCGTCTCCTTGATGTTACTAGATAACTCGAAATTTGAATTTTTTGACTTCAATATGCCAAAACATTATTCTCAATTAGATCTGCCAAATATCAAGAAATATAAAAAAAAGAATTGGGTTTGATTTATGTTTTCGGCATTGAGCAAATAATCACAAACGGAATAGTATGTGCATAAAAAAGTATCACAATATTTCATTAACTAAACATGACGTCATCAGCTCCTACTTGATAAAGAATCGAACGGTACAAAACGATATAACGTGCGGATACTTGTCCAAGAGGCAGGTGACCAACACGGCCTCTTCTCTTGTCGGCAATACGTACAAATCCGTGGTACAAGCGAAGAAAACCAAAATATAGATGAAAATAAATCTCATATGTGAACGCACATCTCAATCCGGAATATGACGTTGCTTGATGACAATTATGACGTCACCATCTCGTTCATAACAAGCTAACCTATTGTTTCGTTTCATCCGTGATTATTGTTGGATCAGATTCGGTTCGATTCCGTTGTGGTTTCTGAACTCGTGTTAATACACGTTACATGTCACGAATACTATTCAACAGTTGTAATGGAAAACATAAACAAAGATCAGCTGTCCCCGGCAAATTCAAAAGGGGATATTTTCTACTCTGCGTTTGTGTTTGTGACACCACTCGGAGAGAGCTCAATTGTTGACGTTGTTGAGCTGGTATAAGTATACCAAAAACAGGGAACAGTTCGATTCCAATAATCCGTACCAGTAAAATTAAAATGAAAAATTTGAGCTTCGGAGCCGAGGTTGAAGAATCGTGTAAATTATAATTTTGTCATGTAAAAAGTGTTACGGGAGGAGGGGAAGATGTCGAAAATTGACAATTTTAGCGTAACGTTATAAATGGACGCTGCCCATTCACCATTTCACCCTTGGAAGAAAGCGCGCATTTCTGAGAAACGTCCTTTCTAGCATGATTTTTGCCACGTTTAGTGCAAGTTTAAAATCCCGCTGTTCTTAAGAGGCTTTTTTTTCCCAAGACAGTGTCCAAGAAGGATTGACACCGCTAGCTTTCACTAATGAGTCCAACGAAAAATCGAAGGTACGGGTCCTAACAAGGATTCGTAAACGTATCACTAGTATAAAAATAGTACTGAAAGTATACATCCAAGATTTAAGAATAAATTTACCGCAAAAATGATTCAACATCCAAGTTAACAATTGTTTTTGGAATATCCGAACACTATCGAACAAATTTGAAACAAAGTTCTATTTCAATTTCACATTGATACAAGTTTGAAACAAACGTGTCGTACAATTTTAAATTGGTTTCAAACATGGGCTTGGAAAATTGAACTGCACCTGAGCATTGACAATACAACGCATTTAGTCATACTGGCCATATAATATGGAACAGCATTGCGATCAGCCTTAGTGACGCTTAAATAGTCTGATGTAATAAACCGTAATACACGGAATCGACTGTGACAATAATGACGCAACATTTATACCACACGGAGAAAATGAAGTACTCAAAAGTGAGTTCATTCCACTCAATTCCGGGGGTTCATGCGTTAACCTAATTTTGAGTTGATGGGGTAGAAGTTGTTTTCATTTGCAGCCATGCGAAAAAATACCTACTGGCTAAGTTCTTTCCACTCAACCGGCAGATCAAATAACTCAACTTCCAGTACTATGTCACTTACTCAAATTTGAGGTAACGCACAAAGGTTCGGTTTTTGGGTTGTTTGGCTCTTCGCTCTCTGACAACAATAGAAGGAGCGAATGAAATAGGGAGAGAAAAATAACTCAAAAGTAAGTTAAAAAATACTCAAATATGGGTTTTCCGTTTTCTCCGTGCAGATGATTTGACGTTTTATTACACGATTGAAATGAAATAGGTGAAAGCCAAAATAAAATTATTTGAATTTTCGAACACGAATGTCATCACATTTCATAAGGTTCATTTGCTCGAAGTTACCCTTCCGTTCCGTGCTGATACCTACCTATCTCAAGTGATTACTCCTTATGAATCTGGTACCTTTTACTTGTTCGTACCTACGGTATTTCTGAGCTACAAATACTGGCTGTCGTAGGCAGAGCTGCCAGATGATTTGATAGAAAATCTGTATCTACCGGGTTAAAAAACCTGTGTCCCATACAAACAAATCTGTGTCCATACAAAAATTGTTGATAAAAAATCTGTGTTCCATACAAATTGAATCTGTGTCAGAATAAAAATATCTGTGTAATACAGAGAAATCTGTATATCTGGCAGCGCTGGTCGTAGGCGCAGAAGAGGAGACTTCCTGGGCTGTGGACTGATTAATATATTTTATTTTATTCTTTATTTGCAGGATATAAAAGTGGCGACGAGGATCATGGAAACGTGTGTTGGCCATTATTGTTTTTCTTTGAGGTGGCGAGTTTGCCATTTTTATTTATTTGAGTTTGAATTAAATTACCGATTGGAGTTGAACTAATTGTTCTTTAGAGCTGACGAAATTGTCGTATATTGTGAACATAGTTGTTCATTTGTGAATGTTGGTGTGAGTCGATACGACTCGCTCTCATCGCGAGTACAGATTGGTGCAGATTTTTAGAATCGGCGATTTTTGTTACACAAAGATACGTGATACGTATTATTCGGAACTAATTTCTACAAAACTATAATATTTATTTTTTACATAATCAAATTGTTATTAGAAATAAATAAATTTATGTTCATAATACTATGTTACAATTCCAAATTACCTAGGATTTCAAGGGTTTCCTTCAACCGTTTGGCACAGATTTTGGGTAAAGATTTTTAGAATCTCTGGTACAGATAAAAAAGATTTTTTAGCCTTCGGTACAGATAGAAATGTGGCAACACTGTCCATGCCACCCAATCAGGCATTACAGAATTCGCTCTCATTTGAGGATGAAGCACGATCAAAGCAAGCGAAGAAAAACATCCTATTTGTTGCGGTCTATGGACCGATGCACGAGTTCACTATTTGACGTTTGAGCGGTGCCGTGTTATTTACGATCGGCATGAGCGAAGCAATGGATGAGGAAGATCTTAAGGAAACATTGGTCGATCAAAACGAAGCTTTCAGTAATCTTGGGCATTTCAAATTGTGCAAGACTTACTGCAATCGGAAACTGCGGTACAATAATGTCAGTGCAATTGTTGAACTAGATGCTGAAACCTTCAGTAAAGTGATGCAGGAAGAAAAGCTAAATTGTGGGTGGGATCGCTGTCGAGTGGTTGATGGTCTGCAAGTCACGCGGTGTAATAGGTGTCGTGCTTTCAATCACAAAAGCAAAGATTGCAAGGCTGAAACACCGACGTGTCCTGTGTGTAGTGAGAATCATCAGGTGCAAGAATGCAAATCCAGTTCGAAACAGTGTGTAAACTGTAAAAAAATGAACGCTGAACGGAATTTGAAGCATGACATGAATCATGCTGCATGGAGTGAAATATGCCCAGTGTATCAGAGACATTTCGAGCAACGGAAAAGCTTAGTCGACTATTCGAAGTAGCAATCACGGCCTAATCATGAAGAACAGTGTGATGTAGTGTATTTGAATATAGCTGGAATGCGATCTCATTTTGACGAATTGAAACTGCTAATAGAAGAAGTGAAACCGAAAATTGTAATTTTGAGTGAAACTCACGTGACGCCCTATCATTGTGTGGAAGAATTTAATATTCCGAATTACTCAAATGAAGTATGCCTATCGCGATCGGCCCATACTGGCGGAATTTGGATATACGTAGATCGACAATTAGAGTACTCTGTTATTTCGAACACTGTAATGGGAGACAACTGGTTCTTGGCTGTCGAGGTGAAAAGTGGAGCATTATCTGGACTTTATGGAGGCGTATATCATTCTCCCAGTACCAGTGACGTTCAGTTCGTTAGTTATTTTGAGACTTGGCTGAATAGTGTGTTAATAGATGAAAAGACAAATGTAATAGTGGGCGACTTTAACATTAAGTCGAATGAAAGTGGTTGTGCAGCGGAGTTAAAGAATGTGACTGACGCAGCTGGATTAGTTCAGAAAGTCGAAGAAGCTACGCGTACTGGCCCTAGTAGTAGTACGTTGATCGATTTGGTGTTTACTAACTCAAAGTCTTGTGTAGCGACCGTTGTAGGGGAGATGAAAATTTCGGACCATGAAACTATTTGCATTAGCGTAGGGGAGTCAATTCGAATCTCTGTACCAGAAAAAAGAACGGCAAGAATCTCATGGAGACGATATTCTAAACATCGGTTGCAAAACATCTTGAGAAATGATCCCACGCTGAGAGAAACCAGCGGATCCATTGACGAAGCCGCCGAACGCCTTAGCACGGCGCTTGTGTCTGCGGTGAACCAGTTGATAGACGTTTGTAATAAGAGCCAAACTAGTACCCAATCCTGGTATGGCCCGTGCTTAAGAAATCTGAAATATGACAGAGATCGTGCTTACCGAAAATTTAAAGAAAGCAGAAGCGGAGATGACTGGGAGAGGTACAAATTGCTAAGAAACTGCTATGTGCATGAGCTGCGGATGGCGAAAAATAATTCGGTAGCCCGAGAAATAAGAGATTGTCAAGGAGATTCAAAGAGAATGTGGAAATGTTTGAAATCTCTCATCTCGCCAAGTGGACGATCGTCAACTCAAATAAAAATAAATGGATCACGATCAGAAGAAGAGACCGCAAGGAGCCTTAACGAGTACTTTGTGGCAAGTGTTCAAGAAATACATAATAGTATCGCAGCTCCAGCAAACGAATTAGTTGAAGAGAATTTTGACTCTGATGCAAGATTTTGTTCGTTTAGGCCAGTTACAATGGCTAAACTGCAGGAAACAGTGATCGCACTGAAGGATTGTGCAGGAGTGGAAAACGTGACAAAACGTGTATTGCTGGATGCTTTTGATGTGATTGATATACATTTGCTAGAAGTTATTAATAGATCTCTACAAAGTGGTGTTTTTCCTAAGACGTGGAAAAGGTCATTGGTGATTCCAATTCCAAAAGTACCCAAATCAATGAGTCCTGAAGACTACAGACCGATAAATATGCTACCATTGTATGAAAAGATATTGGAAACATTGGCGAAGGAGCAGGTAATGGAGTATGTAAATGATAATGGGATAATACTTGAAGAGCAATCGGGATTCAGGAAGCACCATTCATGCGAAACTGCGCTGAACTTGCAGTTGTTGAAATGGAAGCAATCAATTGAACGAGGGAAGATAGTCATGGCAGTATTTGTTGATCTGAAGCGAGCGTTCGAAACCATCGACCGGTCGAAGTTGAAAAAAGTGTTAAAGCGATAGGGGATCCAAGGGATTGCATTGAAGTGGTTTAGTAGTTATTTGGAGAACCGCAGTCAAGTCACGAGGTACAACGACTTGGTATCACCGGAAACAGTCGTAGAACTTGGTGTGCCACAAGGCAGTGTTCTAGGGCCTCTTTTGTTTATTCTGTACATAAACGATATAAAACGAGTGCTTCGAAAAGCGGAGGTGAACCTTTTCGCTGATGACACAGTTTTGTTTGTCGAAGGAAGTAACTACAACGAGTGTTTTCAAATAATGAACGAAGAATTAAAGTACTTCTCGGAATGGTTGAAATGGAAGAAGTTAAAACTAAATATCACCAAAACCAAATATATGGTGATTACGACGCGGTCTCAAATAAATTGTGCTGGCGAAGTGCGCATTGATGGCGAAATTGTGGAACGAGTGAAATCAATGAAATATCTAGGAGTAATACTGGATGAAAAATTGAATTTTTGTGATCACATCAACTACTCGATTAGGAAGGCTGCTCAAAAATTTGGAATTTTGTGTAGAGTGAGCCGTTATCTTCCGATGGATTCAAAGGTCACATTGTACAAATCGATAATCGCGCCCCATTTCGACTACTGTGCATCGATACTCTTCCTGGCTTCGAAAACACAATTGAAGCGAATGCAGATTCTGCAAAACAAAGTTCTGCGTTTAATTCTGAAATGCAATCGTCTGACACCCCGAGCTGCAATGTTGAACTGCCTTCAATGGATGTCCGTTCGGCAACGAATAGAATTTAATACCTTAGTTTTCATATTCCGTGTAGTCAAAGGGATGGCTCCTCAATATTTGACGTGTACTGTAAGATATGGAACAGATGTGCATCGATATGAAACAAGGCATGCAGGAGACCTCATATTGTTGAACTGCAGGAAAACATGCACGCAAAATTCGCTGTTCTATAAGGGCTATAGCTTGTTTAACCAACTACCAGAAGATGCTAAGCGAACCAACAATCTGCGGGACTTCAAAAGCCTCTGCTCAATATTTGTAAAACAGAGATCAATAGAATAAACGACAGAGAGAAATGGATGGGCATACACGGAAGTGGAGTCAGATTCAGGGATCTCTCATAAGCTGGTGGAAAACATTATCGAAAGATATCTGCTCGTAAACCTTCCATACTACAAAAGATGTGTATGGGTATGTGGTGGGCCATCCGAAGAAAAAAAAAAAAAAAAAATACGTGACCATGGTAACGAGTGTATTCGGCACCGCTCAAACGTCAAATTAGTGAACTCGTGCATCGGTCCATAGGCCTATTCACATGACGTTCCAAAACAGCTGATCGGGAAGCTCTTTGACAGTTCTTCTATGAAAATGACAGCCTCGTGTATGCACCGGTCCTCCACCGATGTAAACAAATGCATAGACGGACCTGTCACATAAAAAGGCCTATGATCGGCAATGTATCGCAAGTTGTAACAAGTCTGATAAATAGGAGCAGCGAACGAGAGCCCCGAAGAGAGAGCGATGATAAAATCCATTTTTCTCGCTTGTTTACCGTTGGGGGTAGGTGTTTTACTTTACTGATACGATAAAAAATCCCCGAACTTCCGATAGCAATAGTTTTCCGCAGGATTGGAGCTTGTTTAGAGGGGTTTTATCATGCACTGCTATCCCCCCGATCTGATCAAAGTTGTAGCAGTATACGATAAACAGTCTCTCATAATGTGCTGCATATAATGATAGTAACAGAGAGCGAAAAGCGAGAGATTCTCTCAATTTTCTCAGGATTCAATCCCTGCACTCAACTATCACCCAAATAAGTTAAACCACGAAATATATGCATGAACCCCATAAAGATGAAGGACCGGTATCAGAAACCCTTATAGCAAGCACTCCCCTAAATTTAATATAAAAAGTGTAGCAACCGTTTGTGCCGAAAATTTAATTTACTGGTCACTTGCTAAATGTGACCAATCGCTCACATTTTCAGTGCGAACGGTCATCAGATTCTCTAGATTTGTACTCTTGAAAATTTGAGGTTTGGCTTCGACGCATTTTCACCTTAATGTTGAAACAGTCGAGATAAGATCATTGAACAAACATGTACAATATTACGCTAATAAACAAACGTGATTTAAGTTAAAAAATTGAGTGGACAGAAACAAATGTTAGTCGTTTACATGCTATTTTATGTTATTGTTAATTTCTCCTGAATTTTTGCACCAAAATCAGATTAAGGATACAGCTTAGATTTTTTGTTGTGCTCACTAACGAATCAGCTAACACTAAGCTGAGCAGCAGACTCTGTTCCAGTAGGGACATAATTCGAAAAATATAAAGGAAAATGCTTGGAATGTGATATGTGAATGAAACTACTGCCACCATTTTCACTAATTTAATCGGGATTTAAAGCTCACTGCAATTGTATGATTCTCATTTATTTATTCACTAGCTGATGTTGTTTTCCATTATTGTTTGTTTAGTGTTACATATGCATGCAGTTTGACCACATTGCATCGGTGTTTGCCAATGTCTGCCATGGAGAAACTCTATGCAAAGTTCTAATTGTGGTTGAATTCTAACACTGCTCTCTGGATTGTAGTTTGTTATGATGTACTTCTACTACGCTGGTTGTTTGATGGGGTTGTGAAATACGATTTTTTTCTCTAAAGTTTGATTAATTGCAATCGTGTCAAATGGTTCAACTAGGATCTGCATTTCAGTGAATGGATCGATCTGTTTCATTTAAAGTGTCTTCACATGTCTGAGGAGGAACTCTTATGAGAATGAACTTAGCAGCAGTTGGTTGTTTAAAACTTGAAAGATTTTATTGATGTCGTATCGAGAGTGGTACGTTATTTATTCGCAAGTGTTTAATTTTATAAAGTCATTTCTCGTTAGTTTCAAAACATGCCAAATCGAATTACACTATATCTGCTGTTGTATTCTGTTTCGCTTCGATAAAAGTTATAAAATCATAACAAATAGTTGTCATATATTTCATAATCGACATTTAGTTTCATTTAACATCACTTCGATCAATGTGTGGTGAATACGGTCCAAGTTATCTGGTTTATTATTCAATATTTTAATTTGTGAATGCAATCTACAATATTTATTTTTTTAAATTTATTTTAATAAATTTTTAATCGGCTCGAATGCGTTTCCCCATTCTACTTGCTGTCCGATGTAGAGGCGGGCACATCCCTGCGGACTTTGTGCCCACGGAAGGAGGCTTGTATTTTGCTAGCCGCCTTGTGCAGCTCTGGATCATCCATATCAATGTCCAGCTCCTCGGCAACCTACAAGTGGAAAAAATATTAAAATATTTAGAGATGATGGGTAACAGGGTAACAGTATTGTTATATACAAGACACGTGTTATAAGGGTCATTATTATACCGACTACAACGGAAGTGGAACGTTTCGCATAACTTTATGGATGGATTTTTCTCATAATAGACACACAGACAAACAGATGTAACATAATAATATTGGGTAATGAACTCAGCTTCACATGATAATAACGGCACGCATGGTTGTCGTTTCACGTTCCATGAAATGGCTCCTCCCATCATCTTGAACACGCATCCGGTCGTAGATTTGCGCGTATCGCGGTCTCCTCCCCTATCTCCAATCCCTTGTTAACCGGTCAGCTGAGCCTCACCAGTTCTCGTGTACATCAGTTTTGCGTCACACGTGCCGTCCAAGTAACTCATAACCGTTTAGCAGCCTAGTTTCTCATTCAAACGGTCAGGAGTAATCCGCAGTCCCAGATAAAATCTCGCCTCACCTAGGTTTTTCATCTTGATCGGCAATTCAGGTGAGTTTTCAATTTTTCCCAGGCCTCTTCATTGTTTGAGAACATCAGGAAATCATCCACATAGATCGCAATGAAAAACATCTTCTTGTCTTCTTCCAGGATATAACATTAGAGTGAATCAGCCCGAACTCCTTTAGAGCTTCATCCAGCTGAGTGTTCCACACCCTGCTCGATTGCTTCAGTCCGTATAAAGCCTTTTGTTACTTGCATACCTTCGTAGGATTACCGACATAGCTTTAGTTTTGTTCCATGTAAATCTCTTCATCCTTAAGGTTTCCTTAAGTTGCTGAAACGCTGTAACCAAGGTCTAGAAGGGAGGTAGTCCAATGTGTCAAGTTTCCCCTTCCGACATTTTGAAATCTCATTTAATTGGTACTTTCAAGTTAGCGTGTAAACCTGTCACTATAGAAACCTTGGTTTTTCACTCTACCGTTTCTATGGGGTTGTTACACGCTAACTTGAAAGTACCCATTAAATGAGATTTCAAAATGGCGGAAGGGGAAATTTGACACATTGGACTACCTCCCTTCTAGATACCTTGTGAAAAACTGTGTACACAAACCCGCCAGCTGTCACTTCCACCTTGCCCGCAGCTAACAACACCGCGCACCCACTGACTGCTTAGATCGGTAAACCTGTCACTACAGAACCTTGGCTGTAACTGCATCAAGATGCTCGATGTTGAACTGCTAACACTATGAGGAAACGAATGGTTGAGTATCGCACTACCGGAGAATAAACTTCATTGCAGTCGAAGTCGGCTCGTTGGGAACATCATTTTATAACCAGCCGTGCCTTACGTCTCTCGATTTCGCCATCTGCTCGTCGTTTGGTCTTGAGAACTCATTTATTCCGAATCGCTTTTTTCTTCCGTGTGGTAGATCAGTCAGGACCCAAGTACCATTTTCTTCCAACGCTTGAAGTTCCTCTTGCAGTGCCTTGGTCCAGTGACGGTGGTCCACTCGCTTTAATGCTTCTGTGTAACACGTCGGATCTCCTCCATCGTCATCAACCGCTTCGTCATAGTATCATCAAGATCGAACTGTTCGAAAAAACTCTGGACAGCAGTTGATTTAAAGCATACAAAATCAGAATAGTCACTACGTTGCCCGAGAAACGATCAGAAATGTTGGTTTGATTGGGAACGTCATAGTTGGTTTTCTTGCACCCTTGGTGTGGTGGCCAGCTTGCAAATAATAAACAATCGTTTCAATCATAGTGAAATTGCATTGAATCAACAGATTTTTGCTTCCTTAGAAACTTTGCTGGTTGTTCTTCATCCCAATGACTACATCTCTAATGATGATCACGTCATCAGAATCGGGGTTAAAAATACGAAATCCTTTCGAGTTATCAGCCTTGATAGAAACTCCTCTGCGAGGCAAAGAGGAGGCGATTTTGCTTTTTTCTGAGGAGAAAAAACTGAACTCAAAAATTTTAACACAGATTCTCAAGCGATTCGAGTGAGAGTGCAAAAAAAAAAATGCGAGGATTTTTACAGTTACTCTCTCTCTCTCTCTCTTGTTGCGATGCTCACCTTTACTCACACTTCAAAAGAACTCTTGAGTCTGCCGCCCGAACAAACAGTCCTCGGGGAGTTGTGAGAGCCCCCTTTTTTGACGGAATTTTACTCTGTTGTGCTACATCTAGCTCGTTGCACTCCCGTTCGTCTTGTACCGACCGGATTTGAGGTGAACACCATTTTTGCGGGATTGTAGTCCGGCATTCTCACAACGTGTCCCGCCCATCGTACCCTTCCAGCTTTGGCGACTTTCTGGATACTGGGTTCATCGTCTAGTTGCGCAAGCTCGTGATTCATTCTTTTACTCCATACGCCGTTCTCACATACTCCGCCGAAGATCGTCCTTAGCACACGTCGTTCGAAAACTCCAAGCGCTTGCAGGTTCTCTTCGAGCATTGTCCATGTCTCATGCCCGTAGAGGACTACTGGTCGTATCAGCGTCTTGTACATGGTACACTTAGTACGGAAGTGAAGTTTACCAGACCGCAAGGTCTTGTGGAGTCCGTAGGAAGCACGACTTCCGGCAATGATACGTCTTCGAATTTCTCTGCTGCAGTTGTTATCCGACGTTACCAATGATCCGAGGTAGACAAATTCGTGCACCACCTCGAACTCATCCCCGTCGATCAATACGCGTCTGCCAATGCGAGCTCTATCGCGCTAGGTTCCTCCAGCCAGCAGATATTTCGTCTTCGACATATTTACCTTCAATTCAACCCGATCCGCTTCACATTCCAGCCAGGTATACTGTTCACCTGGAACGTTCTTCCGATAATGACTACGTCTTCAGCAAACCAGATGAACTGGCTGGATTTACTGAAGATCGTTTCCCGCATGATGAAGCCCGCCTGTTTCATAACACCTTCTAGTGCAATACTGAATTTAAACAGGAGGCAGGAAAGACCAACGCCTTGTCGAAGTCCTTTGCGTGTTTCAAACGGGTCCGATAATGGACTACAAACAGTACACGAAAACCAACACGAGTTGCATCATCTATAAAAGTCACAAAGAATCGGAGGTACCAGGCGATGAAACTTCAACCAGACCGCAGACATCCGAATGCACCAAATCCAGTATGCCTTCTGTTCTCGGCGAACTAGAACAAAACGTGTTTTGAGCATGTTTACCTTGAAGACAAGTGATACAATCTTGAAGAGCTTCCTTCTTCAGCACGTTCCCATCGCCATCGATAAAACTCTGCTGGTTCAGATGTCCTAATCGCTTGTGCCAAATGCTGGAATCTACCGTTAGAAACGACTTCTCTATTCTCTGATTCAGCCGATATAGCCGATCTTCTTTCGATCTTGACGCGATTGTCCAGAACTACACATTTCGACGCCGTAAAAACAACTTTCAATATATTTTTGTAAATTTGGCTTATTGCTAACAAGTTAGTGGCCAGATCATAAACAAGCCACACATCCTGTACTTCAAAACTTCCTTTTTTGGTATCCAGCTCGACAAACCCTCTGGTGACCGACTCGATGTACTGATTATTTGATGTATCTATCGTGTTCACCACAGTTTCATGATTCTTGAAACCTTCCTTGCTTGTGGTTGCTTGCAGCTGAGTCAAAGTACTAATCTTTTTCTTTTCCTCTGCCAACAGCCATCGTTGCGCCAATGCCTTACCTTTGCCTTTCGTTGGCTACTTCTGAGGATATTGTGCAGCAAAGTATCCAGATTTCTTGCAATGAATTACCTGCTTTGCGCATATCCACAGTTGATCAGCAGGAGTTTTCTCATTTTATTTTGTATGGGGAAAGGCATCTAACTTAAAATATCTTGTGAATGAAAGCTTTAATCGAAAAAATATTTGGTAGGCGTGATAGCCATCATCATCACGCACAACCGGTACCAAATATTTTTTTCGAAAATAGTTCCCAAATTTGTGAAATAATTCATTAGATGCATTTCGCCATACAAATATTTTTCGCGTTACCTGTTAGCGATTTTTTTGTGCATAGACACTAGCGCATGTGCGTTACGGTGTGGCGAGTAGCGAATCAGGGCATGCATGTAACCCATTGAAGTACCATGACCCCACAGTTATGGATCAAATAGTGTGGAGTTCAACTTAAAAAAATGCTATTTACAAATCTTGATGTTTTATTAGTGTGCTTAGTGCTATTGTCTGAAAATGTCGAATCTAATGCTTAAAATGGCAGAAATCTACATTCCTTATAAGTGATCCATAACCGTAGTAAACAATCATTTCCTGGTCCATATTATAGGTCACTAATTAGAAGTGCTAATATTCGGTATTTAGAATCAACAATCAAGAAAAATGTTTTCCAAAGATGAATTCATACTAAATCGAAGCGAACTAGCATGTTTTATGCTACAACTTTTGAATTTTACCGCCTGTTGGAGCTTATGAATGCTGACGTCACTTCTTACAGAAAACGACCATATAATGATAGCTATGTGGTACCTACTAAACATTTTTCAAAAACATCGTTATTTAGCGGTTGAGTGTTGTGCTTAACATTGCAAAAGGTGGAAGACAAATAGTATAACATGGGAAAAATATGTTTTCCGTCAATGTTTATGTTTTGAGCGAGTTATCCGATGTTGAACGCCAAAGTGATCCGTCCCTGTGGGTGATCCGTAACTGTGTGGGCATGGTAGGTGCTTTTCTTGTCAATTTTTGCGTGTCTTGGTTTGTGGTTCTACTTGCTGTACAAGGCGCCCTCCGCTCTGAAACTTTTCAACGGCCACTTCACATCTTGAAGTATTTTCGCCTTCACCAGGGCAGCCGTCAGCTCGACGTCCGAAGCTTCCATTCTCTCTGTCATTTGGTTGTAACACTCCGGCAAACCCTTCAACAAGATCGATGGTCATCACTGATCGTGTACCTCGACTTCAATTTTACTCAGGTTCTGCGTGGTTACCAGCTCGTCAACGTAATCTTCAACGGAATTAATTTCCTCTAACTTCACCGACATAAACTTGTCCAGCAATCCGAAACGTCGAAGCAATCCGTTATTTTGGAACGCCTTTGGAGTTTTTCCCATGCTTCTTTCGCTGTTTCACCAGGCTATAGATGTTCTCCTCAGCGTTCAGCGTCATTTCCATAGCGAAGGCCCATGATGCATAATTTTCCCGTCCGCGTAGCTTCTCCATGTTCGAAAGGTTCACATGGTTTCCGTAGGCACGCACAACAGCTTCGGGCAACTGGCCGTCATCACCAATCCTCGGTAATCCTACGCTACCATATGCCGTCCTCGTACTTCCGCTAGTGCCGCTTCCAGAATTAACGGTTTGCTCATTGCCTCTCGGGATCATGGCCTCCTAATCGAAAAAATTTTTTTTTTTTTTTTTTTAAATCTTTATTAGAGTGTATTTTAACACACAAGGGCTAGTTCTACACTTTCCTAATCGAAAAAATGCGCTTCTTATACTTTTCAGGCTTTGATGAACTCTGGGATGGGGAATAAAGATTGGACTCGGAAAACATGCGACATTTTGTTTTGAGTGTAACTTTTTATCGCGTGGGTAAAATTTAAAGAAATTCAGGGTTTTACTTGTTTAGAGTGTTATGTTTATGTGTGCAAAATCACGATCTGTCAAGAATAGCTACGCCAGCAAATCTTGGGCGCTGTGATCGATAATCCTGGTCAGTCGCACAGATGGATCGGCAAAAGGCTTGGAATCCACCATTCCACCGTGTCCCGCGTTGTGAAGATATTCCAGTAGACGAAGACCATCGAGCAGCCGAAAACCGAAAACGGAATACCCAGAGAAGGCGCGGAAGATAAGGCAGTACTTTAAGAATGAACCGAGCCTTTTTACCTGAGACGTGGCCAAAAAGGCCAATTCGTCGATGTGATTCGTCCAGCAGACCATGAAGTGGGCAGGGCTACGATTTTTTAAGATCAGGAAGGCGTCACCGGACTGACAAGCAAAACACGGTGGCCAAATTGTGTGCACAGAAGCTGTACCGTGAGTGGCTGATCAAGGTAGGCTGTCTTGTTAAGGACGACGACCAAAGCGGACACCAAATAAATCCCCGGCCTCGAGTTTTTTGTCGGTACGTCCAGCTTGGAGATTCCGGAAATGTTCCAGAAGAAAAAGATGGACAAATTCGCGAAGAAGTACCTGTTATGGCAGGCGATCTACGAGTCCGGACGGCACAGCAAGCCGTTCGTTACAACCGGCACCATAAACTGGCAGATCCGGCACCATAACCGGGCAGATTTATCGAGAGGAATGCTTGCAGGAGCTCTTGGTGCCCTTCCTCCTCTTTCATCGTAGTCGCACGCTGTTCTGGCCGGATCTCGCTTCGTGCCATTACGCCAAGCCTGTAATGGATTCGTATGAAGCGAAGAACGATAATGTGGTCCCGAAGGAGGCGAATCCACCAAGTTTTGGGCGATAATGAAGAAGAAGTTGAAGAAAAGCGGAAAAACATTCAAAACCGATGAAGCTTTGAAGATAAATTGGGAGATATTGTGTAAGAAAGATGGGCAAAGTCTCGCCCAAGATCTCATGAGCAGTGTTAAGAGAAATGTACGAGCATTCAGCTTGAGGAAGGAAATTCAATAAACCAATTATGCCAAAACATAGCTAATATATAGTTATTAAATCCCTGAAAATTTGAGAAGTAGCCGATTTAGAATGATTTTTTGGTAATCATTTTAGTTTGTCTTAGTTTTTCCGAGTCCAGTCTGTACTATTATGTGCAACAAGACCTGCAGATGGTGCTAGTGGAAAACGTCAAACACGGAGGAAAACGATGCGCGCGCCTCTGGTTGTGAGATGTGAAACATAAAAAATTAGAAATGATCATTTAAAACGTGGTCGATGGAAATATCGTCAATGTTACATCCGTTTGTCTGCGACTAAACTGAAAAGCAGTTCCTGGCCCAGTTGGAACGCAATGACTGGAAGTAGTAGAAGAAGAAGAATGAGAAGAACAGTAGAAACTCGTTCATACCTTTCTGGTTAGTTCATCGATGTTGACGTCCTTCTTGTCGTCTTCATCGTCTTTTTTGCCTCCGACTACTTCTTTCCGCGACATGTGCCCTCTGAAGCACGCCTGAATTCTGGTAGCGGCATGGGTTAATTCTGTAAAGGTGAAAAAGACAAAAATGGAATATTATTAATAATCTTATATGTAATACAGTGAAACTCTCGATGTAAGATAAAGTTTAATTTCTACTCAATTGTTTATTTTATTTTTCTTTCGTACGATATTTTCTGGTTTGCGATGGAATTCAATACTTTAAGATGATTATAAAAGGAAACCAAATTTTCAAGAGCATGAGACTAGAGAATCAAACATCGCTCTGAGCTGAAAAATTTGATCGATGGATCATCACCAGCATGCAATCAATCGATCAAATTTCCAACGCGAACGGTTGTCAGGTTCTCTTGATCTGTGAACTTGAAAATTCGAAGTTTGACTTCGTTTTATAATCACCTTAAAATAGAAAATTCTAAACTAAGCATAAAATTCTTCCTTTGCCTATAGCTGTCGTCCAATAGGGTCCTAAAGCCATGTCCTAATTTTAGTGCCAAGCGCTTAAGTTTAGGTTAAAAACACATGTTTACTCAATTTTCTAATGTTTTCCGTTGGGTTAAGTCCAAAAAACTTTTTTTTAGATTTTGTCACACCTCTTGGCTTAAACTCAAATTATTGGTATATTTTGTTTTCCCTGTCCCTTCCGAAATGTCAGGTAGGACTAACCCCAGTGTTAAAACTAAAACCCCTGTGGTGTTTTGTCGACTAAACGTTAAACATGGTTCATTTATGGACCCAATTTTTAAATTAAAGTTTAAACATGTTACAGCCGTTATTTGAGCGGGAAAAATTTCTCAAGTAGTTGCAGTAACATGCTCTTTCGTGTTATTAAATAAAATCAAGATTTCATTAAACATTTTTGGACCCAATTAGCTGCCTTCTCAATCAGTAAACTTTTTGAAAAAGGGATTTTGGTCCACATAAATAAGGTCCAAATCAATGAAAGTTAAATTTTTGTAAATGAACGAGTTATTTTCCAAAATTAACATCCGATCACTTATGAACTTTTTCGTGTAGGTTTACGGATTAAATTCATTCCATCAAAACATTCAACAGTGTTTGGTATGAAGGTTTAACCGTAAAAATATATTTTTTTACAATGATTCAACATTATAATTCAAAGTTATTTGTCAAATCGTACACTTTAGGTTATTCCCAAGCCACATTGGTAGCTGAATAATAGCTTATATAGCTAAAATACTGTTTATACAGCCTCTTTTCAGCTGAATAAACTTTTATACAACCACCAATGTTACCTGGGTTTATCACAACTTCAAGCTGGTGTACGAACTGATGTATCTCAAGGCTGCACTGTGGGACCAAAATTGTATTATGTTTTCACATATTTGTCAGTAAGTGCTACTACCATCTTTTCGAATCCAGCATGTTCTACGTTTGAGACTTTAATGCATTGTTAAAGGAAATACTCAATGGATGTATTCCACTATCAATTTCAATTAGAGGGGGTAGGGTTGATATCTCCACAACTGGATAGCTCAAGTGACTTCAGATATATAATTAAGCTGTCACGTCGGTTAAATAAATAACAAAATCCGTTTTATAAAGGCATTTTAGTTAAGTCCATGGTTTAACAAAACTACGAACCTAGTTATAAACTGTAAACCGCATGAGAGAAGCCAACCATGTGAGAAAATCGTTTCCTACGCGAAATGCAGTCACTTCGCTATTTCGTTGCCATCGTGAGCGAACTGGTGAGCAAAACTAATTCCATTGCGTTATAATGCTGATTAAAAAACTTCAACTATCGCCGGTTCGCATCGCGGGCGGGCGGAAAACTTTGACCCATAAGTTGTTTATGTCAGAAACGCACCATTGCTGTAGCTCTCTGGACACTTATTTGTACCCGGTACTATCTTAGATAACATTTAAGTTAGTTATACGATGTTCTTCTTTTCCTTTCAGGAGTTACATGCCCACTAGGACAAAGTATGCTTCCCAGCTTATTGCACGGGTAAAAATGTGGCACTCTAAAACGGGAAAAAGAGTCATGATTTCGGGAGGAAGGTGTGTTTTCATGTTTTGAAAATACACCACGACCAAAAGTCATGAAATCATGAAGCATTTTACCGTAACGTCGGCTGTACGTTACGTTTTCAATTTTTAGCGAAGAAAAATGTCAATTTAAATCCTCGAAGCATGAAGCATGTATGCTGGAACCATGAATAAAATTCATGGAAACATAAGCACTATTCATGGATTTAGTCATCTGTCATTTATGATTCCTATTTTTGATGCGAAAAGTAGCAATTTAGGTCATGAAATCATGAATCAGGATCTGATATCATGAACACAGTTCATGAAAACATGATCACTTTTCATGTATTTAGATGCCTGTCATTTATGATTCCGATTTTGGTGCTGAAAAGTGGCAAGTTGAGTCATGAAATCATGAAGCAGGATCCCTGAATCATGAACTCATTTCATGAAAACAGACATTATACGTCAACTAAGATCCCAGTTTGCCATTTGTAAACAAATAAAATGAAGATTAAAATAGATACAGTTTTTGTGCTGGTAGTTTCGTAATAAACAGTGAAAACATTCTAAAAACGTCAACATAACGAGTGCCACATCTTTAGCAGGAACGCGAACATTCGGTGGTTAGGCTCGAGCATCAATTGAATTGGCAAATGGTCCCTGGCCTACAAAATGCTGGTGGATTACATGAGTGATTGAACACTTTTTAACTACGCGGATGGTGAAAGTGGAACTGGAATATCCGGCCGCCGAAGGACTTTTGTGAGCTACTCTGTTATGAGACGTAGGGAATGCATCACTTCCGAACAGTTAAAATCGCCGACGAGCTTGTCAAGCAAAATCTTCGCTCAAAGTCAAACATTGCCCGGTTCTACATAGTCAGGAAGAAGTGAGTACATTTTCGAACAATGTGAGAACTCGCGGAAATTTCGCCAAGAATGTCATCGATATGAGACAAGGTTCCGAAGAACTTACGACTTTGCAAAAAATAAAACTATTTTTTTTTATAATTTCACCAGAAAACATCATCGATCGCCATTGACACACATTGATTGAGGTAAAAAAAAGGACAGTTAGATTTGTGTAACGCCCTGAGGATACAAATTCTTGCTAATAGACACGATTTCATGACTTTAAGTCATGATATCATGAAACATAAAATTTTATGAATTCATGACTTTTTGTTCATTCGATTCCAGTAGTTAGTTATTTCAGTTCTGATATAAGTAATTGTAACATATCTATTAAATAAATTATTACTTAGGTTTTCTTGATGAAGTTGCAATTTTAGCATTCCTCAATAACCTGAAATATCTATTCGGAATATTGATACGAAATTTGTAAATAAAATGTCAACATCTCATCTACATAAATATATTGATGAATAACTGAATGAAAATTCACTAACTGGACATTAAATATGATGCCAAACCTATTTTACAAATTTTCCAGATACCTCTACTAAATTTTACTTTGCGATGTCAATACGTCCAATTTGGAATATGACCTTAGAACTTACAATAACATTTTTGACAGTATATTAATAAGGGTTATCAAAGTTGATGAAGCATAGAAGCTGATATTTTCAAATTAAATTCAATTTGATGCAAGTATTTTGTGTATTCAGAGTCTAAACCACTTAATATATGGAATTTATACACGAGAAAAGTAATAATACAAGTACTACATAATTTTGACATTGGAACAGTTTTCGCAAGGGATTCTCAAGGTCTTTTTTTCATTTCAAATCACGATTGTTGACAACGTATTCCACAGCTATGTGTTCATTATACTCACAATTCCCCTACTATGTTTCTATATCGTAGCCTCTATCGTATAAGCGAGCCTCAAAGCCATCCCAACAGGTTGCCAATTCAGCTGCCCTCCATGCAGCATCCGACGAAATCGACTCCCCATTTTCATCCAAATAACTTTATCCTTTCACAAATTTTGCTGCCACCGTGTGGGTGAGATGATTTTTGAACTACATATGGTAGCGGTGCATAATCCAGTGTCACGTGGATATCGATTCCATTACGGTATGAACTGCTGATTTTTGTTGAAATAGGTCTGTGGGTGTGCCGGTAAAGTTATTATTGGTATGATTATTGAAGGTCGAAATCTGAAATCTCAAAATCATTATTTTCATAATTCAATAAATCACTATTCACTTCAATATTTTTGTATGAAACAGCGTAATAACAAAAAAAAAAAAACAACGTGAAAAAACCTTCGTCAATTTTATTTTTCCTACAAAACAATATTCTATAAAGCCTTTTTATCGTCATATTTTTTAACTAACGCAATGGTTTTACCTCGCTTTTTGAAATGACGTATTTTTACGCGGTACGTCAGCCGAAGTAAAAGAAAAACTTAATGTATAAATACTATAAATACCTTAACATAACGATTACAAATTTCATACTGAATTTAATGGCTTATCAAGAAAGTTAGAGCCAATCACTTTTTTTTTCGGAAGCATTGTTAAAACATATTTTTTGAGCGTATAAACTTTATAGAATTAGACAAACTCTTCTTATAAGCAATTCTTCAGAGATTTCAGAATGGTTTTTTTCATTTTTTTTTTCTAAAATTAACCTGGACCTCCTCTAAGAAATCTTCGTTAAACTCCTCCTGTTATTTTTACATATATTTTCCATACTTTTTTCAAGAGTTCCCACAAAAATTTCCTCTTGAAACTCTTTGAATAGTCTTTAGTTGTTCCATTGGGAATTTCTTCAGAAATCAGAGATATATCAGATATATCCACATATTTCTGATTTCATAAACTTATCCATATATCTTTTTTCTAAAGATTTCAACTTTGTATGAAATAAGGATTTCTTCAAAAATTCCTCTGGGAATTCAAATGAGAATTTTAGCAGTAATATCTCCAAGGGTTACTTCAGAAATTCCACCAGGAATTATTTCCGGAATATCTCATGAAATTTATGCAAGAATACCATCATGAGTTCTTTAACGACTTTGTGCATAATGGATTGGATGTCTCAAAATCATATTTGCCTTAGAATATTTTTACACGGATTCCAAAGGGGGACACTCTCACGAATTCTTTAGAGGTTTACTTCGGAAATTTCTAGATAAATTCTCAAAATTTATAACGTGGTTCCCGTTCTAACAAAATTGTTAGTTGTTCTTTCGTGAGCATGAGCATGATTGACCGGCTGCAGTTGCTAATCCATTATTGCAAGAGCAGCTATACCTTCACAGATGCTACTCTAGCATCCTCAATGTGTAAGTACTAGTGCTCTCATTATTTTTACAAACAATAACCAGGCTTGATAATACTCCTCAACATCGTCAGAGTTCGGTAGCATGCTCTAGAGCAGAGCTGTGTATACTTTTTCGGCCGCTGGTCAAATCGCAGAAACGATTTTGTGTGGCGGGCCATGTTTTTAAATACGTTAGCATGAAATCTGACAAAACTCAGTAAACAAAGCAAATTTATTTTGAGGAAATAGAAAAACAGAACATTCTGCTAGATTTTGGGAAAGTCTCTTTCGAAATAATGCAATAATATTGCCCAGGATATTTTGATTTATCTAACCCATATTAAGATCATGTGCTAATAACTACAGAGATCTGGTCAGAATTAAGTGAGGATTCTGTCTAGAATTTTACAAGAATTGTGCCTAGGATTCCTTCGGAATCTCACCCAATTTTCATTTCTAAATCCTACCGTGAAATGTTTGAGAATATTATCCAGGATTTTCATAGAATTTATCAAAATCTTAGCTAGAGTTATGATGTAATCTTCCCTAAGATTTTTGAAAATTACGCATTAAATTCGATGAAAATCCCAGTCTGTGAAAAACTATTGAAGCATAGAAGCAAGAGAAAAAGCGTACCAGAAAAAAACAATCCTCGTATTTCGAAGCACTCGAATTGTTTGATTGAGGATTCGTGTTGTGATTTTTGAGTTCAATTTTTACTCCTCAGAAAAAAAAACTTCGCAGTCGCCTTTTTACATAGCAGATGAGTTTCTGTCAGGCCTGGTTGTAACATAAAACTTCTTTAAGAATTTGTTTCGAGAATGCATGTGGAAACTCTTTGTGAATTTACTCCGTAAACTCTGAAATAAATCCAGCTAGAGTAAATTATGGAAGAACTACTACGGATGGAAAAATTGATGAATTTCTGGGGGTTCCATGTCGGAAATAAATCTAAAAGAATTCCAGCGAAGCATTGATAAAAACTTTTGGAGTGATTTCTGAAAAATTCTAAAACAATTCCTAAAAGAATTTTGAATGTAATTACTTTGTACGATCTACTCTAAGATATTGTCGAAGACTTACTAAAATAATTTCAAGTCTTGAACCAATTTTGATACAAATCTATGAAGTAATTCAACACCTGGAATTATCAAGAAATTGAGTTGAACCTGTAAAAAAACCTAAAATTCTCATGGAATTTCGGCCACAATCAGGGAAATTATTTTGGATCAGTAATACATGATGGAATATGTCAATTGCAAACTTCTTCTTCTTATTGGCATTAACGTCCTCACTGGAATAGAGCCTACTTCTCAGCTTAGTGTTTTTTTGAGCACTTCCACAGTTATTAAGAGCTATGGAAGATTATGGACGAGAACAGTTTTCCCGGGAAACTGACTAGACTGATCAAAGCAACGATGGATAGTGTACAGTGCTGTGTGAAGATATCGGGTGCTTTATCGGACCCGTTTGAAACACGCAAAGGACTTCGATAAGGCGATGGTCTTTCCTGCCTCCTGTTCAATATTGCGCTAGAAGGTGTTATGAAACGGGCGGGCTTCAACATGCGGGGCACGATCTTCAATAAATCCAGCCAGTTCATTTGTTTCGCTGACGACGTGGACATTGTCGGAAGAACGTTCCAGGTGGTTGCTGAACAGTATACCAGGCTGAAACGTGAAGCAGATCGGGTTGGATTGAAGGTAAATACGTCTAAGACGAAATATCTGCTGGCTGGAGGAACCGAGCGCGATAGAGCTCGCATAGGCAGACGCGTGACGATCGACGGGGATGAGTTCGTCGCCGGAAGTCGTGCTTACTATGGACTCCACAAGACCTTGCGGTCTGGTAAACTTCACTTCCGTTCTAAGTGTACCATGTACAAGACGCTAATAAGACCGGTAGTCCTCTACGGGCATGAGACGTGGACAATGCTCGAAGAGGACCTGCAAGCGCTAGGAGTTTTTGAACGACGTGTGCTTAGGACGATCTTCGGCGGAGTATGTGAGAACGGCGTATGGAGGAGAAGAATGAACCACGAGCTTGCGCAACTCTACGGTGAACCCAGTATCACGAAAGTCGCCAAAGCTGGAAGGGTACGATGGGCGGGACACGTTGTGAGAATGCCGGACAACAATCCCGCAAAAATGGTGTTCAACTCAAATCCGGCCGGTACAAGACGAAGGGGAGCGCAACGAGCTAGGTGGTTTGACCAAGTGGAGCAGGATCTTGGAAGTGTGGGGCGATCGAGGAATTGGAGGTTAGCAGCCATGGACCGAGTTAGTTGGCGTAACATTGTGGCGCAGGTCATGTCTTGAAGGACGTAGAGCCAGCAAAAGTAAGTAAGTAACAGTTATTAACTGAGAGCTTTCTTTGCCAAAGTTGCCATTTTCGCATTCGTATATCGTGTGGCAGGTATGATTATACTGTATGCCCGGGGAAGTCAAGGAAATTTCCATTACGAAAAGATCCTAGAACGACCGGGTTTCGAACCCAGACACCTTCAGCATGGCTTTGCTTTATAGCCGCGGACTCTAACCACTCGGCTAAGGAAGGCCTCAATTGCAAACTAAATCTATTCAATAAAAAATACGGCTGCGCCGCTTTCAAAATGCTACTTGGGTTGTTCAGTTTATTTATTTTTATTATTTTTGGTGACTTGTATTTGGATTGTTTTTTCAGGGCTGGCTGGTAAAGACAAGTTCAGTTGCCAGTGTCATTTGGGTGTTATTCTTGAGCATATGAAATATGGTCGAGAACATTCTAAGATTTTCTACAAGGCAAAGATTGGGACGAGATTAAAAATATTTCCTTTCCTAATATCATAGGGGGAAAATACAAAACGTCTTCTAGGATGTTTTCTGGGTACGAAGTCCATATATCTCATTCCTATTTCAAGGATTTTATTCTTTTAGTTAATACAGTCGCCTCTCCACATCTTGATATCGAAGGGACCATCGGAATAGGGAGAGATCGATACAAAGAACATTAATTTACTGAACACTAGATTGAAAATCATTCCGTTACTAGGAAAATAATAAACAAACAAACTTCATTTCGAGTTTCCAAATTGTTCTGAATCACTTGAATCTGGTCTAGTAACCTTTGATAATGTTCATATCGACATATGGAGAGCAAATTGGGAACAAAAAATCAATAGGTACACATCGAGATATGGATATATCGAGATAAGGAGGATATCGAGATATGAAGAGAGAAATCGTATGCAGATTGAAGGGACCGAAGCAATCATCGACATAGGGAGAGATATCGAGATGTGGAGTGTTGACTGTAATCATATTCAAAAAGGTATGGACCGATGCACGAGTTCATTAGTTCGACGTTTGAGCGGTGCCGTATTCACTCGTTGTCATGGTCACATAAATAACGCGGCACCGCTCAAACGTCAAATAATGAACTCGTGCATTGGTCCATAAAGTGCCCGTTCGTTTTTGGCAACTTATTTTTTTATTGTCCCAAAATATTGCTTGAAAATGAATCTACAAATTTTCTTCTTCTTGGCATTAACGTCCTCACTGGGACAGAGCCTGCTTCTCAGCTTAGTGTTCTTATGAGCACTTCCACAGTTATTAACTGAGAGCTTTCTTTGCCAAAGTTGCCATTTTCGCATCGATCTCGTGTGGCAGGTACGATGATATCTATATGCCCAGGGAAGTCAAGGAAATTTCCATTACGAAAAGATCCTAGACCGATCGGGATTCGAACCCAGACACCTTCAGCATAGCTTTGCTTTGTAGCCGCGGACTCTAACCACTCGGCTAAGGAAGGCCCCCTAAACAGATCTACAGATATATTGTGATTAGTTGAACTCATAATTCATTGCTCAATACAACTAAATAATCTTCTGAAACTACGGAAATACACATATCATTCACTAATCCTGTCAATTTCAATGTTTCTGTGGTCCTTTTTGAGGCTGAACAAATTTGAAACACGTAAATTTAATTCGTGATGATTATAACGGTGATAAAATTTTCAGTCAAAACAATTGTTTGGTTTTGCCACGTTTCGATTTTGGCGACATGAAATTCTTCGGTATTTTGCCGAAATTGAACAAGCACTATATCTGAGAATATTTGCTGCGAATTTCTGTAAAACCTCAGGGATTTTGAATCCATTTGAAAAATAAAAAAATATGTCAAGATTAGTGCACATCTTGGTTTTCATACGATTTTAAATTCACCATCAAGAGGAATTTAGGCATGATTTTCATTATACAGTAATGACCCGATTTTGTCAGCCCCCGATTTTAGCACCCTTTTTGACCCGATTTTGTCTACCCCCGATTTTGTCAACCTTAAATTGATATTTATTTTAATCAGAGTAAGCACGTCTCTACTGGCAATATTGGGCGCATAAAGTCAACAATGACCTGGGCCACGTCTATACAATCATCTAAAGACCGAAATTTAGAAAATTGAAATTTTTAATAATTATCCAAGAAACTGATTAATGTTACCTTGGATTACGATGGGTAGAAAATGGTAGTGAAAAAAAACAATGTATATATTAACAAAATCGGAAAATTACTGTATTTGGAATTCAATTTGAAGTATTTGCAATGCTGGAAGTTGTTCCTATGCAGTTGTTCGCTAATTCCTATTTTTTTAGAATTCATTCAACCATCATGATGTCCATGAACAATGTTTGAAAGCGTGAAAAACGCTTTGAAATGATTAATGAGTTTTTAGTCATTTCATGTTAAATATTCGTTAACCATGTATATATTGAGTATTTCTAGAACCTGGAATTGTTTTGTACAACCTGTAAACACCTGGAAATATCAGGAAATTTCATCTCTGGAAACGAGTAGACACCCTGTAACAATTATCACTTATTTCAAATTGATTACGACTACTTGTATTACCACTCTTCATCGAACCACCTATTTGGACTAGAATTTTTGATTTGCGAATGAATGCCAGGCGCATTTGTTGAAATTTCTAGTAAAATTGTTGAATACTTTTAATTTCTGTACAGGGAACTACCGTCAAGTCACCAGTCACCGTGCGGTCTCCATTCACCGTGCAGATATACTGATTCCTACAGAATATTCAAACAATTTTCACAAATTATTGTTTTGTTGGCAAAATAAAGTAAAACTAATGAGATGAAGTAGTTCTTGTTACAATGCATTTTCAAAAACTTAATTTATGTAGCCAAAACCATGAGGATTCTGTTCAATTATGAGATTTCAAAACACTCTTAGTAGAAACGCCAAAAATTCACATTTTTCATTTTAACGTTAGACAATTGAATTTTTCATAGTTTCAACAAATTTTCGCTGTAGATACTACTAGTTGAATGTGTTTTATAGTCTGAGCCGCGAAATTTTATGCAAATTAGAATTTCTTACAGAGTTTCAGTTAAAACATGTATGTGTATGTTACCGTGCATTAGTGTTAAAGCCGTGAGATTATTGGGTAATATTGGATTTATTGTTATGTCATGATTCAACTACTCCATATCTAGTTTTTGAGCAAATGTGAAATGAATTGGACGATACAGTTAAGCCCCCTATGACGATTTAAATTTAAAAACAATGATTTAGCCATTTTTCCAAATTACTATGGCTTTTATTGTGAATTATGTTTTGAATACCCTTAAAAACTAGTACACACACTACTTGCAACATAATTGCTCCGCCAAAAACGTTTCTTTAAGATACGAAATTGAATCATACCGAAAACTAGACGCACGGTAAATGGTGCAATAGCGTGCACGTTAAATGGCCCAATAGCACGGTACGAGGTGACCTCAACATGACATTTGTAAACACAATTTTTGAATATTTTTTTGTTATGCATCACTAATTGTAGATTTTTTCCTGAACTATGGTTCAATTGTACGATTCGTAGTGGCATTCTAGTTCAGTTTAAATTATTTGGAAAAATCATATAATTTTTTGAAGTGCGGATTTTTTTTAATGTTCGGTGAATAGTAGCTTGACGTTAGTATAATTCCTGAACAAATTGCTAATAAAAATATACCATTTGTAGTTTAAATTTCAGGGCTTTTGTTTTCTTGAAAGTCTGTTGTTAAGATTCCATTGAAAAATAAGTCAGAGATATCTTCGGGTTATTCGCCATTCATTACTCCAGAAATCTCCATAAGTTCACTCAGAATGTCAGTAAGGAATTGTTAGCGTTAGCTGTATACAGGTCAGGAATTGTTTTATCTCAAATTCCACCGATAATCCAACAAAAGAATAACAGTAAGTCTGCAGAAAATGTCTGCGCAATATTCAGCTGATTTTTTTTCAGAGAGTAAGCAAAGAATCCATTCTTTTCTCGACACTTTGATAATCACAGCGAAAAAAAAGTTTGTACTAGAACTACACTGTTTTTGTGACTATTTTTCTGAAAAAGTAACTTTTTGTTGTAGATAGTTACTTTTTAGAGTCCAGATCGAAAATAGTGACTAAGACTTTGAAAAGTGACTCGCTATCAGCTCTGTTGGATGAAACCATTTTAATTTGACTGAATACAGAATTTTCAATGAAGTTAAAGTAAAAACAAGGGCTGCTCGGGGGATTTATCTACGAACGCGTACATCTTCAGACTCGGTCCATGCCATGCCTTCGGCAAAGTTGCACCGGAGTGAAGTTCTAACTAAAATCAGTCATTTTTTATGTTCAATCATTTGAGGTAAAAGAGAAGACAATCATTTCGACTCGTTTTGTAATATACGAAGCTTGGACAAAGCGCTACACGTTTTCAAATTGTTCTACTTCTAGCACTCATGTATCATACAGTCATACAGTGGAGTAGTGTATTTATGGTGTGCCGGTGCCGCGTTGTCACTACTGGTCCGTTGTCAACTTACCGAGGGAAACGAACGGACCAGAACATTGCCACTGCAGTAGTGGCACATCCAATCTCCAAAAGTCAGCATCGCGAAATGGTTATGGAAATAAGGTTTGCCCAAAGAAAGCACTTTGCATCGTTTTTGTTAGCCAATTTACATTTTCCACAGTTCAAGTTCTTTTTGGCTTTTTCCGTTTCAGCGATTTTCGGATTGTTAGTGACTGTGTTTTAGTTTAAATTTTCCACTCTTCGTTCAGAAGCAACCCTTTGGGGTGGTGGATGGTTGTTGGTATGGCGAGAACAATTATAAATTAATGTTCTATTGATTGGAGTTTCATTTTGCAAACACCAGATTCGTGTTTCTTGAGAAAGCTGGCGCCCTGCTTGGTAGTGAGATGTCTGCTAGTGAAGCTCGAATTTCGGTACCGACATTCATCTTCAAGCAAACAGGACAACATTTGAGTGTACGAATTGACTATTCAAGGTTCGATACTGAGGTTCAATAATACATAGAATGATGAATTGCCACAAAACCCCAACGAACTCCTAAAGTATCCTAATACTGTAAAACTTTATTATTTTTTTCAGAAATAAAATCGGAATATTTCTGCATTTTGTTTTGAAGTCTTATATGTTAAATTTCAAAAATAAGTACGGGTACCTACGTCTGCTATCAACTTGCCCTTAAACTTGCTGATTCACATTTTTTAATTGTTTCGATATGACTTATAAATGCTTTACCAGATTATGAAGACACATCACTTTTTGACCGATTTTGTAGCCGTATAAAACTACATCAAAGTCAAAGTATACAAGTTGGGGATAAGATTTCGCCAGCCTTTGTGCTCGTAATCTTCGTCGGATTAAAGCGATTAATGTACTTCCGAACATTTTATGTTCACCATTATCCTCGAAGCATGCGATACCGACCCATTTCGCCTTGGAAGGAGTACGTCTTGGGTGCAATGGGTACTCGGGTTGGTCGGCCATCGGTACAGTTGTCGTATCCTTTTGGGGAATGGGAAAGCAGGAAAATATTGATTTCGGTCGTGGAGAGAATTTGAATTATGGATGAGAAGCAGTAGAAAAGGATGTGGCAACTCGTTTTCCTGGGTCGAAAACTGCCACTATAGAGGTAGTGATGTGCCGGATGGTACCTATCCGGGGCCGGTTGAAAGAGATTTTCCTTCGATAAAGCGAACGTGGCATCGGTACAGCATGGCAAAGGATCACACTTGTGACGGGCAATCAGACCTACTTATACCAGAGAAACGTTCGAATCCCACAGAATGGCTTTTGGATTTTGGTCTCGAGAAAATAGTCGTTTGAAGTAGCTAGTCGTCTGGCTCTATTACATTTCGAAGGTGTCAGGTTTCCGGAAGTGGGTAGTTCACACAGGAGTTTAATCAATTTGGAAATTTCTCCAACATGAAGTAATCAAAATCGCTATGGGGGTAGCATTAGAGCTACTGGATAAATGTACAAAGAGACGGATATTGTGAAGCGCATTGGAAGATGGAGAGAAAATGATACTCAACAGAAAATCAGGAAAATCACAACGCTGACTGGTTAAGGAAAAGGGAAGGTAAATGATCGGACAACAGGAAGAACACACACATAACATGATTATGTGGAATCTAAAGGGTCTTTATTTTATTTTAATTTTTTTTTAAGTTGAATGGTTCATACTCAACTATACTTCAATTAACAACTACCGAAAAATTAAACATTACATAGTATAATAATAATACATATTCTTTGCAAATGGTTTAGATGGACAAATTGAAGTGAAATTTGGGAATTTGAAAAGACACGTCTTTCCGGTGAGAATCGAAGTCACGAATACCTGCCTCCCTCTTTTTGCAATGGAAATTTTCTCGACTTCCCAGGGTACACAGTATTTTCGCATCGGCCATACCATATACGAATGCAAAAATGATCAATTGGTACAGCAAACTCTCAGTTAATAACTGTGGAAGTGATCATAACACTAGCTGAGAAGCAGCCTTTGTCGCAGTTGGGACATAACGCCAGAAAGAAGAAGAAGGTTAAAGCTAACCCGCCCTAAAATCATTTCCTTATCTCCTCTTTTTGAATACAGGTGGAAAATTCCCATTTGAATGCATAATTCTCGTTCCTAAATCAACTTTCTCGTTGCCGCTAACTTTTTCAGCCAAGTCAAGTTTTTCCTTCAGAATGGAGCTACAGTACAGCTTTATTCGAAAGCGCCGGCACCATGCGGCTAACAAAGCTTTGCATACACAAAAGGAGCCAGTGGGAAATAACAATTTCATCAAAAGTGAGTAGAACGCAATTTAGTTTATGTTTCAACAGGGGAAAGTGGATCAGAATGCTACGCGGAAAATTCTTCTAGATTTTTAGCAACCTGTAATATTTGGTAGGTGCTTGAATTATGTCAATATGTAAATTTACTCACAAATTTATAATGTTGGACCTGTTTCTAGAGTTACTGTGCACGTGCTGTAGCCTTAGGTGCAGGAGCCTAATTGCTTGCAAGCACACGGGAGCGCTGTACATTGTGAGACCTTTTTTGGTGGGCCTCATTTTTCTTGAGATGTCATGCGGTCTCATGCGCTCCGTCACATGTGCTGTTTAAAATTTAGCGCAATAATTGAAGTAATTACAAAAGTTTTCAACGAGGATCGAAATTGAAACTCTTGGATCGCGAGTCTTCGACCATATCATGCAAGCCATCTAGACACCTGCATAATGAGGCGAAAATAGTTGTAGAGGCTCTTCGTTACTAAGCACTTGTTTCACAACTTGGATACCGATGGCGAGCCGTAGCGCCGAGCAGCGCATGAGACGAGTCTCCCCGAGAGCACATCACCTAGCGCGCGCTTCGTGAGCCTCCGTCTAGCGCAGCACACTAGGATTCCGATGAGCTGAGAGACGGTTTGATTGGAGGATCGTCAGTACATTTATGTGCTCCTGAGAAATATGTAACTCTACCTGTTTCTCTCAAACCACTGTTTTTCTCAATTCTTCTCGCTTTTTTCTCATGATGGGCTGGAGATATTCGGTTGAACAGCGCATCTAAAAAAGGCACATATCTGGGCAATCATTTAAGGCCCTAGGGTAAAATTGGAACGAATGTCAAGATTGAAAAAGCGATTTTCTGTTTAATAATCGTCAGATTGAAAAAAAAAAACACGCTGTAGCACTGCGGAACACATTTTTGTCTCAAGCACCAAAATACGGCTATTTTTTTTAAATTAAAGATTGATGAATCCATTGCCATTTTTGAAAATATCATCGCCCGTCTAGTTTTTGAGATATTGACTGTTGAAAATGCAAAGCTTAGCTATTTCAGCCATCTTGCATGCAAGTTTGGCAGCTTGTATGGCAATTTATTCTCCTAATTTGCCACATTGAATGCTGTACTTCATGTGTATAACAATTATTATTATCAAAGTTCATAATACTTTCGATGCTCAAACGTATTTTTTATGGTTTCTAAAAGTATTGTATTCTGTCATATAAGAGAAACGAAGAAATTTGGTACCTTGTTGCATCAATGGCCGGACGCCTAAGGTGATACGTATATTCAAATGCTTGCATATAATTGGGTAATCGTAATTTTATTATGTATTTCTTTTAGACGATAACTATTAGGATAGAACTTGATAATTTTCACAAAATTTACAATGAATTTATTGAAAATACCGTTAAAATAAAGGTAATTCTGCACCATGTCGTGTCCACAAATCCGGACACATGAACCAAAATCCGGACATCGGTGCATCAAATTCCGGACATTTAAATAATCACAGCTGTTTTTCACATAAAACTTAAAAATATCAAGCATACCTTCAAATCACAATACACAGATTGATAGATTTGTAAACATAACATTTTTTCTCTGTTCGATGATCCTGACACATCATGAAACGTTGTTTTGGAAGCCTCAAAATATACTGTGATGAATGCACACATTCTGCACATTCTTCATAGTATTTACACCTAATTTGCACTCATTTTCAATTTATATTGTTTAAAATCACAGTGATATAAATTTTGTCCACTTTTTCCAGGTTTTCGAATAATTATAATGTATTATTTTTTTGTTGAACTGTGGAAACATTGATGTAAAAGCACAATGTCCGGATTCAAAACCACACGTATAAGTATTTGGACAGTCTTCTTCTAGCACTAAATTATGTGTATTTTTAGTAAATTCTTCAAAACTATTGAATTTATCAAGCAAAAAACACACACAAATAACAACAGAACATGTATCACAAATGATTAGCACGTAAAAAACGCGTGAATAATTGTCCAATTGCGATGGTGCATTGAGTAGAATTCCTTCGGTTGTCGTTAATTTTGAGTGAAACTGACTTTTGGTTTTGTCTTTACCGTTGTTTTACAAGGCTTGATGTCAATTCACGTTACAATAGTCAACAGTAGTTAACATCTGAGAGAGAGGAGACAGCTCACTGACAACTGGCTTGTTTTCTTGGCTTCTTTGATTTCTTCTTCTCATGTTTGGGTTGGGCACAATGGTTCGGAGAGCAAAACCAGGTTCAAAACCATTTTTACATTCCATTTGCTATCAAAAAGATCATAAAAATTAAAAATTTCAATATCAATTTGAGTTTAATCGACAATATTTAAATAATCTACGATTTTATATGCGAGATCACAGGAAAACGCTCTGCCCTTCGAATGTGCGGTTTTCCAGTGACAGTTGATGTCAAGTTCCCTTGACTTTTGGGAGCTCGCAATCTAAGCCAGCTGTCTCCTCTCTCTCAGGTTAACATTAATCGTAAGAACAATATTCTTACATTTTTAAAGGATATTTAACATTGAAGTAATTCAATTTCACCAGAATGTCTGGATATTGGTCCCGTCCGGATTTTGATTTATCACGGTATAAAGACTGCAAACGTGTTGGAAAAATCGATTTCATCTAAATTTAATCGTGTAATTTCAACCAAATTATATCTGAAATGAATGTTAAAGCTATATATTGCATGCTTGGTAGATTAAATCACAAAAAAGTTTGATAAGTCATACTTTAAATTTCAAGTGTACATCTATGAAATTGTGACGTGCTGGAATACCTACTTCTGAGAACGGCATCAGCTACAGCAATTCCAAAACTGCATCTTTGATCCTTGAGGCACGCAAAAATGACATTTTTGTTACGCTGTGTAGTTTTTTTTCCGCAAATAAATATTTACGTATTACGCAGAAAACTGTTTCTTTTTCAGTTTTGATATTTGTTTCAATTTTACTAGGACGTCAACTGCCTTTAAAAGCATAACCGTCCCATATGAAATAATTGTATTGGCAATGAATTAAGAGGAAGGAAGAAATCAAAAGAGCAAAACACCCATGCCTAGGGGTGCACTTTATCAAACATTCCCCTAAGCATTGTGCAGCGCAACTTGAAGAAAATTAGAATCAGTGTTTATTATTTCCCCCGGTGTGAGGTATACGATATAGCCTTTTCCACTGCATATACTGCAGTGTTTATCTATTCTACACTTTAAAAGGAGTCTTGTGATCTGTTTGGTTTTTAACAATTAATAATGAGAAAAAATGTATCACAATCCAAACAGATTTGTTTATACGAATAACTTTTATGATCTGCATAGTCAAAAATCATTCAGTACGAAAAGCGATTCGTATTCTTGATCACGGTGACTAAAAATATTAACAACCATAAATACGTAGAAAGCACCAAAACGATTTGATACAACAAGTTTTTTTTTGCGTGATAGAGATAAAATGAAAAAGTATTCTGTTACCTTATGATTTTTAAAAAAATTAAATTTTAATCGAAAATCATCGATTAGTGTTTGATCCTTCAACCTAGTCGCTTGCTCCTTCGAGGCAGGCGATGGGGACAGGATCAAACTTGTCGAGCGTCGTTCGCGTTGTGAAATGGAAAAGCGCCACGGATTGTTAGTAGTGTTTGATCTATTGATCGCCTTGCCTGCTCTTGCGTGGGCGAGTGACGAACACTTGTTTGGCATACAATGTGATTATCGAATTATATCGCGAATCCGGTTAGGCTTGATTATATGATGGATCGCATCACCTCACCCACTAACCCGTGGAGATGCAGAGGTGGTTTCGGTCTCTAGTAACAACGGTAGTCACACTAACATTCCTTCCTTTCCTCGATGACCGTAAGGACGTGGCCGGCGCCGTTATTGGCTTTTAAAATATGAGCTCTCGAAGCTTACAAAAATCATTCAACTACCGTATCGTGATATAATTGAAATAAAAACCATGCCTGAAGCGAGTGCGATATAATCTAGCTTTTTACGCTCGCTTTTACTCTATAAAACAACGAGGGGTGAATTGAATTTGACACACTTAAAATACTTTGTTTTTTCATCATTCTTGTTTGTCAGCATGTATGGTAACAATGAGGATAATATGCACGGATATTTTTTTAACTTTACCCAAAATTATGTATATCGATTATACTATCAATTCCAAATCTCTGAATATTGTCTTCCTTCCTCATGAATGCTGTCAAAAAAGAAAGACCTGCATCTACCCAATACTTTGGCCAAAAAAGCCAAATTTGGGTAAATCCAACTTCTCTTAAGGTTGGGTTGAAAGAAATAAAGTTTGTTTTAAATCAACCCAAAATAGAGTATATTTTTCTATTTGTGTTAAAGGCAAACTACCTAGTGAGGACCTTGGAAATTCAGCCAAATTTGAGTAATTGGGCTCAATTACGGAATTGCGTCGAAACAACCCAAAATTGAGTTGAATTCCGTCGCCATGATCGGACTCCACCCATCTTGGCAATCCTCAAGGTTTTTATACATTTATAGGTACATCGTTGGTTAAGCTATGCTTTTAAATTATGTTACTACACTGGTCCCACAGTTATTAATCATTTAAGGCTCTGCTTAAATTTGAAAAATTATAGGGAGCAAAATAAACCATATTTTCTATGAAATCAATGCCAAATGGTAAAGTGGGGTATATACTTGCAGTTCATGCACAATGTTGTCATCAAAATTAATGAAAACATTTGAATCTTTCACTTCTTTGAACATTTTTTGAAACCACAATTTATGAATTGGCAAAAAAGTTGCCCATAAATATGAATCAATGTGAACATGATCAATGAATCAGTTGTTTACTTTCAATTTTGCTTATGGTTAGCTTGTGTCATGATTATCATGTTCAAGTTGGTCAATTAATCGATTTGCGCAATGAGTTTGTTATGATCAAATCGTTGAGCTTTGCTATGGATTTCCATGTTCAAAACTTCTAAATTGTTTTTGATCAACCCAGAGCAAACTAAACTGCGGTTGGACCTCGTGTCGAACGACAGTTATCATCATGCTTCCAAAGAGAAGAAGCAAATTTTGAAGCTGGAAGTAATAAGCTATGAGGGTAGCAGAGGAGCCTTGAATCCATATTTTGGGGAGTAAGAGTTCTTATACCATATTTCTTCTGTCAGTCTCATTACATTCATGTTCTGTTACACATACATAGCTATCTAAAGCCACTACATTTCGAATACAATAAGTAAATCAGTCGGCTTTCATGATTTAATATTCAGACATTCATGTTTGCTTCGCATGACAACTTAATGTTGATACACATGTTATTATACCGTGAAGTCAATGACGAAATCCGGTTTGTGGACAAAAGGTCGAAAGACAAAACGTCGAAAGGACAAAAGGTCGAAAAACAAAAGGTCGAATGGACAAAAGGTCATGATCACGAAATCCATATGGCTACCCCACAAGTCATGTGGTTTTCTTCATTGGGCAAATCTATAAGTAAAACACACGACCTTGACTTGTAGGTTTTTCTCAGTGTGAAGATTCCAATATTACATGGCGATTATATGGTGGCACATTACGCACGTAAAAAAATGAGGCCTTACATAAACAAAGTAAACATTTTTAATGGCCATCTTCTTCTTCTTCTTCTTTCTGGCGTTACGTCCCCACTGGGACAGAGCCTGCTTCTCAGCTTAGTGTTCTTATGAGCACTTCCACAGTTCTTAACTGAGAGTTTACTATGCCAATGACCATTTTTGCATGCATATATCGTGTGGCAGGTACGAAGATACTCTATGACCTGGGAAGTCGAGAAAATTTCCAACCCGAAAAGATCCTCGACCGGTGGGATTCGAACCCACGACCCTCAGCTTGGTCTTGCTGAATGGCCATATAAGACTATAATCCCCTTAAATAATTTTCAGATTCCTTTTCCACAAAAAAAAAGAAATTTTCGTAGTTAGTGAACGGTCCCAATCCACTTTTGCTTTCCCGTAACAAAATTTTACATTGGAAATTATTTGAAACTAAGAATCATTTTTGTAGTTTGAACGCTAATTCATAAAATGTGACTGGTGTGTATATTACCCACAATTTATTGATCAACTATTTTACTGAAAAATCTCAGCCAAATCCGAATAAATACGCATTTATCTCTCATAGCTATATTTATTAAATCTGTAAATGTAGTCTGGGGCTCAATCTCTCACCAAAAATCTTTGAAACAAACTTTAAAACGCCGTTTCTAGCTAGGCGTCAATAGGCACACCGCTTACAAAGTTGGCCAAAAATACAGTTCAAATAGCTACAAAAATAATTTGGTAATATTGTTGGCTCATACCGCGATCAAGAGCTATTTTATTGAGATAAAATGCATTGAAATTGCTGAACACTATGTGTTGCTTATCAGCAAAAATGATTCTGTTATGTTTTGTGATAAGTTTTATAATACTTTTGTCTTTTGAAATCAGCTGATTCATAAATTGTAGGTGATTCAGCTGCGTGGGGTAACTGTATCAATTTGTGTGATTTGTGCTAACGCAAGAACAACACACGTTATGTCCAAACCAGCAGATTATGCAAATTGAATGAACCTCGGATTTTTTTTCCGCTAGAGTTCAGTATTTGGGTAATATTTTCATAAGCAGAAGGTTTTAAAATATTCCATCGGTGAAATTTTGATTTTTGCACTGCGTAGCTGTTTTTTTCATATACAGCTAATGAAAATCACGTTTTCCTACGCATTTCGGCCCTTACAAAATGTATGGAAAAAAAAATCACTGATAGAATATTTTATAACCTTTCGATTGTGAATTTATAGACCAAATACTGATCTCTAGCGGTAAAAAATCCGAGATACGTTCGATCTTCATAATCTGCTGGTTTATACATAGCATGCAACACGACATTCACGGAACGCGACGCGAGACAAGACATAACACTTATAGGGAAAGTGTACCAGTTATGGCTATAGTGGTTCCCTTTTTGGCCATATGTGTTTTCTCTAAAACTTTCACATTTTGAATATTTATGTATGTTTTAACATCAAGATTCATTCGATATCAAACTACTGAAGCACACAGAATGATTAAAAAATTGATAACAATCAAATTATTACGTATGGCGAAATAGGGAACCATTATGTCCATAACTGGTACACCCACCCTAGTTCTTACTATCGTCAGAAAGTTTTAAAACTACCTTTCTATCGACCGGTTTCGGGCGCGATGTGGCCCATCTACGGGACAATGTTCGACAGACTGCATTTCGTACGTTGCTCGAACACGTCCGAATAGCAATGCTACTGGTGCTTCGTATCTACCGAATTGGGTTGTTGAGTGATGAAAAATTCGTCGTTTTTTGTAGCTTGATCGAACGAGCACATTTTTTCTAAGTGTAACACGATTTTATTGCACTTTAATATCTTTATATTGATATAGTAAATGATAATATATGATTTCATTCCGTCAACTCAATGACATTTCAATTTACATGACTGCTCGCACCGAAGTAACATTTGCCGAGGGGTGATTCAAAAGAGATTTCCATACTAAATTCGAACGTGTTTTAAAAATAGTTCCAGGGCACGGAAAATTATGAAACTTTGGATTCTGGCTCAGTATTTAACGTAGTATCAGAATATGCAAAATACAGGATACCCTTAAACAAGCCAATTGAACAGGCACGATGTGATGGGGGGATCGTCTTCATTCATCAGCAGTCCTTGATTGTTGCTGATAAACATGGATTCCCATGCGTTTGCTTGATGAACTTTGCAATTTTGCAATGTATTTTATGATTGGTATCTACCGCATGAGCTGCTACACTGGTTTCGTTTGTTTTTCCGCCCGTTACGGCATTTTATCAAAGATCTTATTAGCCATTAGATACAAATCTGTCAAGTAACCTGACCTAACCTACAAGCATATGTCAAAAATCTCACAAAAATAACCAGTCAACTGTTAACTCTGAGAGAGTTATGCCAATGATTTAACTTAAGGAAACTCCTTCTTATACATTAAGAAGAGTCCTTTTTAATTATCTATTAATCTTTATGTCTCAGTTTGCCATGTGTTTTGTATTCGTATATTTTGAGTATAGACAGCACCGTCGAGCAATTTAAGTGGTTAATGCTACGTTCAGACTAGAGCTGATATTACGTAATATAGGCTCTCTTGATATCAGTAACCTTGCCTCTAGTTTTCACTGGAAATAAGAAGTATGACGTTTACTATCAAGATTTACTATATTACGTAATATCAGCTCTAGTCTAAACGTACCATAATTCTGAGAAATTATAACTGGACAGGGATTGAATCCTGAGAAAATTGAGAGTATATTCCACGTATCGCTCTCTGTAACTATCATAATATGCTGCACTAGGGCGATTCCAAATTTTAAAATGTTTGGAAATCCAATCTCCCATATGGTTTTTACCATCCTTACCTTGAAAATAGTGTTCTGTTAAATTTTCAGCTTTTTCGGTGGTGATTTAAAGGTGGCCCAAAAACAATGTAGATTCATATGGAATTTACTATAGAGAAATTCTGAGAAATGTGCCAAATATGCTAGTTCATTAATGTAAGTACAATCTTATAATGCCATAGAAAAAACTCATTCTTCAAACCTTAATGTTGAAGAAACAAATCCTTTTTGAGCTAATTTTATTTGGGATTTTTGCAAATATTTGCAGGACTATAATAGCAAACAAACTGATGATTATCTATTCTCCAATCCGTCGGATTGAATTCTCTTCTCAGCAAATTCCTTTATTATGGTTTGAAGAATGAATTTTTACTATGGGATGATAAATTTGCACTTGTTACATTCCAGTACTAACGTGTTTAAAACATTTTTCAAATTTTCTCCATAGTAATTTCCATATACACCTACATCGTCTTTGGGCTACCTTTAAATCACCACCGAAAAAGCAGAAAATTTCATAGAACACTATTTTTATGGTAAGGATGGCAGAGCAGATATGGGAGGTTGGATTTTGAAACATTTTTAAATTTTGAACTGCCCAAATGCTGCACATTATGCGAGACTGTCTATCGTATACTGCTACAACTTTGATCAGATTGGAGGGATAGTAGTGCATGATAAAACCCCTCTAAACATGCTCCAAACCTGGGGAACACTATTGCTATTGGAAGTTCGTGGATTGTTTATCGTGACAGTAAAGAAAAACACCTATCCCTAACGGTAAACAAGCGAGAAAAATGGATTTTATTATCGCTCTCTCTTTGGGGCTCTTGTTCGCTGCTTCCATTTATCAGACTTGTTACAACTTGCGATACATTGATGATCGTGGACCGCAACAGATGGGATGTTTTTCTTTGCTTGCTTTGATCGTGCTTTATACTCAAATGAGAGCGAATTCTGCAATGCCTGTAACTGGATTTGCGGAGCTTCAAAACAAAATAATTCACATTTTACAAAAATATTCGAAGATTGAACTGCATAACTTCAACAATAGTGAAAAACCTCACTTGAAATGGCTTCGCGGCCCCTCTGAGTAGCCCTCAAGAGGTCCGTCGATGCCACGTCGTTCACATACCAAATTGTTATCAATTAACGATCAAGATTTATAACGATGTTAAAGTCTTGTGATGAAGAATTGATAGGGAATTGTCTATGGTATCAATCATTGCAAAGCATGAACAATAGAGTAGGTTTTCACAGTAGACACATTAGCTAACGTCGCGACAGTACGTGTGATCAACGTCTAGTTTTCCTAGTGACGAACTCGTTAAGCTTGAGCTTGAGCTTGATTGGCCGCCTGCGAATCTACCCCAGTATCGCCAGATCAGCTGCACTTATACAAAGAACCAACCGAATGTCTGCTTTGGACTAGCAGACACCCTCAGTGTATAAGTGCTGGTGATCTTTTATTTTGAGGCAACAATTGCGCCTGCCACGTCAGAATGCAGACCAAGGTGGGGAAGGTGGAGGAGGAATGGATGTTGATTTTATACTGGCCCACTGGAGTCCGGCTGCATCTACGCCAGTTCATTCGAATGTGTATGGATTGGGGGAAAGGTATGGCAGAGAGGTTTGCTTTTGTGGTTGGCAGACTGCCTAAGTATCAGGCGTAATGAAAGGCGTGCTTTAACAAAAGTAAGTTGTAATAAAACTAGTTTTCCACGATGTGACAGCATGACCAACGGGCCTAGAAGTATCATATAAAAGAAATAAAACACCGTCTACAAAATGTCAATTAAAAATTACAGTTAATTCTCCAAAACTCGATATTTCGTATGCCAACAACGAGTTGCAGAACCATGAAAAAAGTTGATTTTCGTGACTACCTCGATGGCCTCTTGAATCGCAGTTGCACAGCAACTCAATACATCCCTCGATGGTCTCTTCAATATCGAATTATGGAGAATTTACTGCACTATTAAAGCTAATAAGTCGGTTATATTCATATATCTGTTGGTTTCACTAGTCATAACCTAATAAAGTGGCAATCAGCTCAGCTTCATACAGCTTAATAGAAAGCAAAACTGAATGGAAATTCAACCATGAAACCCAACAACCGTTTGTTGATATCATGTACGAAACTTGTGCATCTCCACTCTTGAACCCCATGGTCGATGCGTAATATTATGCGTTGTACACTATACAGTAAGGTCGCGAGCTCAATACAACCTGATAGAATAAATGTTTTTTTTAATATAATTTTATCTGTCATTTCTGATTTAAAGTGCCAATTTATGACTGCAATGGTTTTCTGAATTGTATATTAAAGTATGATAAATTATCAATTATTTTTTCTAATGTTCATACTTCAAAACAGTTGGATTAAATCGTTAGCGTACAATTGCGATCAAGCTACACAAAAAACATCCGATTTGGATCTAATCTGTTTGTAAAGCTCTCATCTCTGTGCAATAAAATCAAACTGTCCTCACCGAAACTTCGCATCGCGATAAAACAAGCTTTGATTCGTCATCATCTTCTTGCCATCTTCACGGCGGGCTTTGACCAAACTGGAAAAATATTACCATGCGTTTGGAAATGGATTATCATCGCAAGTTTATTCAAAACGGGAAACAATTGGGTGTATATTAGCGATTTCAAAATAGCATTTATAATATATTTTTCACCGAAATAATCGCAAAAAAGAAATAAAAACAATATTTATGTATTATTTACTTTCCTAGAAAAAAATAAGCACTAAAATATAAAACATTCCCAAAGCACTTAAAATGTTAAAAATATAAGCTATTTTTACAGTGTTTATTGTCCACTTCTTGATTTTTAGCGCTTATTTTTTTTTTTATTGCTCTATGGTTCAAAAAGCAGATTCACGCGGAAAAATGTATTTAAAAGCTTTAGAATGAAATATTATACGAAAACTATCTTCTACAAACATGTATACCTTAATTCCAACAAATAAGAGAGTTGTTGGGGCCCAGATAGCCGTAGCGGTAAAAGCGCAGCTATTCAGCAAGACCAAGCTGAGGGTCGTGGGTTCGAATCCCACCGGTCGAGGATCTTTTCGGGTTGGAAATTTTCTTGACTTCCCAGCTTAGCTTAGCTTAGACTGACTACACATATCAATGGTTGCTATTCCGTGATTGACCGAAGTCAGTGAAAATGCACAAAGAATCAACTAGAAGTTCAGCTGGGATAGGCCATAATCTTCTTCAGTGTGCATAATTCAGTGCCTCTATTTATACAAGGTCAATAACGGCGCCGGCCACGTCCTTGCAGTCAGGTGGGATTGAGGGAAGGAATGTTAGTGTGTAACCTTTGCTATTTGGAGACCGTGTTTGCCTCTGCATCTCCACAAAGGTTACTGGGAGGGATGTTTGTTAATGGGGAGGATCGTTGGGTCAAAGGATTCACTTTGATAAGCGATTAGACCATGATAAACAATGATTTGTGAGATATATACATGCTTATACGTAAATATAATTGTTCATATAATTTCTATGTAGAGGAAAATTATGCCGACACTTGAGGTGACGAACCATTCAAAGTTTGTTGAACAAATACCTAAATGTAACATTCCTACAGCTGTCAGTACGAAAGCATGTGTTATTATATTTTACTCATTTGAAAAGAAACAAAAGACTCAATTGGTTGGGACATCATAGAACACTCTTATTCTTATGCCGACACTTACAGTGGCGAACCATCCAAAGTTTGTTGAATAAAGTGGACCTTTCGCAAGTCTACACTTGTAGTGTCGAACCATTCAAAGTTTTTTTAATTACAAAAATAAAGGTATATAAGGGGTGTTCTGAAAAAAAAAAAAAATGTTAAACATAAATAAATCATGAATCAGAGTTTGTGTCGACACTCACAGTGACGAACCATCCATAGTTTGTTGAAACATCATATTTACATCCCACCATTGTAACGATTAAATGTGCAGTCATACATATTTTATAGATTAGAAATAGTAGCATGAAACGAGCTCACCAATTGATCCGTTATCCTTGACTGAGCGGCCACAATCCATTTTCAGCTTCACTCGTTTGCTCGGCTAGCACCCAGAAAAAAAAAAAAAAAAAAAAAAAAAAAAAAAAAAAAAAAAAAAAAAAAAAAAAAAAAAAAAAAAAAGGCGCGCGACTCGAAAAAAAAACACGGACGACAGCTCGGGCTTTCTTGACGCACTGCCCAGGAGCAAGCGTCAAGGTCGTCGAAAGATCAAAAAGAACGAACCGATCGCGGCACTTTTTAACTTACTCCAACCGAACTCCCCGATCACGCCACTTTTTCACTTACGAGACCGACGCGCGACATGTTTGATCCTGCCCTCGTCGCTCGCTCCGGCAAAAGCAAGCGTCAAGGTCGAAAGATCAAACAGAACTAACCGATCGCGGCACTTTTTCACTTACTCCAACCGAACTCCCCGATCACGCCACTTTTTCACTTACTAGACCGACGCGCGACATGTTTGATCCTGCCCTCGTCGCTCGCTCCGGCAAAAGCAAGCATCAAGGTCGAAAGATCAAACAGAACTCTGGAAATTTTCTTGACTTCCCAGGGCATAAAGTATCATCGTACCTGGCACACGATATACGCATGCAAAAATGGTCATTGGCATAGTAAGCTCTCGGTTAATAACTGTGGAAGTGCTCATAAGGACACTAAGCTGAGAAGCAGGCTGTGTCCCAGTGGGGACGTAACGCCAGAAAGAAGAAGAAGAAGAGAGTTGTCTATGTATTTTCTATGGAAATGTGGACCACCTTAAATTTGAATAAACAGAGGACATAACTAATGCAAACGACATTGGATAAGACGGTTTTCGCCTGATGTTTAATTCTTTAGCTCTAGATGCATCTTTCCACCACTTCTTCCAACCTGCTTTCTTTAGCAAATGCATTGGCGTTTCGGGAATTTTCATAAAAAAATTGTTTGGTTTCAGTTTTTTATTGGATTTTTTTTCTGTTTTTAATTTTTTTCCGAACCAGCTATAGGGTTGAAATTCTGCTTAATAAAGCTAATAATAATAATAATTGATTCATTATTTTTTTCGTGGAATATAAACTAGCACCTTTTTTTTGTGTTTTTATTGTTTGTTTTTTAATTTTTTATAGGAATATCGATTGATTATTTATTGCTAGTTTTTAATTTACCATTGCTTATTTTTATCGATTTATACCGGTAAAAAATGGTTTTAGTGTTTATTTTTTTGAATTTTTTAATTGTTTAAAATATCCAAGCTATTGCTTATGTCTAATAATGTCATTGGATACTTTTTGATCAAACACATAGTGTTTCCCTTCTTTAAATGTTCGAAAATTTTGCTGACCATTCCAAACTAGTTTCTACATACATCCATTATGCCGCCTTCGTTGCTGCGGCTCCGGCTGACTATCTTAAACAAAAAAACAGCACACGTCTCGCGAAGCGTTTATTATGGCAAACCACTTGATCACGGATGTTCGATATTGTTAAAAGCGTGCTAACTGGTGTGAAACGCAGCTCCCGAGAAAGCATTGGTAGCTCGGTGCGTATTTTGTTTTTCTAACGCACAATTCAGTAAGTGGTTTGGTGTTTTGGAAAAGATTAAGTTTTGGCGGTGCAGTATGACTCAGGTGGATCCAGCACAGGTCAGTTGGGTCAAGAGGTTGGTATCCAACATTACGATCGAACCGGTGGTTATATTTTTTATATTCGGAGTTGTGATCTCAACGGGGCTGAGAATCTTCGAACTTGAGAAGGTCTGTATGTGTTGATTGCTAAGATAAGCTTAAAGATGATGTTGGGTGCTAATTTCAGTGATTAAATCTTCCAGGCATGTGCAACAAAGACGAATGTGGATTTGAAGGTGTGCGAATTTTTCCCGCAGTTGGAAGATAGCAACGTGTGTGATGAGTTGTCCATTGAAAGTTTGAATCAATCATCTGCGGTGGTGGAAACTTACAATGCATACAGCGTGCTTAATGATACGGGTCAGGTGGAATTCAACCGTATGGTTTGTTCTGCGAAAGCGAATGCTGTAAATGAGGTGACGTTTTTAAACTCCTATAGAAGCATCATAAGTACGACTGAAATTGAGATCAAATTAGAAGGTTTGAGTAAAACGAACGATTATTGCTTTGCAGCTGGATTGGTACAAGCGGTGGTATTGCTGTTTGCCGGTAGCTGGAGTGATAGAGCTGGACTTAGAAAACCATGTATTTTAATTCCGATTGCGGCTGACATCCTTAGTTTGTGTGGTAAGTTTATTGCATTTCAAATAATGTCAAGATGGGCTAATAATCACTTATTACTTTAATTGGTTATCAACGAACCTTTTAAAATATTGAGCTGAAGCTGTAATTTTGAAGTCCCATTAAATTTCTTATTTTACAACTTTCTTATCTCAAGCATCGCTATGTTTTTAAAAGAATGCTGCTGAATCGATAGTTTTTTTTTAGATATTGATTTTTTTTAGATTTGAATAAAACTGCACGCAATTATTTAGATTTAAGTACAAATTCATTTGATTAAATTTTAGCATTTCACAATCAATGTTTTTTGTGCTGAATAGTTTCAACCAATCGGGGCTTCCTTAACCGAGTGGTTAGAGTCCGCGGCTACAAAGCAAAGCCATGCTGAAGGTGTCTGGGTTCGATTCCCGGTCAGTCCAGGATCTTTTCGTTGGAAATTTCCTTGACTTCCCTGGGCATAAAGTATCATCGTACCTGCCACACGATATACGAATGTGAAAATGGCAACTTTGGCAAAGAAAGCTCTCAGTTAATAACTGTGGAAGTGCTCATAAGAACACTAAGCTGAGTAGCCGGCTCTGTCCCAGTGGGGACGTTAATGCCAAGAAGAAGAAGAAGAAGTTTCAACCAATTGAAGTTTTTGTTATTTATGTAAATTCCGATACACAGTTGATACATGGCTTTACTAATTGTATAATCGAGGGGCCCAAACACTAAGAGGTGGTAGTGACATTTTTGTTGGTTTTGATGTAGTTTTTTCGTCTAACAGAAGAAAAATACATAATTCGTAGCAGATTGACTTATTTTCGTAGTCTCCTATATAATTTGTATGAAATAAAAAAAATCTCAAAACTAGGTTTTTGTCACTAAAACCCCTTTGCCTTTAACCCCCTCAATTATAAGATAGATATCAGCATGTAATGTTGATGAGAGTCGAATTCTGATGATAAGGCTTGAATAGTAGTTTGAGACAAAATTTGGATTCTCGCTCCAATTCACCGTTTAGATTCGAAATTCAACTCGAGATCTGACGCCAGTCATTCAAAGTTTATATGGGATACAAAGGAAATCTTACTTTTGTAATGAAAAAGCTATTTTAATTATGAAGAACATTACCAAAGATCGTGAACCAATCTGACACTTGTGAAAAAAGTTATTCAATAATAACTGTTTGGCAACGTTTATCAACACGTATAAGAAAAACGATAATAACAAAATTAGGAAAGAATTCCAAATAGTCAATGCTTAATAACTTTTTTCACAAGCATCTGACTGTTAAATGGTCTTCGGAAATGTTCTTCATTGTTAGAATATTTTTCAAAATCTGTGTTGAGCGACGAGTCAATGAGCGACCTGTTGCGGTTTTTCTTTGCAAAATAGTTATTAATACAACAAGTTGCAAAATGATGATTTTTTCAGCACGAGTTGTACATTTATCCAACGAGGCTCGCCGAGTTGGATAAATACAACGAGTGTTGAAAAAATCGAGTTTTGCAACGAGTTTCATACAACGCTTTTTGCTATTACGAGAAATGCCGTTTAAGCTGGATCATTTCCAAAAGCACAAACAAACATTTCAACAGAAACCACGTGGGCATACATCCATGTGTAGTAGGCTCCATCCCATTACCCCGAACGCCATTACCCCGAACGCCACTACCCCGAATGGGTTACTTCCCCGAAAGCCATTACCCCGAATGGGTCATTACCCCGAACGCCACTACCCCGAATGATCCATTACCCCGAATAGTATGAGATACAGTACAGTATCTTGTTTTGCGTGCAAAAATGCGTCTCTATCATGCGGAGATTTGGTAATTAATGACACGTAAAATTCGTCGGTAAAATGTTCATCATATATTTATTCTTTCGAAATAACTTGATGGCAACTATATTCTTCTCATTCTTTCTGAGACAGTGCCTGTTTATCAGCTCAGTGGGCACCTTCGCAATTCAAGTGTTCATTCACAAATTTCATTTTGCCAACAATTACCATTTTTAACACCTACCCACCCCCTCGTACTTTTTTTGTATGGAAATTCTACATATTGTGAATGGGCTGTAACATTTTGAGGATAACCACCCACAAACTTTTTTGCTCCCTTCAGCGTTACGAAATTTGTGAATGGGCTTTAATAAAATAAGCTTTTTATTGACTGAAAGGTGTTGCTTAACAGATGCGTAATCACCGGTATTTGGACTTGTTAATGGTGCTCATGTTTCAATTTTGTTTTTGAACAAATATTTTTCTTTCTTATGAATATAGGTTGTGTCATAGCATCACGTTGTTACAGTGATCATTCACGTCATAGCTGCAAACATTTCACCAGAAATTTGCCCTTCTTTTTTAAATAGGCTGTTCTTTCACGTTTTTATTGGATAAGCTAGTCACTAATATTTCCATATAGAACAGCTTTTTATAAAGGAATATATCTTGAAGGCATTCACTAAAGTGATTCCTGCTATAATTCTAATCGGAAATTTTCCCTTTCTTTTATCTTCTTGTATTAAAACAGACAGGTCTCTTATGGATTTACTCACCACTTTTCTGCCATCATCATTTCTTCATTATCTTGAATCAAAAAAAATTTTTTTTATTATTTTTTGTGGTTATCTCACAGAAATTCAAATTAATGATCCCACAAATCAACAAAAGTTCTTACTGTTGCGTCAATCAGAGGCCGCCGATTTTTCTAACATGTACAGTCACCCCACAGTTATGGATCAACTAAGGGTTATTTTTCAGAACAAAATATGATTACAAGACATGGTGACGCTGTTCAAAATTACCTCCCAGGGAATGCAGAATATAGTTGTTTTTGAGAATACAACTTGAAATTCCCGATTATTTACGAAAAAGTGTTGATTTCGATAGAAATTTCAAACGATGTCCACCCCACAGATGTGGATCAGTGGGAGAAGATGATCCCTATTATGGATCAAATCGACTCATATTATGGATCAAAACACTATAACAGCAATTTATCTGCGAGGTAAATGAATGATATGCTAGTGAAAGCATACGTTTAGGCGTAGGTTTCGGAATCATCTTATATTTGATTCATAACTGTGGTATGGGTTTCAATGCCCCACAGTTATGAATCAACGTTTCTGGGAAAACGGTTGACATTTTATTTCCTACGGACGGAAAAAATATGTTTAAGCTTATTATAATTGTTTACGATGCTGTACAGATTTATGGTTCACGTAGGTAAAATATGTTTTGCATAATTGCAGCTCTATTTGAAGAGATATTCTCCATTTAATCCAACAGAATCATATGCTATGGTATAATAGACTGGGATATTTGGCTGACGCATCCCAAACAGAACTGAAAAGTGCTACCTTACAGCACCGAAACCAGTGCTGAAAAGCAGCACTTTTCAGCATTGTATTTTTGGTAGGAAAAGCAGGCCATTATCTTGTGCACCTATCAATGAAAAGTTGATTGATTTGCAACGGAATCGCAAAAATAACTATTTTGCAATATCCCATCGTATTAGGCTGTTTTTCATCACGCCAATCTGTCTTGAAACGGCTTACTTTCCTGCACTGAATAATGCAGTGTGGTAATAGCAACTACACAACTGAACCAGTGCTGTAATGATTCATTACGGAACGCTATCTCATTACGCAACTGTTTTGAGTTGCGTAATAAATCATTACATTACATTTTTCAGATTGTAAAATATTGGTGAATGCATTCCGATATGAGCTCTGATACCCTCAAGTGGTCTTCTACGAAATTGCAAAAAATGTTGTACGCAACTCGTTGCAGAACTCGATTTTTACAGCACTCGTCGTAATTATCCAACTCGGCTAGCCTCGTTGGATAAATGTACGACTCGTGCTGTAAAAATCGTCATTTTGCAACTTGTTGCGTAATCTACTATTCCTACACTCTAAACAATAATGAAAATTACCGTGGACGTAATCTTCGTTATGTCTGAATGACACATGATGTAATTGATGGAACGACACATTTCCTTGAAGATGTATTGGACAAAAAATGTACTGTGATCGACATTTCTCAAATCAGATACCAAAGTATTGAAAATTCGACACAAATTTACGTCATGATTTTTTGGGAGAGTATATAGTAAATTCAATTCAAACTTTGAACGTGTGGCGTTAAATTATAGGTTTACCGATCGCGTAGAAAATTTGCTCAGTTGTCATGGGGCCAATATGACACCTTAACGTGGACTGGTGCGCGAATTTATATTGATATAAAAATAATATAAAAACTAAATAATATAAAAACTAAATAACTAAAGTTTATACTTAAGGTGATTATAAAACGAAGCCACACCTCAAATTTTCAAGAGCACAACACTTGAGAACCAAACAGCCCTTCGCGTAGAAAATCTATCCCATTGGTCACCACCAGTAAGCAAGCAATTTGATTGGTTTTCAACGCGAACTGTTGTCAGATACTTTCGTCTTGTGCACTTGAAAATTCAAAGTTTGGCTTCGTTTTATAATCACCTTAAGATATCATATAACTATTTCATTGTGTTATCAATTGAAACAGGTTGATAACAAGTTCTGTTATTATTAATCCAATTTCCCCCATTAATAACTCATTCTGTTACACTGCGGAACACGTTTTTGTCTCCAGCATCAAAATATCGCTATTTACTTAATTAAGAGTTGCTGAATCTATTGCCGTTTTCAAAAACATCACTGCACGTCTAGTTTTTGAGTTATTGGCTATTGAAAATGTTAAATTTGACTATTTCAGCAAATTTGCATGCAAGTTTGTCAGCTTGTAAGGCGATATATTTGCTTAATTTGCCACAGATTTCAAACTTTATGCTTATAACAATACTTATAACCAAAGTTCATGATACTCTCGATGCTCAAAAGTAATCTTTTGAATGTTTCTAAAAATATTGTAATTTGCCATTTAAGAGAAACGAAGAATTTCATATGGAGACTACAAGTATGTTGAAAAAAGTCGATTTAATCTGAATTTTATCGTGCAATTTCAACAAAATTATATTCGAAATGTAAGTTGAAGTCCTATTTTGCATCAGATTATAAAAAAGTTTGGTAGCACATACTTGAAATATCATGTATACATCAATTAAACCAGTGTTTTATACAACTTTGGCGACCTGTAGCTAAAAATTGTGACGTGCAGGGACATTTCTGAGAACGGCATCAGATTCAGCTACCCCAAATCTACTAGAGACGTATAATTTAATCCTTGAGACACGCAAAAATGTCATTTTTGTTACGCTGTGTTATCAATTAGTTATGAAAGTCGAATTAAGATAACAAACATTGACGTCATTCACTACTAGACTTCCTATCGATAACAAGAAATAACAAAATGAATGCAACTATCTATATATATCTATATATATATATATATATATATATATATATATATATCAGTTTCGACGAGTGGATTGTAACTCCTAAATTTGGACATCTAGTGCTCAAGTTATTGAATTATCATTTGAATTAGTGTGAATTACCCAATTATGAACTGTAAATAGTAGAATTAAGTAATAAAGTTGAATTAGAGTAGTGCGAGTAGATAACAATAAATGAGTGAATTAGTTAACCTAAACGGACATTTCTTAATTGTGTGAGAAGAACTTACCTAAAGAACTTACCTGTGTGGGAAGCTGAAAAAGCCGTTAAATTCGTGTCACAACCACTGAGCATTCGACATTGGTCCTTCGAACCGGATAGCGTGAACTCCGCTAGTCCGCCAGCCCGGAATCTACGCCGAACCCGCCAGATATTCGCCGCCACGTGCTGAAGAGGTTAGCCGTCTGGAACAATCTGCAATACAAGGCATTCGAATTGCCTTGAGAAGGTAATTATCTTTCCAACACCTCCTATCCCTACTCGTTTGAGCTGCGCGGTCTTCAGCCTTCCAGATCCTTTCATTTCCTGGTCATCTTCGTCATCTCCCCACGATGTCAACGGAGCGACGCATCAAAGGCCTTAAGACGCGCCTAAAGAGCTTGTTGACTTCATTCAACCTCATCAAATCATTCGTGGAAGAATACCAGGAAGACCGGGATGCTCACCAAGTCTCGGTTCGTCTGGAGCACCTAGTAGCCCTCTGGAAGGACGTGAACACCACTCAAGTCGAACTCGAAACGCTGGATGAAGAGAGCCTGGACCAATATCTGAAGGTCCGCACAGACTTTGAGTCCAGCTTTTTCCACGTAAAGGGTTTCCTACTTTCCGTTAATAAATCTGCTGTCCCAGACTCACCGTCTGCTTCTCGAACTACCGCACAAGTCCCTCCAACATCGTCAGTACGACTACCCGACGTTAAGCTGCCCGTATTCTCCGGCCATCTTGATGGATGGCTAAACTTCCATGATTTGTTCGTCTCGCTCGTCCACTCGTCGCATGAACTTTCGAGCATCCAAAAATTCTATTATTTGCGGTCTTCCCTTTCCGGAGATGCCCTCAAGCTGATCCAAACCATTGCTATCAGTGCCAACAATTACCAGGTGGCGTGGAACTTACTGGTAGATCACTACCAAAACCCTACTATTTTGAAGCAGTCTTACGTAGACTCGCTTTTCGAGTTCCCTTCGCTTAAAAGGGAATCTGCGTCGGAGTTACACTCTCTAGTTGAAAAATTCGAAGCGAATGTCCGAGTCCTTAAACAGCTAGGAGAGAAGACCGAGTTCTGGGGTATACTCCTGATCAAAATGCTGAGCAGCAGGCTTGACCCGACAACCAGACGTGATTGGGAGGAGTATGCAACATCGAAGGACAACGTTAGCTTCAACGACCTCACAACGTTCATCCAGCGCAGAGTCAACGTTCTGCAAACAATCAACAAGTCAACCGAAGTTTTGTCCCAAGGTGCCCCAAAGAAGTCAGTTTCTCGTTCAGTCGCCAGCCATGGGGCCAGTCAGCCCAACTATCGCAAGTGTCTCGTCTGCTCCGACCATCATCCCTTGTACCAGTGCGTTGTCTTTTCAAAAATGACCCTTGAAGACAAAGAGAAGGATGTTCGACGTCACCAATTATGCCGCAACTGTCTCCGGAAAGGTCATCAAGCTCGTGAATGCCCCTCGTCGAGCACCTGTCGTAAATGCAGAAGTCGCCACCATACTCAACTCTGTCCCGGGGAAACCCATCCAGCTTCTGCGAACTCCAGAACTGTGGAATCTGCCCCACCGAAACCTACTTCTGCCCCAATCGTAGAAGATCCACCAAAAAACTCCGCTTCTGCCATCTCCGAACCCGTAAGCTGCGCTTCTTCCGGCCAGAAACGGAAAAGTGTTCTACTGGCCACAGCCGTGGTCACACTGATCGATGACAATGGAACCGAACACTTTGCTAGGGCGCTCCTAGACTCCGGCAGCGAATGCTGCTTCATGGTTGAATCGCTAGCTCAACAAATAAAGGCTAAACGCACCAAGATTCAGGTTCCGATCACTGGTATCGGACAGTCCTCAACCTACGCTCGTCACAAGCTGCAATCCACCATCCGCTCTCGAGTCAGCGGATATTCTACGGCCGTTGAATTCTTGGTGCTTCCAAAAGTCACTGTTAACCTACCATCAACATCGATAGACGTCTCATCCTGGGAAATTCCCGACGGAATCCAGCTTGCTGATCCGTCATTTTACGATACAAGACCTGTCCAACTTGTATTGGGAGCAGAAATCTTTTTTGACCTCTTCAAGGTTTCTGGTCGAATTCAACTCGGAGAGTCTCTGCCAAACCTAGTCAATTCCGTTCTAGGTTGGGTCGTATCTGGGGTTACGTCGAACTGTCAATCGAGAACATCCGTCACTGCTAACGTAGCCACAACCGCTGATCTCCATCGTCTAATGGAGAAGTTCTGGTCCATCGAAGAAGGCAACGACAAAAATCACTACTCCGTCGAAGAAGCTGCTTGTGAGGCTCACTTCCGTCGCACGGTTTCTCGCTCGCCAGAAGGCCGCTACATTGTACGACTTCCCTTGAAACAAGATGCTCTAATGAACCTCGGTGACAATCGCCGTTCTGCGCTTCGTCGTTTCCACCTCGTTGAAAATCGCCTGTCACGCAACCCAGAGCTAGGTACCCAATATCGAGAATTCATGCGAGAATATGAAGAATTGGGGCACATGCAGCAAGTACACAACTACGAAAATCCCCCGTCTCGTTGCTATCACCTGCCGCATCACGCAGTCATCCGTGAAGACAGCACGACCACCAAAGTGCGTGTGGTCTTCGACGCATCCTGTCGTACTCCCGAAGGATCATCCCTAAACGACGCCCTAATGGTTGGACCGATTGTTCAAGAAGACCTTCGGTCCATAATCATGCGATCCAGAACTCACCCCATAATGCTGATCGCCGATATCAAGCAAATGTTCCGTCAGATCCGAGTTGACGAACAAGATGCACCACTGCAGCGAATCGTTTGGCGACCATCGTCGGACGCGCCAATGAGTACCTACGAATTAAAGACCGTCACCTATGGAACAGCAAGTGCACCTTTTCTGGCTACAAGGGTACTACGCCAACTCTCCGAAGACGAGCAAGACCGATTCCCGGAAGCCGCTGAAGTACTACGAATGGACTTCTACGTGGACGATTTGTTCTCTGGAGGAAACACCGTAGAGGAAACCATCGCACTCCGAAGGCAACTGGATTCCTTACTCTCTGCTGGGGGTTTCGAACTACGAAAGTGGGCTTCTAACGTCGATGCTGTCTTAGAAGACGTACCCTTGGACAATAAAGCTCTCAAAACTTCAGTGGACTTAGATCGAGATCAATGCATCAAAAGTCTTGGTCTTCACTGGGAACCAGCAACCGATCATCTTCGCTACAAAATTGGCCTACCTCCGATCAACGACACCCCACTAACAAAACGCATTGCTCTCTCCCAAATTGCTCGCCTATTTGACCCCCTTGGTCTAGTAGGACCCGTCATTACATCGGCCAAGCTATTTATGCAAGCCTTGTGGACACTAAAATCCAACGAAGGGCACATATGGGGTTGGGATCAAGAGCTTCCTCCATCCTACAAGGAACGTTGGGTAACCTACACCTCTGAGCTACCACTTTTGAACGATTTACGTATCGAACGTTGCATCCTCTGTTCAAATCCTATTTCAATCCAACTCCACTTTTTCTCCGATGCATCGGAAAATGCATATGGAGCCTGTTGCTATATAAGGTCATGCAATAGCGTTGGGGAAACTAAAACTGCTCTGCTGACTGCAAAGTCAAAAATCGCCCCCCTGAAGCAACAAAGCATCCCACGACTCGAGCTCTGTGGAGCTCTACTCGCAGCTGAACTGTACGAAAAGGTAGCAGCTTCCCTGAAAATCACTACCGAAACTTATTTCTGGGTGGACTCCACCATAGTCATTTGCTGGCTCAGCTCTACACCATCAGCATGGACCACCTTCGTGGCAAACCGCGTTTCCAAAATACAATTATCTACCCAAAATTGCCTTTGGAACCATGTTTCGGGATACCAAAACCCAGCTGACCATATTTCTCGAGGACTGCCTGCAGAAAATCTCCTCAACAACGATCTCTGGTGGAAGGGTCCACCATGGTTGTCACTTGACAAGGAATTTTGGCCTCTCCAGCAACCTATGAACGACTCCGAGTACAACAGCATCCCAGAAGCACGAAAACCACCCACAACAGCAATAACGGCTACCGCAGAACCATCATTCATTGATTTGTTCGTCAGCAAATACTCCAGCTACAACAAAATGTTGCGAATTACTGCCTACTGTCGCCGTTTCATCCTACACTGTCAGCGCAATTCAAGGCCAAGCACAACAATCATTACCAGCGAAGAAATGACAGGAGCAGAAACGACACTAATCCGCCTAGTTCAACAACAAACATTCGCCGCTGAATGGAAACAGCTGCAGCAATCTATGCCAGTCTCGTCTAAATCACGCATTCGTTGGTTTCATCCTTTCCTTTCAACCGATCAACTGATTCGCATTGGTGGAAGGCTAAAGCAAACACAACAACCCTTCGACACTAAGCACCAAATTCTTCTGCCATCCACCCACTCAATCTCCACACTCCTCATTCGCTCTCTACATGAAACCCATTTACATGCCGCACCTCAATTGCTGCTCAACATTCTTCGTCTGAAGTATTGGATTACCGGAGCCAGAAGTTTGGCTAGAAAGATCACCCAACACTGTGTAGTCTGCGTAAGAGCCCGACCCAAACTCGTCCAGCAGTTTATGGCCGAACTCCCAGTCGAAAGAGTAACAGCGATTCGTCCATTCACAATAACTGGGATCGATTATTGGGGTCCCATTTCCCTCAAACCAATCCATCGTCGAGCAGCACCCGGTAAGGCTTATGTAGCAGTTTTCGTTTGCTTCACAACGAAAGCTGTACATCTCGAGTTGGTTGGAGACCTGAGCACTGCCAAATTCATTCAGGCTCTACGACGTTTCGTCGCTCGGCGAGGGTTGTGCGCGGAAATTTTCAGCGACAATGGCAGAAACTTCATTGGTGCTGCAAACGAACTTCGACAAATGATCCAAATTAATCAGCATCAGCAAGCAATCATCGAAGAATGTGCGTCAAATGGCATACGTTGGCGCTTTAATCCTCCTAAGGCCTCTCATTTTGGAGGACTATGGGAAGCCGCAATCCAATCTGCCCAAAAACACTTTGTTCGAGCTCTGGGGACTCAAACATTGTGCATAGAAGATATGCAAACACTTCTCACCCAGATCGAATGTTGCCTGAACTCCAGGCCGATCGTTCCGCTAAGTGACGACCCTTCCGACTTCGAGCCTCTCAGTCCAGGACACTTCTTGACAGGTTCGTCCTTGAAGGCTGTTCCTGACGTAAATGTCACCACTAGTCCAATGAATCGACTGAGCAATTATCAGCAAATCCAGAAGCTACTTCAACATATTTGGCAGAGGTGGCACACCGAGTACTTATGTACGCTTCAGTCTCGAACCAAATGGATCAACCATCCCGTAAACATCCAACGGGGCCAGCTCGTCGTATTGAAGGAGGAGAACGCACCACCGCTGCATTGGCCTACAGCACGGGTAGTGGATTTGCATCCAGGAACCGATGGCATCACTCGTGTCGTCACAATAAAAACATCAACAGGAGAATACAAGCGACCGGTTTCGAAAATCTGCATTCTTCCAGTTCCAGCATCCGATGAAAACAACCAGTAAACCGGTCCACAGAATATCATCCGCCTTGGCATCTCTTCAATGTTTCCAGCAAAGAACACCTAAAAATAAAGAAATACAAGGTCCTTTTAACCAAAAGGACAAGGTAAGAACCTGTCCTATTAGTTATGCCGCCCTTGAACCCGCTACCGAGTCTTATGTTTTGATTCCAGTTTTCGCAATTCATTCGTCGAGCAATATCAATTGACGTTTTCACCCATCGCCCATAACATCGAGATAATCAACCATCGAGCAGAGAATAACATCATCACGTTGAACATCGACGCAACTGTCAGAATCCGATCCTCGAAGGGGCCAGGATGTTCGCATATGCGAGAAGCGACACCTATGAGTCAGCGCAGATCATCGATATCCAGCGGTCATTCCCTCGTTCAACGATTACCGATTCGACGACAGAGAGACAGCTTGCGTTTTTTGACGTTTTTGGATTTCCGCTTGTTCCTTCTTCCGTCAACTGACAAGTATAAAAGGGACCTCCATAGCGTATGTAATTCTCTTTTTCTGTGTCATCGATCGAACCGACAGGTGGAGTGTAAATCAGTTTCGACGAGTGGATTGTAACTCATAAATTTGGACATCTAGTGCTCAAGTTATTGAATTATCATTTGAATTAGTGTGAATTACCCAATTATGAACTGTAAATAGTAGAATTAAGTAATAAAGTTGAATTAGAGTAGTGCGAGTAGATAACAATAAATGAGTGAATTAGTTAACCTAAACGGACATTTCTTAATTGTGTGAGAAGAACTTACCTAAAGAACTTACCTGTGTGGGAAGCTGAAAAAGCCGTTAAATTCGTGTCACAACCACTGAGCATTCGACATATATATATACCCACAGTGCTTCCAGGGGCCTGGATTCGTGATCGAAAATGTTTTGGGCCCAAAAAGTTGGTTTTAGAGTTATGGTGTTTCCAGAGAAGTTGTTCGGGATGCGTGAGATAGATTTTGTATATAATATCACTACATGAAAATTTGCTGAACACTCTATCTATTGATTGTTAAGAGATATGGGTCATTTTTTGTGAACAATTTTTCAAAACTAGTTAGGTTAAATCTTCTTCTGAGTATTTTTGAGATTAAGTTCTACAAAGTTATTAGAGTCGATAAAATACGTATCTCTTTAGAAGACTGAACAAAGGACTATTTTACATTTCTCTAACATTTACAGAGACAAATTGGGGCAATATTTTTAGCTCGCATATAAAAGAGTAAATCAAGAACTATTAAAAACTTACACTGGACACTAGGAACAATTCACGTTAATAAAGCCAACAAAAATGGAACATAGAGACTGTCAACTGTTTGAAAATTCAAATTATGCAGCTTTTTAAATCACGTATTTTTTAAATATGTCAGTTTTCATCCATGAGTGATAATATTCAGGTCTTCCAGGCAATGCTTTATTCGGTTCAGCTAGAGCTCATACTGCCTATGATGGAATATCTCGATATCAAATGTCATCTCATTTACAGTGAAAACAAGATGCATGGATTCTGAAAGATAGCCTATATTACGTAATATCAGCTCTATTCTGAACGTGGGATAAAGAACATTGGATAATGTTAGTAATCCATTCGCCTAAAATGACAGTCATCCTATTCAAGCCTATAATAATATTAAAGGAAGGAATGTTTTATTTTATTTATTTTTTCTGACCAACCAATGTTTTTTTTACTTTCCGATTTCAGTGCTCATCATTTCGGCCATCTTCATGCGCGAAATACCTCTGGAGGTCACGGGAATTCTTCCGCAACTCATCAATTCGTTCAGCGGAGGGACCCCGCTGGTAGTGACAGGAATTTATAGCTACCTCACAATTGTGACCACCGAGTCGGAGCGAACATTTAGATTTGCCTGCGCGGCCGTCGTCATTGCCATTATTCCTATTCTGGCGAGCTTCTTCAGTGGCTATATATTCAAAGCACTTGGATTCATTAGTACGAGTACCCACTAATTAACAAAAAAGAGCGATTTGGTACTCATAAGAGATATTCTTCCCATTCCAGATTTGTGCCTTTTGTGCATGGCAACGAATTCACTTGGGCTACTCTATGGACTGTTCGTGCTCAAGGAGCCCACCAAGGTGGAATCTGGCACTGATGCTGACGCCACTCACAAAACTGGAAATGAGCCTAATTCTTCCACTCCAGCTATGAAGTTGTTCGACATTACCCTTGTGACCGATTGCGTCAAAGTGCTTACGAAAAAGCGAGGATTCAACGTACGTACGATACTGATTCTTACATTGGTCGTATTCTTCATTAACTTCGGCGCAGCAGGTGATTTAGAGTCGGCTCTGAACATTGCCATCCTAAAGTTTAACTGGATTTCCAATTTGGGCACATGGGTGGCATATGACCTGATGACCACTTTACTGGGAACACTTCTGGCGATGGGAGTGTTGAGCAAACGGTTGGGAGTTTCCGACTTTCTCATTTGCGTGTTTTCTGTATGCTTCACACTAATAGCGAAGCCAATCATGGTAAGGTACTCTCTTTGATGGACATCTTATTTAAAGGAATACTGACAAATCTCGTTCCTTACAGGCCTACGCTGCTAGTTCGGTCCAACCGTATCTGTACTATGTAGCGACATCAATCGATGTTTTCGAGGGAAGCAAAATCGTGGCTATTCGCAGTATTGTTTCAAAGTTGGTCGAACAGAATGAAATCGGTGAGATGATTTTGGAAACTTTGAACAATCAGGATTAGTAATGGTTTTCTACTTCCAGGAAAAATGCTCTCCTTGCTAGGGATTGTTGACTCTGCACAGGCTGTGATATACCCAACTATTTACAGTGCAGTGTTTCTGAAAAGTCAGGACGTTTTTATAGGCTCCGTATTTCTATTGAGCGAAGCCTTCCTACTGGTTTCACTTGGTTTCTACTTGTAAGTATTTTCGATCCTAATCTGCCTACATAATTGATAGTTTATCGTCTTTATTATCATTTAGGGCTCTGTACTTCATGTCGAGGAAGTGCAATATCAAAAGGAACACGCACAGGAGCGAGGGAGTTGATAATGCTGCGATGGAAATAACTTCTATGTGATAATTTCGATCTAAAATACTTAGAAGATAAGTTTTATACTAGATTTGGCCAGAAATATAAACTTGAAAAAATGATTTATCTATTGTTAATGATATACCTACTAGTCGCACTCCATGATTTCACAAAAACAAAAAGTTTAAAAACTTTCTTAACAGGTCAAACATCGTTATAGGAAAAACTACAGGTGGTTCTCATAAACACAGATAATTCCTTGAAAAAGACACAATATATGTCACCGAAACGTCGGATGTATGCAAATACCCGTTTTTGAGATTCTTTACACTGAAAGTCATAACTTCAAGCGTCCTTGTTATCGACTGAAACTTCTTTGAAGACATCAAATGCACCGTCGTGAAAACCCATTGGAGAACCCCTCACTTGATGGTAAAATAGATTGAAGTGTTTCGCTCTTCAATGACAGCTGCAGGCGCGTGTTTTCCTTATTTTGAGACCAGAGAAAAATACTAATTGAGTTGGAGTTATTTAGTTAACATCTAACCAGATAACACTGAATCAACAATTTCACGCCACAATACTCGGTTCGTGGCCGCATCTCTCCATCCTCGGTTCTGCCTCACGCTCGCCAAATCGCTGCGCACTTGATCCGCTCACCTAGCTCTCTGCGCTCCACGCCTTCTTGTTTCAACCGGATCCGAAGCGAACACCATCTTTGCTGTCCGGCATTCTTGCAACATGCGCTGCCCATCGTATCCTTCCAGTTTTGGCCACCTTCTGGATACTGGATTCGCCGTAGAGTTGGGCAAGCTCGTGGTTCTTCCTTCGCCGCCACACACCGTTTTCCTGCACACCGCCAAAGATCGTCCTAAGCACCCGACGTTCGAAGACTATAAGTGCTTGCAGGTCCTCCTCGAGCATCGTCCACGTTGCATGCCCGTAGAGGACTACCGGTCCTATAAGTGTTTCGTACATGGTACATTTGATGCGGGGGGAATCTATTATGACCGCAGCTTCTTGTGGAGGCCATAGGCCGACTTCCACTGATGATAAGCCTCCATATTTCACGGCTAACGTTATTATCAGCCAACATCAAGGATGCAAGGTAGACGAACTCGTCGACCACCTCGAACGTATCCCCGTCTATCGTAACACTGCTACCTAGGCGAGCCCAGTCCACCCAGTCCTCGGCTCCACCAACTAGCATGTACTTTATCTTGGACGCATTCACCACTAGTTCAACTTTTGCTGCCTCGCGTTTCAAGTGGGTGCACAGGTCTGTCACCTTTTCAAATGTTCGGCCGACAATGTCTATATCATCCGCGAAGCAAACAAATTGACTGGATCTCGTGAATATCGTATCCCAGCTCTCCGCATAACACCTTCTAGCGCAATATTGAACAACAGGCCCGAAAGCCCATCACCTTGTCGTAGTCTCCGGCGGGATTCAAACGAACTGGAATGTGGCGGTCGATGCTATCGTATGCCGCCTTGAAATCGATGAAAAGGTGATGCGTTGGGACCTGGTATTCACGACATTTTTGGAGGATTTGCCGTACGGTAAAGAGCTGGTCCGTTGTCTAACGGCCCTCAACGAAGCCGGCTAGATAACTTCCCACGAATTCGTTTACTACAGGTGACATACAACGGAAAATGATCTGGGATAATACTTTGTAGGCCGCATTCAGATGTGACATGGTGCGAAGTGCGGTATTCGATATCAAGCAGGAGTTCGAGGCTAGGGGGGAGTTCGGCAGCTTAGAAGAGTTCGATGCCAGAAGAGCATAGAAGACAGAAAGAGCTCGTTGACAGATTGTGTGGGTTGGAGGTTGTGTGGTGAGAAGAAGTGTCAGTCAGTAGCATCACTATGGGCAGTTTGCATATAAATTGGCGGCTAATAATATGTTTGCCATCTCGTCATACCGTTCTGCTCCGAATCGTCAGACGCTTTAAGCCAGACACTCGCTTTTTTAATGGTATTTTTAGATTGAATTCCATGTTTTTTCGTACATTCTTCATTCATACAAATTGACAATATTACAATTTTTAGAAGAGTTAACGCTAGTATACGGGCATTCAAATCAATACGGTATTTATGAGTTTAGTCATTTTGTGATATTTCGTTAAAAAAAACACATTTATTGACACATATATTGAGCTGTTCGGTATCCCAGCTCGCATGGTTTTTAGATTAATTAACTCATTGCGCGTGGTAAAGATGGAAAATATATAAGTGAAATTATGAAAAAAAAAATCAACGTGATCAGATGGGATTCAAACTCACGACTCTTGTATGCTAGACGAGTACTTTACCAACTAAGCTACCTAACCACTTGGTGACCCAATAACTCAGAAGGTTACAAGTTTCGAATTAAAATCCCAATAGATCACGCCGACCCTTCTCATAACGCATATCTCACCATCTCTTCAGGTGGATGTGGTAGTGGTTAGAACGCATACCTCTCACGCCGAGGACCTGGGATCGAATCCCATCCCCGAGAAAGTCACTTATAATCTCTAGGTTGTAGTGACGACTTTCTTCGGAAGGGAAGTAAAGCCGTTGGTCGCGAGATGAACTAGCCTGTGGTTATTAATGTCGTTGTTTGCGCTCGCACTATGGAAAGCATCATCGGTTGCTCTTTTGCAACCGAGCGGCGGGCAAACGAAAGTTGATTCATTCAACTTGCGTATGGACCTATGCACGGGTTCACTATTTGACGTTTTAGCGGTGCCGTGTTTTTTATGTCACCATAGAAACTAGTGAATTCGGCACCGCTCAAACGTCAAATAGTGAACTCGTGCATCGGTCCATTGTTCGTTTCCCACCTATCCATCCGCGTCATCATCAGCCCAGCGTGATGCTTCTCCGTTTTGGCGGCAACATCCAAGTGCGCCAAACCACAGAAAGCAGAGCACGCGGTAAATGAATATGAATATTGTCTTCCCGTACTGTGCGCCTATAAAAGGCGCACCCATTTGTATGCAATGTTTTTCCCCACCGACTAGGCACGCTGCCTTTCGGTGGCAATAAAATCCAATTAGTTTGAACCAGTTGTTCTATTCGTCGTCGTCCCGCTACCATTCCAATACAACGTAGGGCTCCACCTTGGACGAAACAGTCGTTAATCAAGATAAAAAAGAATTTATATCATGTATACTACACACACGTGCAGAGCAAGTACGATTTATTTAGTGTTAAAATTAAATAGCTGTTTGCCTATCAATTGGCTCGGTAGCTTAATTGGTAGTCGTGGGTTTGAATCCCACCGCGGTGATCGATAACCCTGGTGAGGCACACAGATGGATCGGCAAAAGGCTTGGAATCCACCATTCTACCGTGTCCCAGTGCTTTAAGAATAACCGGAACCTTTCCACCCGAGACGTGGCCAAAAAGGTCAATTCGTCGAAGTGGTTCGTCCAACAGACCATGAAGAGGGCTGCGATACGTGTTTTTAGGGTCAAGAAAGCGCCAAACCGAACTGACAAGCAAAACACAGTGGCCAAATTGCGTGCGCGGAAGCTGTACCGTCATGGACGACGAAACATCAATGCGGACACCAAACAAATCCTCGGACTCGGGTCTCGCATGGAGGCTCGGAAGAGAAAGATGGACAAATTCGCGAAGAAGTACCTGTTGTGGCAGGCGATCTGCGAGTGCGGACGGTACAGCAAGCCGTTCGTTACAACCGGCATCATAAACGGGCAGATTTATCGAGAGGTATGCTTGCAGAAGCGCTTGCTGCCCTTAGTCCGCTCTCACCGTGGTCCCACGCTGTTCTGGCCGGATCTCGCTTCGTGCCATTACGCCAAGCCTGCAATGGATTGGAACGAAGCGAAGGGCATAATGTGGTCCTAAAGGAGGTGAGCCCGCAAAATACACCAGAACATCGTCCGATCGAAAAGTTTTGATCGATAATAAAGAAGTTGAAGAAAGGCGGAAATACATTCAAAACCGATGAAGCTTTGTAGAAAAACTGAGAGAAATCGTGCAAGAAAGATTGGAAAAGCCTTGCCCATGATCTCAGGTATCAGAAGGTATCAGAAGGCCGGCTCCAAAGGCACGTTCCCCACCAGTTGGGAGATTTGTGCCATCGCCATATTTGAGCCTATTTCATCATCTACCCGATGGGAGAGGAAAGGGAAGGGAAAGATGGGAGGAAATAGGAGTGGGGTCCCTTGAAGAGGGAAGATCGCATAAGCGAAATGAGAGCATGTAGCTCCATACCACAATGGGTTCGAACAGCGCCCTAAAAAGGGCACTGCAAAACGCATGAGCGTAAAGAGAGCCTATAGCTCATTACCACAGCGGGTTAAGAATAACAGGATGTCCTGAAGATTCAGGCTTCTGTATTCAGTTTCACTTAATAAGTGTTTACCAAGTAATTGGAATCGCATTTGCGCAAAAACTGGACAGTTACATATCAGGTGATACGAAGTTCGCTCACTCACAGTCAGCACGCTGAATATTTGCCATGTGATAGTTGAGTCGGCAGTGGCCTGTCAACGCTCTGACCAAGAGACTGCAATTCTGCTTTGACAGATTTGTTAAATACTTCGCCACCTTTGGAGATGGCTCAGTAATATACAATTTTGTTTGACGACACGACTCCAAACTATTCCAATATTGCTTGTGCTGAGTTGCCGCCCAAGAGTTTATCTGAAGCTTCACCCAGCACTTCGAAATTGGAATAGCCGGCTCAGGGCCAATGAAGTCATGCGATGCTCCATCGCGAGCTAGCTCATCAGCCAATTCATTTCCAGCGATGGAAGAATGGCCAGGTACCCATACAAGGTTTACAGAGTTGACTGAATTCAGTTCTTCAATTTGAGTTCGACATGCGATAACAAGCTTCGACCTTGAGTTGGCCGAAGCGAGAGCTTTTATAGCAGCCTGACTATCTGAACAGAAGTATATGACTTTACCCATTACGCGCTGTTGAAGTGCTGATTGCACTCCACACATAAGAGCAAATATTTCCGCCTGAAAAACGGTGCAGTTTCTACCAAGTGAGTAAAACTGATTCAGCCTTAGCTCACGAGAATATACTCCTGCACCAGCTCTACCTTCAAGAAGGGAGCCATCAGTGTAACATACTATATTGTTTGATATACTTCTTTCCAAATAGCCAGACGTCCACTCTTCCCGTGAAGGGAATTGTGTGGTAAATGTCCTGTAAGGAAAGTTACAAGCAATTGTGAGATCACTTGGAGCAAGGACAATTTTGTCCCAATTCACCAAAAGTGGAAACAACGAAGTGTGTGTAGATCTACGATTCACTGGATTTTTCTCCAGTAGATCCAGTACCCATAAACGGTAAGAGCAAGAAAGTGCTTCTTGTTTAAGATATATGTGTAGTGGCGCAACGTAGAAAAGGGCCTCGAGCGCTGCTGTGGGAGTTGTAGAGAACGCACCAGACATCGCCATCAAGCACATCCTTTGGAGATGGCCCAATTTTGATTGGATTGTTCTCACTTCGCCCTTTTGCCACCACACAAGACATCCATATGCCAATATTGGTCGAACAACTGTTGTGTAAATCCATTTGATATATTTGGGTTTGAGGCCCCAAGTTTTACCAAAGGTTCGCCGGCATTGACCGAAGGCCATACAAGCTTTTTTGACTCTGAAATCAATGTGAGCTGTCCATAAAAGTTTGGAATCTAGAATGACTCCGACATACTTTACTTGATCAGTCACATTAATCTCAGTGCCAAAAAGACGTAAAGGTCGAATTCCATCGCGGTTTCGTCTTTCCGAAAAAAGAACAATAGATGTTTTATTCGGGTTAACCGAAAGGCCATATTGGCGACACCAACTCTCGACTACCTGAAGAGCACTTTGCATCAGGTCGAATAGGGTGCTTATGCACATACCTACTATCAGAGCTAGATAGTCGTCGGCAAATCCATAAGTTGGAAAACCGCAATTATTGAGTTGCCTCAATAGCGTATCTGCTACGAGATTCCACAAAAGTGGTGACAAGACTCCCCCTTGGGGGCATCCGCAAACACTCAATTTTCGAATCGCTGCTTGACGCAATGTCGAGAAGAGATGTCGGTTTTTGAGCATTTGATGAATCCAATTGGTAATCATTGTAGGTAGCCCATGGTTTCGTGCGGCTTCCAATATGGCATCGAAAGACACGTTATCAAAGGCACCCTCAATATCCAAGAAAACACCCAAGCACGATTGCTTCTGAGCGAATGCTTTCTCGATATCGTATACAACTTTGTGTAAAAGAGTCACAGTGGACTTTCCAGATTGGTAAGCATGTTGATTCACATGAAGAGGCATGTTTGCCAAATAAACATCACGGATGTGATGATCGATAATGCGTTCCAGACATTTCAGAAGAAAAGAGGTCAGACTGATTGGTCTAAAACTCTTCGCTTCCTCATACGACGCACGTCCTCCTTTAGGGATAAACTTTACAGTAATATCACGCCAGGATTTGGGAATGTACCCGGTAGCAAAACTGCTTACAAGTAGCTTTTTCAAAACATGTTTGATAGACTCAAATCCCTTTTGGAGCAGAACAGGATAAATCCCATCCGCTCCTGGAGATTTGAAAGGAGCAAAACTGTTAAGTGCCCATTGAATCGATTCAGTAGTTACGATACTGCGAGCCGAGGCCAGAGACTCGTAACTACATGAAAAGACATTTGGTTCATCCGTAGATGCTATGTCCACACATCCGGGGAAGTGTGTATTGAATAAACATTCTAAAACTTCTTCATCGGAAGAAGTAAAGTCACCATTAGGTAAGCGAATTTCGTTCACTTGGAAATCCTTAGATTTTGCAAGAATTTTGTTCAACCGACTGACTTCACTCAAACTGGAAACATTTGTACAAAGGTTTTTCCAGCCGGATCGTTCAGCAGAACGAAGAGCCTTCTTGTAAGCCTTGCGAGCTGACTTGAACGACTCTGATCCAGCTGAACGGCGTCTGTTCCAACTCCTTCTACATTGTTTCCTGAGTCTAGTCAGATCGGAATTCCACCATGGGGTCCCTCTTGTAGTCTTTACAGACCGCAGAGGACATGCTTCTTCAAAAGCTTCCATAATGTAGGATGTTGTAGTATCAACGGCATCATCCAGATCACTTGGATTTTCAATGGACGGAGAATATCCATGAAATTTGGTCGCAACCAATTCAATGTAGAGTTCCCAGTTTGTTGACCGGGGATTCCTAAAACGCAAAGTCTGCGCAGTTACATTTGAATGTTCAAAGAAGATGTAGCGATGATCAGATAATGATTCCTCATCGGATACATGCCAATTCGTCAACTCGTGACTGATTCTATTCGAGCAGAGCGTTATGTCTAACACTTCTTCTCTATTAGAAACCATGAAGGTTGGGCGATTGCCTATGTTAAGTAATCCAAGGTCTGTACTACTTAAGTATTCCATCAGACTGGAGCCTCTCAAATTGATATCCGAGCTGCCCCAGATGATGTGATGAGCATTGGCATCACTGCCCACAATCAGCGGAAGGCCTTTTGTTACGCAGTGTACGACAACTCGTTTGAAGTCATCCGTTGGGGATGGTTCATCATGTGGTAAATATACCGAACAATAGACGTATTTCCTGTTGAGGTCACCAACAGAAACATCGATTGTGACAGCACATACATCTCTGGTAGTTATCTCAGAAATGAGTGTAGCAACGATTGCTTTATTAACGAGCACGCATGCGCGGGGCATGGAGCGCGAGTTTGCCATTTCAAGCTTGCTAAAAGTAGCAAAAACTGGGTCCACAAGGTTACCTAGATAGAAGTTCCCTCTACGAAAGTAGGGTTCTTGAACTAGCGCCACTTGGGCTGCACCATTTTGCATGAGTCTGCAAAGATTGATCGTTGCTGTTCTTTTATGCTGAAGATTGATCTGAGCTAACCTAACCGTAGCCACTACCCAAACTAGGCAGGATTAAGCTTTTTGCAATCTCAGCACGAAAAAGACCAGCAACGAAAAAACCAGATCGGTATCTATTTAAAGTCGCCAAAGGCGAAAGAGCACAGAATACACTGTGTAAAACGCATAATGCGAATCCATATAGGTGATAATTTAAATTAAATGTCAACATATTCATAATCCCACCCTTATTAAGCCTCAAGATAGAGACTGAAGAAGGGCAGCCGATTATCTCGGAGAAACACAAGGTCACCTGCACCATTGCTCCGGGTAGCACAGGAAGGACTCAATACTGTGGAGGGCGCCCTGGTACCCCACAGGCTCCGTTTGCGGTTAGGTTTTATTTAGACCCCCCTAACCATTCATTCTTAGGCACGGTACGCATCACACCATAAATTAGGGGTCACCTGTGAGGTGGACTTTTACCACCGGAACAGGCAATCCGTAGTGTTAATTCTTAGCCAGTTGAAACAACCGCTACCGACACTACACGGCTATCTAGGCTGCTCGGGAAAAGGAGGTTAATATTGATGATTAACTCCTGACGTGCCCAAGCAGCCATTTGAAGAAAGGCGGAAATACATTCAAAACCGATGAAGCTTTGTAGAAAAACTAAGAGAAATCGTGCAAGAAAGATTGGAAAAGCCTTGCCCATGATCTCACGAACAGTGTTAAGGAAAATGTACGAGCATTTAGCTTAGGGGAGGAAATTCAATAAAAAAATGTGCCAAAACCTGGCTAATATATAGTTATTTAATCCTTGAAAATTCGAGAAGTATCCGATTTAAAATTTAATTTTGGTGATCAAATGATGTGTCTCATTTTTTCTAAGTCCAGTCTTTAGTTATGGTGGGTTATGCCCTCGGAATTTTTTTTTCATTACTTTTATTTGTTAGGCACTCCGTGCACTTGGCCACTACTATGCCGAGTATCATTGGTGTGCGGTGGTTCATTTTGCCATGTATATTAGACCTGTTCACTTTTTGAAAAAAGTTATCTGACTCTCTGTGCCACATCCAATTCTGAACTTATTTATCAAAACAAGTTATCTGTCCAAAAATGAGCCAATCTGGTAAAGTTTGAGAGGTGTATCAAATCGATTTTGTGTTTTTTTAGACTTTTTCCGCGAAGTGTGTTCCTGAAGCCCAGAAATATCATTGAAAATTATTCGAAAATACCACTAGCCTTTTGCTAACACAATAGTCTATCACTTTGCCGAAGACACTAGGGTGTTTTGACCGCTTCTTAATTATGCTTTTAACGTAATTAGTCAAAATATCTAAAAAAAAAGCAATATATTTTTCCAATTTGCTTTATATATTCCGTTGAAGATCTTATTATATTTTGTATCCAATTCAACTATCTATTTGATCTGAGTGTTACGAACATATCGTTCATACATCATTTTCATGTGAGAGTTGATTTTCACTGCGAAATTATTGAAAGTGTATCACTCTATACCCTAAAATCTCATAGGGTTGCCAACACAAATACACTCTATGAAAACCACAGTTACCCATGATTTAGATGTCATGTCTTTGAACCCTACAGTCCATCGCCATCGGCTCAAAATAGAGATGATGGTAAGGTTTGGGCCTGAGGATCAGAAGATTCAAGGTTCAAGTACAAAAGAAAATCTATTTTCTTTTTTTTTTTTTACACCAAGCTAAGATTTGTAACTATTTGACCTAATTTCGAACATTTTCATGTTCAAATTTCACTCATACGAGATGAAATCTATTGTTATTTAATACTGCATCATTCTAAAAAAGCACGTTACAGGAAGAACTACCTTTTAATATATAAAGGCAACTACAAGTGATGACTCAAGTTAAATCAGCGTAGCAATAGCCTTGAGAACTAGAGTTCTAATGAGTCTTCCAGTCTTTGAAGAGTGAACCAACATCGTACTGAAAACCTAAATAAAGCTAATAGTTATTATCTATCAAGCATCGCATCAATGATCGAATTGCACGGGCTTATTCACAAATTCCATGACGCTGAAAAGGGGGCGTGGGTGACTTCATGGCTCATACAAAACTTGTAGAATATTCATACAAAAATCTTTACGATGGGGGGGGGGGGGTGTGTTAACCGAAAATTGTGATGATAAGCTACGATTATTGTTGATTATGAAAAAAAAAAAGATTATTCCTTGCACTTGAACCGTGGATCTTCTGATCCTTAGACCCAAACCTTACCATCAACTCTATTTTGAGCCGATGATAATAGACAGTAGGGTTCAAAGAAATGACGTCTAAATCATGGGTAACTGTGATTTTCATAGAGTGTATTTGCGTTGGCAACCCTATGAGATTTCAGGGTAAAGAGTGATACGCTTTCAATTATTTCGCAGTGAAAATCAATTCTCACATAAAAATGATGTATGAACGATATGTTCGTAACGCTCAGATCAAATATACAGTTGAATTGGATACAAAATATAATAAGATTTTTATCGAAATTTATAAGGCAAACTGGAAAAATATATTGCTTTTTCCAAGATTTTTTGACTAATTAAGGTAAAAGCATAATGAAGAAGCGGTCAAAACACCTTAGTGTCATTGGCAAAGTGATAGACTATTGTGTTAGCAAAAGCCTAGTGGTATTTTCGAATAATTTTCAACGATATTTCTGGGTTTAGGAACCATTTCGGGAAAAAGTCCAAAAAACCAGTTAATCGATTTGATACACTTCTAAAACTTTACCAAATTGGCTCATTTTTGGACAGATAACTTGTTTTGATAAATAAGTTCAGAATTTGATGTAGCAAGGGTACCTTAGAAAAAGTGAACAGGTCTAATGTATATGTGTCGTGTGAGGCAACAGCCTACAAAGAGGGTCAGTGTGTCTCAGTCACCATCCGATACTGACGAAGGATATAATAAGGTAGATGTGTTCAACAATACACGGTCCTTCGTGCGGCGTCTTCTGGTGGCTGGACGGAGTTTTTTGTGCAGGGGGATTGGGAATCGAACCCAATCCCCCCCCGGTTACGAAGCGAAAGCGTAACATCGAGGCAACGGGACCCTCTAGTTATGGTGGGTGATGTGAATCATTTTCCGATAATCAATTATTTCCTGAAGTAATCTCTAGTTAATTTTCCAAAAACTAGAAAACATGGAATGTCTGTGGTGCCAACGAAGCTTTCAGCATCCTTCGGAGGAAATGTTTTTTGGTACCTACCTGATCAAACTCGCCCCACTGATTTATTTGCCCCCAGATTACGGGATACTAATAAGGTAGAACGACTGGTTGTTCAATAGCATCAGTAGTTGCCATCCCATATTATATTCTAAAATAAATCATCGTGTTTAATAGACCAGTTCACATTATAGAGCCACATGAACCTAACCGTACTTTTTTTCAAAGATTTCAAAAACAAATCTGCACACTACGAAAAAAAAAAATTGCTGTTTGCGTTTGACGTGCAAATCCAGTCTAACTATGCTTCATATGTGGTAACACAAAGTAACCAAAGGATACTTAGCAACCATGATCCATATCACCGTAAACCTAGCAAAGAACAGCAATCATTTTCTTCGCCTTCTTTGTTAATAATCTTACCGCGTTTGGTGTTCCCGCATTTGATATTTGCATTTCAAACGCACACAGCAATATTACATATGACGTATATTTCATACTAGTGGTCCAGCCAAACGGTTTTTTTTTGTGTCATAGTAGGCTGTTTGATGGTTCTATACAAAACTTTCATATTAACTGACAATTTCGTATTGCCCTAGTTTTTGGACTATCTCGTTGAATATCTATTCATTTCGAGCACACAAACACGTCGGAACACATAACGAACACAATAGTGGAATAGTTTTCAAAATCTGATAAACGTAAGTTATTTCATGACATATAAATACCATTCCATTTTTATTTATATAAAAGTTTATGTGAAATAATCGAAGTACAAAATAAAGAGTATTGTTTGATCCTTCGACCTGGTTGCTTGCTCCTGCGGAGGCGGGCGACAAGGGCAGGATCAAACATGTCGCGCGTCGTTCGGGAAGAAGTGAAAAAGTGCCGCGAGTGTTAGTATTGTTTGATCCTTCGACCTGGTTGCTTGCTCCTGCGGGGGCGTGTGACAAGGGCAGGATCAAACATATCGCGCGTCGTTCGCGTACCACGGTGGAATAGTATCGCGGATCGCGTTAGTAGTGTTTGATTCTTTGATCTTGTCGCTTGCTCCTGTGGGGCGAGCGACGAACACTTGTTCGGCGTTCAATGCTTTTATCGAGTAATATCGCGAATCCGGTTAGGCGCATTCATTTCAAATTATATGTCTATCGTTAACCAAAACGAATCCTTCACCCAAATCTTTCCCACATCCAAACTCCCAGTGTCTATTTGTGGAAGTGCTTCCATAAAGCAAGTAACAAGTCAACATTTCCCTCTCATTCCTAAATTGACCTGCATTCGGACGCAGCCGGCGCCGTGATTGTTTGTTATAATAATGAGAGCACCAGTACTTACACATTGAGGATGCTACTGATCCCGAGTAGTGTCTGTTGGTTCCCTGTGTAAATACAACTGTTCTTGCAATAACGGAGTAGCATCTGCGGGCGGTCAATCATGCTCATGCTCATGCTCATGCTCAATAATCGAAGTAGGGGGAGATCCCCCAGTACCGGATAGCACTGGGTCGAAACATTGAGAAATCATGACCCAATCAAGATGGTGTATTAGTAGAAAAGGAAGCTATTATGGAGACTAATGTTTACGTAGAATAACCCATCCTTGAATAATGAATGCCTTTTTAAAAAAGTACAAATGTTTGAAAATCTTAAAAAAATTGACGTATCTCCTTAGTTTTGAGCCTATTTAGTAATTATTTTGAATATGAAAAAAATACTTAGGATCACGTAAGCATGTTCGAACATAATCCTAATTTGATAGTATGATTGTATTCAATAACATAATCGAACTTAATATGGACAAATTACAATTTTGGTTAAGCACCTCCTGTCCCCCAGTTTCGGACAGCTTGATTTGTTATATGATATCTTTGTAATTGCACCAGTGTCTCAAAATACATTCATTTTTCATGGTTTCCGTCGATCGTGGTATCAAACATGCAATAAAATTAAGAAAAATGAACATTCAGAACAACACCGTAAAATGTGCTATTTTTCATCATATATGAAAGAGGTTTTTGATGGATATCTTGCAAACTAAGAAAAACTCAAATTATTCTTGTAAATATTGCAAATGCATCGAATTGGCAATTATTTACTATTCCTATGGTAAACACATTCAATGATGTCCAAATTTACAGAATTCGAGGCATTTCCAGATCGCGTCCGGTATTGGGTGCCAGCTTTCAAGATCGATCAATTTAGTACTAAAATACAGCATCAAAATGCAATGTCAAAATTTATATTTATATTTTCAAATTTATTTTTGTACACCATAAAAATGATATTATTTATCATAAATGGGTAACACGAGCACATAAAACAAATATTTTTAGAATTATGAATTTACTGGCTTAAGTGTCCGGTACTGGGGGATCTCCCCCTACAAAATAAACTGACATTCATTTGATAGCACTTAGAAATGTTTTGTTATTGTAAAATTATGTCCAATGTGACTTAAAAACTTCGGTGATCCAAACAATATTAAGTTCTACATGACGAGAAATTATGAGCCCACACAGCCGTAGCGGTGAACTATTCAGCAAGACCATGCTGAGGGTCGTTGGTTCGATTCGACCGGTCAGCGATCTTTTCGCCCAGTTTCAATATTTTTCCCACAAAACATAGATTTAAAGATTTCATTTCATGTAAATTTTGTAGATAAAAAAGCTGCCCACCCGTACGTTGAAATCTGTACGCGTCGTTGATGATTGTTGCTTATTCATCTCATGATATCGAATTTATTTATTTATTTATTTATTTACTGATTCAACGGACTTCTATGGTCTAATTGAACGATGAAACTTAATCCTAATATTACATACAACGGAAAACCATTAGCTAAACAGTAAGGGAACAAACATTCTTATATTATCTTATATAATCTTCATGGAGAACGCATACGACGCATTAAAGCCAATTCCAATCAATCACAGTGGTTCCCAAACATAATCACGGAATTCTCTAAAACTTAATCCAGCCGGCCAAGTACTCGACAGAAGTGCGGTCGATTTAAGGCGAACGTTGACTCCAACTTTAAACGAGATGTAAGGCAACGATGTCGAATCTTTCCAAGCGGGAACAAGCTTCTTGATCACGGCATCCTCCGTGCCTAGCGAATCGTTGACTAGCTTCATGATTTGTTGCTCAGTAACGCAGTTTTTCACTCTAGTTATGAATAACCAAAATCGATCATTTGGCGACCTCTCTTCCTCTATACTGCCCAGACAGTCTACGGGGTTTGTACTTTGTTGAGTTTCAGGTAGAGACAATAGGGATGACTGCAAGCGGACGATTAGCTTTTGATTCCTCATCGACATCAGTGGATTCGGCACGGGTTGCAGTACCATACAAAAGTGACTGATGTAGGGCTACTATTTGCTCCTTCAGTTCGGAAATTTCACCATCGATGCGTGCAATCTCGGTTGGTTTCGATGTAGTAGATTTTACTGTCACACTGTTGAGATCATTGCGATCATTTCTCATTTTGCGTGAATCAAAGATAATCAGTTGGTTTTGCACTGACACAGCTGAAAAAGTATCAGCATCAGCCGTTAACACGTACAGTGATACTTTTTCAAGTTAATATAAACTATCAAGACTGAGTATTATCACTTTGAAGTGCAAGCTGAAAAGTCATCATTGTTGCCGAAACGAATGACGAGCTACTTACCCTTAACAAATCTATGCCAATAATAGAATACAACCCTCGATCCTTCATTTAAGGACAGTATATACCCTATGTCACAAATTTACAAAATAGCAAGCTACAAGCCACCCTCAAATCATTCCTAGCTTGGAATGACGCGATGACTATGGCCTTTTCCGCATCAATGACCATGTTGGCTTATTCGAATTGATGCTAAGCAACTGAAACAATGCGAGAAGGATCGAAGACTCTCATCCGGACATACCAATCTTCAATCAATCCATCATTGATTTCCACCCTAACGTATCCTGGTCAGATGTGAACCTTTTCGGACGCTATTTTTACATTTGTCATTGAACAATGAACAACAGAAATCGTCCAGCTGCACTGGGCGGAAGCTTGTTTCCTCGTTTGCTGCTGACGTAAAAGCGAGCCCTCGGTACAATAAATCAGATTTCAGGTGCTTAAAAAGTGCCGCGGCTCAGGATTGTCCGATTTTACTGCTTGCTGATCAATTTTCATCCGTGAGACGATTCCGAACGTGCGATAAATAATAAATGTGGCCTATATCCGAGCGTTGATTGCCATTCGATTGCGATTGATGGTATCTGCTGAAGAGTGGGGGATTTGTTGGGAATGTTCAATGGATTCAAGCTTAAGGTATGCTTCGTAGCAGTTCTCTGTAGGCATCAAGAATTTATCGCTGTTCATCGTACTGCCTGGACTGTTGCTGCACGATTTACGACTCTAGGAGTGTAAATGGATTACCGGCGATTTTGCTGTACTGATTCGTAACAGAATTGAAATGAATAGGAATAAAACAGTTAATGCTCAAATATGCACCTTTAAGGCCTTTCTGGTCATTTTCCGTTCCTAATTCAAACAATTATCGGCGATAATGATATTCCAAGATAACTGTTTGAATTTTCTATAACAATGATCAGATGAAAAGTATAAGGTTAAGTAGCAGATCATTACGTTCATTTCCAGCTGCTACTACTGGGTGACATTCCTTTTAAAATACAAACCATGTTGAACAAAACTTAATTTTCCAGACGAACCTGAACATCATTTTTTTCGTGGATTGTTACCAACCGCGCTAGGTTGGATAAATTTATACCGAATTGATTTGATCGAACCCGGTATCGTTACGACTCCCTTTTTCAATGACACGTAACGTATGGGAGGGACTGAGCTGTCTGTTTGTATCACTTAGGTATAGACGGGTGTCATATAACGAAACAGCAAGTCACAGCTGGCAGGTATCGTTAAAGTGACACTTGAAAAGTGTTTATTCTCACGCAAGCATAAACGCACACGCGAGAGACTCTATTTCAAGGCACATTTCGCTTTCTGGGTGATAGATGTGGAAAGGATTTATGTGGGATTTATTAGGTACGCGACACGCTTCAAATTTGTTTCAATGACGTCAGCTGGGATGGAACGAAATTCAAGTTCAGCTTTTTTAACTAGTGTTCTTATGGGGCTCAGATAGCCGCAAATGTGCAGCAATTCAGCAAGACTAAGCTGGGGATTGATCTCCAGCTTGGTCTTGCTACGGCTACCTAAGATAATTCCAATAGTTCCCTATTATAGCCATCATCCGAAACAGAAAATATCCTATATGTATCCGCAATGCGCCCATGTCATTCTGACTTCCACCAAGGAGATAACAATAATATCTTAAAGCAAAATTATCATCCAGCAGGATTTCCTGCTCTTCCTTTGGCAGAATACAGCACTAGGATCGAAATGCTTACGTGAACAGTAAGATTTAAAGAAAGTGAATTTCATCTGAACGCTACGTGCCTTGCTATGGATTCAAGCCCCTCCTTATATAGCGGTTATATTGCTGTGCTCTGGGAAAACACCTGCCCAGCAAACAGATTATACCGGTGCCTATAAAAATATGAATACGTGGCTCACAAACGTGGTACAAGCGTGCCTGCCCATTTAATTATGCGCCCGGTATCATTCGGTCCTCTTTGGAAGAGAGGGAAATGAGTAAGCTCTGAAGGTATACCATCCCAGTGGAAATCATTGCGTGTCGTTCTGTATGTTATTTTTATTTCTGTAAAATTGCTGAGATGAGCTTGTATTTTCGACGAATTCGCAAGGGAATATCATACGGAAAGCACCTTATGTATTTTTCGGCTCAAATCACAACTTTAGACCTTCCACAGCTATTTACTGAGCCAAAAAAAAAAAAAATGATGAAAAATGGTCAACAATTGTTTTGCTGATGTTTACAAATTATTGATAAACAGTTGGAAACCACATTTTTCGCTGAAAATAAAAGGAAGGACGAAGTATGGTAACTAAAATGTAAGAAAGCATGGATCGGAAAGATCCAGGTACTTTCAAAAACTAAAAGTTTACCTCTAACTTATTAAATTCGTTCATATAGTTGACTCTCCACATCACGATGTTCTACATCTCGATATCTCTCCCTATGTCGATGATTTCTTTGGTCCCTTCATGCTGCATACGATTTTTCCCTCCATATCTCGATATCCTCTTTATCTCGATATCTCCATATCTCGATGTGTTCCTGTTGTTTTTTTGCTCCTAATTTTCTCTCCATATGTCGATATGAACATTATCAAAGGTTACTAGACCAGATTTAAGTGATTCAGAGCAGTTTAGAAACTTAAAATGAAGTTTGTTTGTTTATCATTTTCTTAGTAACGGAGTGATTTTCAATCTAGTGTTCATTAAATTAATGTTCTTTGTCTCGATCTCTCCCTATCTCGATGGTCCCTTCGATATCGAGATGTGGAGAGGCGACTGTAGTTCTAAATTAGCATAATGAATGCTAAGCTTATTTACATTATAATAGCATTACAAATGAAGACAGGCCTATCTGAACTGTTTTGATTTTGTATGGTATTTTGACTTTTTCTGGCCTTGTTGTTTCCAAATTGCATGAAAGAGAAAAAGGAAGAGATACATTTCTGTGTAGAGCCCCATGACGATCCAAAGTTCCTGTATACATTGGATGCTTTCGACTGTTATTAGTAGCACCGGGGATTTTCATAACGGCTTTCAGTATCAACGGTAATCAGAACTATAAGATTTCTTCTATGCCCAACGTTTCGGTTGTATTTTCCATTTTTTTCAAGTTATGTTAAGTATGCTGTAGTTCTGATTGCCGTTGAGACTGAAAGCCGTTAAGAAAATTCCCGGTACCATCCTTAGCCGAGTGGTTAGAGTCTGCGGCTACACAGTAAAGCCATGCTGAAAGTGTCTTGGTTCGATTCCCGGTCGGTCCAGGATCTTTTTGTAATGGAAATTTCCTAGGCTTCCCTGGGCATAGAGTATCATCGTACCTGCCACACGATTTACGAATGCGAAAATGGCAACTTTGGTAAAGAAAGCTCTCAGTTAAAACTGTGGAAGTGCTCATAAGAACACTAAGCTGAGAAGCAGGCTCTGCCCCAGTGCGGACGTTAATGCCAAAAGGGAGGAGGAGGAGTATACAAGGTAATGAATTCTCGAAAGTTGGCTTAACAACACATCCACATAAATTTTAAATTTTATTCTGTGGTCCGATATTTCAGCAAAATTTTCTCGAGACAACTTTATTTAAGGTTACAAATATATAATCTTGCGTTTGCAATTGCATATTCCAGGTCAAGTGAACTTTATTTCAAAATGCTTTTTATATTTATTTTTATGGTATACATGTTGGAGAAAATAATGTAATCATAATATATCGGTAAGCTACATGTTTAAGGTGAAAAACCTTGGACTCCAAAGATGACTGGCACAACGGCCGACTTGTGTCCCAACTTACGTTTTCATAGGCACTAAACTGGAGGAATAGTTGGCAAACGTTTGTGCTTTTGAAATTTTAGTGCAATATTAGAATTTGATTCCAAACTGTTTTTTAGTCCTAATTCCATAAAACTAATCAAAAAGAGATACTTCCATTCTATTTATTTAAAATTCATAATTATTGTTTTCTCACTAATTCACTAATACGAGCCCTCAATCCTTTACCTTGTTTACCTACACTGAGCCAGAATACTTAGGTTCTCATTACATCGTGACTTATGAACCAGTCAAATTGTGGTTTCATTGAACGGTTAATCGTTTCAAAAATGAGATCATAAGTTTAATGAGTGAGATCTATGAATTCCTTGAGAGCCATGGTTTGAAATAACATTCATATCAATCACTAACATAACTGCTCTGCGATGATGGTTGCAGGTTTATACTTGCCTGGAATTGTAGGCATGCATTCTTTCTATTCTATTCAAACTACGCTGGTTTCATCATAGCGGTCATTTGAGAAATTCATTGAATGACTTATGAAAATTAGTAATAAAAATTTCAACTCAAATCATAAGTCAAACTTAAAAGTTTCAACAATATTCAATGTCGCGCCAAATCACAATTATTTCTTCTAAATTTGTTAAGTATTTTTGCCTCAGTGTATCAGGTATCAGGTATCAGAAGGCACGTTCCCCACCAGTTGGGAGATTTGTGCCATCGCCATTTCATCATCTACCCGATGCGAGAGGAAAGGGAAGGGAAAGATGAGAGGGAATGAGAGTGGGGTCCCTTGAAGAGGGAAGATCGTATAAACGAAATGAGAGAATGTAGTTCCATACCACAATGGGTTCGAACAGCGCCCTAAAAAGGACACTGCAAAACGCATGAGCGTAAAGCGTATAGCCTGGTCCTTGCTCCAAGTGATCTCACAATTGAGCCTATAGCTCATTACCACAGCGGGTTAAGAATAACAAAATGTCCTGAAGATTCAGGCTTCTGAATTCAGTTTCACTTAATTGGAGTCACAACTATCACACACAAATGAGTCAGCACGCTGAATATTTGCCATGTGATAGTTGAGTCGGCAGTGACCTGTCAACGCTCTGACCAAGAAACTGCAATTCTGCTTTGATTGATTTGTTAAATACTTCGCCACCCTTGGATATGGCTCAGTAATGTACACTTTTGTTTGACGACACGACTCCAAACTATTCCAATATTGCTTGTGCTGAGTTGCCGCCCAAGAGTTTATCTGAAGCTTCACCCAGCACTTCGAAATTGGAATAGCCGGCTCAGGGCCGATGAAGTCATGCGATGCTCTATCGCGAGCTAGCTCATCAGCCAATTCATTTCAAGCGATGAAAGAATGGCCAGGTACCCATAAAAAGTTTACAGTTGTTGACTGAATTCAGTTCCTCAATTTGAGTTCGACATGCGATAACAAGCTTCGACTTTGAGTTGGCCGAAGCGAGAGCTTTTATAGCAGCCTGACTATCTGCCCTTCTACGCCTACTTGTCCCATGTTCTATGTAAACCTTATGGACCACGGGACAAATATGCGTAGAACGGCAGCTATCTGAACAGAAGTATATGACTTTACCCATTACGCGCTGTTGGAGTGCTGATTACACTCCACACATAAGAGCAAATATTTCCGCCTAAAAAATGGTGCAGTTTCTACCAAGTGAGTAAAACTGATTCAGTCTTAGCTCACGAGAATATACACCTGCACCAGCTCTACCTTCAAGAAGGCAACCATCAGTGTAACATACTATATTGTTTGGTATACTTCATTCCAAATAGCCAGACGTCCACTCCTCCCGTGAAGGGAATTGTGTGGTTAATGTCCTAAGGAAAGTGACAAGCAATTGTGAGATCACTTGGAGCAAGGGCAAATTTGTCCCAATACACCAAAAGTGGAAACAACGAAGTGTGTGTTTCTGCAGTAGATTCGGAACCCATAAACGGTAAGAGCAAGAAAATGCTTCTTGTTTAAGATGTATGTGTAGTGGCGCAACGTCGAAAAGGGCCTCGAGCGCTGCCGTGGGAGTTGTAGAGAACGCACCAGACATTGCCATCAAGCACATCTGTTGGAGATGTCCCAACTTTGAATGGATTGTTCTCACTTCGCCCTTTTGCCACCACATAAGACATCCATATTCCAATATTGGTCGAACAACTGTTGTGTAAATCCATTTGATATACTTCGGTTTGAGGCCCTAAGTTTTACCAAAGCTTCACCGGCATTGACCGAAGGCCATGCAAGCTTTTTTGACTCTGAAATCAAGAAAGTGGTGTCCAAGAAAGTTTGGAAACTAGTACGACTCCGACATACTTTACTTGATCAGTTACATTAATCTCAGTGCCAAAATGACGTATTGGCCGAATTCCATCGCGGTTTCGTCTTTCCGTAAAAAGAACAATAGATGTTTTATTCGGGTTAACCGAAAGGCCCTATTGGCGACACTAACTCTCGACTACCTGAAGAGCACTTTGAATCAGGTCGAATAGGGTGCTTATGCATATAGGGTGCAGAACCACTTGGGCACTTCCATGATTCACTTTGGCATGGGGGGTTTTTCTCGGCCGAATTGTATGAAACTTTGCCATGAGAAGTACTTCAGTATAACGCATACTGTGGCCAAATATGAGCTCTGTAGCTTTCAAAAAACCCAACTACGAAGTGAATCAAAAATGCCAAGATTAGGATCCAGCTCCCTACCAACTATCAAACAAAGATAGATAGTCGTCGGCAAATCTATAAGTTGGAAAACCGCTATTATTGAGTTGCCTCAATAGCGTATCTGCTACGAGATTCCACAAAAGTGATGACAAGACTCCCCCTTGGGGGCATTCGCAAACACTCAATATTCGAATCGCTGCTTGACGCAATGTCGAGAAGAGATGTCGGTTTTTGAGCACTTGACGAATCCAATTGGTAATCATTGTAGGTATCCTATGGTTTCGTGCAGCTTCCAATATGGCATCGAAAGACACGTTATCAAAGGCACCCTCAATATCCAAGAAAACACCCAAGCAGGATTGCTTCTATAAATTGAACTTTAACACTTCACTTTTTGCAAAAAAAAAATACTAAGATCACTAGTAAGGCGAGCAAATACCTTTAAACTCTTATTTGCTCGCCTTACTAGTGATTTTAGTGAATCTATGACAAAAGGTCGAAAGACAAAAGGTCGAAAGACAAAAGGTCGAAAAACAAAAGGTCGAAAGACAAAAGGTCGAAAGGACAGAAAGTCGAAAGACAAAAAGTTGAAAGGAAAAAAGGCCGAAGAACAAAATAGAAGGGACAAAAGGTCGAAAATCTTTTTTCAAAGAAGGAAAAATTTCCCACCAAGCGAATCATTTTCGACGTTTTGTCCTTTCAACGTTTTGTCTTTCGACCTTTTGTCCTTTCGACTTTTTGTCTTTCGACCTTTTGTCCATAAACCGGATCTGGGAATATACCCGGTAGCAAAACTGCTTATAAGTAGTTTTTTCAAAGCATGTTTGATACACTCAAATCCCTTTTGGAGCAGAACAGGATAAATCCCATCCGCTCCTGGAGATTTTAAACGAGCAAAACTAATAAGTGCCCATTGAATCGATTCAGTAGTTACGATACTACTAGGCCAGAGACTCGTAACTACATGAAAAGACATTTGGTTCATCCGTAGAAGCTATGTCCACACATCCGGGGAAGTGTGTATGGAATGACCATTCTAAAACTTCTTCATCAGAAGAAGTAAAGTTACCATTAGGTAAATGAATTTCGTTCACTGGAAATCCTTAGAGTTTGCAAGGATTTTGTTCAGCCGACTGACTTCACTCAAACTGGAAACATTTGTACAAAGGTTTTTCCAGCCGGATCGTTCAGCAAAACGAAGAGCCTTCTTGTAAGCCTTGCCAGCCAACTTGAACGACTCTGATTCAGCTGAACGGCGTCTGTTCCAACTCCTTCTACATTGTTTCCTGAGTCTAGTCAGATCGGAATTCCACCATGGGATCCCTCTTGTAGTCTTTACAGACCGCAGAGGACATGCTTCTTCAAAAGCTTCCATAATGTAGGATGTTGTAGTATCAACGGCATCATCCAGATCACTTGGATTTTCAATGGATGGAGAATATCCATGAAATTTGGTCGCAACCAATTCAATATAGAGTTTCCAGTTTGTGGACCGGGGATTCCAAAAACGCAAAGTCTTGGCAGTGTTACATTTCAATGTTCAAAAAAGATGTAGCGATGATCAGATAATGATTCCTCATCTGATACATGCCAATTCATCAACTCGTGACTGATTCTATTCGAGCAGAGCGTTATGTCTAACATTTCTTCTCTATTAGATACCATGAAGGTTGGGCGATTCCAAGTTCTGTACTACTTAAGTATTCCATCAGACTGGAGCCTCTCAAATTGATATCTGAGCTGCCCCAGATGATGTGATGAGCATTGGCATCACTGCTCACAATCAGCAGAAGGCCTTTTGTTACGTAGTGTACGACAACTCGTTTGAAGTCATTCGTTGAGGATGATTCATCATGTGGTAAATATACCGAACAATAGATGTATTTACAAGTTAAACCCCTCAATTTTACTATAAGCATAGTAATAATATTCAAATTTATAGAGTTTATTAACATTTGGAGAATATTCGAAACTGTTTTTGAAAATATTGAGTTAGAGAGGTAAAATTACATGGGAAACCCAAACAGACCGCATCGAGTTAGGAAACATCGAGTTAGAGAGGTATCGACTTATAGAGAGATCAAAGTATGCTAAATTGAAGGGACCGTGCATTCCATCGAGTTAGGGGAAATATCGAGTAAGGGAGAGTTAACTGTATTTGTTAATCTATTTAGCTCACATTTTACATATTGTTTACAAATTATTTACAAAAATTTAAATTATAGATATTCATTCACAACTCTTTGGGTTCAAATGTGAAGAACGTGAATAATTTGTCAAATGAAGCCTCAGTACCGTCAAACTGATTAATTCCTAACATTTGAAGTTCATTTTGGATGACAAACATCAATTCAATTAGTCTTTAGTTTCTCCTAAAATATATATGGAATGATAAGTGAGCATCCAACAATTGTGCAACGGTAGATATTATCGAATTGCAGGATATCGTGACGATTCTCATTATTTTATCTTCAAGGCAGACTTACTTTTTTTGTCTCTAACGATAATAGCTCGTTAATAGTACTATACTGTAAAAAACGAATCGTTCTTCGTACTGAATGTGATCCAACTCGTTGACAATGGCGTTCTTTTTTATTTGTTATGTGAAATGATTTCATCCAATTGCACCGTGATTCGTTTCGAATGATCGGTAAAAAATGTGCACTCAACTGTGCAAGTAGAAATCGATTCTAGCACGGGTACCATCTGCAGCAAGGAGTTACCAGAACGAGTGCAAATCTAGAAGATAAACATTATTCTGTGCAGGGACATTGGGTGCATGCTCGGTGGCCACTTCGCCAGGAGTGGAGTCAAGATGAAGATATTCTAGCATTTGTCGTCGTCGTTCGTTTCCTAACCTGGCTCTCGAGGTCTCGTCCGATTATCGTTAGTATTACTATTATCTTATGCAAAATGTGCCATTATCTCTGTCACTAGAATGTAGATAGGAGGAAGCGTGCACCGAGTGAGCAGATAAATGAGTCAAGTGGGAGAATATTCAATATTCAAATTAAATTCAGTTTGTGCCACTACTGGCTGATTACTCGGTGATGGTGCCCTGAGGCGTTTGGTGATGGGTTTGAAAACCGTTTTGCTGCTCGGATGCTTACGATAAAGGATTGCTTAATTAAATATACCTTGGCCTATCGTACACTGAAAATAGATGCGCTGGGCTTATTGTACAAGGTTAAAGACTGGTAATTGACATATATACTACAGTATAGTGTGAATAAGAATTAAATTTTAAAAGCATGATGTACTGTGATTACGGTTTCCAGTCCCAGGAAGAATTTCACAATTCCCGGGAGATAATTTTTAGTTTACCGAAAATCCCGTAGAAATTATGTTTTGATATAGAATTACATACATGGTATTGTTTATAATGATTACTTTTATTCGAATGATCATTTTCCCAGAATGCCATTTCCCTGAATGACCCGTTTCCCCGTAAAGTGATGCAATTTTCAAATGCACCAGAATAGTCTTCAGCGACATATGCATTAGCATAACCCTTGATGACCGTACAATTTGTAGTTGGTACTGACCAGAATAATCGAAGTTGCACAAGGATGTAGCTTGGGAGTAGCTTTCCATATTCAATGTAAACTTTCGAGAACTTCAAACATTAAAAAGTCAATAACGGTCATCGGGAAAGGGGGAAAAAATGATAGGTGACATCCATTTCAAGTAAGGTGACCGAGATCACCTGTGCATCTCAATAATTGCTAATTAAAAAAACACGAACCAATCTCATTAAATTTATCACCCATTCTTGCTTAAGCAGCTGTAAGCTACTTTAATCAATAAGCTCATTTCACAAAAGCAAAATATTATTCCGACGACGCAAAAACCGGAACTCGATTGCACTGTGTGCAAACGAAAACGAGAAACAAAAAAATACTTCGGCGACGACGCAAAAAAAAATTCTGGTGAAGATGAAAATAGGTTTTTCTGGTGAAGTTTCAAGTGCACCAATCCAGAGAACCAGACAACGGTTCAAACTGACAACTCGATCGATTGGTCAACACCAGCGAAAGACCAATCGCTCAAGCCCTCAGCCCGATCTACTGGTCGACTCTCTAGACATGTGCTCCTGAAAATTTAAGGTTTGGCTTCGAAGCATTATCACCTTCGGCTTGGGCTTTGACAAAGCACTGCCCAGCAGAACGCGTGCAGAATAAACTGATTTATTTCCGCTATAAACACCTTTTGCAAAAACTGCACCAGCTGTTTCACCAGCCAAATCTTATAATTTGCAGATACGATAAAAACGTGACAGATCAATTTTTAACACATCCGTTCGCGTGCGCTGCCTACTTTACCAGAGTAGTTCTTCAGTGACATGGTGACAAACTAGCAAGAACAATAAGCAATCAAAAGAAGGATATATTTGATCATTCTAGATCGACTAAACAGATAGGGTAAGTGTTCCCTTAGTTGTGGGTGTTCCTATAGTTGCGGTAGTGCCGTTTTCACTGACTTTATTGCTTAAGCCACAGAACCGGCACTGCTAATCGACATATTGGCTTGTTGATACAGGGAATAGTTGAAAAGAGCGTCCAAATTGCGTTAAAACTGATGAAATATCACTAAAGTTGCTAAAACTGTTCTTGCTTGTACCAATAGTTGCGGTAAAGTGTTCCTATAGTGGAGGATCCCATAAGAAAACAACGGATACCGCAACTATAGGAACATAAATTAAAAATATACCGCAACTAAAGGAACAGTGTACCAATAGTGGAGGTATTATTATTCACTAACATGCCGTGGATTACTGCGATGAAATCATTTTTCTCATTAAGTCAATAGTCGTTACTTCCCGTTACAACATTAACATGTACATTAATTGCGCTTCTTAAATTTAGGCGATTATATGAAGTTCAATCGTGCTTAGTACCTCCACTATTGGTACATTTACCCTATTGCCAAAGATGCTGAAGATGCTCGATACTCGAACTGCAAATCAAATCGAGAAGGATGCATATCAGATGACCGGTTCGTTCACCACCCTAAAATGGATGAATCTATGGCAATTATGAGTGCCAAGCACTTTTCGGACAAATGGGCTATTCGGGGAAATTCGGGAAACTTGCATTCGCCGAAACGACATTCAGGGAAAAGAAGCACAACCATGTATAATACTACTCAAGCCAAATAATATGAAGGGTATTTTACTGAACCCATACCTATTCGACGAAACCCATAAGCGCATTATAATTATTACAAGCAAAAGTATATATTTGGTAAATTGAGTGTAACAAAAATATTCTTCATGAATACTGTGATGCTCTATCACTTTAATGAATAGTCAAATTTGGTTTAATTCACTTTTTGTTATAATTCAGTTCGGTTTTGGTTAAGAAATTCACAAATAAGGTTCTGAAGATTTAATATTATTTAGTTTTCCGCGACTTCTTCACGCAGCGTAGCAAAAACCCGCCTTCCTCCACTCAGTATGGTTTCAGTACTCCCGATTCAATCTCGCTCTCCTCTTTTCCAGTTCATGCTCCCACCAGGGTCCAATCCATAGGGTTACAGCTCCCCCCTCCAGCAAACGCAGTGTTTAATGAAGTTTGCGGCTGCCACGGCTGTACAAACGGCTTCAGAAGGTTGATGTGAAACATGCCCCTCGATTTTCCAGATTGCTTGTGGTGTAGCATAAACACATCGTCATGCACCACATCCTTTATCTCATATGGTCCCTCGTAAACATCCAGAAACTTTTTGATTATTGCGTCTGCTTCCGATGACATTGGATTTGCCTTCAGTAATACCAGATCTCCAGCGACTAATCGTTTTGTTTGCTTCTTCGCCCGCTCATTTCGTTTGTCCGCTTTCTTCTGCAGGATGATTCGGATCTGGTCGTAATTGACGGATGACCGTTCCGAAGGAGGGAAACTAAGCAGATTTTGCAGAGCATCTTTTGCCGATTTTCCAAATTGTAATTCATAAGGGGTTGAGCCAGTGGATTCATGATAGGCACAATTGATCCAACAACTAAACTGGTGTAGATTCTTTGCCCACAACCGATGATTGACTCGGCAATATACTCGGCATAATCTAGATAACTCTCTCATGGTACGCTCTACCGGGTTGGCTTGAGGGTGCCGCACCGATGTATACACTAAGTGAATGTTGCTACTTTTCAACATTCTTACCCAATATTTTGCGGTGAACTGAGTACCTTGATCGCATAGTATCGCCAGCAGTTTTCCAAACTCTTGCATTCTTCTCTCCAGCTTTCTCCAAAGTACGTAGGCTGTTGGCTTTTTCACTGCGTCTAAAGTAACGTACTTTGTGAATACATCAATCATTACAAATACATAACGTACGCCGGCCGGTCCTGGGGGTAGTGGACCGAATAAGTCCACCGACAACAGTTCATTTGGCCCATCTGGAATTATGCTACGTCGGGTACCGTGTAGCCGAGAGTTCATGGGTTTTGTTCGTTGGCATATAAAGCAACCACGTACGTAAGCCTTAGCATCTGCTCTCATGCCTGTCCAGTACACTATCTTATTCATTGCTTGGACCGTTTTTTGTAGCTCATAGTAACCGGATTGGTCATGATAGAAACGCAAAACTACTCCTATCATATTCCTTGGTATAACAATTTTCCAACCGGCCTTTGGATTATTTTTCACAAAAAGCACATCATCAACCACCGTAAACTCTCTTGTTCCTGAACGATGGACTCCATCCTTAGAGCTCGAGTATAGAGGTAACAAGGCTTCATCCGTCTGCTGTTGTACTGGTAGTTGTCTCATCATATGACGAAACCCTTTTTCCTCTGCAGTAAGTCTGGCAAGAACGAACTGTCTTTCTGATGAACGCAACGACATAGGCGTGCTTCCTTCAGGATAGCGTGATAACGCATCGGCTATTTCGTTATCTTTCCCCCGGCAATGCTGAATGTCAAAATTAAACTGCTGGAGGAAGAGGATCCATCTTGTTAGCTGGCCGTTGAGCAGTTGACATCGTTTCTGGAAGATAAGGGCTTTGTGGTCGGTGTAAACTGTAAACTGGGTCCCCAACAGGTATTGTCGCCATTTGTTCAGCGACCACACCACCGCCAACGCCTCCAGTTCAGTAGCAGTGTAGTTTCGTTCCGCTGCTTGCAATAGCCGACTAGCATACGATATAACCATTCGGTCATTCTGGTCGTCCCATTGAAATAACATGGCCCCTAGTCCTTGGTACGAACTATCCGTTTGGACGCAAAACTCCTTATCCAGGAGGGGATAACGAAGAGTAGCGTGGCGTAAAATTAACTGCTTCACTGCGCTAAATGCCTGTCGCTCTTCATCGGACCATCTCCACCCTGCAACGGAGAAGAGCATAGAGTGGTTTGGCAACAGACGTATATTTAGGCGTAAATCTTGACACATAACTTGCTAGTCCCAGAAAGGATTTCATGGACTTCTGATCACAGGGTTCGGGAAACTGTTGAATGGCTGACACTTTATCCGGGTCGATGCTAACACTATCTTGTCCAACAATATGCCCCAGAAATTTGAGTTTTATTTTGCAGAATTCACTTTTCGATGCGCTGATAGTCAACCCAGCAACCCGAAGTCGAGTAAATAATTTTCGGAGATGTTCTAGGTGCTCGTTGAATGAACTAGATTTCACAAGAAGGTCACCCAAATATTTTTCGATAAACTCTAGAATCTCCGGTCCCAATATGACATCCATTGCACGGGAAAAACTGGCCACTGCTGTACATAATCCAAATGGAAGGACATTGAATACGTACGACCTTGTTTCAAACAGGAACCCAGTAAACTTCCGGTGGCTTGGTTTGATTGGTATTTGCCAGTACGAGCTGGTAAGATCTATTAAGGAGAAGATACGAGTGTCGTGAAATTTTTGCACTATCTGCTGCACATCTGAGGGTTTCTCGTTGTCCTTCTCCATAACGGCGTTCAGACGGCGGGCGTCCAAACACACTCGAACATCTCCCGACTTTTTCATAGTGACCACCAATGGATTAATATAGGCTTTTGATTCTCGAGAGATGATTCCCCACATTTCCATTTTATCGATTTGGTCACGAACTTTGTTGACGTAGCGGTAGGGGATTGGATATTGCTTTTGGTTGAACCCAACGTCATCCGTTACGCGGATTTCATGTTCGTATTCCGTTGTAAGACCGGGCACATCGGAGAATATATCGGCAAATTCCTCCAACAGCAAATCAACTTTTGCTTGCTCCTCGTCACTTCGTTTGAAATCTCCGGTTGGTTGAATCTTTCGCTGGCGGTTCACAAACTTCTCCAACTTCAATACGGCATAATTGTGCTGATCGCTGAGGTCGACTCGAATCATCCGCACAGAACGGCAGCACAACTTCCCTGCCATTAAGAGTCAAACAGACTTCGCGGCGTTGAAAATCCATCTGAGCTTTCAAATAATGCAAGGTGTCCATGCCAAATATCAATGGGCTGCAAAGTTCCTCTACAACTGCTAGGCAAACATCGATGGTTTCGTTCTGAATATAAACAGGAACGAATACTTGATTTGAAATTGTCATTTTCTTTTTCCCATGGGCGCCCTGTATGGTGTAATTCCTCTGGACTTCAAATCGTGATACAGAGCTTTGTCGATGCAGCTAAGTTCGCTACCACTGTCTAGCAAGACTAGCTTCACTAAACTGTTGATACGGGCTTCGACCAAAGGTGATTTCTCGTGCTTAGGCTGACCACTCACTTCGTCTTCGGCTAACAGTTCATCCGAACCAACAAAGATATTCGCAACGAAATGAACTTCCGCCCCTCCCTCGTCTTCTAGTTCGGCTACCGTAGCTCTTACGTTGCGATTCCATTGTCCATCATTGTTGTTATTCTGCTGACCTCTCCAAGGCCGGTTGCCGGCATTCGCACTGGCCATCGTACTGGACTGATTTACTTCGGTTCTTGCTCTAGACACGTTTCGATTGTAAGTGTTGTGGTGATGATCTTCAGTTTGTAGTAGGGTATAAGCCGATTGTATGTCAGAGCAATTACTCAGTCGTGCCCCGACACTGCGAGGAAAGTGTTGCGTTAGATGCAAAACTAGCTCTAACTCTGATGGAGCGGTATCCAAATGACGAGCTAGTTTTTATTGTATAGTTTCCATACATAATTTCTTCTCGAACTAGCCTCTGTGCACGCTGTCCCCAATACTGTTGGAGAAAATGAAAGCGGAACTGGTCGTAATTTACTAGCAGGTAACCAAAACCCCTGGCCCATGTTCTAGCTTCTCCGTCCAGGCAGGAAAGGGCGAATGGTAGTTTGCAATTCTGCTCCAACCTGACCGAATCTACATAACGATCGACATCTTGCAGGAATTCGACTGGATGACTTTGTTCTAAATCACCCTTGAAGGCTGGTTTTGGGACATCGAAGGTTCTAGAGGCCGTGAAACCAACGTTTTCAGCTCTGGTGCTGTGAGGTACAGAGTTGAATGTCGGATTCGCACACAAATTTTGACCGGTATGCTGACCGGCATGCTGACCGACGCACGGAGGTGCATTGTTTCTGTGAAGCATCGCTGGAGGTACTGTTGGCCATTGATTTCCGTGATTGGCGTTTGGCATCGTCGGTGGCGCGACATTACCGGGCCATACTCTGGGTTGATGAAAAATGCTCAAATCACTCCAATGTTCGAATCCATTCGAACGAGAAGCGGCTGCTGGCGGCGGTTCTGCTTGTGATGGTACCAAATTTTGTTGCACCTGTTGTAACTGGTACTGCTGAACTTGCTGTGTTCGCTCCATTGAACTCTAGGTTAGACAGTGTCTGCCCAACGCTGCTCTGCTGAAGATCTTCAGGGAGGGGGTGTTGATGTAATTCTGGAACCTCACCCTCCGAGTTATCACCAAATCCCTGTTCATTCGGTGCTGATGGTGCTGGGGCAACTGGGGCAAGGATTCTCTGATCGAGTCCTCCCTGGGTTGATTTAGCTTGCTGTTGCACCGGACCTGGTGATTGAGGTGTTCTTCGGACCGGAGTAGATCCCACGATATTAGGGACTGGAACTTGTGGCACCAGTAACGGCATCCTTGGTTGGTCCATGACGGTAGATGAAAAAAACCGGCTTCCAACGAACACCAACGACTGCGAGTGCCAATTAGACGATTCTTCCTCGCTAGGGCAGCTTTCGCTCATCCGTCGGTGTGTGAGATGAGGGTCCTGGGGAATAATAAGACCAGGTAGGTCCGAACCACTTATGTAAAGAAACAGGAACGCTACTCACCTATTCAAGGCTTTCGCATGCCTTGATAATTTGATAATAATCTGGAACTGATCCGTTTAAAATATACAGCCATCGGCATCTCGATATAACTAATTTCTTCAGGGTAATACTTCTCTTTTGCGAACTATTAGAAGCACACTCTCATGTTTCGTGTAGTATGTCGCCACTATTGTCTTTCCGAATTAAGGTTAATTTTCTTTGTCATATCATCTCATCTCATATACGGCATCGGGAGATAATATCAATCCCGGTTGAGCCCCCACGCTGTGATGCTCTATCACTTTAATTAATAGTCAAATTTGGTTTAATTCACTTTTTGTTATAATTCAGTTCGGTTTTGGTTAAGAAATTCACAAATAAGGTTCTGAAGATTTAATATTATTTGGTTTTCCGCGACTTCTTCACGCAGCGTAGCAAAAACCCGCCATCCTCCACTGAGTATGGTTTCAGTACTCCCGATTCAATCTCGCTCTCCTCTTTTCCAGTTCATGCTCCCACCAGGGTTCAATCCATAGGGTTACAATACTATTTATTGTAAAAAAACGTTTTATCGTTGACGAATCAGATTTTTTTTAACGCAATCGTCATTTTGAGACCAGTTGAAATACACAACTAAAAATATGTTGTAAATTTAAGTTTATTTTCATGCACATATTTGGAGTATCAAAATACACTTAAATTTCAACGATAAATCGCATATATTTTAATCAAATGCGCTTTTAATTTGCACGATCATGTAGCATTCAAGCATCTTTAATTGAAAATTAAACGAAATGCCATTACAATAGATGAATTTGGTTTAGCTTTACTCTATGCCTCAGTTTACACTACATTGGAATTTAAATATTTTTATATGTGAAGGCAATCCTAAATAAATTCCTTCAGGACAAACTCACTCAATAATTCCTCCAGAAATATCTCCAGGAATTTCTCCAGATTTTTTTCTAGGAATTCCTTCGGAAATTCGGGATTGTACCAGAAATTCTCCTAAGATAATCTTGACAATCCAGTAGGGCACCAGGAAAACCTCACTCCAGGACTTATGCCAGGAGTTCCTTCAGGGATTCTACCAGGGATACCTCCAAGGATTATTCCAGTGATTCTTCTAGGGAAACCTGTACAGCGATGCCTTTAGAGATTTTGCAAGGAGTTCCTGTAGAATGATTCTTCCTAGATTCCTTAAAGAAAATCTTTCCTTGCTGTTCTCCAGAAATTTCTCCAAGGATTCCTCCAGTAACTTTTCCAAGAATTCTTCCAGTGATTGCTTCAGGGCATTCACGATACGCGACGCGAGACAAGACATAACACTTATAGTTTTTACAAACGTCAGGAAAGTTTAAAAAATTACCTTTCTGTCGACCGGTTTCGGGTACGATGTAGCCCATCTACGGGACAATGTCCGACTGACTGCTTCTCGTACGTTGTTCGTACGCGTCCGAAGAGAAATGTTACTGGATCGTCGTATCCATCAAATTGAACAGACACGACGACATGCTTCAGGGATCCCTCCAGGGATTCTTCAAGTCATTTATCTGGATATTACTCCAAAAATGCTTTCTGAGACCCCTTCAAGAATTCCTCCAGGAAGTCTCCAAGGCTTTCTACATAAATTATTCCTGGACTCTCCAGAGATACCACTGAGATTTCATCACAGATTCCTCCGAGAATTCCTCTAGGAATTCCTCCATAAAGAACTTTTAAACGTTACTAGATTTTTCAGACCGGTTCCTACAGAGCTACAGGAATTCTTTCAGCAATTTCTCAAGGAACTCTATCAGGTGTTACTCTAGGGATTCCTCCAAATATTATTCCTGGAATTTCTGCAGGAAAATATCTACAGGATTCTTCTAGAGATTTTGCGAGTGATTTTTCCATAGGTTCCTGCAGCATAATTTTAACTGAGATTTTCCTTCAGAAATTGCTCCGGGAACTTTTCAAACAATTACTCGAGGGATTGCTCAAGGAATTCATTCAGAGATTTATTCAAGAATTCTTCAAACGTTTTCTTCTGGTATTCCTATAGAGCTTCCTCCAGAAGTCTTACCAGAGACTCCCCCAAGGAATCCACCCGCAAAATCCCTACAAAAAATATTGGCTTTATCCGAGAATTCCTCCAGAGGTCTTAGAGAATTACTCCTGTTATTTCTACAGTGATGTTTGCAGAAATTTCTCCAAGCATACTTGCAGGAATTTCCCCATGTATGCCTCTCGAGATTCATCCAGGAACTATTCCGGAGATTTCCTCATGGATTCTTCCAGGGATTCCACCAGGAATTTCTTCAGAGGTCCCGCCAAGAGTTTCTTCCGGGATTCTACAATAAATTACTTCAAGAATTCTCCCAGCGATATCTCCAAGAAAAACGCTACATGAATCACTCCAAAGATTTTTCCAAGTAATCCTCCAGGAGTTCTCGGAATTTCTAATAAATAAATGACAAAAAATAGCCTCCTCTAATTTCTCTAGAGATTCCCTCATAAATTCTTCTGAAGAATTATTCAGAAATAACCCGAAGAGTGCCTCCAGGGATTCCTTCAAGAGTATTTCCAGGAATTGCTCGAAAAACTCCTTTACTGAAGAAGTTTTGAAAAGCCCATGGATAAATTCCTGGTGAGATCGCTGAAGACATTTTTTGAGCCATCGCTAAATGAACCTCTAGAAAAATTTCATGAAGAAATCCTAAGAGTAATCCCTGGATGATACCCCCTAGAGAAAAAAATGGAGAAATCTCTGTAGTACTACAAGAAGAAATCCTTAGAGTAGCCTCTAGAAGAATCGATAAAGGAATCCTTGCCTAATCTTAGGAGGATTCTTTGGAAAATTCTTTGAAAAAAATCTTGCAGGAGCCTCTGGATGAATACCCGACAAAATCGCTAGAGGAATTCCTGAAGAAATCTCTGGAGCATTTTTCAGAGGTACCCATGTTACTAGAATGATACTTGGAGAAATTCCTGAAGATATTACTGGGTAAATCTCTGGAGGAATCCCTGGAGAGATTTCTGTAGGAATCTCTGAAGGATTGCCTGTGTAAATTGTTGAATCAATCAATGAAAGGTTACTTGGGTGAATTGATGAAGTGATCTTTGGAAGATTACCTGGGTAATTTGCTAAAGGAATTCCTAGAGACATTTCAGGTGGAATCTCTGGAGAAATTCTTGGAGTAATCCTTGGAAGAATCACTGTTGAGATCATGCGGGAGAAATCCCTGAAAAAATCCCTGCTGAGATATTTCTGGAGAAATCTCGGGATGATCGTTGGAGGAATCCATGTAGAAATTTCTAGAGAAATCTCTGGAAAAATATCTGGAGGAATCCATGAAGGTATTTTCTCAGAGCAATCTAGGTAGATATTTTCCTAATGTAATCCCTGAAGAAATTCTTTGAGTCTTTCTGATCCAATTTATAGAGGATAATACCGTGATTGATCTTTGGAGAAATTTTTAGAGGAATCCTTGAATTTTTAGAAGGCCAAAACAAACCTCTGAAGAAATTTCTGAGGTAATCCATGGAAGATTACCTGGAAAAATCCTTGGAGTAATTCACGTAGCGATTTGGCAGGAGATAATTCTCAAGGAATTCCTGGAGTAATCCCTCAAAAATTTCGTAAAGTGAAGTATCACTGGAGGAATTCCTGATGGACCTCGGCAAACATAATGATTCGGTAAACATTTACTAAGGTCTCGGTAAAAGTTTCATTGGGAAAATACCGACATATCAGCTCTTTCATTCTTGGAAATTCATTAACTGAGGTCTATTAGTGTGTAGTGGAATATTAGGCTAAGCATAAGCATAAGTATAAGCATTGATGACCGTACAATTCGTAGTTGCTACTCCGTGATTGACCAGAATAATCGAAGTTGCACAAGGAACCAACAGATGTAGCTTGGGAATAGCTTTCCATCTTCGATGTACACTTTCGAGAACCCAAAAAATTATAAAGTCAATAATGGCGCCGGCCACGTCCTTACGGTCATCGGGGAAAGGACGGACAATGAGTGTGACATCCATTGTTACTAGAGACCTAGATCACCTCTGCATCTCCATGGTTGTCACAGAAAGGAGTTAGTGGGGAGGGTTTAAAAGCTACATAATCAGGATTCATCTTGGTAAGTGATGCGATTCATGCAGCCTCAGTTCAAAAAGTCACTCATAAGACATTAAAGACAACATGAACCTATTTTAAGTCGACATTTTTAATTTCGAACCATTCAAAGTTGTTTCTCTTATGACAAGGAAGAAAGTTAAAAGGAAAACCTATGTCATGTTAAACATGAACAAGAGTTTTTGTTGACACTTTTAGTGACGAACCATTCATATTTTGTTATTTAAATACATAAAGAGTGACATTCTTATCGTTGTCATGATACAAATTTTGTGCTTATTCCGCGCGGCGTGGGAGTCGTGACGAGTCGCTCTCACCTCAAGTGACGTGAGACGACTAATATTAATCAAATGGGAGCGAGTCGACAATTGTCACCTCACTCGACCCGTCTCATCGCACGCCACGCAGAACAAGCACATTTACCTCATAGTAATTAAACATTTAGGATAAAAGCATGTAACGGTCTCACCAAATTAATTATCCATCCGTGACTGAGCAGCCATAAGCAAAACACACACAAAAATCCACACTCCGACAACGCTAACAGTAAATTTGCTTATTTTGGTCTTTAAAAAACACTCTTTTCCGGACGTAAATCTTATTAGGAATGCTAAGGATTAAAACGCACTCCGAATCATAATCGGCCTAAATTCCCTAAATCATCAAAAACAGTAGGAAAAAAACGCGAGCGAAAAGTTTTGACGTCCGTATCTCTGTAGTGGAATATTAGGCTAAGAGGTCTTGAAGTCAATCGTTGTACTTGTTTTAAAGTTTTAAATGTGTTAAAATATGTGACATCATTAATGTTCAAGAGACGCAAATATCTTGAATTATGTAGCTCAATAGTGTTTTGCTCTTTCACAACAATCTAATTCTTCTGGGTAACCAAGACTGTATCAAAATGGTTGACGGTCAACACATTGAACAGAATCATCTAATGGTCTTATGCTGTTTACTTCTCTTCCAGAGCACACCCACCACGTCATGAATCATAAATAGTGTGTTCTTGTTAGTGCCAATCTTCTTGTTGCACAAAGAAAAACAAGACTATGTATACCTACACAAGAAAGTGAATCTTACTGTAAGCGCGAGGATGTGCCCTTACGAAGGAAATAACGTGGTTGGAAAGCGAAAAACATATGCCATCATGTTTTTGGGTTCAAGTGCTTCTAAAAACAGTGTTTCTCAATTTATAATTAATTGTTAATTGAATTCTCTCACTTCGAAAATGACTTAAATCAATGCAGATCATATTCGTTGTCATTCTCTAAACATCGATTTTTATAGCACTAGTCGTAATGATCTGACAACTTGTAGAACGAAAATCATTATTTTACAACTGATTGCACGAACATCTATTCGTGGTTCATGGTGTTCAGTTGCGGAACCTCAGTAAAATAATCCAACACCACCGACACAAGCGCGTGTACACAGGGTAGTTTAGTGAGCGGAAAACGGAATCTCCAGTAGTGTGTTTACTTTCCACTTACCGTCCAACCACCCACTTGCCTGTTGGTAACTCTCTGGTAACCACTAGGTACTGCTGGCAAGTAGAAACGGCATGATGAAGGTAATCTGGTCCAGGATTTCTACTCTTGCGAAAAATAGAGCACTCGAAAACAGAAACTAATGATTCTTTTCAGCTTTGGCACCTACCTAGTTCCAAGAAGGAGCCTTCGCAGAACATTTGCTATGGATGGTGTCAAGGTTTAGCCACTGACAAATAGACGTAACACCAACAAAATTTCAATTATGCATTGGATGATCAATTTAAATTTCTTATGCAGGAAGCTTCTGCAGGATTTTTGTCAGGTAAATTGGTATGACCTTGGTATTCGCCCATTTATCAGGAATATATGCCAACTGCAAAAAATTGTAAAATATATCAACTAAGAATGATATGCTACTTTCTGAAAGTTTTTTGATGAAAATGTGGCAAGTGGCTTTTACATATATTTTTGATTTTTTTTATAATAGTTCTCACTTCTTCCAAATCAGTCTCCCAGGAATTTTCGAAAACGTTCTCTTGATTAAAAATGTTTTCGAAGTCCTGAGTTACTTTTTTTTTTAATACGCCGACACGTTAATGCTTCCATTGGACAATATGCCCTTTGAAGGAAGCACCACACTAGACAATGGACTAGCATGCAACGCCCAGTGGCACAGTTAAAACTCATTTCTGTCGAAAAGTTTGCCGGATTGAAGTGAGAATCGAACCCACACCCCCTGACTCGATTTGATTAAATGCTTGGTAACACTAACCGCACGGCCACGAAGCCCACTTGATTTCCTATTGGACTAGTAAGTGCTAAATTAAAATTGTGCGCGTTTTCAAACTGCACAGCATGTTTTTTTTAGCTTTTTCGCAATTATTTAGTAATGGTTTGTTTTCCTCTTTCAATGCCGGTATTGGCTTCTGAGGTTTTTCCAAATTTAAGATTATTTCCAAATGGGCTTAGAGTCAGGGTCCAATTGAGAAATTTTATTTTCAAAATGTTTGTTCCTTAGTTGTAAACATATTTTTTTAAATTTCTTTCTGCAATTCCTGCCATATGATTCTCATAGCAGGAAAGCGATCGTTTCATGGGATATTTGAAATGCAACAGGGACATGATCAGCATCAAAATCAGCTTGAGTAATCAATTGGCTACAAAGATGACTAGAGTCGGTTAAGACCAAATCAATCGTAGATGGGTTTCTAGAAGAGGAAAAACATGTAGGGCTATCAAGATATTGAATTGAGAAATATCCTGAAGAATATTGAAACATAGAATATAGAAACATAGTCGATGTATAGAGTGGATTTTGGGAATTGATTCGTTTGTATTCGTTCTAAGTATTACGTCTGTTTGTCTGTGGTTATTCTAGTAGGTTTAAGCAGGGTAACAAAGGAATGTCTTTCAAAGCTTTCAAATGAACATTTTGTACTGCTATTTGTCATCGTTTTAAAGCTTTGGTAAACTTCACCACATCAATTCGCCCAAAGGCCAAATTTTAACACATGTAGAATCTGTCCATTCCTAATGGAATCTTTTCTGGATTTGGTTAATTCATGACAAGTTAAACGTTTTTCGGATTTGTTTTTCTTTTAAAGCAGCTTAAACATTCAACTTTTCCAACGACCGTTGAGGCTCCGTATCCGAGTGCGAAATGATAACGGTGGTGCTCCCGTAACCTACTCCAACGTCAATAAAGCAAGCATATACCGCGTGCTTGACTAGGTGGAATTTTTCCCGTTTTCATGTTTGCACATTCCATTTCTGACGTCTACTTTTATGGGTGTGAAAAGTCTGACGAGCATTTGCCGGAATATGGTTTTTGGGAGCTATGTTTGCCCACGGTTGTAGGACTCTTCCGTTCCTCATGAAGGTGATATTGTTTTTGCTTGTTGAAAGATACCGTGTTTGTCGTTTTTTGTGCGCTGATATGAATGGGGTTGGTTGGTAGGTTAAATTGAATGTTTGATAAATGAAATTTATTTTTATATCATCATTTACATTATTTCATCAGCACATGCTTCAACGAGTAGGACCGAAAAATGAAATTTTCCTGAATAGTTTTTTAAGAGCGTTTTTAATTTTCTTTGCACATGTGGCAAGTATCAATTTGGTAAAGAGTAAAGTGGGGAAAAATTCTACTTTCATGATTTCTAGCTAAATTCAAAACAAATATTATAAACGTCATGGTGATTTGAAAGCTGTTTAAGTAAGCGACTTCCACTCCAAATATTATAGAAATCGTTAAATATTTTGAAATTGTTGTATTCGTTCGAGGTAGTCTTGAAAGGTCCCTCAAGTGCCTATAAGCCACCTGAAGAGATCAAAAATGGAGTACATGATTTGCTTTGATTTTCCCCAGTACAAGTAATTATTATGACAAAAAGAACCCAATCTGGCATTCGTCGGAAAGGGCTTCCTCAAGAATATTACTTAGTTCACTATAACAAAAGTGATTTAAATAATAATAAAGCTATAGAAAATGCAAGACTTATGTTCGATATCCGTGTGACATGGGAACATTTCCAGAAACCTGGCGGAAACATGATTTGTAATGGTTCTTCTGACGCTAAGGACGAATGTCCTATGAAGGAAGATACCAAAAAAACTTGTATGCGTAAATTGCAGGGTGGTTGCCTATATTTTGGGGGTTGTCTTTCGCGCAAACGAAACATTTAGGCTCGTTCTAGACAAATAAATGGCAACGTTTTCGTAGCCGGAATCCTCCAAGCAGAATCTTCAACACTTCGCAGTTAACGATTGCTTGCTTAATAATCATACCCATAAGGTAAATTATAATCATGCTCATTCCAATGGCCAGATTTAAAAATGAAAGGGCCCAGGGACCATTCTCTTGTGGGGCCCCTTTTCCCAGCTACAACGGGATAATGATTTGAGTCGATAGTACGACCATTTATTTTGGTGTAAATATCAGAACTGAAGAGCTTACAAGATCCCTAATATTCGTATCGATTAACGCACGACTATTAAGCAAGACCATAGCTAAGGCTGTGAACCGTTACATAAAAAAAAGTTTTTATCCACTTATTAATAGAAAATCAAAACTTTGGACAAGCTTTTTATTTTCAAACAAATTTCCAGGTCATCCATGTTTTATGCTGCATCAACGCTAACTGTTGTAATCCCAGGAAGAAAGCTCTGAAATATTTTGAAAATGAGATTAAGAAAAAATATTCATCAATCAAGAAAAGCAATTATTATCCTCTTACAATAGATATTACAACTGACCGCGGTGGAAGAGGTACCAAACAGGCAAAAACATCCCAAAAGATCCCTAGAGATTATCAATTAGGTAACCCTAGACGAATGAGTAAAGAACTACAGTAAGTAAGCCCTAAATAACTTACAAATGTACAACTGTACATGAGCATGAGTATGATTGACCGCCCGCAGATGCTACTCCGTTATTGCAAGAACAGCTGTACTTACACAGGGAACCAACAGACGCTACTCGGGATCAGTAGCATCCTCAATGTGTAAGTACTGGTGCTCTCATTATTATAATAAACAATAACGGCGCCGGCAGCGTCCGAATGCAGGTCAATTTGGGGATAGGAGGGAAATGTTGACGTGTTACTTGCTTTATGGAAGCCGAGGAGTCCTCTGCACTTCCACAAGTAAACACTGGGAGTTTGGATATGGGGGAGGGATTCGTTTTGGTAAGCGATAAATATATTATTTGAAATTAATGCGCCTAACCGGATTCGCGATATTACTCGATAAACAAATTGAACGCCAAAAAAGTGTTCGTCACTCGCCCTCATAGGAGCAAGGGACAAGATCATAGGATCAAATACTACTAACGTGTTCCGCGACCCGCTATACTATTTCACAGTACCACGCAAGCGACGCGTAACACGATTAATTCTGCCCTCATCACCCGCTCCCGAAGAAGCAAGCGTCAAGGTCGAATGATCAAACAGAACTCCTTATAAATGTACAACTGTACAATATATAAAGTTCGAATTCCGCCGAGATAATTTCCGTTATGGAAATTTTCTCGACATCCTAGGGCAAAAATGGTCCCTGATAATAACTGTGGTGCTGCTAATGGAACACTAAGCTCAGAAGTTGGGACGCAACGCCAGAATAGCAGAAGAAGGCGACCTACAGAGAGTAAATTTCAATTTTAATTCCGAGAAACGAATCCGATTTTCCAATCACTGAAGCGTGTTTCACTATTGGGTATTGGTATGTGGTACCACCACCATCCCAAAGTTGCTGAAACATAAAACGGTTACACTGGTAATCCCATATGGTGTGAAATAGAATCTATCTGTAAGCTCACCCATCTTGCGGATTCTACTACAAGTGTGTCGTGGTCGCCATTCAGCTTACGAATGCCAAATGGAAGTTCGTCCTGTCTTTTCGTCCTGTACGGTTGTTGTGCTTCTTCTGTACACTAATCGTAAATATTTATTCTGTTTTTTTTTCTACATCAGTAAACCTCATTCAGGTGCGCCTTGGGTGCCATCCTTGTGTCGGTCTCGTTCCGCTCAATTTGCCGGGTAATGGCACTATCAATTTTAATTATTATGCCCCTGTGTACCTTTGCTGGCAGGAGTGAGAATGGATTTGTTGGGCACACTACAGTCGACTAGCGATTATTTAGGCAGTTCTTGAAAGATAATAATGGAAAAGCTACAATTCAAGCTTTCCGGGACAAGCGTCTATTTTTGTCCTAAATCCAAAATATCTGTCTGAATTTGGTGACAGCAGTGAACCAAATTGAGTAAAAACATTTGAGTGAAACAAACATTCGAGTCGATTTTCAAAATCGAACTTGTGTTCATTCCGCATTAGGATCAATAAAAATTCTATCATTCGCACAACGATATGATAGCAACAAAGTCAAAGGTCAATGTGAATGACCCTTGCCTTAACAGGTATTACCTTCTAGTCAAGTGGTGATCACCTTTCGCAAACGATAGATATCGATTGGATCCATTAGTCTTCACAAACCGCATTCCGGGCTGAGAACGCCCAATTACATATTCTCACCATTCCATTCGGGGCCCACACCCATCTAAACAACGGTCGTTTGATTTCACCTACCTTCGTCGTTGGGGTCAAAGTCGGCCTCAAGCTCTTCCTTCGTCGGTTCCCGTTGGGTTTCCTCGACGGTGGCATTTTTCTGCGATTCACTTCCGGTGACGTCCCCTTGCTTCATCTTTGTCTTTGCTCGCACCTGGTGTCCTCGAAACGCTGCTTGGATCTTGGTGGCGGCCGCCTCGACTGATGGAAAAAAGCGAGGAAAACAGAGAACGAAAATGGATGGAAATTAGTTAGGTTTGTCGTTGGTTGATAAGTTTATTTATTCTGGGTTCTGATCATTTGGTTGCTTGGTGAGGAATTAATGTGTAGCAATCAATTTGGGGCTTACATCCTGGATTGTGTATAACACGTTACCACAGGAGATAATTTTGAATTGCTGTCAGGACTTCTACATAGCGAACCTATTCTAGTACCTACGCGGTTCTCTACTCTCTGGCACTGCTATAATATTTCCTTAATTTGCTCATTTTTTACAATAAATGTCGAGGGATTTTCTTAGTTGTGATCTATGCTACTAAAGTATATCAGAAATTAGTAAGGGAAGGGAACAAAGAAAACTTGTTTCTTTGTTGTACAAAAAATGATGTTTGTATTGATTGCACTTACCATATACGTCAAAATCGTATAACATGATTTAAAAAATCGTTCATTTGATAGGGTAAATACCATTGCTCACCTAGTTTCTGTAGCCTATCTTACGCAATTTTTCCTCAGCTTTCTGATGGTGATTTCAGAATTCAAAACTAGTGGTGTGCTAATGGTGAAAAAACGATTTTTCTAACAAAATTCAAGAAGGCGGCCAAATTCAAAATGGCCGCCAACATTTTTTCAAGTTTAAATGAAAGCTGTATCCTTTCTCTATACGATGCCACTAAGTTTTCTATGTGTACCAATCGAAATGTGAGACATATCACATGAAAGAATACACAAGATTTTAAAAAATGGGCTTTTTCGCAAATTGATCAGCTAGCTGGCGTACGAGGGGTCCACTAATTTGAGAAAACCGAAAGGACCAACCTTAAGTTTTATCGAAAACTAGCGATAAGTGACATAAAATTGGAATTTTAACGATGGGTGCCGATGGCGGCCTGGTTTCAGCGAGAATTTCTCAGAGAACAATTTGAGAGTGAATCGAAATGATTATTTTTGCTATTTCTCATCGTAATAGGCTGTTTTTCATCACGGTGGTGGTGAGTGCATTCCGCTATAATTTCTGATTTCCTCAAGTGATCTTCTACATAATCGCAAAAAATGATGTACGTAACTCGTTGCAGAACTCGATTTTTACAGCACGCGTCGTAATTATCCTACTCGGCAAGCCTCGTAGGATAAATTTAGGAATCGTGCTGTAAAAATCATCATTCTGTAACTTGTTCCGTAAACTATTATTATTCAACAAGTTGCAAAATGATGATTTTTCCAGCACGAGTCGTACATTTATCCAACAAGGCTCGCAGAGTACAGAGATAAATACAACGAGTGTTGAAAAAATTTTGCAACGAGTTGAATACAATATTTTTTTCAATAACGAAAAGAGCCGTTTCAATCGGATTGATCCAAGGATCACAAATATATAACAAGAAAGCCTACGTGGACATCCATGCGTAGTATAGGCTCAGTACTTTTCAATCAGGTAGGCTATAATACACACACAGTTAAGGAGGCAGGATTCGTCATTGATTTCGGAAAGCAGTTTTTTCGTTCAAAATCAAGAAATTTTACAGGAAAATGTGTTCACTGTATTCTGCTCTCCAACCGAAACACAGTGAATGCATTTTCATCGAATAATTTTTAGTTTTGAACAGAAAAACTGCTTTTCAAGTTTCGATGATGACGATGATTACGATGACGGAGCGTTGATCGTTAAGACTGACACAAATTTGCCCATTGTTTCTGTGTTATTAGACAAATCTATCAACCTAACATATTGTTAACAACATATTACATTCATTTGCCGTAGCAGTTCAGATTTTTTCAAGTGTGTTGATTTCACTTGCTTATAAGAGAAAAAAAACCTTAAATTTACTCAACCTAGCTTAACCTAAATATATAACGCATTGATCGTGACAATAGAAGAATGTAACGATTTTTGCCTGAAAATGTTAATTGTTTCATTTGACATTTGTTCCAATGTTTCAACATTGGATATTCTATGTAACTCATTGGTACTATACCAGGGAGGAAGCTTCAGAATCATTTTCAAAGTTTGATTCTGAATTCTCTGCAGAGCTTTCTTCCTGGTATTACAACAGCTAGTCCATTTTGGTACAGCATACAACATGGCTGGGCTGAAAATTTGTTGGAATATCAAAAACTTGTTCCTAAGACAAAGTTTTGATTTTCTATTGATAAGGGGATAGAGACATTTTACATATTTATTACATTGGCTTGAATGCCCTCAATGTGATTTTTGAAAGTTAAGTTCTTATCTAGCATGAGCCCTAGATACTTAACTTCATCTGACCAATTTATTGGAACCCCTCTCATCGTGACAACATGTCTACTTGAAGGTTTCAAATAAAGAGCTTTTGGTTTATATGGGAATATTATTAGTTGAGTTTTGGAAGCATAAGGCGAAATATTCCATTTTTGTAAGTATGAAGAAAATATATCCAAACTTTTTTGCAATCGACTGCAGATGGCACGCAGACTTCGTCCTTTGGCGGAGAGGCCTGTGGCATCCGCAAACAAAGATTTTCGTTATCCCTGAGGTAACTCAGGTAAGTCAGATGTGAACATATTGTATAACATTGGTCCCGAAATGCTGCCGCGAGGAACATCAGCTCTTACAGGAAGTCTTTCAGATCTGGAGTTCTGATAATTAACCTGAAGTGTACGATTTGACAGATAACTTTGAATTATTCTAACAATGTATGTTGGAAAATTAAAGTTTTTTAATTTTACGATCACACCTTCATGCCAAACACTTCAGATTTGTTGGAACGGATCAAATTTGTTACACGTAAAAGTTGATGAGTGGTCGAATGTCCATGGTTGGATCCGAGCTGTTCATTGGAAAAAAATGAATTTTCGTTGATGTGGGCCATCATTCTGTTCAAAATAACCTTTACAAAAAGTTTACTGATAGAGGAAAGCAAAGTGATTGGACGATAGCTAAAAGCTTCTGCATGATTTTTGTCTGGTTTTAAAATTGGAACAACCTTAGCAACCATAGCTAATTGAAAATATTTGTTAAACACAGGGGATAGGCAAAATGATTGAGATAGGCAAAATTTTGCCCAAATTCAAATGCTTATAACTTTATGAAAAATGAATGAAATTGGATGCATCTGGAAGCAGTCGACGGCAAATTTGGTCCAGTTTTAGGAACTTCCTTGGCCATGCATATTGGCTACTGGACACCGGAGATGTTCCGGATTTTCTGAGGTCATGTCCAAATGTCATTTTTTCTGTCGCTTGTATTTTTGTGCGGTGTAAAGTTAGATAGATGTTTGCAATTTTCCTAGAAACTAGAACTAATAGGAAGTTGAATGCCACCGGACGCATTAAGATTGGTTGGAAATCTTCAGAAATATGACCATTTCCGTAAAACTGGTTCCGGAAAGCATGGTCAGTCATGTTTGTATTTCCAATCATGTAAATATTATCCGGAGCTATATCCAAGTGGACATCAACCTTAAAAATGATGTTTCCTGCAGCGTATTCAGAACCATTAGATGCACAGACCACTCTATAGAAGGTTCCAGGTGCCCTGGGGGAAGTGGTCAATTAAGAACATATCTGGAACCATATCAATATGGGCATCAAACTTCATGATTTTCAAAGGTTATGCTTTCCGAAGCATTTCCAGCACCACCGGCTGCCATGACCACTTTATAGTAGATTCCAGGTGCCCCGGGGATGTGGCCAATTCAAAACATGTCCGAAAACACATCAATATGGGTAAAAACATCAAGATTTTTGAAGGTGATGCTAATAGAAGTATTTACAGCGCAACTTATTTATATGACCACTGTATAGTAGGTTCCATGGGCCCTGGGGGATGATGTCATGTTTCGAGTTGGCCACATCTCTAGGAGCCCCTGGAATATACTATAGAGTGATTATTATATCTTGTGGTTCTGAAAATGCTCGCTATTTTCCAAGTCACATGGATCTTACTGTTTATGGTAGAATGTGATTCTAAACAAATGAACGGACATGTTCCGAATTGGCCACATCCCCCGGGGCACCTGGAAACTACTATAAAGTGGTTATGGCAGCCGGTGATGCTGGAAATGCTTCGGAAAGCATAACCTTTGAAAATAATGAAGTTTGATGCCCATATTGATATGGTTCCGGATATGTTCCTAATTGACCACTTCCCCCAGGGCACCTGGAACGTTCTATAGAGTGGTCTGTGCAACTAATGGTTCTGAATACGCTGCAGGTAACATCATTTTTAAGGTTGATGTCCGCTTGGATATAGCTCCGGATAATATTTACATGATTGGAAATACAAACATGACTGACCATGCTTTCCGGAACCAGTTTTACGGAAATGGTCATATTTCTGAAGATTTCCAACCAATCTTAATGCGTCCGGTGGCATTCAACTTCCTATTATTTCTAGTTTCTAGGAAAATTGCAAACATCTATCTAACTTTACACCACACAAAAATACAAGCGACAGAAAAAATGACATTTGGACATGACCTCAGAAAATCCGGAACATCTCCGGTGTCCAGTGGCCAATATGCATGGCCAAGGAAGTTAAAACTAAAACTGGACCAAATTTGCCGTCGACTGCTTCCAGATGCATCCAATTTCATCCATTTTTCATAAAGTTATAAGCATTTGAATTTGGGCAAAATTTTGCCAATCTCAATCATTTTGCCTATCCCCTGTATATCAACTAAGAATGATACACTACTTTCTGGAAGTTTCTTGATGAGGATGTAGAAAATTGCATCATCGCCAGGAGCTTTCATATTTTTGAATTTTTCAATAATAGTTCTCACTTCTTCCAAATCAGTCTCCCAGGAATTTTCGAAAACGATTGATTCTTGATTGAGAATATTTTCGAAGTCCTGAGTAACTTGATTTTCAATTGGACTAGTATGTCCTAAATTAAAATTGTGCGCGGTTTCAAACTACATAGCAAGTTTTTGAGCTTTTTCGCAATTAGTTAGTAATAATTTGTTTTCCTCTTTCAATGCCGGTAGTGGCTTCTGAGGTTTTTTCAAAATTTTAGATAATTTCTATAATCACGGATTTTAATTCACATTTTGGAATTGCAATGCTCCTGGCTTCAACAATGGAATTTGTTAAAGTTTCAAGAGCATTGTCAATTTCTAGTTTTGTTTGTAAAGAAATGTTAACATCAAGATTAGAGTCAATATATGTTTCATATATATATTCCAATCGGCTCGAAAATAATTGAAAGTGTAGCTGATAGGATCAAAATCAGCATGAGTTATAAGTTAGCTACAAAGATGACTAGAGTCGGTTAAGACCAAGTCAATCGTAGATGGATTTCTTGAAGAAGAAAAACATGTAGGGCTATCGGGGTATTGAATTGAGAAATGTCCTGAAGAGCAATCATGAAATAAAATTCTGCCGTTAGAATTAGATTGAGAATTATTCCATGACCGATGTTTGACATTAAAGTCACCAATAACATTTTTTTTTTGACTTATTGCGCGTCAATTTTCACAAGTTAGTTTGGAGCAAATTAACTTGCTGTTGAAAAGGCAAATAGGCAGCAATGAAAGTATATTTACCAAGCTGTGTTTTAACTGTTTCAAATAACGAAAACAGTTGATGTTTTATACACCTATGAATGATGATTGCAACACCTCCACATGCCCCATTAATTCGATCATTACGATAAACAAAAAAATTAGGATCTCTTTTAAGTTTTGATCCATGTTTTAGATAACTGCTCTATGCACGTTATTAGCTGTAAGAAAATTAAACAGCTCGTCCTCTTTACCATTCAAAGAACGAGCATTCCAATTTAAAATATTTAAATTATTATTTGGATCCATTAGAAAAACGTAATCCAATAACAATTTGATTTGTAAATTTTACACCAACCTGGACTGCTTCAGTCATAGTGGTGGCTTTGAACATTGCATCAATCATTAGATTCAATTGTTCAGTTGGAAAATTAAAATCAGAGGCAGACATATCACTTGAAGGGGGTGATGATTTTCCGTTAGAATTTTTGGTAGACGAAGAGGCGGTGTAGAAGTTTCTTGTGAAGATTCGAACGGCTACCCGACGGATTAAAATTAGTTTGTGAATGAGCATGATTATAATGTACCTGATGAGTATGATTCTTGATTAAGCGATCGTTAACTGAAAAATGAGCATTATTCAATATCAGGGGAATTTTGGAAACGACCGTTATCGTACGGGCATCACCGTTCATCTGCCTGGCACGAGCCTCGACGACTCGCCTCCTTGAAGGGCAAGCCCAAAAATTTGACCTATGATTGCCCCGCAATTTGCGCATATGAACTTAGCGGTATCTTCCTTCACAGGACAGTCGCCCTTAGCGTGAGAAGAACCTCGCAAATTGCGGCAATTTTTGGTTCAATGACACACGGAGATCGAACATAAGTCTCACTTTTTCTAAAGCTTTACTATTATTTAGATCTTTTTTGTTAAAGTGAACTAAATAATATTCTCGAGAAAGCCCTTCCCGAACAATGCCAGATTTGGTTCTCTTTTTCATAATGATTACTTTGACTGGGGAAAACCCAATTCAATCATTTATTCCATTTTTGATCTATTCAGGTGACTTATAGTTATAGACTTTTCAAGACTTATAGTTGAGAGACTTTTCAAGACGACTTTGAACAAACGATCAGTTTTGTCGTCATAAGTAAAAAAATATGTGCTTCTTCTCTTCAAGATGTTTGGGAAGAAGTTCGCGATCTTCAAGGGTTTCCGGCAAAATGCGACAGTCTCCTTACTTTGCGATTTGGAAAGAGACCTTGATTCCCTTAATGGAGTTCAAGATCTCCTGAATAAATCCCGCAAATTCGGATCAACTGCCCACGATAGGCGGCACTCTTTGTTTCCTCACTTGAATCAAAGAGCCTGGGCTAGAGACTGCTTCGATTTGATGTTCGGAAAATTTGTCAAGAGCATCGAATTGCTCATATATATACAATTATCAACACTATCCATTTCACCCTTGGAAGAAAGTTCGCATTCCGGAGAAACGTCCTGTCCAATTTTCAATCCCACTTTTTTGGAAGGATGTTGTGAATTCACAGATTCACCCTTCCTATTGGTTGTAGTTGCAACCATGTTTAGTGAATAAACGAAAGAAGTCGAGACCTCCTAAGAGGTTTTTTTTCCCAAGACGGTGTCCAAGCTTTCGCCAACGGGTCCAACGAAAAATCGAAGGCACGGGTCCAAACAAGGATCGTAAAGGGATCAATAGTAAGTACCGTTTTAAATTTTAGCACTGAAAAGTACTGTTTTATTGCTTTAGGTAGTTTTTAAAAAACTTCCAAGAGCAGAGAGAATTCGTGTACGCACAGCACGAAGGTACGATGCGCACTGTTTAACGGCTTATGTGTCTAAGTAATCTTCCTCTATACCATAAACACGATGAAATCAAAATTTATCTTACCAAATGATATTTTATTTTAGATTTAAATTTAAGAAAAAGTAACACAAAACATGATTTTTTAAAACTTTCCTTGAAAACGTAAGCCTGATTGACACAAAACATGAGGGATGTTCTTGTACTACTGAAACAAATGATTCACCCACATTTGAACCAAATCCACGAAGATCTATTATACGTTTGCACTTTTCCTATGACATTCCGTATGAAAGTACCCATAAATAACAACGTTTCTACTCCTTTTCCCAAATCAAAACAAGGTACAGAAGTCCTCGGTCTGATTGCTATTTTCATGAGCTCATCCCAGTACCAAATACAAAACGTTCACCGTTGGGCTTTTGTGAGACCACATAAGTGCTGCAATAAATATACAGATTAGAACACTGTAGGGCCAATAATTGTCCTCTACGGTCAAGTGACAGGGTCACCCATTATGCTTTCTGTGCAAGAAGTCCACTGACGTTTTCGCGTTCACACACAGGGTATGATGGAACGGAATGCTCAAAAGCGGCTGAACCGTGCCGAAGGATTAATTTTCCAAACGATAATATCTACCAGGAAATCCAACTGGCATATGTTCCTACATTGTCGTTGACATGTGAGATGGTCTTCCGTGCGAAGGCAAAAGGATGAGATATATGTTCCTACATATTCATCACCACGTGCCTTGCCTTCCTCTTTTTGTCCGGTGTATCAACGTTTAACATGAATGATGGATTGGTCTTGGTATGTATTACACTCTGTGTGACACAATGTCGCGTCAGAATGTCTAACATGGGTTGTTATGCTGCTAAGTGGTGTCCCAGACAACCAGAAATCGCATTAAAGTGCACGTTACAACTCGTTTATTCATACTAATTACATCGAACCCGCAAAACACCGTGGATAAACTCGTCAGTTTGATGAGTTTCCTCGCATAAAACACTTCTTTTCTGAGTTCATTTATACATTTTGTTTCGTCTCGTACACTCGTACAGAGTAAGTCGCATCAATCCGTAGCAGCTGTCAAATCAACATTTGTTATCATAATTTAAGTCGCATAAGATCACAGGTTGGTTCGGTAGAATATTTATACACTCGCAATGTGTGTTATTATTCATCACATAATAGATGCACGCATATCGCCTCCACTTTTGTACGTAGAAGGCCTTTTCGCGACATCTTATGAGTGAAATTTTGCACATACAAAGCCTCCAGGTGATTTCGTTATACGTACATTTTGGTTGTCTGGGGTCCATGCACGAACTTCCGAGAATAACTGTAGATTGCGTCATTGACATTGCCTTTCCAGTTCCTGTTGACTGATTTCGTTTTATAACATTTTGTCAATAACATATTCCATAGCAAATCAGATTTGTATCCTCCAACTCTAGCTATAGCTCCCAAGGGTAGTCTATCAGGTTTCTAGTTCTTTTGATAATTAACCTGAAGAGCACTATTTCAAAGATAACTTTATATTATCCTGGCATGTTATAAAATTGAACTTTTTAAAATTTACAACCAAGCCCTAATGCGAAACACTGTCAAACGCTTTTTCAATGTCTAGAAGAGAAATACCCATCTAAATATGAGCATAAGCATGATTGACCGCCCGCAGTTGGTACACCGTTATTGCAAGAACAGCTGTACTTACACATAGAGCCAACACACGCTACTCGAGATCAGTAACATCCTCAATGTGTAAGTGCTCTTATTATCAAAACAAACAATAACGGCGCCAGCTGCACCTGAATGCAGGTCAATTTGGGGATGGCAGATGAATACAGACATATTGCTTTATTGAAGTCGAGGAGTCCTCTGCATTTCCACAAGAAAACAATGGGAGATTGGATATGGGAATGGATTCGTTTTGGTAAAAGATACAGATTTTTTTTAAAATGAATACATGAGTTACAAAGCTTTTACTTCGAAACTACTGATAATACATTCATAAATTTTATCTCTTTTTTGAAAAAAGAAAATGCGGTACTTTCGCATTATGCTGTTAAACAATCAATGGCATTGAATTCAATACCTTGTTTATCACAAGTTACTACTTGTTTTGAATATCGGCTGTTCGTTCAAGTTACATGTCATTACTATAATTATACAAAAAATACTTCAAATATCTCTCGGTCATTCGGAATAAGACCATTACAAGAAATCATTTTCTTGTTTCTTAAAATAAGTTTCCAACCCTACTTTCCTGCATTCCATAACAGATAGTAACTTAATACAAGAACGTGCTATTCAACTGGTTTCCGACTAATTGAATTTTAACGGGCGTTTTTCATTCGAGCAAATGAAACCTCAGGAATGGTTATAGGATCAGTTGGTGGATTCGATATTCCAAAATGGAAAGGTAGGTATAGGCAGAACCAACAAACGAAATGGCAGTCCTTGTTTTACCTATCCCATAAAATTGCGGCGAAATTCCATTAAAACGTCTACGGTGGTTTTCTCCGTTTTCCCATTCTGAAGCAGCTCGCCACAAAAAGCACGCAAATATTTGTTTTCTCTCTGGGAAAAGGCTCGCTTTTGTGTCTGGCACTCACATCCACAATTCCATCGTGGAATAGGTACCGTACTCCGGGGTAATATTGATCAGTTTTTAGGACATTTCTTACAAATTCCATTCGGAAATTCAAATGTTGCAAGTTTTATATTTTTAAAACATGTACTGACACCCATCACTTATGACTATTCACTGCATTTTGTATTCCGAAAATTTGAAGCTTGGTTAATAATTATGTGTTTCTTTCATTTAGCTGGTTTGGGGTAGCATTGATCAACCTTATAAACAAAACAAATTAACCTTTGCAGTACTGAGAAACGACATCAAAACTACTGAATTCTGTACCTTCTCCATCGTTCGATCGATTTTGATTAGATTTTAAGGAAAATTCAGAAATGAAATACATGTTTGACTCATGCATTATTTTTTTTTGAATTTTCTGATGTTTCCAAGTCTAGTTTAGAATTTGTTGGAATACCTAGGGTATTTAAAAATGAAAATTAATAAAATTCATCAATAAATTTCAAAAATTTATGGAACGTTGATCTGGTTTATAGAACATATCACCTGATTGAGTTTGGAAACTATTGTGATCATTTAAGGAACATGGTCATTTAAGGCATGATACTGAATGCACTGATACCTTTCGACGGCTCATGATTTTTCCCTTAGATGTGATTGAATATAGTGTCACGAATTATAGTGGTTCTGACCATTTTCAGACACAGATGGCTGATTTTGAGACCTGAATTTTATTATTTTTCACATTAAAATTAATTGACATCATTTCATATTCTTCTTGGCATTAACGTCCTCACTGGGACAGAGTCTGCTTCTCAGCTTAGTGTTTTTATGAGCACTTCCACAGTTATTAACTGACAGCTTTCTTTGCCAAAGTTTCCATTTTCGCATTCGTATATCGTGTTGCAGGTACGATGATTCACTATGCCCAGGGAAGCAAGGAAATTTCCATTACGAAAAGATCCTGGACCGACCGGGAATCGAACCCAGACACCTTCAGCATGGCTTTGTTTTGTAGCCGGAGACTCTAACCACTCGGCTAAGGAGACCCATCTCATATATTTCCTCTTATTTCTGGCGTTACGTCCCACCAGATATTTCACGAGCAACTTCAGATTATTGACCTGTGAACTGTTTTAAAAAATTGACCACCTTAGGCACCCCAACAAATTCGTACTTAATTCTGAAACCGTCACTATATTCAAATTTTTAATGCATGCATCAACAAAATAACCCATTTGTGATTTTTTTCCGAAAATCTCATCAAAATCAATCGAACGATGACCGAATTTTTAAAAGTCTCCATAGAAATTCGTATATTTTGATGAAATGAACAGACTTATGAAAGTTTTCACAGTGGAAATGTTTCTCGCGATGCCCTTTCGATCAATGTTACCCCGGTTCACTATACCTATAAAGATTTGCGAAACCATAATCAATTTGGAAGAGGTAACTCTGGCAGTGAAGAGTGTTAATTGATATTATTACGATGACCGTAATCGAATATCTGTTTTCTTATGCAACGGCCATGCTGTCAAGGTGAGTCCTTGACCCACTTTTGCCGATTATGGGGAGAAAAGGGTCAGGTTTCGTGGGAATTGATTGATGTAATTTCGTTTCCCAATCGCTTTCCCGCAAGAATAACGACATAGCCTATTGCAGGCCTCTTCACATTGAAGCACGAAAGTAGGCTGTTCCGTGTGCTGAAAATTACAATATCAATCATATTAGGATAGATATTAAGTGTGTAATTGATCAGTCACGAGAAAAGGGATTGAGTTGGTTGCACTCCCGACCAGTGGATTACAACTCAGTTGTAACAGGTTTTGTTGCTCAGTTAGCGCGTTTTAGTAACAAAATATGTTCTAATTTTGGCTGGTTAGTAGTTGAAATAACAAAAAATTATAACACAATTTCTACTAGACTTAACAAAATTGAAACAAAATATATTACAATTTAAACAAAAATGTTACTCATTATGTTTCAAATCAAACAAAACTTTAACAAATTTAGTCATTTTTCATAACTGAAATATAACACAAATTGATATAATCAACTTCTTTAATTTTTTACAACAAATTGTGTTATAATTATGTTTTGAATTGAAACAGCCTTTGTTATTGTAACTCATTTTGTTTTAATTATGTCATAATTTCCTCCATCAATTTAAAGTGATTCTAACAAAAATGAAACAAAATTTGTTGCTTGTAACACATAATTGTGCTAGAATTTTGTTGTAATCCATTGGTCGAGCTGGCATTAAACCGCTAGTGTAGTATTTCTTTGTAGTGAATTTTATTGGAATGTCAATATAAATAGTATTGGATTAAAGTTAAACGAAGTAACGCGTTGCACAAAAAGCAAAATGCCAGTGCTATGCACATATTTTATTTATTTATTTATTTATTTATTTATTTATTTATTTATTCACCGTCTTCGACCAAAAGCCGTACAGACTGAATATGCTTAAAACTAAAATTCTCAATTATATCCAATAGCCTACTCACACTAAAAACAGCATTCTTATATACATAATACATACATCAAAGCAACATACATAAAATAATATTCAATAAAACGACAATAAATTCATTTAATTTCTTACAACAAACATACAACTAGATAGACGTTTACGCAGGTTTCCAAGTGATGTTTGTTCGACTAACGAACTCCCGAAATTTAACCCCTTTTGGTCAAGTAGACGCGGTCAAAGCTGCCGGTTTCAAACGCTTATCCAAAGCTATCTTGAATGACACATAATCCAACGAAAGTACATTTCTGTGTTTCGGTACCAGCTTCACGACATCGATGTCCGACAACGAAGCTCCAAGCGATTGAGATACCATTAGGCTGATATCGTTCTCGGTTGCACATCTATCGATATTGGTAAGGTACAGGGTGAACATATCACTCTCAGGTTCGGACGATTCAAATGATAAATCGGTATGTTTGGTACATTCTTGCTGTTTTGTACTGCAGGCGATCTCGTTAGTTCCGTTCAAAATCTTTGGTGAGGAGATAGGCGTGGAGCGATGGTACGGGACAAACGTATATTGCTTTTCTACGACCTTTGAAAGCGTTTGAGCGATCGCTGCTACCGTGCTCTTTAGAACGTTGACGTCATCCACTAGAGATTCTGGCATATCGGTGTTGGTTGCTGCATCGATGAAATTCCGTTCCCTCATTCTGCAAAATATCTTCATGCAAGGATCGCACATCCAAATGATGTTGCATGAAAGGATTCTCGGCCACCAACACATTCGGCGTGAAACGATTTACCGCAAATTCCTTCGCATACAGTGAACAATTCTGTACGCATATCGATATCGACAGAACATTTTTTACAACAACGATCCATTGTTCTTGAACCGATGAGATGATTTTAGCACAAATTATCGTCACCTAAATTCCAACAGCACACCCAGTCAATCAGTTGAAAACGTTCAGCATGTACTCCGAGTACTTAGGACAAGAAAGAACAGCGCTTAGCAATTTTTAGAATCTTGTAACTAGCGAAATTTAGCGAATTAAAAGAAACGAAATCAACACCGAGTGAATCAACACGCACATTATACCGGGTTTCACAATAAATATTGTATTCTTCCATTGTGCAATCACTTTTTCTATCGCGAGATTGCACAATGGAAGAATACAATATGTATTGTGAAAATATGTGCAATGCACTGGCATTTTGATTTTTGTGCAACGCATTACTTTGTTCGGATGAGATCGTAATATTTTCACTCAATAGTGGTTATCACGCTTAATTGTATAAGTGCCCTAGTGAAAAAGTGTTTGTGAAACTTAGAGGAAAACAATATGCACTCTGTCTCAAAAAACACCCAGAATCTGAGTATATATATTTCAAATTGGGTGATATTTCCATATGCATTTCTATTAGTCTGGAAAGTGTATGCAAGTTTCGTTCAGGAAAACAAAAACAAACTGTGTATGACGAGCGTATGCGAATGTTCGTGAGTTCAAATGTCACTAAGCTCTATAAGAGATAACAACTTCTCCCCTCGCGTACGAAGTGTGTGTGTACAATGTAAAATGTTGAGCATGAGCATTGATGACCGTACATCGAGGTATGGTTACCGTGATTGACAAGAATCATCGAAATTGTACAGGGAACCAACAGATGTAGCTTGGGAGTAGCATATCATCTTCAATGTACATTTTCGAGGACTCTGAAATTATTAATGTCAATAATGGCGCCGGCCACGTCCTTACGGTCATCGAGGAAGGGAAGGAATGTTAGTGTGACATCCATTGTTTTTTTCTGTTTCTGTTCGGGATGAACCACTGCGACCAGTTTTCTTTGATCTTTTGTGGTATACCCGTGTCCTTTGTTTAGTGCATGTCGTTCTACTCCATTACTATTGAGAAATAATGAAGTAGTCGTTTTTTATACAAATATCATTCTTCACCAGTTTGCATAGAGCCTCTTTAGAAAAAGATACCGCTATTTATAACTTTTGGAGTAAACAGTTTGTCACCATTACACTCTCAAAAGCGCGCCCCTTAATCAGGTTCGGCCACTAAGCTGGTTGAATGATACTGATTTTGACCATGCATCGGTACTCTAGCGTATCAAATTATTGCTTCTACTTATAAGGTTCAAAGTCGTTTTTTGAAACTGTGAACAGGTTTCATCGCATGAGACATTTAGATTCCTTGAAACAAAAAGCTTATTTTAGAAGTTAAGAGGTCTGCTACTCCACTGATTCGGAATCGTTTCCCTCCTAGATATCGAAAGATAAACTCTTGAACTTGGAACGAAATTGTCTCATGCGTTCAAACCAACCTCAGATGCTGATTGAGCCATTTTTCCACTTCGACCTCCTCATCATCTAGGACAAATAGGTGGGTCTTAGTGGCTTGTTACTCTCTTATACTCTTCCGACCGTAACTTATAAGTATTCACAAGAACAGATACAGCAAGAGTACAATTTAGTAGATCTTACCCCGTAACGCACCTCGAAAAGGTGGCGTTACGGGTAAACATCCATTGTTACTAACGACCGAGTATACCTCTGCATCTTCATGGTTGCCACGGGAAGGAGTTTTGTTAGTGGGAGGGCTTCAAAGCTATATGATCAGGATTCACCTTGGTAAGTGATGCGATTCATGTAACCTCTGTTTAAAAAAATATCTATCAATGCGTGGACATCTTAAACACCGAACTATTCAAAGGTTTGAATCTCGAAATTTTATAAAACATAAAGAAGCGCTTATGTCAACACTTAAAGTGACGAACCATTCATAGTTTGTTCAACAAATTCATAAAAAAAATACATGTTATGATACAAATGTGTTATTACAAGCATGAAACGAGCTCACCAATTGGTAATCCATCCTCGACCGAACAGTTACAATCGCAGCGTCAACACGTATAAGCAGGAATGTAAAATAACTCCGATGGCGCGCGAATGAAGTGCTAACTGAAAAACAAAAACACTTAGAGCACGCAAAAAAAATGACTGCTTGGGTCTTCGCAAAGCACTGAGCAAACGAACGAAGCCACCGAAAAACACTCCGAACGCGCGAAAATGAATCGGACTGCTTGGGTCTTCGCAATGCACTCAAGAATGTAAAATGTTCCAGACAAATACTAGTGTCTCGACATTGCTAAGTGAAGTGATTGCGTAACGAGCGGGAGGAAATAGTCACGCCAGTAATGCACGCGTATAAATGCTTCTCTGAACGACTTCGCTGAACGCGTATGGGAAATTATTTTTTTCCTTTATTTTTTTTCTGTCGAGCATGTGGGGGAATGAAGATGACTAGCGGGATATTAACCAGTAGCTAATCGTAGCAAGCTGTCTGCGTGAGTGGAACCATTTTACTTTTTTATCGTGTGTTGGCTCGGTTTCGCGCTACCAACTCTTTTTCGAGTAAACGGTGCGTACTGCGCGTATTTTTCGCGTTTCGTTCGCCTGTTAACGTCAAGACAGTGAAATCGCCAGTCGTGAAACCGTTCGAGTTGTTGGTGTGATTGTGTGATTGCACTCGTTTTCCACGTTACGTTTGCTTTGTCAACATGAAGTTAAATCAATGCTATGCGGTGGCTCATAGCTACTGGTACTTTTTAAGGGCCATTGGTCCACGTACATCTCAATGTGCAGTTTATTGAGAGAGGTGTTTCGAGGAGAAATTCGGTGAGTTTGCTCCGGTCTTCAGTCAATATTATTCACATACTTGCCAGAACGACTATCGAACGTATCCTATGGCCTTACCCTTCCCATTAACACTCCACTATAACCCGTATCACCTAGAAGAGTAGCAGAGTAGAGTTCTCTTCATCTTTCTTAAGTAGGCGTTCAATTAATATCTCCTTCCTTTTCCCAAGCATTCGCAAGGACGTGGCCAGTACGATTGTGCTACTTTTCCCCGAATGTCGTTTCCCCGAATGTCGATTCCCCGAACGCCAGTTCCCCGAATGACCCTTTTCCCCGAATGCCATTTCCCCGAATGACCCAGTTCCCTGAAAAGTGGTACTGTTGGAATAGGAGCTCTAATAGTTTTTAGTAGCAAGATGGTGAACTAGAAAGAACGATAGACAATCGAAAGAAGGAGGTATTTGCACTGTGACGTCACGCATCAATTTTGACAGGTACTGGTCCTGTTGTTTTTTCGAATCATTCTTAATTTCGTGAAAGTTTGCTGCGAGGAGAGGTCAAATCTGCTGCAGATACCCACGGATCGTTTTATTCTATCTTCCTACCGTGGAAAATCGTCACCATCAGCATGCTGGTGATAGAAACGCGAAGATGAAAAAATGATGTAAAAAACGACTAAGTCCGAAACGTAAACAACAGGACCAGCAGCTGTCAACTAAGTGAGGTTAGGCTCGTCATATGCAGCGCTCTATACACATGTTGCCAAAAATGCTGAGGACGGTAAAACTCCTAAGAACTGCCAATCAAATAAAGAAGGGTGCATATCAGATGACCAGTACGTTCACTTACCTGAAATGTAAAAAGTTATGACAATTATGATTGCCAAAAACTGTTCGGGGAAGTGGGTTATTCGGGGAAACGGGATATTCGGAGAACAGGCCCCGAATGCCTTCGGGGAAACGACATTCGGGGAACCGACATTCGGAGAAAAGTAGCACAACCGGCCAGTACAGCTCACGGCTGTTGGATGATGCATCAATCTTATTTAAGAGTCAGGGATTAGTCTAAAATCTCTAGTTTTGGCAACGGACAGGAAGGATGCAACCCTCATACAATGGTTTAGGACTATACCACAAATTTAAGCGACTTGTTTAATGCTAATGCTAGTAAATCAATCGCGAGAAAAGTGTAATAAGCTTTTGGCATTGAACAACGTATTGAATGCAGTGAAATGAGCAATCTGTTCAAAGCCTTACATATACTTTCCGAGCAACAAATCGTAGCAGCCTTAGATTCAAATGAGGAAGCAAAGTGTACCGCCAATCGTGATCAGTATTTCTGAATTGCCTGGATTTAGGCTGGAGATTTAGGACCTTTAGGGGAGTCAAGATTTCCTTCCATATCACAAAAAACAGACACTGCCGTTTTTTATTGAAAATCTTAACCATCTATAACTCCACAAGAATTCTTTACTTATGACGACGAAACTATCTTCCGCAACTACTAAATTTGGTAGAAATAACAAATAAAGTTCAATAAAAATAGAAACGTAATCGTTCTTATGATGCATTTTAAATTCTTGTTTTTTGTTCAATTTCAAATTCGTATTTCAAAAAAAAAAAAAACAATAATATATGTAGAAAAGTTAGACATTTTCTCTCTCTCTTGAATAAATACATAATTTTGCTCTTATATAAGCAAATTTATATTGAGAAAATGTTCAAAATGTATCAATATCAATATGTATGTATATCGTGTGGCAGGTACGAAGATACTCTCTATGCCCTGGGATGTCGAGAAAATTTCCAACCCGAAAAGATCCTCGACCGGTGGGATTCGAACTCAGGACCCTCAGCTTGGTCTTGCTGAATAGCTGCGCGTTTACCGCTACGGCTATCTGGGCCCTATCCATTACGATACCTATCTAGTATTCAGTGCTTTCTTCTCCATGCTCCCTCTTACTTTGAGCATAAGATGGGTATGCCGGTAAACAAAATTACACATAACACTAGAGGTTTTGGCTGTCGAAATTCGAGTCTACGAAGGTACGGTGCTGTCGTCAGGAAAAAGTTTACTCGACGCATGAAGCGTCGAAAATTTTACTCGGCAAGGTAAAGGAAGCGAAATTTCAAATGCTTATATAAAATTAACTACAATAGTTATTTAAAAACTTTTCAATTTTTGTTGATAGACCTTTGATGGCCTACATTATAGACACATTTTTTTGACTTTTATATATTTTTCTCAATATTTTGCTGATTCTATAGTTTATCAAAAGTCAACCCCGTACACTTAACAGAATTTAATTAAGTCGTGTTTTGAATTTTTAGAAGCATATGAAAATTGACTTCATATTCTTTGCCATGTTATAAATTCCTAGCTTCACGCACAGGGTCAACTGTGGTAATCACCTTCGTAGTTAGGAATGCTCGAAATATTTGTTTCAAATACGTGTGTTATATATCTAATTATTCACGGTTATTCGAATCTGAAAATCTTAAAGTAATAACCTTTTTTGATAAGATTTGACACTATTCTCATGCCACTTCAGTGTACAAAAATGTATTGTAATAGCTTCAGGGGAAATTTGAATACCCCTTGGATCAGTGTTTTTAAACCGCACAAAACTCGATATAAAAAATGTTGTCGTAGCTTCAAGCTATCGCCCACTAAGTTTGCTTACCGTAATAAGTTAACTTTTCGAAACACTTCTTTTCAGCAAAATAATAGTTCAACGAAACTTTATTTCCTTTTTTGTCACTGAACAGTTTAAATTCGAGAACACATTATCTTACGAAACATAACCTTTATTTTATGACATACAATTGAATTTTTCAAAGTAATCTAACTAAGCTACACTTCAGAATGATTCTCAGAAATCCAAATCTATCAGACTTTATATTAGAGCTAATTTTCCTCGAGGCAGCATTCTGGGCCCAATATTGTACAATATTTTCACATCTGACTTACCTGAGCTCCTCACGGATGTCAAAATTCTTTGCTTGCGGATGACACAGGCCTCTCCACCCAAGGAAGAAGTTAGCGTGTTATCTGTAGTCGGTTACAAAAAAGTTTGGGTATGTTTTCTGCATACTTGCAAAAATATTCTTTATGCTTCCAAAACTCATCTTGTAATGTTCTCACATAAACCAAAAGCTCTTCACTTGAAACCTTTAAGCAGACATGTTTTCACGGTGAAAGAGGTTTCAACTTCATTTGACCAATTGATGAAGTTGAGTACCGTAAAACGGGGTAACTTTGATAGTTTTTTCGAAGAAAACTTGAATATTTATGCATGCTGTTTCAAAAAATAATAATTTATATTTTTAAAACAAGTACTGGCATCCTAGCTATCGATTGTAGTCGATAGATTTCCAAAAGATTTATTATGAATGGATATATAAATTTTCATATAATCGAAAGTTGGTTTTCTGTTTTGGGGTACCGTAAAACGGGGTAACTTTGATAATGCGGGTAACTTTGATAGTGCGAGACCCCCAACATAGTAAACGAAATATCGAAGTTTCTGTCAATCAGTTAAGGAAAATGAATGCAAAAGTAAAAAGTATTAGTATGACACTTCATGTCAAAGCTATTTTCGTTGGAATTAAGTACATTTGAGGATTTTTATGCAAATATTAAAAACTTACAAGATTTTAGCATTTTTGAAACGCTTACAAACAATCTGTTTTACGACCACTATTTGATAAAGTCATAATGAGTTCGTCACTTACCCATGACAGCCTAGTTATAGTAGAACATGAATTCGGTCTCAAATCTCTTAGCGAAAACCATTTTTACAAACTGGGACCATTTTTGTAATCTAAATCAGAAATTTCCATATAGCGTTAAACGCCTAGAGGTATGCAACGCCCTATAAATGTTCTGTGATTCATTCAATCTTGTTCAATTTATACTCTATTATCAAAGTTACCCCAAAACAGAAAACCGACTTTCGATTATATGAAAAATTATCTATCCATTCAGAATAAATCTTTTGGCAATCTATCAAGTGCAATCGATAGCTAGGATGTCAGTACTTGTTTTAAAAATATAAATTGTAAATCTTTGAAACAGCATGCAAAAATATTGAAGTTTTCTTCGAAAAAACTATCAAAGTTACCCCGTTTTACGGTAACTTTAATAATGGAGTATGAATCGAACAAAACTGAATGAATTACGAACATTTGTAGGGCATTGCATACCTCTAGGTGTTTAACGTTATATGGAAATTTCTGACTTAGATTACAAAAATGGTCCCAGTTTGTGAAAATGCTATTCGCTAAGAGATTTGAAACCGTATTCATGTTCTATGATAACTAGGCTGTCAAAGATAAGTGGCCAACTATTCAAAAATACATCAAATAGTGATCGTAGAACAGATTGTTTGTAAGCGTTTCGAAAATGCTAAAATTGTGTCAATTCTTAATATTCGTATAAAAAGCCTTAAATGTACTTGATTCCAATGAAAATAGCTTTGACATGAAGTGTCATACTAATACTCTTTATGTTGTGGGCCTCGCACTATCAAAGTTACCCGCATTATCAAAGTTACCCCGTTTTACTGTACCTAGAACTGTGGACTTCGTGGCCGCATGGTTAGTGTTACCGAGCATTTAGCTGCATCGTGTCAAGAAGTGTGGGTTTGATTCCCGTTTCAATCCGGAAAACTTTTCGTCAGGAACATTTTCAGATTGTGCCACTGGGCGTTGCATGCTAGTCCGTTGTCTAGTGTGGTGCTTCCTTCAAAGGACAAATCGTCCACTGGAAGCATTAACAGTCGCCTCTCCACTACCGTTGGGCGATTTTAAATCGATGTTCCGAAAATCGATGTTTGAATTTCTTAAATTTCCATTCAAATTCTATTCTAATCGATTCACAAATATCAATTCGAAGGATTCGATTCAATCGGTGAATCGATAAGGCAGTTCAAATGTGAATCGATTCAGTAACATCGATGTTATAGACAAATTTGCCCAACGCTACTCTCCACATCTCGATATCGAAAGGACCATCGAGATAGGGAGAGATCGAGACAAAGAACATTTTTTTTATTGAATATTAGATTAAAATACACTCCGTCACCAAGAAAATTATAAACAATCAGACGTCATGGTGCGTTCCTAATTTGTTTTGAACCCAAAAAAAATTGGTTTAGAACTTTTGATATTGGTCATATCTACAAATAGAGAGGAAATTGGTAACGAAAAATCAACAGGATCACATCGAGAAACTGAGATATCGAGATAAGGAGGATATCGAGATCTGGAGAGAGAAATGCAGAATAAATGGACCAAAGAAATCATCGACATAGGGAGAGATATAGAACATCGAATTGTGGAGAGTCGAAGGTAGTTAAAAATTTGACTAGCTGTTTTAATATGGACTAGCTGTTGTAATACTAGGAAAAAAGCTCTGCAGAGAATTCAAAATAAAATTTCGAAAATGACTCTGAAGCTCCCTCCTTGGTATATTGCTAATGAGTTACATAGAATATCCAATTTTGAAACACTGGAACAAATATCGAATAAAATTATTAATAATTTTAAACAATCGTTGCAGTTGCAATCGTTTCAGTGTCACAATTAGCTTTTTGAATATATAAACTCAGGTTCAGTTTAGACCATTTACTGGCATGGTTTCAAAGCAGACAGTAACCCAAATAACGTTCCAAATATGCCCAATACTCGACAAAATTGTAACACAAGACATCGTACTAGCAGCTCATAAAAACAATCCTAAATTTCAATCAACTTGTTTGCTTACCATCTAACAAGAGCCTTCCACAAACGAATTCTCCTAAGGCATCCAAATTGAATCATCCTTTCCAGAGCAGCAGCGTGCGTCGTAAACCGTACCGAAAGGAAATATAATTCCTTTTCAAACATACACCCTTTCAGAACAGTATTTCATTGTGCCTATACTGCCTTGTTTTTCAATTCTGGTCCCGGCCAGTCCCAATCTCGGTGGTGATTGGGCAAAAACTCTCAAGCCGCTTCAAACGACTAAACCTGCTGAGACCCATCACTGTGCCTGTGAAGCTCCAAATTTATGTTCTTTATTAGGCAGGATACCATACGCAGAGAATCCACAAAAGGGGCAACCCCATCATAATGTGGAGAAGTGAAAATGTCGGACTGGAGGGTGTTGCTCGCTTAACACGAAAGCCCAGTAGCAGCTGTTCGGGTGTGTATCAACCCGCATTTTTCCATTAGTGCCCTGGGCAATTGAGAAAGCACACTGGTGAAGTTCACGAATTGGAGGTGTACAATTATACATACCTACACATAAACTCAACCACGTGGACATGTCCCAGGTGATGAATATCATAGTTTGACCCAAAGCAGTGCTCTTCATTTTGGATGTGTATTGAGCATAACATATGAAAACTACTTGTTTGTACTCCATAAGTATATATTTATACTGCTATTTCATATTATTATGCGCCAAAATAATTTACACAATATAAGAAAATTGTTTTGAAATTTGCCGCTTTGATTTGTTCCCATGAGTTGACAAACTTAAGCTTTGCCAATTAGTGTTTTTCACATGTCATTCTATACCTTCATCTGCCAGCGCAACACCACCGATGGTGGTCATGGCCACATGACAGGGTGGTTTTGTCGGCTTACCGATTCTATTAGTCGGCCTGCTGCCTGACCAACCAGTATCGAAGCGGACAATTGATATCCGACGAGCATGCGACATAATTGAAATTTAGTTAAAGTGGTTCAGTAGGTTGGGTATAATTAATAATATAAATGTATTTGATAATATATTTCAAGAGTAGCATATTCGTTGTTAAGAGGACTTAGAATCACAAAAGACAAGGACTTATATTGTAAAGTTTTAACCATTATATTTTTAAAACAAACATGATAACATCAATTGATACAAAATTATATTTTATTCAACAATTATATGCTCTTAAATGTACTAAGGCATAAAAGGAAAGTTATTACCAAAATTATTTTATTATTTATAGAGAAATCACTTTTCTTTCAAACATTAATTCTTCTTTTGAGTTTTGTTATTGGAATATTTTTGTGCACTGAAGATTTTGATATATTTAGCACAAAAAGGGTGGTAAATGACTGGACAATGCGTACCATTGGTACTTCGCCTCTTGTCCAGTAACTCCTATCCCTACCTCCCCGTGGTGCCGCCTGGGGTACAAGTAACCGTAGGGAAGATCGGGTAACCAACCCTGGTGGGACCTTGGTCGTATGCTGACGGGCTCCTCTCTTCTGAGGGTGTAGCTTATCAGAGCGTCCGTTCTCCATGTCAGGGGCGGCTCAAAACAGCGTCTGTTCTCCATGTTAGGAGCGGCTGATCATCGTCCTAGTGCCAGCGTGGGACTCTAAACAGTGCTGTGCACGATGATCCTCCGGCGAGACAGGGGGTTGGTGCAGGCCTTACAAGCCAGCCATAAAAAACATCAGTACAGGAAGCATACAATGTAAATTCGGACCGGAACAATCGGCATAGACCCAGGCATGGAAAACGGACTAACGATTGGAAACTCGGATCATGGAACTGTAAGTCTCTCAATTTCTTGGGAAGTACTCGCATTCTTTCCGAATTATTGAGGGTCCGAAAGTTCGACATCGCAGAGCTGCAGGAAGTTTGCTGGAAAGGGTCGACGGTACATACGTATAGGAATGGTTATACCATCTACCAGAGCTGCGGCAACAGACATGAGCTGGGCACAGCTTTTATCGTGATGGGCGAAATGCAGAGGCGCGTGATTGGGTGGTGGCCAATCGACAACAGAATGTGCAATTTGAGGATCAAAGGCCGTTTCTTCAATATCAGCATAATCAACGTGCACAGCCCTCACCTAGCAAGTGACGATGACGATAAGGACGCTTTCTACGCGCAGCTGGTACGTGAATACGACGGCTGCCCAAGCCATAATGTCAAAATCGTTATCGGAGATCTCAACGCTCAGGTTGGCCAGGAGGAAGAATTTAGACCGATTATAGGGAAGTTCTGCGCTCACCAGCTTACGAACGAAAACGGCCTTAGACTGATTGATTTCGCCGCCTCCAAAAACATGGCCATACGTAGTACCTACTTCCAGCACAGCCTCCCGTATCGGTACACCTGGAGATCACCCCAACAGACTGAATCGCAAATCGACCACGTTTTAATTGATGGAAGACACTTCTCGGACATTATCGACGTCAGAACCTATCGCGGCGCAAACATCGATTTGGACCACTACCTGATGACGGTTAAAGTGCGCCAACGACTCTCCGTTGTGAACAACATTCGGTACCGGCGCCCGCCACGGTACAACCTGGAACGACTCAAGCTACCCGAAGTCGCAACTGATTACGCGTAAAGCCTTGAAGCTGCGTTGCCGGAAGAGGGAGTGCTCACCTAAGCCCCTCTTGAGGACTGCTGGAGTAGTCTCAAAGCGGACATCAACAACGCAGCGGAAGGTGCCGTTGGGTTCGTGGAAGGAAATCGACGGAACGGTTGGTTCGACGAGGAGTGTCGGATGGTTTTGGACGAGAAGAATGAAGCGCGGGCGATGATGCTGCAGCAAGGCACCCGTCAAAACGTGGAACGATACAGACAGAAGCGAAGACAGCAAACCCATCTATTTTGGGATAAAAAGCGCCGCCTGGAAGAGTTGGAGTGCGAAGAGATGGAGCAGTTGTATCGTTCTCAAGAAACACGTAAGTTCTACAAGAAACTAAATGCATCCCGCAAAGGCTTTGTGCCGCGAGCCGAAATGTGCCGGGATAAGGATGGAGGTATCTTGACGGACGAACGTGAGGTGATTGAAAGGTGGAAGCAGCATTACGATGAACACCTAAACGGCGCAGAGGAGGAAGATCAAGATAGCAGGAGGAATGGCTTCATCAGTACGGCGGATGAAGGAGACGTGCCAACTCCCACAATAGGTGAAGTTAAGGATGCTATCAAACAGCTCAAGAACAACAAAGCAGCTGGAAAAGATGGTATTAGAGCGGAACTTATTAAAATGGGCCCGGACAGGTTGGCCACTTGTCTGCACCGATTTATAGCCAGGATCTGGGATACAGAACAGCTACCAGAGGAGTGGAAGGAGGAAATAATATACCCAATATACAAAAAGGGTGACAAGTTACAATGTGAGAACTATCGAGCGATCACCATTCTTAATGCAGCCTATAAAGTGGTTTCCCAGATCATTTTCCGCCGTCTATCGCCTCTGGCAAGCAGTTTTGTGGGAGGTTATCAAACCGGTTTTGTGGACGGGCGATCGACAACAGACCAAATCTTTATGTTGCGACAGATCCTCCAAAAATGTCGAATATCAAGTCCCTACGCACCACCTGTTCATCGATTTCAAAGCGGCCTATGATACCATCGACCGCGAAGATCTATGGAAAATTATGGACGAGAATGGTTTTGCCGGGAAACTGACTAGACTGATCAAAGCAACGATGGATAGTGTACAGTGCTGTGTAAAGATATCGGGTGCATTATCGGACCCGTTTGGGAGCGTTCAAATATTACGTAACGCAACAGGGGGAGGGAGGGGGTCTTACATTGTGTTACGGTCCATACAAAAATTTAAAATTTTCCATTCAAAAGCTGTTTCGTGGGGGAGTGAGGGGGTCTAAAATTGGCAAATTTTGCGTTACGTAACATTTGAATGAACCCTTGCGCGACTCTACGGTGAACCCAGTATCCAGAAGGTCGCCAAAGCTGGAAGGGTACGAGGGGCGGGACACGTTGTGAGAATGCCGGACAACAATCCCGCAAAAATGGTGTTCACCTCAAATCCGGCCGGTACAAGACGAAGGGGAGCGCAATGAGCTAGGTGGTTTGGTCAAGTGGAGCAGGATCTTGCAAGTGTGGGGCGATCGAGAAACTGGAGGTTAGCAGCCATGGACCGAGTTAATTGGCGTAACATTGTGGCGCAGGTCATGTCTTGAAGGACGTAGAGCCAGCAAAAGTAAGTAAAGCACAAATTTACCCTTCTTTCAAACATTCTATGTTTTTTTTTCTAAATATGATGTAACCTTAATTATAGGTACCATGACCCCACAGTTATGGATCAAATAGTTTGGAGTCCAACCTATAAAATTCAATAAAACGACATGGAAAACGTAAAATTGTAATTTAAAACCACGAATTGAATCGTTTCAAATTGAAACTTTGGTTAGTAAACTGTTTTGAGTGTAATATTTACATAGGATTGCATAAAAAATAAAAATTGTATCGGTTTCTGAAAACCATATTATGGATCAATTTTCATATTATGGATCAAATTGTGACATATTACGGATCAGTGCGGAAAATTAAGAGATTTTCAACTCAATGCATCTGTATTGCATAATTTAGCGAAAGTTAACAATGTGTCACATATTACTGCAAAAAAAAAGCATTGTTAGAGCTGGAAACAAGGGTAAAATGCCTTTTTTTTGTAATACTGCAATGTAGTAACTGAGACATGAAGTGTTTTCGTTCCACACCAAGTTTTCCACACATTTTTGTCTGCTAAAAAATTAAATTTACAAACCTTGATGTTTTATTAGTTTTATCCTTAGTGCTATTGTCTGAAAATATCAAATCCAATGCTTAAAATGGCAGAAATCTACATTCTTTGGAAGTGATCCATAACCGTGGTAAACAATCATTTCCTGGTCCATATTATGGATCACTAGTTAGAAGTGCTAATATTCGGTATTTAAAATCAACAATCAAGAAAAATGTTTTCCAAAGATGAATTCATACTAAATCGAAGCGAACAAGCATGTTTTATGCTATGACATTTGAATTTTACCACCTGTGGGAGCTTATGAATGCTGACGGCACTTTTCACAGGAAACGACCATATATTGATAGCTGTGTGCTAAACATTTGTCAAAAACACAGTTATTTAGCGGTTGAATGCTGTGCTTAACATTACAAATGGTAGAAGACAAATAGTATGACATAGGAAAAATTTGTTTTACGTCAACGTTTGTGTTTTGACCGAGTTATCCGATGTTGAACGCCAAAGTGATCCGTCACTGTGGGTGATCCGTAACTGTGTGGGCATGGTATAAAAACTGTTGATAAAATTTGAATAAATTTCCCCTTCTTTTAAACATAGGCTGTTCTTTGGAGCCATATTTTTTAGATATTTTTTTTCAAGCTGACTAAAGGGCGGCAATCGATAATATTGATCGGTTTAAGTTATCAGCGAATAGAGAAATCGATTACTGCAGTTACTTCGATGGGTTGTGTTAGTTTTCCCCGAATGACGGTTTCCCAAATGTCCTTTCCCCGAAAGCCAGTTCCTCGAATATCCCGTTTCTCCGATTAGCCCGCTCTCCCTAAAAGTTTTTGGCACTCATAATTGTCGTAGCTTTATACATTTCAGGGTGGTGAACGAACTGGCCATCTGATATGCACCCTTCTTGGTTTAATTGGCGGTTCTTTCTAGTTTTACAGGCCAACACGTGTGTAGCCGAGAATGTCAGAATACTTCCTTCTTTTGATTGCTTATCGTTCTTTCTCGGTCACCATCAAACCGCTGAAGACCATTATAGCACCTATTTAAAATGCACAAATTTTCGGGGAAACGGATCATTTGGGGAAATGGTATTCGAGGAAAAGGGTCATTCTGAGAACTGGCATTCGGAGATCCGACATTCGGAGAAACGACATTCGGGGAAAAGTAGCACAATCACTTCAATGATTCTGAACGCAATTTTCGTTTTGCCGCAATAAATTTTGGTGTCCAATCTTATATTAGTTTAATATTAAATTTTGCCTTTTACTAAATAGGCCATTCTTTATATTTATTCTGTTTTAAATTGTATTATGTACTTGTTTTAATTATGAATCGTGGTTTACGGCCAACCAGCCGAGTGGAAGTTTAACAACTACCGAAAAGCTAAACATTACATATAATTTGCAATTGGATTAGATGGACAAATTGATGTGAAGATTTGCGAAAAAGTTACACGTCTTCTCAGTGAGAATCGAACTCACGACTCCCCGATCTCTAGTTGGGGCGCGTTAACCACTACGCCATGAGAGGACTCATGAACGCAGAAGTTAACCTGAATTCGATTTCAGCTCAATAATCACGTGGTCCTCTTTCGCAAAGTGCACCTCTTTCGGAAGAATTAGATGCCCATCCAAACACAACACTTTCTATATATATCCAATGCCTAGCCCGAGAGCGCATTGTTTTTTAGATATAGGAATAGCACACTACACTAGCCAGCAACTGCGCTGGCTGAGGTTTCTATTGTATGTAATGTTTAGCTTTTCGGTAGTTGTTAAACTTCCACTCGGCTGGTTGGCCGTAAACCACGATTCATAATTAAAACAAGTATTTATCGAGCAACGGACTCATGTTCCGTAACCGGTCGTTTGAGAACGTCGCGACCCATTGGAAGCCCACACAATAGAAACCTCAGCCAGCGCAGTTGCTGGCTAGTGTAGTGTGCTATTCCTATATCTAAAAAACAATGCGCTCTCGGGCTAGGCATTGGATATATATAGAAAGCGTTGTGTTTGGATGGGCATCTAATTCTTCCGAAAGAGGTGCACTTTGCGAAAGAGGACCACGTGATTATTGAGCTGAAATCGAATTCAGGTTAACTTCTGCGTTCATGAGTCCTCTCATGGCGTAGTGGTTAACGCGCCCCAACTAGAGATCGGGGAGTCGTGAGTTCGATTCTCACTGAGAAGACGTGTAACTTTTTCGCAAATCTTCACATCAATTTGTCCATCTAATCCAATTGCAAATTATATGTAATGTTTAGCTTTTCGGTAGTTGTATTATGTAGTTAAGCTAAATGTTATCCATTTTTATATTTTGCTGTTTTACCAATCTCGGTGAAAGCTAAAAAAATGCCGATATTAATTCTTAGTCAATCATTATGCCAAACGACCTTATGCAAAACGGGATACAATGGACTGAAAAAACATATATTTTTTTATTGAAGATTGTTTAAAGATTCGAAAGATCTGTATTTCTTCATATTCAAGTGGTTGAACCTCGAATTTAGGTCATGCAGTTTAGTTTTACTTCATTTTTCAGTGTTTCAGGGCTGTTCAGGGTTGTTCAGGGCTGATTCACTTCATTTTCAAGTGATTCATGTTTGAAACACTATATATTGAATTTTCAGGTATGATTTACTTCATTTTCGAGTGATTCTGGTCAGAATTCCTTCATATTTGAGGAATTCTGAACTAAGTCTCTTCATCTACAAGTTTCAGGTCTGATTTACTTCATATTCAAGCGTTTCGAATTTGATTCAATTTATTCTATAGTGATTTCTGATTTGCTTCATACTTAAGGAATCCAGGACTGATTTACTTCATTTTAAAGTGATTCAGGTCTGAAAAACTTTCAAATAATTTGATTAGGTTATACTTTATGTTTAATTGAATCTGATGATTTAAATTTCCAAATAGCTCAGCCTGTGTTTTTTTTTAATTTTTCATTTGAGAATGGTTCACATAACATATGTTTTGCATATAAACATGTGTTTAATGTCTGTACTACTTCATATATGAGTATTCAGGTTAGATTTACTTAATATTCTAGTAATATAGGTCTGATTTACTTTATAGTCACGTAAGTTCCATGTCTTACTCATAACATATTCAAGGCCTGATTTGCTTCGTAATTCAGTTCTGAGTTTATTTTCTTGTGATTCAGGTCTTAATCACTGGATATTCAAGACTCGAAATTGCTTGCTCATGTGAATCAGAAGATAGAACTAGCTAGAAATGTCTAATTTTATATTATTACTAGCGCCACCTAGCGCCAAAATTGAGAATCGAATTGTCTTCTTGACTTCTAGACAACTTCGCCGAAGACTCAAACTTTCTATCTTATGTGGCTCACAAGATAGAACTTGTAACTTTGTTAACCTGTCCACTTGGTTGTTCCAGTGATAAAAACCAACAATGTTTTTTTCTGGCAAAACCGCTGATAGCTTGCCAAAACATCAACTTGAAAGTGAATTTCTCTGCAAAAAAATGACTATTTGAACTCAGTACATCTCTGCAAGGTATAATTATTGATGCAGAATTTTAAAATTTCAATTTTTTCACGATATTTTCTCCCGGCAGTTTTGCGTTTTCAACATATTTGTGCCAAATTCTCTCATGTTATTCGAGTTCAAGCTTTGATATCAATTGTAAATATTCATGTAAGTTTTACCACTGAATAAACAATGCAGATACGCCTATATGATATTGAACACTAGATTCAGTTAACTTTTAGATAACAAGGAATCAACAATTTCAATACAATGCTAGATCTCCTCATCTTGGGTTCTGCCCACGCTCGCCAAATTGATGTGCACTAGATGCAGGGTTACTGCCAGGCATTCTTGCTGCATGCCCTGCCCATCATATTCTTTCCGTTTTCGCCACCTTCTTTACCTTTTCAAACGTTCGGCCTATAATGTGCTTTATGTCCTCGAAGCAAACAAATTGACTGATTCTGTTAAAAATCATGTGTTGGCCTTCACGATGAGATTCATAGAGTTCCCAACAATGAATTGTAAAGCGGTCTAACCAGAGGATTCGATAGAGGTCTGCATAGTTTCGCAAAGTAGACTTCCGTGCTCCCCGGTTCCGCAGGGATTCCCACATAAGTGTGTACAGTAGGTACCACAAAAGGCCCCACATAGATCTAAAGCTTTCTCCTCCATAGCGAAGATAGCGAGCAAGAGCCGTATGCTTGGATATTCTTATCCTAGAAGCGTTCAGAAAAGTAGAGTTTAAAGTACGGTGACGTAGAATCTTGTTTAATGCTGAGGATATTCTGTTTGATTTTGATTTCTATTTGAACTAAAGACAAGTTAAAACTTATCATAACTTGCCAAGAAAGATCGTGCCATGGTCGCAGAAAACACTGTAATAATTCTGGAGACTGGCAGGATATTAATATGATGGAACGAACGACTTCGGATCGGATTCGGAGAAGCTTTTTTCATCCTTTAGATTCAGAAATGCCTTGACATCGTTACTCAGTTCGACAAACACGTATTGCATTTTACGCGTAAACCTCACTGCCCATACTTGCATAACAGTCCCATATTCTATTGGATTCCCTATATAAATGAGACTGTTATGCGAGTCTCAATCCCTGCTTCAATTTTGTCGTGTGCCATGTGTGTCGCTTATTTGAACATGAAGAAATTGCTTAAACCCGCAAGCGGTACAGTTCATAAGCAACTGTAGCCTCACAATCGGAAGCATCCAGCTTCCTTCCGTGTGAACAGGGGATGTTTGCTCGATGCACCTGCTGTTGACGTTCACACCACCCATAACCGTCGCATGTGACGTATCGATACGGTTGCCAGGATAGGGGATAATAAATCCATATCTACATGTTTGTTTGCACTGTGGAATCTTCGAATTGGGTCATAAGTGCGAAGTGGAGCGGTTCCAATGTCAGCTTCCTACACATTGATCGATAAGAGTTTTAAGGGAGTGCAGCTCATGATTGGACGTGTAGAAAAGAAGTCTGTAGACCAAAGAGCTTAAGTTCCAGTTACAACTTTCATATGAACTGTTTGAAGTATGTTGAAATCATTGTGGTTCACGCACTACTCGCTACAAATGGATCTTTTCTATAGGATCTTGTCAATGCTAGACCTATGCCGCCAAATCATTTTACATCAAGCCAATGCCGAATAAAGTATCCAGAATGATTTTCAACTTATTTTTCAATAATACAATGATGGTATTTTTGTAACACCAAAAAAAACTCAGATTTTTTCTGGACATACTGAAGGTTCAAATCCAACGCATCCATGACATTTCTTCAAATTTTTGACATTTCTTCAACGGTTTTGTCTTTGGAACCCGATTCTCGTCTGCTAAACTTTTCAAAATGTGTCTCTAAAATGATTTGTATCATAAGAAATGATTAGAATTAGTGCAGCCGAAACTTCAACATGGGTACCGTAGATTTTTTTTTCGTAAAAAGCTGGATGCCAATAAATGAAATATTAGCTTCCTAACCCCAAAGTTCTCACACAAGAAAAATCTTTGTATAAAATATTGAGCATTTGCAAAAAGTTCTAAAAACTCTCAGATACATGTTTTGTACATCCAAAATTTGCTGTGTTTTAAAATCTGTGACTTATCATCCGACCTTGTGAAAATCTCAAATACCGACCATTCTGAAAATTCACATGATATTCAAAAACATAGATGCATAACACAAACATGTTTGGCAATTATCAAGTGTTGTCTGACATCATTTTAAAATTATCATTATTAGAGATATATCGATCTAAGATAAAATATTCCTGGAATTAGTTAAGTTTGGAATTGATTAACCTTCAGATGTGGTCCTTCCAAACGTTATGCATAATTCTTTTCAAATGATCCAGTGTTAGCCTTTTCGCCCCCTTTCTGGATTTTTCGCCCCCCAGATTCTGTTTCAAAAATTTTCGCCCCCTTGAGCTTGAAAATCGCCCCCAGGGGGGCGAATTCGCCCACTTTGGGAATCACTGGTTTAGAGGTTCCCGTTACCTATCAATTCTATTATTGTAGATATACAATTTTAACCTAATCATGAATTTACCTAGGAATGATTATGTCTATTTAGCCTATTATGAGCCTTCTTTGATAATAAAGTCCACAGCAACAAAGCAAAGCCATGCTGAAGGTGTCTGAGTTCAATTCCCGGTCGGTCCAGGATCTTTTCGTTATGAAATTTGGCTTAACTTCCCTTGGCATAGAGCACATTTCGAATGTGATAATGACAATTTTGGCAAGCTCTTAGTTTGCAACTGTGAAAGTGCTCTTAAAAGCTGAGTTCCAACTAAAGCAGCTGAGGCTCTGCTTTAGTTGGAACGTAATACTAAGCAGATGTTCTATAGGAAAGAAAAAAGGCCTTTAAAAAAATGAATAGATGTTTTTATTAGAGTTGTTGATGTTGGTGTTCTATAAAAGTCTGTTGAAGTGATTAAGTATCATCCACAATATTCGGTTCAGGAGGCTCTTCCCTATGTTATCTTTGTATATCTATCTATAATACACACAATAAAATTCGATATCGTTGATTCTTCGTCATCAATGGACTCGTGCATGGTTAAGGAGCATCATATAGATAGTGGAAGTAAGTAAATTCAATTCATGTTCTATCGAATGCACTATCGTTCCATTTATTCAGCGTGTTTGTCGCCGTGCACGCTCTGGCATGCAAACGGGCAATTTAGGATTATGGAAATTAGAGTTCTCCCGTATCTATAGCGATTGTCATGCTCCGTGAGTCGTGATAAAGGAGGACATCTAGTCAAAATATTTGATTTTGCAATGTCATTTCATGCATATTGATAGCAGCTGAAAAATCTTTCCCTGGCGTTCATTGGATGTTGGTTGAAGCAGTGCAGTTCTACGTTTTTCATATCATCGTTCATCGTTTTTCATAATGCTATCTGAAAATTGCATATTTGAAGCATTCTATTATAACAAAATTGTAACTTTTTTCCAATTTTAATGTACTCATCTCATCTATTGAAATAAAACGAAATCGTTCAATCTATTTTCTGAGTTTGGACAATTTGGATGACTTTTCAATTCTCCTCTCCCCATAATAAGAATTGTTGAAAATTATAAATATTCCTCATAATACGTAAAATAACCCAGATCCCCTTTCCACATAACCCTTCACCTAATTAATGGACAACCGCTTACCTTGGTCAGCACATCATCTGTTATAATTTCACAACCCGAGCCATCAATTGGAGCGCAACATGATAAATGATGGCTGTTGTAAAATTTTTATTTACAACTTACCTATTCAGCAGCTTTCCGGGCCATTCTATCCATTCTAGCAACGATAAAAGGCTACGTAATCTGCATACAAAAAAGATTGGACAATCGGATGTGCTAAACGGTAGTCGGGATTTTGGGTTGTTCCGGTTTCTGGTTAGCAACCTGTTAGTGCAAATCATTCCGGTGAACTGTAGCATTTTTTACATTTTTGTTGAGTAAGTGGGGCAAGAGTTTTTTTTTAATTTCTAGTTCAATTCAAAACAAATGTTTTAAATGTCATGGTGGTTCGAATGCTATTAAAATATGAGACTCTCGCACCAAATTATATATAATATATAAATCGATTGAGATTTGGAAAACTGATGGCTATTCGTAATTTTTAGAGGTGAAAATGGAAATTTTTGGTCATATTTTCAATACAAAAACAAAATAAAAATACTACCTTATCTGATTGTTTATACGAGGGCGTTTCTAGCATAATCATAAGGATACTTTGAGGTGTATTAGTTTTTGCCGAAATGCTTGGCAACCATATGACCCATAGTATGGCAAAAGTTTGAATTATACAGTACCTCGGGAAACAATTACAAATTGCCTGAAATATACATTCTTCTTCTTCTTGGCATTAACGTCCCCACTGGGACAGAGCCTGCTTCTCAGCTTAATTTTCTTGTGAGCACTTCCACAGTTATTCACAGCACTTCTACAGATTCTATGTCAAAGTTGCCATTTTTGCATTCGTATATCGTGTGGCAGGTGTGATTATACTCTATGCCCTGGGAAGTCAAGGAAATTTCCATTACGAAAAGATCCTGGTCTGACCGGGATTCGAACCCAGACACCTTCAGCATGGCTTTGCTTTGTAGCCGTGGACTCTAAACACTCGGCTAAGGAAGGCCCCTGAAATATACATATCATCTTTAAATTCAGCGAAATTCGCCTGATATTGTGAAAAAAGCTACCAAAATTTAACGTTTATAATTAGTTTGGCCAAAAACTGCTATTTTTGGGTATATAAAAATTAACCCTGTATTGAGTATTTGTTTGATATAAATTTAGTGTGTATATGTCCGCAACCATTGTATTTGTACATATTATTATTGTAACGGGAAGTAACGCCATTCACTTAGTGAGAAAAATGATTTCATCGCAGTTACCAACGGCATGTCAGTGAAAAATAATACCTCCACTATTGGTACACTGTTCCTTTAGTTGCGGTATATTTCAAATTTGAGTTCCTATAGTTGCGGTATCTGTTGTTTTTTATGGGATCCTCCACTATAGGAACACTTTACCGCAAATATTGGTGCAAGTGAGGAAAGTTTTAGCAGTTTTGGTGGTATTTCATCTATTTTGAAGCAATTTGAACGATGTTTTCAACTATTTTGTGTGTCAACAAGCCAATATGTCGATTGTCAGTGTTGGTTCTGCGGTTAATTCAATGAAATCAGTATAAATGGCACTGCCGCAACTATAGGAACACCCACAACTAATGGATCATTTACCTTTTATTGGATTCTATCCCGTTAGGCCGGAAGGGTCGTTAGGCACAAAGGGTCATTAGGGCGAAAATGAGGAACCAAGAGGTCAATTTGCATTACCTAGAAGCCCACAATATCCGCTGTGATATGTAACTAGAAAGAACAGCCTTCGAATAAAAGAAGGAAAAAAGCTCTGATGAATGTGTTAGCTATTTGAAAAAGTAGTTGTTTCGTCCAAGGTGAAGCCCTACGTTGTGTTTGGAAGGATGACGGGAACGACGACGAAAGAACAACGAACAGATTTTCGAATTAAACTAATTTAATTGAAACTTTATTGCCACCGAGAGGCAGCATGTCTAGGTACTCGGTGGGGAGAGAAAGAAACTATATACAGAGCATACAAAAATACAGTCGCCTTTTATAGGTGATACAGTACGGAGACGAACAATTTAAACCATGCGCACAGCAGTGCAATGCATGGTGCCTTTCGAGGCGTTGGGCTGACGATTGACGATTCTATTCATCGTCGTTGGGAATCGAACAATGGGCAGTGCGTTGAATGGTTCAACTTCTGCACACGCTAGCGATGATGCCAACTGCGGTGTGAGCGCAAATAGTAGTAAATGATCAATTGTTATTTCGGCCTAACGGCTCATTCGGCCGGGCACGGTAAATTGCTAGGCAAGGCGTACTATTGGTACCTCACGTACATGCAGGAATAACCCTTTTGTTTGGTCCTTAGCATCTTGCCCAGCAACTCCTATCCCTACCTCTTCGTGGTACTGACCGGGGTACGAGTAACCTTAGGGAAGATCAGGTAACCAACCCCGGTGGGAGCTTTGGGCGTATGCTGACAGGAAAGGGGGGGGGGGGTTTGTTCTGCAAACTTGGAGCGTCTGTTCTCCATGTCAGAGGGGGCTGATCATCGTCCGAGCGCCAGAGAAGGACTCTAATCTGAACTGCACACTATGGCCCTCCGAACATGTAGGGGGAATGGTCCTCCGGAAATCTAGGGGGTTAGGGTCAGGTCTGAAAGCCAGTCGTAAAAACATCAAGCAACTAATAATTAACGAGAGAATACGAACCGGGACAATTGGCGAAGACCACAGCGACGGAAAGGGACTAGCGATTGGAAGCTCGGTACGTGGAACTGTAAATCTCTCTACTTCATCGGGAGTACACGCATACTCGCCGACGTGCTGAAGGACCAGATTCGGCATCGTGGCGCTTCAGGAAACGTGTTGGAAGGGATCAATGGGGCGAACGTTTAGAGGTAACCATACCATCTACCAGAGCTGCGGCAACACACACGAGCTGGGAACAGCTTTTATAGTGATGGGTGATATGCAGAGGCGCGTAATCGGGTGGTAGCCGATCAATGAGAGAATGTGCAAGTTGAGGCTCAAAGGCCGGTTTTCCAACTTCAGCATAATAAACGTGCACAGCCCTCCCTCCGAAAGCACTGATGATGATGAAGACGCTTTTAACGTGCAGCTCGAACGCGAATACAACAGCTGCCCAAGCCACGACGTCCAAATCATCATAGGAGATCTAAACGCTCAGGTTTGCCAGGAGGAGGAATTCAGACCGACGATTGGAAAGTTCAGCGCCCACCGGCTGACGAACGAAAACGGCTTACGACTTATCGATTTTGCCGCCTCCAAGAATATGGCCGTTCGTAGCACCTACTTTCAGCACAGCCTTCCATACCGATAAACCTGGAGATCACCAAACCAGACAGAATCGCAAATTGACCACGTTCTGATTGATGGACGGCACTTCTCCGACATTATCGACGTCAGGACCTACCGTGGCGCTAACATCGACTCTGACCACTATCTGGTGATGGTCAAACTGGGCCCAAAACTCTCCGTCGTTAACAACGGACGGTACCGACGGCCGCCCCGGTATGACCTAGAGCGGCTTAAGCAACCCGATGTCGCAGCGACATACGCGCAGCACCTCTAGGCTGCATTACCGGAAGAGGGTGAGCTGGATGAAGCCCCTCTTGAGGACTGCTGGAGAACAGTAAAAGCAGTCATCAACGATGCAGCTGAGAGCAACGTCGGGTACGTGGGACGGAGTCGACGGAACGATTGGTTCGACGAGGAGTGCCAGGAGGTTTTGGAGGAGAAGAATGCAGCGCGGGCGGTCATGCTGCAGCAAGGGACCCGGAAAAACGGGGAACGCTATAGACGGAAACAGCAACAGCAGACCCGCCTCTTTCGTGAGAAAAAACGCCGCCTGGAGGAAACGGAGTGTGAGGAGATGGAACAGCTCTGCCGGTCTCAAGAAACGCGTAAGTTCTATCAGAAGCTCAACGCATCCCGCTACGGCCTCGTGCCGCGAACCGAGATGTGCAGGGATAAGGATGGAAGCATTTTGACGGACGAGCGTGAGGTGATCGAAAGGTGGAAGCAGCACTTCGACGAGCACCTGAATGGCGCTGAGAGCACAGGCAATGAAGGACGGGATAACGGAGGAAATGCCTTCGTCAGTACTGCGGAGGATGGAAACCAACCAACCCTCACTTTGAGGGAGGTTAAAGATGCCATTCACCAGTTCAAGAACAATATACCTGCTGGTAAAGATGGCATCGAAGCTGAACTCATAAAGATGGGCCCGGAGAGGCTAGCCATTTGTCTGCACTGGCTGATAGGCACAATCTGGAAAACAGAACAGCTACCGGAGGAGTGGAAGGAAGGGGTAATATGCCCAATCCCCAAGAAAGGCGACAAGTTAGATTGTGAGAACTTTCGAGCGATCACCATTCTAAATGCGGCCTACAAAGTATTATCCCAGATCATCTTCCGTCGTCTGTCACCTGTAGTAAACGAGTTCGTGGGAAGTTATCAAGCCGGCTTCGTTGACGGCCGATCGACAACGGACCAGATCTTTACTGTACGGCAAATCCTGCAAAAATGTTGCGAATACCAGGTCCCAACGCATCACCTTTTCATCGATTTCAAAGCGGCATACGACAGTATCGACCGCGTAGAGCTATGAAAAATCATGGACGAGAACAGCTCACGAGACTGATAAGAGCGACGATGGAAGGTGTGCAAAATTGTGTGAAGGTTTCAGGCGAACACTCCAGTTCGTTTGGATCCCATTGGGGACTACGACAAGGTGATGGACTTTCGTGCCTGTTGTTCAATACTGCGCTAGAAGGTGTTATGCGGAGAGCCAGGCTTAATAACCGGGATACGATTTTTACGAGATCCAGTCAATTTGTTTGCTTCGCGGTTGATATGGACATCGTCGGCCGAACATTTGAAAAGGTGGCAGACCTGTACACCCGCTGAAACGCGAGGCAGCAAAAGTTGGGCTGGTGGTGAATGCGACCAAGACAAAGTACATGCTAGCTGGTGGGGCCGAGCGCGACAGGGCTCGCCTAGGTAACAGTGTTACGATAAACATTCGAGGTGGTCGACGAGTTCGTCTACCTTGCTGACGGCTGACAATAACGTTAGCCGTGAAATACGGATGCGCATCATCGGTGGAAGTCGGGCCTACTATGGCCTCCACAAGAAGCTGCGGTCAAAAAAGATTCACGCCCGCACCAAATGTACCATGTAAAAAATGCTCATAAGACCGGTAGTTCTCTACGGGCATGAAACGTGGACGATGCTTGAGGAGGACCTGCAAGCACTTGGAGTCTTCGATTGTAGGGTGCTTAGGACGATCTTCGGCGGTGTGCAGGAAAACGGTGTGTGGCGGCGAAGGATGAACCACGAGCTCGCCCAACTCTACGCGAACCCAATATCCAGAAGGTGGCCATAGCTGAAAGGATACAATGGGCAGGTCATGTTGCAAGAATGCCGGACAGCAACCCTGCAAAGATGGTGTTCGCTTCGGATCCATTTGGTACAAGAAAGCGTGGAGCGCAGCGAGCTAGGTGGTCGGATCAAGTGCGTATCGATTTGGCGAACATGGGGCAGAACCGAGGATGGAGAGATGTGGCCACGAACCGAGTATTTGGGCGTGAAATTGTTGATTCAGTGTTATCTGGCTAATTGTAAGTTTATTTTTTGTGTTGTTTGCAGAAGATAACACGTCTTGAATTATCGGAATTCCATCACACCTATACATTTCGTTTCTGTTGAACTGATTCAAATCCCTGTGAAATGCAACAGATCATTTTTCCACAGCTTTCTTTTATGTGTGCATGATGTTTTCGATGAAATCGAAATGAAAGCTCCTAGCGGTAACGCCAGGAAAGGGATTTTCCTTTCAAAGGAAGTTCAAAGGAAATGCAATATGTTTCGGTCGGCCTGTGGATACCTGTGAATGTGTTTCCCCGAATATGCGACAAACGAAATTAGGGCCCTGGAGGTTAATAATGAAAATGAAACCTAAAATGATTTATCTCAATCAAACAATGTTTATACTTTATTATATTATTCATTTAAAATGAATGAATCTATGACAAACATTTGAAACACAAAACGTTTAACCTTTAAAAGTATCAATTACTTTCCACTATATTTATAGAGGTAATTAAAAGTGTGCGCCGTTGGTAGAACATTTCCAACATCCACACATGGTCAATTAAGTCAAAGACATAAACCCGTCCATAATTGTAGATTATCATTTTGCAGTTGTTATCACACCAGTCACAGCCGAGTGAAAATTGACTCCCGCACATTAATGGCAATGGTTTCTTTTCATTACCATCGGTTAATTAGGGTACTCGTTGGCCATATAGTGACATGTATGTCGACAGTTTTTATTGTGGTGGAAATGCAAATGTCCTCATTAACGGTCAGGTTCTCTTTATCCCGACTTTGATAGCGGCTGGCTGGCATAACCACACGACTGTCTAAAAATAGTGACTATCGACCTACATACTTCCGACTGCAGGGATGTGGCGCACTTTTTCGTTTGGAATTCATATGGGAAGCGATTTGGAAGTATAACAACAATTATTATTATTATACTAGTGACCCCAGCAAACTTCGTCTTGCCATCAACTAGGCTGTTCAAATACGCTAAGAATCGTCCCATACAAAACAATAGTTCCGTCTACTCTCGTTTTTTCCGACTTTCTCGTTGAATATCCTGGGATTTTTACACACAAACACGTCGGAACCCTTGACGAACAAAACGAAGAAATAATCATTCAAATCTGTTGACCCGTTCGTAAGCCATTTCGTGACATACAAACACCATTCCATTTTTATTTATATAGATACCTATTTTATTATAGTGGCGTTTCGCCCTTGACATGTTTATCACTCACAAAATTTCTTATTAAACAAACAAAAAAAAAAAAAAAAGAAAAAAATTACATTTCTATGTCGGCCTCAAAACATTTGTTGCTAGTCCTATAGTCTCGATATTTTCTCGTTTGTTTTGCACTTAACATGTAAATATGCATGGGGCCTTCCTCAGCCAAGTAGTTAGAGTCCGTGACTACAAAGCATAGCCATTCTGAAGGTATCTGGGTTCGATTCCCGGTCAGTCCAGGATCTTTTCGTAAAGTAAATTTCATTGACTACCCTGGGCATAGAGTATCATCGTACCTGCCACACGAGATACGAATTGGAAAATGGCAAGTTTGGCAAAGAAAGATCTTAGTTAATAATTGTAGAAGTGCTTATAAGAACACTAAGCTGAAAAGCAGGCTCTGTTCCCGTGGGGACGTAATGCCAAGAAAAAGAAAAAGGAGATGTAAATATGTACAGGGTAGTTTTTTCGAATATTTTTAAATAGATTTTAGGTTATGTAAAAACAATCAAATATTTTCTGTCATATGGGGTAAAATGGGCATGTACGCACAATAACAATATTTGCCAAATCGGCTGATTAATGTCTATATCCTAGAATGTTATATTTGACATAGTCGCGATTATAGTCTGAATAATGTTTCATGCAAGCTCTTGGGTTTTTTGAACGCCAAGTGCTTGGGGTTTACTTCGGCGGCGTGCAGGAGAACGGCGTGTGGCGGCGAAGGATGAACCACGAGCTCGCTCAACTCTACGGCGCACCCAGTATCGTGAAGCTGGAAGGATACGCTGGGCAGGGCATGTTGCAAGAATGCCGGACAACAACCCTGGTGTTCGCTACGAATCCGGTCGGAACAAGGAGGCGTGGGGCGTAGCAAGCTATGTGGATTGACCAGGTGCTGCAAGATCTTGCGAGTGTGGACTGCAGCCGAGGATGGAGGGAGGCAGCTGCGAATGTATGGCGTGGAATTGTTGACGCGGTTTTATTGTAATATCAATGGTATACCAATAAATGTAATGTAATGTTTCATTGATCTACTTGGGTATAAAAACATATAGGACAAAATGGGACAAAATCGACCGCTTTTCGAAGTCTGCACAAAACAGACAAACTCCAATTAATTCACCGTAATTTTTACACAAAAATAAGTATAAGATAACGTTTCTTATCCGTGGCTTCTCAAAGTTACGGTTTTGGGTTTGTTTTTGTTCAATGGGCGATATTTTGTACATTCATAACTTCCGGAAAAGTCTGTCTTCCGCCAAAAGAGCAAATCATCCCTGCTTCCGAGTTATGCAATTGTACTGTTCTCAATGCTATAGTCGTGGCCGTTGTCAGCCGCAACCGTCTGTATATAGCGGACATGTCATCCGGCTACCAGGAAACGTATTCTTGTATTTGCCAGTTGGTGGCCACGGTCTGGTCATGTGGGCACACAAATGGCAGAAATGCATTCGTTTCGTTAACTGGCAACGAGCAATCAAAAGTTCACATCACAGTTCGTCTGAACAGGACAATACGGATACGGAACGGAATACGGAACGTGAAATGTCGAGGTAGGTAGCTCTGATATGGCGATGGAGATTTGATATTTGGATGTTAACGTTGACAAACAAGGGCTCTCTGATAAGTAAAGATGCAACAAAACTTTGAAATAATGGTTCATAAACCGTTTCTAGAAATTATTTTGGCCTTTTTTTAACGTTTCAATTTTTTATAATCAAAATTACAGAAAGCAAAATTTTTATTTTTAAATGTCTTAATTTAAAATGTTTTATCTAAAATAATAGAAAAGATAATGGTGTATGTTCATGTAGGAATCCAAACCATTTAAAATGATGTGAAATCAAGCTGGTTGGACGAAAGCTAAATGAATAGGGAGGATTTTCATCCGGTGATAAAATCGGAAAGAATATTGCATTTTTTTCATTTGTTTTTTTTAGGAAAAAGTGTTTTCTTTTGCAAAAAATGTTAACAAAGAACAATATACTGACTAATAAAGTAGTCATATTTTGCATCAATAACATAATTTGGGGCCTTTCTTAGCCGAGTGATTAGAATCCGCGGCTACAAAGCAAAGCCATGCTGAAGATGTCTGGGTTCGATTCCCGGTCGGCCCAGGATCTTTTCGTAATGGAAATTTCCTTGACTTCCCTGGGCATAGAGCATCATCGTGCCTGCCACACAATATACGAATGCGAAAAATGGCAAAGAAAGCTCTCAGCTAAAAACTGTAGAAGTGCTCAAAAGAACACTAAGCTGAGAAGCAGGCTCTTTCCCAGTGAGGACGTTAATGCCATGAAGAACAGAATTTGCTAAAGCTCAAGACAACATGAACCGCAACGATATACGGAGATTTTATGCAACGGTCAATAGATCTTGGATAATACCATATCGATGCCCGCCATGTGCAATGATCGAGAGGGAAATATAATATAAAATGGCAGTGGCTACCAGATGGAAGGAGCACTTTCAGCTGTTATTGAACAGGGAATATTAGAATGTAGCGAGAAACATGGTATGAACATTAATGATGACGAACTGTGGACCCGCCGACCATAAGAGAGTTTAAAAAGGCTGTCAGCAAACTGGAGGAAGATATCCCGGTTGAACTTCTCAAGCACCGAAGTGAGCAGCTTTACCAGTCGATCCACTGAGTACTATTGAATGAATGAGAAGACGAAGAAATGCCCACTGGCTGGTTGGATGGCCTTCTACACCCAATTTACAAGGAAGAGCACAGACTGGACATACTGGGCACTGGGCTTAGATAAATTCCAAGAGTATAACTTAGCAGATTCACTATCTGTTTATTGATTTTTAGACAGCGTACGATTAAAAAAAGTGATAGCTGCGGCAGATAATGTCTGAACAGGGTTTTTGGCGAAATTATAAGGCTAATCCGTGCTACGCTGGACAGTACGAAATCAAGTGTTTGGATTGCAGACGAGTTGTCAACCTCGTTTGTGACGTTTGACGGATTGAAGCAGGGTGACGCTTCTTCAAATTTACTGTTCAACATTGCACTGCAGAATTATTTATTTATTTAGTTGGTGTTACATCTATTAATTTGATAAAACCTCGTTAATTGATACTTTTGAAGGTTACGCCAATTTACTCGGTCCATGGCTGTGTCACTAGGGCGGTTCGAAATTTAAAAATGTTTGAAAATCCAATCTCCCATATGCTCCTTACTATCCTTACCATAAAAATAGTGTTCTGTGAAATTTTCAGCATTCTAGGTGGTGATTTAAAGGTGGCCCAAAGACAATGTAAGTTTATATGGAAATTACTATGGAGAAATTTTGAGAAACGTTCCAAACACGCTAGTACTGTAATTTAAGTACAAACTTATTATCCCATAGTAAAAAATCATTCTTCAAACCATAATAAAGAAATTTGCTGAAGAGAGAAATTAATCCGACGGATAGCAGAAGAGATATTCATGAGTTTGTTTGCTATTATTTAGCTTAATATGGGATTATAGCCCTGCTAACATGCACAAAAATCCTAAACAAAATTAGCTCAAAAAAGATTTGTTTCTTCAGCAACATCCTTCATTAAGAATTGAAGAATGAGTTTTCAATATAGGATGATAATTTTCTACTTACATTACAGTACTAGCGTGTTTGGAACATTTCTCCAAATTTCTCCATAGTAATTTTCATATAAACCTACATTGCCTTTGAACCACCTTTAAATCACCACCTAGAAAGCTGAAAATTTCTTAGAACACCATTTTATGGTAATGATGGTAAGAAGCATATGGGAGATTGGATTTTCAAACATTTTTGAAATTTGAATCGCCCAACTGTGTCACTCCAACTTCGATTTTGGCCCACGTTCTCCAGATCTTGTTGCACCTGATCAAGCCACCTCGCTCGCTGTGCTCCCCGCCTTCTTGTGCCAACCGGATTCGACGCGAACACCATCTCTGCAGGATTGTTGTCCGGTAGTTTTGCAACATGCCCTGCCCAGCGCACCCTTCCGGCTTTCGCAACCTCCTGGATACTGGGTTCGCCGTAGAGCCTAGCGAGCTCGTGGTTCATCCTTCGCCGCCACACACCGTTCTCCTGCACACCGCCAAAGATCGTCCTAAGCACCCTTCGTTCGAATACTTCAAGTGCTTGCAGGTCCTCTTCCAGCATGATCCATGCTTCATGTCCATAGAGGACCACCGGTGTTATAAGCGTTTTGTACATGGTACATTTGGTGCGGGTGTGAATTTTTTTTGACCGCAGCTGCTTGTGGAGGCCATAGTAGGCCCGACTTCCACTGATGATGCGCATCCGTATTTCACGGCTAACGTTATTGTCAGCCGTCAGCAAGGTAGACGAACTCGTCGACCACCTCGAACGTATCCCCGTCTATCGTAACACTGCTACCTAGGCAAGCCCTGTCGCGCTCGGCCCCACCAGCTAGCATGTACTTTGTCTTAGTCGCATTCACCACCAGTCCAACTTTTGCTGTCTCGCGTTTCAGACGGGTGTACAGGTCTGCCACCTTTTCAAATGTTCGGCCGACGATGTCGAACGAACTGGAGTGTTCACCTGAAACCATAACACAATTTTGCGCAACTTTCATCGTCGGTCTTATCAGTCTCGTGAGCTTCCCGGGAAAGCTGTTCTCGTCCATGATTTTCCATAGCTCTACGCGGTCGATACTGTCGTATGCCACCTTGAAATCGATGATGCGTGATGCGTTGGGACCTGGTATTCACGACATTTTTGGAGGATTTGCCGTACAGTATAGATCTGGTCCGTTGTCGATTGGGCGTTAACAAAGCCGGCTTGATAACTTCCCACAAACTCGTTTACTGCAGGTGACAGACGACGGAAGATGATCTTAGATAATACTATGTAAGCCGCATTTAGAATGGTGATCGCTCGAAAGTTCTCACAAGCTAACTTGTCGCCTTTCTTGTAGATGGGGCATATCACCCCTTCCTTCCACTCTTCTGGTAGCTGTTCTGTTTCCCAGATTGTGCCTATCAGCCGGTGCAGACAAATGGCCAGCCTCTCCGGGCCCATCTTTATGAGTTCAGCTCCGATACCATCCTTACTAGCAGCTTTATTGTTCTTGAGCTGGTGAATGGCATCCTTAACCTCCCTCAAAGTGGGGACTGGTTGATTTCCATCCTCCGCAGTACCGACGAAGGCATTTCCTCCGTTGTCCCGTCCTTCATTGCCTGTGCTCTCAGCGCCATTTAGATGTTCGTCGAAGTGCTGCTTCCACCTTTCGGTCACCCCACGCTCGTCCATCAAAATGCTCCCATCCTTATCCCTGCACATCTCGGCTCGCGACACGAAGCCGTAGCGGGATGCGTTAAGCTTCTGATAGAACTTACGCGTTTCTTGAGACCGGCAGAGCTGTTCCATCTCCTCGCACTCCGTCTCCTCCAGGCGGCGTTTTTTTCCCGAAAGAGGTGGGTCTGCTGTTGCCGTTTCCGTCTATAACGCTCCACGTGCTGCGGAGTCCCTTGCTGCAGCATGACCGCCTGCGCTGCGTTCTTCTCCTCCAAAATCTGCCTACATTCCTCGTCGAACCAATCGTTCCGTCGACTCCGTCCCACGTACCCGACGTTGCTCTCAGCTGCATCGTTGATGGCTGCTTTCACTGTTGTACAGCAGTCCTCAAGAGGGGCTTCATTCAGCTCACCCTCTTCCGGTTATGGAGCCTCGAGGTGCTGCGCGTATGCAGCTGCGACATCCGGTTGCTTAAGCCGGTTTAGGTCATACCGGGGCGGTCGTCGGTACCGTCCGTTGTTAACGACGGAGAGTTTTGGGCGCAGTTTGACCATCACCAGATAGCGATCGGTGTCGATGTTAGCGGCACGATAGGTCCTGACGTCGATAACGTCGGATAAGTGCCGTCCATCACGTGGTAGATTTGTGATTCTGTCTGCTGTGGTGATCTTCAGGTGTACCGGTATGGAAGGCTGTGCTGGAAGTAGGAGCTACGAAGGTTCATATTCTTGGAGGCGGCGAAATCAATTAGTCGTAAGCCGTTTTCGTTCGTCAGCCGGTGGGCGCTGAACTTTCCAATCGTCGGTCTGAGCTCCTCGTCCTGGCCAACCTAAGCGTTTAGATCTCCTAAGATGATTTTGACGTTGTGGCTTGGGCAGCTCTCGTACTCGCGTTCGAGCTGCGCGTAAAAAGCGTATTTATCATCATCAGTGCTTCCGGAGTGAGGGCTATGCACGTTTATTATGCTGAAGTTGAAGAACCGGTCTTTGAGCCTCAACTTGCACATTCTTTCATTGATCGGCCACCACCCGATCACGCGCCTCTGCATATCATTCATCACTATAAAAACTGTTCCCAGCTCGTGTGTGTTGCCGCAGCTCTGTTAGATGGTATGGTTACCTCTAAACGTTCGCACCATTGATCCCTTCCACCACACTTCCTGCAACGCTACTATGCCGAATCCACGGTCCTTCAGTACTTCGGCGAGTATGCGTGTGCTCCCGATGAAGTTGAGAGATTTACAGTTCCACGTACCGAGCTTCCAATCGCTAGTCCCTATCCGTCGCTGTGGTCTTTGCCGATTGTCCCGGTTCGTATTCTCTCGTTGATTATTCGTTGCCAGATATTTTTACGGCTGGCTTGCAGGGCCTGACACCAACCCCCTAGATATCCGGAGGACCATTCCCCCTAAATTTTCGGAGGACCATAGTGCGTAGTTTAGCTTAGAGTCCTTCTCTGGCACTCGGACGATGATCAGCCGCCCCTGACATGGGGAATAGACGCTGTTGTGAGCCGCTCCTAACATGGAGTACAGATGCTCCAGGTTTGCAGAAGCAAAAGCAAAAGCAAACCTCCCCTTCCCTGTCATCATACGACCAAAGTTCCCACCGGGGGTTGGTTACCCGATCTTCCCCAAGGTTACTCGTACCTCGGCTAGTACCGAGAGGAGGTAGGGATAGGAGTTGCTGGGCAGGAGGCTAAGGACCGCACAGAGGGGTCTATTTTACTCCTTCAGGTACGTGAGGGACCAATGGTACGCCATGCCCAGCCATTTACCAACCCTGTATGATTTATGTTTATTGCAAAAACTTTTCCAGTACCTGTATTTTACCGGTACTACCGATACTGAGAGTTACAGTATCGTAAAACTGGTACTCGTCAAAAGGGATCGGTACTTGGAACCCTATTTTCAATCTAGTATGAGCTATTTTACAAAGTTGGTCAAATGACAGGAGACCTGGGAGTAAAGTTTACCTTCTCAACCATCGCCATCAGTTTTCGCCATGATGATGGTTGATGACTGTGCGCAATTCTAGCGTAGCTTTTAATATAGACGAAAACTTAAATGAAAAATAATCTATATAAATAAAAATGGATTGGTGTTTGTATGTCACGAAATAACTTGAGAACAAGACATCCGATTTGCACAATTCTTTCACTGTTGTCTTCTTGAAGGGCTCCGACGTGTTCGTGTGACAAAAAAGTTTAGGGAAGTCATCGGAAAATTTGGTAAAACGGGGGAGTACTAATATGTCATTTTGTATAGAAGATATCATGACATTTTTCAATAGCCTACTTGATGACTTGATGGCAACACGTAGATTGCCGGGACCACTAGTTCTTTATAAATTTGCTCATTGTCTCGATCTCTTCCTATCTCGATGGTACCTTTGATATCAAAATGTCGAAATGCGACTGTACTTTTATTTTATTATATGCAGTGAAAGTTCAACCTAACAATAACATTTCGGTTGTCGCATGAATTTTTGTAACGCGAGAAGCCGCGCATTGTACTTTGAACGACATCCTTGGTTTTTCGTGCTCAACATGAAATATATCGCGATCTAGATTGAATATAGAAAAACCATCTTATGCAAAGTTGTTGAGAAAATCAAGAGCTGACATAAGGTGATCAATATATAGATATGGAATTCCATCACAATGCAGAATTAGTGTGCACGAAAGTTTTGGTTTGTATATATCTCAGGAGCCAGAAAGATGGAGCCTTCCGCGAAGTTGTTCAGAAGCTCAAAGGCTATTACTGAGCCAAGAATTTCGAGATATAGCCACCAAGCGGCGCTAGTGAACATGTTAGCATAGCATTGTTCGAGCTAGTCAATTCAAAATTTGACCACCAAGTGATGCCAGTGAGCAAGAAAAATTTGTGGCCACGATCCTGATATATCCACAAAACAAAAATTTCATGCTCACTGGCGCCACCTGGCGGCAATACCTTAAATTTGTTGGGTAAAATAATGATAGTCCTAGAGCTACTGAACAACTTTGCAGAAGACGCCATCTTTCTAAATGGACCACATCCTGAGATACCTGCAAAACAAAAGTAAAAGTTTCATGCTCGTTAGTGCCACCTACTGGTCAAACTAAACGAACTCAATAAGGTACCATCAGATAGCGCTTTAACTCCAGAACAACTTTACTGAAGACCCCAAGTTTCGAAGCTATCTGAATTTTGAGATTTATCGTTGGTCTACTCGAACCGTATATAGTGCTTTCATCATTATGCGACTTCTATATACCATTGTTGATTTTACCGCATTATAAAGGGCCGTAATGTAAATAGAAACGATCTAAGTATTGTTCTTAAAAAGATTCTTGAGGAATACATTTCAGTTTGGGGTCAATAGATATCCTTGTCGTAAAATGATAGCATATAAATCATCAAATCTCAATCAATTTGTATGATATTTGAAGGGAAAGTTTCTCACTTGAAGACCATTCAAACCATCATGACATTAAGAACATTTATTTTGAATTGAGCTAGGAATCTAAAAAGAGAAACTGTTGCCCCACTTTACTCTATCATATTTTTTCTTATGTTCGTTACACGATTGAAAATGTTCGTAGCTGAAGCAATGAAATTTGTTTTTGAGGGTCAAAACAACGATTCAAACAGTTGGTGTCTTATTTGTATTGGGGTTTCGATCTACTTCGTCGCAAGTGCTATTATTCGTCGTATCAAGCTTGAAATGTTCCACTTTGGCGAATATTCGAACTTATTTACCATATAGATTCATTTTCCTAGTGAATTTTTGTGAAAGTTGCTATTGTTCGTCGATTTGTTCACCGATAATGAAATAAAACTACTGTATTTCGATAAAGTTCAATTGTTCACTTTGAAATTTTTTCAACCGGAATCGCATGGACGAAGACGTACCGAGCAAAATGTAATAAACGATCGACTGACGCCACATTACTATTCATATGTCTTCACTGGGCACTTATTTACATTATATAAAGCCTTAGTAATCTTCACTGAAGGATTTCATTCCAATCACACGGCGTAAAACTTCTATAATTCACGAAATTTGATGAAATTCCCCCGACGAACGCATATAAGTGAGAACGTTTACAAAGTTTTACATCCGTCTGAACTGAAAAAAGAATTAAGAAAAATTCCTTTCATTGAGATTGTTTTCACTGCACTGTGAGATGGATGGATACGACGAATGTTAGGCAACGGTAAGTAATAATTTCATTGCATTATTTCCAACAAACGATTAAGATCTATCAAAATTTTAATGAATAATTCGAAAGACGCCTGGGGAAAGAATATTTTAGAATCAGTTCGTATAAACATCATTCAAATCAATACTGGAAAAATTGAAGGTTCTAACTTCAATTTTCGTGGGATGCCCATCTGGCATTCCCATTCGGGTGAAGAACTAGCCAAATGTTAATGTGCTAAAATTCACCTTAATAATGAAAAAAAAGGTTCTCACTTATCAAAGCATAATACGATAGATTTTAGTGCATCACCTAAGAAATATTTAAATTTGCCTAAGTGAGTTCAATATTTTCTGTCCAAATTCACCAAATTTGGGTATACTGACCACGATTGACGCCACCTTTCGCTTCGTCACTTAAATCGGAGAGCCTGGGCTAGAGACTGCTTGGGTTTTCTGCTCGAAAAATGTGTCTAAAGCATCGAACTGATTGCTAATTTCGATGAAATTTCCAACATTATCCATTTTAGCATTGGAAGAAAGTGTGTGTCCTAAGCCACGTTGGGCGACAGTTCAAAACACCATCCTTCGTTTTGTTAGTGACATGGGTCCTAACAAAGATCTAAAAGAATCAGTAAGTATAAAAGGTAGCACTTGAAAGTACCGCTTTATGTGGTTTCAAAACATCCATCAACATAAAAATTGAATCCCATTACACGAGAGTACGATACGCTCTGACCCTTCACTTACTTCGCTATCCAATATATTCTTCACTTAAAATGGGTAAGTCCTATGTGTATGCACATTAAGTATACTTAACAGTCAGCATTTTTTTCCTGTTCATTCTTCTCATCCGATTTACCTGCAACGAAAAAAAAAAAACAATTTTAGATTATTCATTAGTCCAACAATATTTGCATGCGATAAATTTCATGCAAATTTATAACCGTTCGAAAAATGCAAATTGTCACGTTCACGAAATACAATCTCGCTGCCTCCCTCGGATATTTCCATACATATTTCAGCTTAATTGCCATTCTGCTCCAGAGTGACACAGAGCCCCCGCAAGAAATATGGAGGTCAAGAGAGAAACTGCTCCGAAGTTGAGGTAGCACTAGCAACCACCATTGCCAACGGGTGTTATAAATAGTCCAGTTATGTATGCTGCTGCTCCAGCACATGCTGTTGCATTCTGCTGACAACAAGCACCACCGTAGCGAGATTTCCCAATGTCTCCAAAAGTCGTGCGCATCTGTGTGGACTCGGAAGGACGCGTAAAGATTGGGCATCCTCTTCCTGGAAATACGTTCCAAGTGAGGCATGGCCTACTACTCAGCCAGAGGGTTTCTAAAAGTCGAGAGAAAAGCAGGGTAGAACAAAAATTTCTAGACTGCTTCGGGATTCGAACCTAACACGATCATCTTGCTCTTGATCTGTAGTTCCGCAGCTTCCCGCAGAGATTCAGAGAACACCCAGAGGTTGTTCTATGGTTTCCGCAAATGTGGTGGCTGCAAGAGCAGCAGTTAAAAACGTGTCACTGTGAAGTTGTTTTGAATGAAATGCAACGGACGGGAGCTCTGCAGTTCAAGTGTTATAAATTTTCCGCTAAATGTAGTCGTATTTTAGAGCCGTGTACAGAAGAACGAGCTAGCATGCTAAGGTGGCCATTGTGTGTGAGAGCCGGGTTTGTTCTGCATTCAAGATGAAGTTTGGAAGATTTATTCTGATTGTGATGAAAAATGCAATAGCATTTAGCTTCCAAAAGTGTATGAAGGTACGAAGTGTGGGTTCGATGATCTTCCTTTTGAGAAGTAACTTTTCGTCAAATGAAAAATTTGTCCTTTGGTTGTTGCGAGTTTTCCATTGTCGCATGTAGGTTATGTTCATTATGTGCAGCCTTTTGCTGAAGACGGCGTAAGTGGTCTCTTTACATGAGAAAAAAAAATTCTACAAAATGTGTTTTGCTGGTGAAGAGAAAACAGTTTTCAAAGATCAATTACAGATAACCCAGAAACTCATGACGGGTCTCATTCCAACCAACCATCCTAAGTGGTAGAAAAAAAAATCAAACCAAGTTTCCATCAGAAAATCATCACTGTCATTTTGTGCATTCAATTCGTTTGGCATTGTTTTCGGATACTTCTACATTTCAACTGAGTGCCTAAAGGGAGGATAAAGTTTGTTCGACAGGCTCTTTCTCCTTTGTCGACTGCATTTATATGAAGCTAAGGCTATCGATAGACTAACTTGACCGTTTCTTGTCAAGTGAATGCAAGAAACGGGAAAGCGTAATTGAAAAAAGTCTATTGGTTTTCGATGAACCTACAATAAGCTGATTGAAAATTCATGACAATATGAAACATTTTGTGCTTCGAATTTTGGTCTTGTGGCAACAGCTTATGCCACGATAAGCTGTGACTGTAACTTTCTTTATAGAATTACAAGTCATATGTAGCTCGTCTAAAAATACCATGCATGAGTGCACTGGAAAATTAGAGAGCTCACTTTCTCCCCAACATGTACCGAAACATGTTACAGAAAATATTCTGTATGCATCTCGGCACGATGATGAAGCATGTTTCTGTACTAGAGCTTCTTCTGTATCGCCAAGAACGTACGGAAGCCGGTACAGAAATCGATATGTTTTGCAACTTTCTTCATGCATGAATTGAGTTGTTTATCGTACATACATCTAACGTTTCTACGTGCCGAGTGAGCTACATTTAGGTATTTTGACCGACTGTGCGGCTCGTAGCTTATGAATTTCAAATGACGACGTACGTGGGCAATGCAAAACAAAGTTATCAGACCCAGTTTTCACCAAGGTATATTTGCTGTTCCAATAACATTTAGAAGAACTCATCAGAAAGAGTAGTAAAGCTAAGAATGCAACAAAAAATGAATGCGTGTTCAATAAATAGACATATTATTAGTAGAATGCTAATGGCGCTGTTCTTACAAAACTGAATTAGTTTATTATCACCTTTAACTGTATCTTTTCATTGTTTGTTTGATGCCATGTTGTAGTGGATGATTTTAAAATTTATTTGACACTTTGAGGACCGATACCGGTGAGCTATCAGCGCGTGGCAAACTAGATGTTGGTAACACGAACAATAGCGACAGTAGCATTCTAAGGTTATTGCTTCTACTGTTCAGTAACAGATGCCTAACATCAATCTCACATAATTTCTAAAAAAAGAAGGCGGAGAAAGTCCTGACAGGTAGTAAACATCAAAGATCCTTCCGAGGGGTGGTAAATCTTCAACGTTAGCTAGCCATGTCTGGCACACGTGTGTCAGCGAAGCAAACAGGTGAATTACCTACGAGAACGTGCGTGTAATGTGTACAATAACTTTATGTGTTAACCTTCCCACGCGGAGCTATACCAAGCGGAAGAATTTTGAGATTTATGAACATTAATGAGCATTGCACAATACACAATCACAGTGGGAAAAAAGGTAACAAACCGACGAAGAATTCTGTATCTTCTGAACGCAACAAGTAATCCTTGAGAAAATTCATATCTTATGTAAAAATGTCTCAGGAATTGAATAAAAGTGGTTCTGATGGCCGCACGGATCGTTATAGTGCCCGTTTTATCCAAATATTAAGATGTGAGTACAAGTGTTGGACCTGACCGCACGGATAATTATCATGCCCATTTTACCCAAATTCCCCATTATATCAGGTTTTCATATGTTCTATCATATTATATGCAAGGAAATGCTAATAAGGATATAATGTTTTTCAAGCGATAAAAGTCTAGAGGAGGAAAGTGCATGAATTCAAACTGACCACACGGATCAGTATCATGCTTATTTCACCCAAATTCCTCAAAATAATAAGACTTTCATGACGATTTCTGATATTATGTGCCTTGGAAAAAACGTTTTCTAAGCTTTAAAACTCAGTGGAAGGGAATGCAATAATCACAATTGATCAATCGTTATCATGATCGTTATCATTCTCGTTTTACCCTAAATTCTCATTTGTCAGTCTCTTGACTTCTCATGTTATGTTCAGGGAACTATGCAATAACGTTTTCTAAGCTATACAGTCTAAAGAAGTGAATTTAGGAAATAACGCTGATCGTACGTATTGGTTTCATGCTCTATTTATTTAAATTCCACATTTTATCATGTTTTGGTAAGATTTCGCATAGGGTGCAGAGCTACTTGGGCACTTCCATGATTCACTTTGGCAGGGGGGGTTTTTCTCGGTCGAACTGTCTGAAACTTTGCAATAAAAAGCACTTCAATACGACCCACATTGTGCCCAAATATGAGCCTAGTAGCTTTTAAAAAACCCCGCTGCCGAAGTGAATCAAAAGTGCCAAGAATAGGATCCGGCTCCCTATCATGAGCAAGAAAATTTATTGTGAACGTTTTATAGGCAATTATAGTCGAAGGAAACGAGTGCTGGAATTAAAAGTTATCACAAACGTTGTGATCATGCTCATTTCACCCAAATTCTCCATAGTCATCTGATACTTTATTGAACTTCTATTAATATATGAAAAAAACCCTCTTATGAGTTATTTAGGAAACGTTATCTAAGCAACAACAATAAAAAAGTGAGTGCAATAATTAAAATTGTGCAAACGGATTGTTGAGTTATAATTACTCACTTACTTGCTAAGAATATTGTTGCCTTCTTCTTCTTCTTTCTGGCGTTACTTCCCTCTGGGACAAAGCCTGCTTCTCAGATTAGTGTTCTTATGAGCACTTCCACAGTTATTAACTGAGAGCTTTCTATGCCAATGACCATTTTTGCATGTGTATATCGTGTGGCAGGTACGAAGATACGTTATGCCCTGGGAAGTCGAGAAAATTTCCAACCCGAAAAGATCCTCGACCGGTGGGATTCGAACCCACGACCCTCAGCTTGGTCTTGCTGAATAGCTGCGCGTTTACCGCTATGGCTATCTGGGCCCCCTTATATTGTTGCCTGGATAACTTAATTTCAAAAACTTCAATTACAACAATGATGCCTTATTTTTTATAAAAAATAATCAATGATATATAGGGGGAATTTAAAAAATATTGTTTTTATGTGATTCTGTTACCCATTTATGATAAATATATCATTTTTGTACCGTACAAAAATTAATTTGATGTTTTTATGTGATTCTGTTACCCATTTATGATAAGTATGTCATTTTTGTACCGTACAAAAATTAATTTGAAAATATAAATATGAATTATGATATTCTATTTTGATGTTGTATTCTAGTACCAAATTGACCAATCATGAAAGGTGGATCCCAATACCGGACACAACCTGGAAATTGCTTGGTTTTCGTAAATTTGTTCACTATCAATTGTTTTTTGTTTAAATTCCTGCACTCACTTTCTTTGACTGATGTCACGTAGAAAACATTATTTCAGTAGCGCATTTCCAGCTTTCCTACATGTAAAAACAGAAGTCCTTTAAAAACAGGGAATTTGGGAAAAATGAGTATGACAACGATCCGTGCGGTCAGTTCTAAAACCAGCACTCATTTGCTTAGGCTCTTGTCACGTAGGAATCATTATTTAAATAGCTAATTATAAGTTTTCTTGGACATAGCATGATAAACACTTCACAATTATGATTAAAATTGAAAATATGGGTAAAATGAGCATTTCAACAATCCGTTCGCTTAGTTTAAATTACTATACTCAATTTTTTACAGTAGTTTCTCAGATAATGTTACCTAAATAACTCACTAGAGGTTTTTTTTGCATATAATAAAAAAAGTCCAGTTACGGATCAGATATATGTGGATAATTTGGGTGAAATGAGCATGATCACAACCCCAGCTTCGGAAGTGGTGTATTCGATTCGCTTCCGCATGCGCTTATAATGCGCCCTGCTTCCGAAGTAAGGTATCTTGGATGGATACCAGAGCAAAAGAAAATAACTAATGAATACCAAATTGAGGTATTCCATACCAGATAATTTCCAATAGTTACAACCTGAATGAGGTATGAATGAGCCCTACATAAGAGGTAAAATACCTCAAATAATACCTTTTACATATTCTAGAAATACCGAGCTGATAATTAGATCAGGTATTGTAATACCTAAATAATACGTGACGGATTTTCATATAAATGTGATTTTTTTCAATAAAAGTTCAATACCTCCAGCAGTCCTCAATACCTATCGAATACCAAAATGAAATATTTTTAATGGTTTTGAACATTTTTTCAAACACCATTATAATACCAAAATGAGGTATTGACAACTGAACATTACCCAATTATGGTATGATACCAAAATATGGTTACATAACTTATTGCGAGTTATTCTTTCCTCTTCGGGTACCCGAGTAGAGAAAAATAACGTCTGAATACCAAATTGAGGTATTCCATACCAGATAATTTCCAATAGTTACAACCTGAATGAGGTATGAATGAGCCCTACATAAGAGGTAAAATACCTCAAATAATACCTTTTACATATTCTAGAAATACCGAGCTGATAATTAGATCAGGTATTGTAATACCTAAATAATACGTGACGGATTTTCATATAAATGTGATTTTTTTCAATAAAAGTTCAATACCTCCAGCAGTCCTCAATACCTATCGAATACCAAAATGAAATATTTTTAATGGTTTTGAACATTTTTTCAAACACCATTATAATACCAAAATGAGGTATTGACAACTGAACTTTACCCAATTATGGTATGATACCAAAATATGGTTACATAACTTATTGCGAGTTATTCTTTCCTCTTCGGGTACCCGAGTAGAGAAAAATAACGTCTGAATACCAAATTGAGGTATTCCATACCAAATAATTTCCAATACTTACAACCTGAATGAGGTATGAATGAGCCCTGCATAAGAGGTAAAATACCTCAAATAATACCTTCTGCATATTCTACAAATAACAAGCTGATAATTGGGTCAGGTATTGTAATACCAAAATAATACTTGATGGATTTTCATGTAAAAGCGAAATTTTCCAATAATAGTTCAATACCTCCAGCAGTCTTCAATAGCTGTCGTTGGTATTTCTTTAGTATTTTTAATTGTTTTAAACATTTTTTTCAAATACTATTACAATACCACAAATGAGGTATTGACAACTGAACAATACCTAATTGTGGTATGATACCAAAATATGGTATGCATAAGTTATGGTGAGCTATTCTTTCCTCCTCGTACCGAGAAAAATCCATTTTCGGCGAACTTCATTTTCTAACGATTGACCGAACATACAATAATTCCGGCACTCATTTCCTTCGACTATAATTGCCTATAAAACGCTCATAATAAATTTCCTTGCTCATTATAAGAAAAATCTTACCAAAGCCTGTTAGAATCGGGAATTTGGATAAAAAGAGCATGATATCAATTCGTGCGATCAGTTTTAATTAATAAATTCACTTCTTTGGACTGTTATCGCTTAGAGAACGTTATTGCCTAGTTCATTATCAACTTCCCTGAATAAAATGAGAATGATAACGATCCGTTTGATCAATTGTTATTGTTGCATTCCCTTCCGCAGACATTCATAGCAAAGCAAACATTATTTCCATAGTTCATGAACAGTTGTCATGCATATGATATCAGAAATCCTAACGAGAGTCTGATCATATAGGAACTTTGGGTAAAATGAGCATGCTACCGATCCGTGTGGTAAATTTGAATTCATGCACTTCCTCTTCTAGACTGTTATAGCTTTGAAAACATTATATCAATAGATAATGAACAATTTTCCTGTATGATAAAACATATGAAAAATCTGATATAATGGGGAATTTGGGTGAAATGGGCATGATAATTATCCGTGCGGTTAGGTCCAACTCCTGTACTCACATCTTAATATTCCTATCGTCTAACAAACGTAATTTGAACAGCTCATAAACGCTTTCACTGCATATAATATGAAAAATTCTATAGAAAACCTGATGAATTGAAGAATTCGGGTAAAATAAGCTTAATACTTACCAGAGCCATCAGTTTAAATGCATGCACTCGCTTCTCTAGACTTTTATCGTCAAGTAAACGTTATGCCAAGAGCTAATAAACGGTTTCCCTGCATATAATATGATGAATCTTATGAAAAACCTTATCAAATGGGAAATTTGAGTGAAATGCGCATATTAACGATTCGTGCGGTCAGTTACAACACATGCTCTTGTATTCTCAGACTGTTATCGCTTAGAAAACATTATTTCAATAGCTCATAAACAGTTTCTCTGCTTATTATATGAAAAATTCTATAACCTGATAAAATGGGGAATTCGGGTAAAACGAGCTTGATACAGATCCGTGTGGCCAGTGTTAATTTATGCACTCGCTTCTTTAGACTATTATCGCTTAGAAAACGTTATGTCAATATCTAATAAACGGTTTTCCTGCGCATAATTTGATAAATCACATGGAAAAAGCTGATAAAATGGGGAATTTGGGTGAAATGAGCATGATAACGATCCTTGCGGTCAGCTTAAATTCATGCGCTCATCTCATCAGATTGCTATCGCTTAAAAAATGTTATTTTAATAGCTCATAAACAGTTTCTCTGCATATAATATGAAAAATCCCATTGAAAACCTGATAAATGGGGGAATTTGAGTAAAATGAGCTTGGCAGCGATCCGTGCGGCCAGTTTTAATTCATGCACTCGCTTCTCTAGGCTATTAGTGGTTAGAAAACGTTATATCAATAGCTAATAAATGATTACCTGCGTATAATATGATAAATCATATGAAAAATCTGATAAAATGGGGAATTCGGGTGAAATGGGCATGATAACTAACCGTGCGGTCATGCACAGATCCTGCACTCACATTTTCACATTCCTATCGTCTTAATATCGTTATTTGAATAGCTCATACACAGTTTTCCTGCATATAATGTGAGAAATCCTATCAAAAACCTAATAAAAATGGGGAATTTGGATAAAACGGGCACTATAACGATCCGTGCGGCCATCAGAACCACATTTATTCAATTCCTTGGACATTTTTACATAAGATACAGGTATTTTCTCAAGGATTACTCGTTGCGTTCAGAAGATATCAAATTCTTCGTCGGTTTGTTACCTTTTTTCCCACTGTGATTGTCTTGATCAGCAAATGGTTGCATGTATTGTAATGCGTTCATTATTACCGTTTTGATTCATATTACGGACACTTAAGGCCTTATTGAAGTTTAACTCAGCATAGAGCATACAAAATAATTCATTCCGTATGATTTATCAGCGTTATCGAGCGTCCGAAATTCTTCACTTTAGAATGGTGGGTAAAGAATGCGCTTTCGCCACTTGAATAATTTTAAATAAATCAAAATGTGTGGCCTTTTCATGATTCTTATTCCGGACGCTTCATCACTTCTGCTTCATACTCCGGACACCTTGATTCATATTCCGGACAGCTCATGGAAATTATCAATAGAAAAGTCAAACCATTAGTTGAAGTCGTCAAACCACTGAAGAGACGTCTAAGGCAGATGCACATTATAAGTTTACATAGATTTTTATGTAAATAGCTTATTAAAACAAGCCTCGAAAGTGAGAACTTTTGAATAGAAGTAATTGAAACATTTCATGTGAAATGTTTCCCATACAAAGTAGAGTGTCCGGAATTAGAAGCTGTCCGTAATATGATTCAAAACGGTACACACATCATGTTCATATTGCAAACTGATCAGACAAAAAATCTTTCCTGTTCATTCCAAGTCAAAAGACTTTTTTTTATTAAAGACACTTTACACCATGGGGGACGGGCCTGGTGTAGTAGTTAGAACACACGCCTGTCACGCCGAGGATCTGGGATCGAGTCCCATCCCCGAGATAGTCACTAAAAATTTCAGTGACGACTTCCTTCGGAAGAGAAGTAAAGCCGTTGGTCTCGAGATGAACTAGCCCAAGGCTAAAAATCTCGTTTATAAAGATAGCAGAAAAAAAAAAAACTTTACACCATTATGCACCGTGTCTGAAAAATATAACATTAACATATGTACATAATTCAATTAATTTTGATTCACTCTCATTTTTTCTCCTCGATCGCGTCTGGTACACATTCGATTCCGAATTGTTTCTTTTTTCGACTATCTGACAATTCTGACTACATGATCGCTTCATTCGCTCATTCTCAACTGTCTTTCCACTATGCGAAGTCTCAGTTGACAACCGTCTCTTCCCGCTAGGCTCCACTGTTGTTTCGTTTCGAACGATCGTCTCGTCGCCCGAGAAGTAGTTTTTCCAAACATCGTTCTGGATGGAAAGTACCTTGCCGTACTGTTGAAGGTTTTTTGTGATGAGCGAATTCGGCATCTGCGGCGGCAGATCGTGAATTTCAATAGTAGTGGTGGGACCGTCCACGTACACCGGGACGAAATAATCCACATCTTCGTAGATAAACGAGCGTCGTAGATGGTGTTGCTTATGTAGACGTGGTGCTACGCTTGTATTGTTCATCTCAATGAACACACAATTTTCGAGGTGTTGCAATTGGATGCTCTTGACATAGGCCATGTCAAGCTTGAGCTTTTTCTTGAGGAATTCCTCCACCTGGTCCAAAACCGGTCGCTTTGACAGGGTACTGAAGTCCACAACGAATGTATTTTTCCTGTGCGCAGTCCTTTAGCGTTGAATGCAAAAATTCTGTCTCACAAGAAACCGTGATAAATTCTAACAACTGGAGCTAAGGAAAAACACGTATATCGCGCACGAAGAGCGGCTGCCAACTGAAGTCAAATGATTGCTTTTGAACATTTTGAAAGTTTCTGCAAGTGCAGTGATTTGTGAAATTGGTACAAGTAAAATTTAGTATATATCTTATAATGAATATTACTATTTCAATCTAATCAATTTTGGTACAATCGAAACTAAACTATGTGAACAACCACCCCAAAACAATTGGCCTTTCGAAATCATTCTCAAGAGTAGGTTCATATTCAGACCGTTTTCAACCAGCTATCCTTTCAGTCAAAGTCCTAATGTCATCCCGTATATCAGTTTATCAAAGAAAGGATGGTTACTATTTTGAAACATTATTGCAAAATAAATGATATCACATTTGCAAAATAAGGTTGTAAAACCTGAATAAGATTTTCCCTAGATTTTTACGACAAATCATCCACTTACACACAATGCTTCCATTAGGAGAACATTGCTTAGCGGTCAATTTTCCCATCTTTGCCGCCCGAATCAGACAGGAAAATCCCTCAAAGGTATGCAAAGCACGTGCAACAAAAGTGATAAATTTTGCATTCCGGTCACGCTCCGGCACTTGTCGACCATGGCGGAACAACTCTTTCGGAAAATGACTCGCGTAAAAATACCATGTGTCTCCATTTTTCTTTTCTGTGCCAAAGATTAAGTCATACCCACGTCATCGAGCGTTCGCGAAGCAAAAAAATCCTAAAATGAGCTGTAAAGTGAACAAATCTGACTCAACAAATCGGGGATTAGGCACATTCGAGTTCGTCAATGGCAGGGACATGAAACGGATCCCTGCCTGCTTCAATATCCTTGGCGGCAGTGATTCTCATTTTTAGGATTTCTTTTTCTTGTGCGGTTTGCCACTTTCAAGGGGGCACAAGATATTCTCAAGCATGGTTCAGTTAACTCATAAAACTGGAGCAGCTGGAAAAAAATAAGGGATTCGTCACTTGAAGGGGAAGAATCCGGACATTGGAGGAGATACTTGGATGTGTCATTAAAATGCAAAACGCTGCTCTTGTCGGAGCTTGAGAATCATCAAATTAAAACTTTTTCTTTTGTGAATGAATTGGATTAGACCATTCAGGATTGTATTTATTCTTAGCAATTTGTTGGAGTTTCATTGGAGATAAACGATCAATCAAGGCTTTATTTACGATCGGTTGTAAAGATTTTAGTGTGCTCGGATTCAAATGAGCTGTTTGAAAACCGTTGTGATTATTGCAAATAAATAACGGAATGGAAATGGTTACGCGATACAAATGAGTGCGTTCAGAACTGTTTGCTAACTGCATGTAACAGGTTTTGGAGAAAGCGTTAGAGAGGGGTGAGGGGGGTTTAGAAATTCAGAAAAACGATGGGCGTCATATTTGAATATCTTATCCTCGAAAGAAGGGGAGGGTTTAAATATTGGAGACACTTCTACTAGTATGAAAATATAGGTTTATCTCGGTATCGAGCACACGTAATTTGTTGTTCTCAGTGTAGATACTTCATAAGGGTCAAACGCAAATCATGTCACGCTCCAAGGAGTGGTCGAGGTTAGGCAGAGAGTGATAAAACTCGTCCAAGGCAATTAGAAATTGTTATTGAGTGAAGGAGCGAGGATCCATGGGGCGTGACATGACTTGCGTGTGACCCCGATGAAGTATCTAGACTGAGAACACCAAAGTATGTGTGCCCGATACCGAAATGAGTGGTCATTGTAAGAGAAAGCTATATTTTCATACTAGTTGGGTGGCCCTTCCTCTCTTTGTATCCCCCCTCCTTTCTAGGGGAAGATTCAAATATGACGTCCCTCTCTCACGATTTTTTCAATACCTGATACATGCACTGTCACACTTTCATTAACCAACCCCTCCTCCTCCCTCTCTCTCAAATTATGGACGTCATTATTGGTTGACCACTAGCGCCAATGTTTATTGTGAAGGGGTAGTTGAAGAAATTTCTGAGTTATGGCAGTTTGAGTGAGCCAAGAATTGCCAAAAATCGAGGGTCTTCCAAAACTGTTTCAATTAGAACTACCGGGGGTCCATTAATTTGACCAATCGAATGCAGTTTCTTTACTTACTCGATACGAGCTTTCGAATAAGCATAAATTTGAACATTTTGAAAGACCAAGTGTAAATAGTGGGCCGGTATCAGCAAGAATTAGTCATTACTATTGACAACTAATTTCATTTTCGAAACTCTTTAATGGTGGTAAGCTCCAAAGAGGTTAGTACTAGATTTAATCTGGATTTCCGAAAATCCAAGGTTAAATTTTAGTAATTCCGTTCGATAAGCACCAAAACCGGCATTAAACCAAAAGAACGCAGCCACGCGTGGATGCATGCGAATGAGAATGAGAATGAGCAACTAAAATGAAGATTGAAAAATCACATTTCTTATCGTTGTTTTGTTTCCACGATTCGTTGATGATTTTATGAATTATTCCCAAAATTTCCAATTCCAATTTTGTTGTTTTTCTTGGTCTCGTTAGCGATCGTCGTTTTGTAAGAGTTGTCACGGTGAATGCGGTGGCAGTAAAAAAAAAACTGCGGTTTGCGACGGTAAAAGAAAAGAACCTGAAGGTGCGACAGAATGAGACACAGACAGCATTAGCTGCAGCAAAAGCTGTGTTGGAATTGCAGTATGGACAGTACTAGCCGAAAGATGAATAGTAGTTCGAGCTTGAGGTTGTTACATCTCTAACTTACTGATTATAGAACCAATGCCAGCAGTGTCCATGATTTATTCTGAATTGAACAAAATTTTGCAGCACGCAAGATCAGGCACACAGCTAACCTGCGTACTAGGGTAAATTTCTGCGTGAAAACCCGAACTTTTAAACTGCGAAGTGACAACAAATTCAACTGAAGTAAAAGCGTACAGATTCTCCATCGATTTTCATAAAAGATATTTCCAGAAATTCTATCACGGATTCAGAAATTCCACCAGTCTTTTTCCAGGGAATTCTAACACAATTTTCAACTATGATTATTCCAGGAATTACGTCAGAGATTTCTTTTCGAATTCTATAAAGGATTCCAGTAGGAATTGGACTAGAAATTCTACTCAGGATTCCTTCAGGTGCCATGCACCTGATATCCCAACAATTAAAACAAACTCGCCAGCTGTCACTTGGCATTTCAAAATGGCGGAATAGGAAATCTGACACATTGGACTACCTCCATTCTAGATAACTTGGTGTTGATGACCTCGGGTGAATAACAGAGTTGGCAGTAGAAGTAGAATTATTAAAAATGAAAATTGTACTAATTCTATGCATCGGGAAAGGGAAGACGAGTTGACTGAGGCAACAAAAGTTGCTTCCATTTAATATATAAGCTTATCTTGAATCACAGAACATCAGAACATGCCTGAACGAAAAAGCAGCATGAAACGTTAAAAACGAAAGAGGTCGATCAATATGTTAGAGGAGCATCCATCAATTTGAATAACAAAACTTTGTTAGTCGCGCATAGACTGTTGGTAAAATGGCTGAATATCTTTCAGTTATTCAATCACTCTTGTATTAGCGACAAAATACTACTCTCGACCATAGTCGAACTAAACGTAAGACTTCCACCACTATATCCTTTCCTTGAAATGTCGGTTCGACCAAATATCATATGCTTTCTGTTGCAACTAAACCTTTTCGATCAAATGTCCATTCGATGAAATGTTCGTTCGACCAAACGTTATTCGACTAAATGTCATTCGACCAAATGTCAGAAATTCCTTTTAACAGCTGTAGTACAGAGCGGGGCTCTGGAAATTAATTTCCAGACTTTCTGAATTCTTCCCATGTCACTTGGAAATGAATCATAACTTTTTCCTTTTGTAACATTTTCATATTGCTCAGATCATTTTTGTTCAAGCTAACTGAATAAAATGCTTGACCTCTCCTATGATTGCCAGTAAATTAGTTATTTCACATTTAACCTTTAAAAGCGAATAATAGTCACTTAACAAATCTTTTAAGATGACTTTGAACAAACAAACAAAGTTTTGTCGTCAAAAGTTAAAAAATCATGCTTTTTTCAAGATGTTTCAAAAATAGTTCGCAATCTTTGAAAATCTCCGACAAGATGAGGCCCGCACCTTCCTTCGCATTGTGGAACGAAGCCTAGATTCCCTAAATGGAGATCAAAATTTCCTGCCTAAATACAGCAAATTCGGGAATACTGACTACGATTGGCAGCAGTCTTTGCTTCCTCTTTTGAATCGAAGAGCATGGCCTCTAGGCTGCTTCGATTTGCTACGAGGAAAGCATCGCACTGATTGCTCACTTCTATACATTTTCCATCATTGAAAATTTTACCCTGGAAAGGAAACACGCAATTTTTGCCACGTTAAGTGACTGTTCAAAACCCATTTTACTGAAAGAACATAAGATTTACCATATCTTTTGCTTGTGGCAACAATCATATTCAGTAAGTACCGTAAAATGGGATAACTTTGATAGTTTTTTCTAAGAAAACTTCAAATTTTATGCATGCTGTTTCAAAGAATTATATTTCATATTTTTCAAACAAGTACTGGTATCTTAACTATCGTTTACAGTTGATAGATTGCCAAAAGATTTATTCTGAATGGATATATCATTTTTCAAATAATCGAAAGTTGGTTTTCTGTTTTGGGGTAACATTGATAATGGAGTATAAATAAAACAAAATTGAATGCATTACGGAACATTTATTGGGCGTTGCATACCTCTAGACGTTTAAAGCTATATGGAAATTTCCGACTTAGATTACAAAAATGGTCCCAATTTGTGAAAATGCTTTTCGCTATGAGATTTGAGACCGTATTCAAGTTCTATGATAACTAGGCTGTGAAAGATAAGTGAACAACTTTTCAAAACTACATCAAATAGTGATCGTAGAACTGATTGTTTGTGAGCGTTTCAAACATGCTAAAATCTTATAAATTTTTAATATTTGCATTAAAAACCTTAAATATACTTGATTCCAACGAAAATAGCTTTGACATGAAGTGTCATACTAATAGTCTTAACTTTTGCATTCGTTTTGCTTAACTGATTAACTGAAACTTTGTTATTTCGTTTAGTATGTTGTGGGTCTCACACTATCAAAGTTACCCGCATTATCAAAGTTACCCCGTTTTACGGTAATCCAAAAATGACCTTCCTTGATTTTTTTTTCTCCCAAGACGATGTCCAAGAAGTAATACCAGCGTTACCAGCGTCCCGAATCGAAGACAAATATGGATTATTAGATGTTAGCAGTAGTATAGAAGCACCGGTTTTGATCAGACTAAGAAAAAATGTCTTTAAAAACATATGGAAAGCCAAGTATTCAAATGTAAGCTTTTAATCCATATTATGTATGAAAAATAACATAACTAAGTTGAAAATATTTTTTCGCTTTTAAAAATCTCGTTGGTATAGGCCACCAATATAGGCCACCAGAACCAGTTTCGGCCAGAGATTTAGCTTCATTTCCTAAATTGACCAATCACATTGATTTCTTATGAGAGTGGCCAAATCAGGAGCTCCCTGGCCAAATTAGGTTCATGAAAGCTATAGTTACATGAATTATCTTATTTTTTGAACCGATTGGACGAGTAGATCAATTTAGCTCTATCATGTGAATGAGGTCCATTGTATACTAAATGTATCATGCTGCTTGGCTATCTAAAACGGCGTATGGCCGAAACCGGTGCTTTTACCATAGTATTGAAAAGTGTTGGTTTTGCATAATTGAGAAGTACTGATATCTATATTGCTTTAGTTAGCTTCAAAACTTCCGTAACCAAAAATTTTTGATTTTTAATTTTTTTTGTATGTATAGAAATAGACTACTACTTTGGTTTTAGGGACCTTTCGATACGGAAAAATATCGATATTTGATCCGGTATGATAATCAATTCAAAGTATCGATACCACCGATGTATTGAAGGAAAATATCATATATCGCATTATCATATGATATACTTTTACCTGAGAATTTTGACCAGGCAAAATACACATATTTCATAGTTATTTGAGGTTTTCAGAAATTAAAGCAGAAGTTTCCCACATTTAACTAAAAATGTTTGAATTCATTAGTTTATTTAGATAATTATATTTTACTTCAGCTGAAACTTTTACCGCCTTAAATTTTTAGGATTTGAAAGAATCATGGTCAATGGATAAATTTACATCATTATATTAATTTTTGACATATCGGATGAACATCGGATAAAAGATATTTCTGATATATTGAATTGGAAATATAGATTATGATATCGAAAGAAACCAAATATCGATATTTCAATGCTTCGCAAATATCGGAACTTCTTAACTTTGGTGTACCTAATATAAGGGTAAGAAAAATCATCATTAGCTTCCACAGGATCAATTCAAAGTGGTTATTCATTGACAGGCTTCGACCTAAGGTATTCTGTAGTTGGTTTAACAAATTAACAGACCAATGAATCCGATTGAATGGTATCATTGAACATTCAAGTTGCGGATAGCCACCCTATTGGATTGAACAAACCGAACAGCATCCGTATAGCTGTGATATATAGGGTACATGGTCAGTCGTTCATCTCATGATCACATACTGGCTATGTCCTGCAAATATGCATCATCATCTGATTCGTTTTCTTATTCAACTATCATGCATTTTTGTAAAGCAAAACGTATAAAATTTAAAACCACAATTTACGCTTCAATCGTTTATGATGAGTAGGACGAAAATGGGTGCAAAGGGATGAGTTCAAGGCACGCTTACTTGTTTCGTTCTTGGCGAATGGGGCACAGAATGAATTACCAAAGCATGTAGCCACTTCTCCGTGTTGGAACTAAAGCATTCAGAGAAAAAAAAACAATGCTGCATTCCACAACTAAAGTGAATTGAAACGCAACCTAGCCATAAAACTATGGCTTGCAAGCATTGCAAAGCGAAGCATGAGAACGATTCTTGCAATTTGCACCACACGTACGGTGCAATGCTTGGCAGGGTTCACCCATTCCGGACAAACACGGGTCCTTCTTGGCAAGCCCGTCTATACCCTCCTGCTGAGCGAAAGGATGCTTTCGAGTGCACACTTCGTATTTTAGCAATTCCACTCATAGGAAAATTTATATGCATGGCATATCTTTGGCTCCAAGGAAAGGTGGCAGCACCACAGTAACTAACAACAATAATGACGGTTAGTGTAGCCATTGAAACTGTCCAAAAGTGTTTACGAGCGGAATTAAGTATGAGAATTGGTTCGTTAACTATCAGTTTTATGGCTAGCACTTGAATGCGACGTAGTTTGATTGAATATTTAAAACGCAACGAAAAGGCACATAGTGCATGATTTACAGCATAAACTATCTTCAAATGTTATTCTAGATGTATCTGAGTGCTAGGAGCTAAATTATTCCGGAGATGAAAAGTTGGCACTACAGTCCTGTGTGGATGTGAGCTGCAGGGACTGCACCAGAATAAAATTATTTAGGGCAATCGGATAGACTATATGTCTGCCTTACTGGAAACGTCTTGTAAGGAGGTGCAATAGTTTACATGGGAATTGTTTCTGAAATGAGCTTGATCCTTATAAATGTTATACATGATGGTAAGCATAATGAATTGAATTAATCAAGATTATTTCAGGAAGGTACAAGAGTCGGAGATTTAGCAGTACAACAAGCTAAGTATGCTAGGTATTACATCAAATAGATAAATTGCAAGATACAAATGAGAAACGTTTTCTAAAAAAAAATTGAAATTAATTTTTTTAAACTGGACTCTGTTTTTTTGTTCTTTGGAAATTATCTAAAATGTTGAAAAATCTCAAAAGCCAATTCTGGCATTGAAAGAGGGAAACAAATTATTACTAACTAATTGCAAAAACGCCCAAAAACTGGCAATGCAGTTTGAAAAGCGCGCATAATTTAAATTTAGGACTCACTGGTCCAATTGAAAATCAAGTTTCTCAAGACTTCGAAAAGCATTCTCAATCAAGAGAACGTTTGCAACGATTCTTGGGAGACTAATTTGGAAGAAGTGAGAACGATGTATAAAAGCCCCTGGCCATGTTGAATTTTTTACATCATGATCAAGAAACTTGATTGATTTATTTAACAAACAGACAAGACTGTACCAAATTTAAAACCGGACAAAGGTCCTGGCGAAGCTTCTAGCTATCGTCGAATAAGCTTGCTTTCCATAAGTAAACTTTTTGAAAAGCCCCTACACTGGAATAATCTTCAAAAACTGTGCTAATCAACCATGATTTGAACCTATATATCTTACGGTGTCCTTTTTGCCCCCTAGGGATCCTAGGGATCATGCTAGAAAAAAAAAACTTTCTAAAATCACATTGTAGGCATTCAAGCCAAATGTCACAAATATGTAAAACGTCTCTATCCCCTTAAGGTGAAGATGAATCGAAGCCAGATTTCAAATTTTCAAGAGCACGGATCTGGAGAACCAAATACCCGTTTGAACTGAAAACCTAATCGATTTGTCACCACCAGCTAGTGACCAATCGATTAGGTTTTCAGCTCAAACGGGTATTTGGTTCTCCAGATCCGTGCTCTTGAAAATTTGAAGTTTGGCTTCGATTCATCTTCACCTTAATGCTACAAAATCAAAACTTTGTCTTAAGAACAAGCTTTCGGTCTTCAAAAAAATGTTCAGGCCAGCCATGTTGTATGCTGTACCAATATGGACCAGTTGTTGTGATACCAGGAAAAAAGTTCTGCAGAGGATTCAAGCTTCAAGAATACGTTATAATTATCCAATAGATTATCATAGATTAGTTTTTTGTCGTTCCTACTAATCATGAGATGCATCGAAAGAGGCGGTCAAAGTCACCCCCTAGGCCCAATGTCACCCCGCACGGGAATGTCAAAATTTTGGGAAAATTAAAATGCTTGTAGCTCCCTCCCATGCGAAATATCGTATCAGCAAATATTGCCAACCGAATGTAATTCGGAAAAGGACATCGGGAAAAACATTCAAATGGCGGAAACAGATTTTGGGAGACCTCCGGCCATCATCCGCTCGGACTCAGGAGGAGAGCACAAATCAAAGAATCTTGGTCGCTACTACCGAAGTAAAGGAATTACTACGCAGTACACAGCAGCATACAGTCCCCAACAGAATGGAATGTTAACCAGAAAGCTTATCGTTTTGTGGATCAATCAACAAACAAGCTGACCGAAGCATCACCGAAGGCGCAGATATTCCAATCCAAACAGCAGAACGTTCTGGAAACATTGAAATCGAATTGAGGACATTAGAGGAGAACCGCGATGACGATGCTGAAACAATGTTCGACGATGAAGATTTCTTCGTGGATCCCAGCGAAGGTAAATCGAGTTCCAGTGCAGAAAGCAAGGACGATCCGGTGGAGAATATTGTTCCATGAAGATCCGAGAGAAGCACGAAAGGAGTAGCCCCGCATCGGTTTATGGTTGGCATGGCGAAAAATCAAATTCCCGACCCTCGTTCTTTCAAGGAAGCTGTGGAAGGTCCAGAAAGCGAACTTTGGAAAGCCGCAATCAAGGAGGAGCTGAAATCACACCAGGAGAACAAAACTTGGGAACTAGTGCCACTCCCACTTGGTCGAAAAACTGTCGGATGCAAATGGATTTTTAAACGAAAGTTGGACGAGAACGGAAATGTGACCCGAGACAAAGCAAGACTAGTTGCCCAAGGTTTTACCCAAACATTTGGAACCGATTATGATGAAGTCTACGCGTCCGTTGTCAAAATGGTAACCTTCAGAACCCTCCTGTCTGTAGCGGTACAACGGAACATGCTCATCAAACATGCTGATGTCAAAACAGCATATCTAAATGGAGAATTAGAAGAGCTAGTGTATATGCGTCAGCCAGCCGGCTGTGATATTGGCGACAAACATTACATTTGTCAACTCCGCAAGGGATTATACGGCCTGAAACAATCTGCAAGAATTTGGAACAAAACGCTAGACAAAGTACTTGCCAGTTTGAACTTCAAACTATCCGTCAATGATCCTTGCTTATATGTTCGGAACAAAAAAGGAAGGACTGCACATTTGCCATATACGTGGACGATTTTGTTGCTGTATGTCATACTGAAGCAGAATATCAAGAAATCATCGATGTTCTGAATCGAAGCTTCCAGATAACATCGCTGGGCAACATGAAGCACTTCCAGGTAACTCGTTCGTCCGAAGGCGTTGCTCTCAATCAAAAAGCATATATTCAGAAGATGCTCACACGATTTGGCATGGATGAAGCTAAACAGTCAAAAATCCCACTCGATCCCGGCCACCTACTACCAAAGGAGGAGGAACCAGTGCTGCCGACTAACAACCAGTATGCCAGCCGGATTGCTGTACGTGGCCGTCAATACTCGTCCTGATGTCGCAGTGGCTGTTTCAATCCTAGGATGAAAAACCAGTTGTCCAACGCAGTCCGATTGGGTTGAAGCAAAGAGGATTTTACGTTATCTAAAAGGAACAATGGATTATGAACTACATCTTGGCGTGAATTCATCCCCATTAGAGATCTTCGTGGATGCTGACTGGGCAGGCTATGCCAAGGACAGAAAATCAACCACAGGGTACCTGTTCCAATACGCTGGAGGAATGGTTTCGTGGTGTTCGAGGAAACAGGACAACGTGACTCTCAGTAGCACCGAAGCAGAGTATGTGGCCTTGGCAGAAAGCTCTAAGGAGTTTAACTGGATCCTACGACTCTTCGATGACCTTGGAATCCCTACAAAACTACCCATCAAAATACACGAGGATAACCAAAGCTGCATAAAGCAAATCGGTGCAGCCAGCGTTAATCGAAAATCGAAACACGTGGAAACCAAACATCATTTTGTACGACAACTAAAGCAAGAAGGAGTAATAGATCCCCAATACCTTCTGACTGAAGAGATGATGGCTGATATGATGACCAAGCCTTTTGCAGAACATCAAGTTATCGCGTTTTTCAACGATGCGCTCTTCGGACATCCGTATTAAGGATCAAGTTTTTAATCATCAAGAATGAAAAACCATTTTTTTCGTCTCTTTTTAAGTCTCTATCTTCGCTGGTGCAGCGCTCGATTGGTCCAGTCCAATCCTCAACACTATCATCGATTATGAATGGATCGACGGGTAAACTACTTCCTTTTATGGCCGTCAGAAGCTCACGGCTCCGAACTCCTCAAGTAAACTGGGAAAATGTCTATTTGGCCTATTAAGCAAACAGCCAGGTGCAGAGAATTTTACCAAACAGAACAGATTTGAACCTAATAAAATGGTAGTGGTCACTCACTACCTACCCCTTTTGCTGGGACGGGAGTTGAGGGGAAGATGAGTTTCCCCTTTGTTTTATTTTGGACCATCATTTCACTCGGGATTCGCTCGCACTACACTGATATGGTTCGCACTAGCTCTACACGATATGTATTGATAAGCATTTAGAAGACAGCGTCATTGCGCGATAAGATTACCATAAACTAATCACTTCAACCAAGTTCAACGTATGGTTTCGGTGTCCACTTCACTTCGTCAACGTTCAGTTCGACAGGACATATGTTTTCACCACAAAATCCGTAATTTTTGATACGATTATGACCGAGAAATAATTATAATATCTTCGTGACGTTTGTGCGTATTGTTATACAATAGTATCCCGAACACGTAAACTGACATGAGTGAATGAATCACGATTCTTGGAAAAGGGCTTGAAAACTTATTTAGGTACTATATAGTTCTCATAGTCAAGTACATCAGACAATTTTGAATACTTGACTCAGCTAAACAAAAATGTTCTCATTAAAAACTGTTGAATTGTTTTGTCTCTTATACGAGATACAAGATTTATTTTTGACTTGTGGAATGAAGTACTGATCAAAAGAGTCGATTCACTTTTGTGAGTGAGTCACATACGATAGGGTAAGGGATCTAATTTTCGACCCAGTGCTAATTTTCGACCCATTGATAGAACAAATGTTATTTAAACCACTATGTGAAATTTCAAACATTTTTAAAACACTGGAATATGCCATTGCTGTTATACCTGTCATGATCCATTAAAAATTGCATCTATGTAACGGAGTTTTAATCCTAAATTGATAATTCCTGATATCCCTGTGTCTGAATCAGTCCTTTTTTCTTCCATCGATGTAAAATCGCCACATATTGAAAAGGCTTAAATCAGTTTAAAAACTGATCAAAGTGATGCCCAATCGATAAAGTTCGATGAAGATAAAATTTAAGCATATTGTATACAATTTTGTGCATCTATAAGCGAAAATAAAGTTTATTACGCGTTTGAAATTGTTCGAAAATTGAAACACCAGGTTTCAATTTTCGACCGGTCGAAAAAGCATGCCATGATTTCAGCAAGTGATGTGTTTCAGTTTTCGACCCTTCATCAAAAATAAACATCGATCATAATGATGATTGTTTTTTTCGTGGAGTTGAATTTCTTGCTTCAACGGTTTAATATACTCACCTTGCTTTAATTTAATCAAAACTATATGAATTAACATATTATAGCGCACAGAAAAGTGCAGACAAGTACGGTACCGTAATTTCGGGTGAAATTGATCATTTTCCACGTTTTGTCTAGTCTGTTTTTTATAATGTTAACAAAGCTAAACAACTAAATGCAGGAAAACAAGTACGAAGGTGAGCCTCATCGACTCATGTACCGAAATTTTCTCACAAATGTCATTTTAGTATCAACAAATATCTCGAAAATAAAAAATCAGGGGATCTCTTTTCGGGGTGAAATTGATCACTTGTCAATGCCATTATTGTTAGTTTTCAAAAAAACTCTACATGATAAATTTGAGCACCCTGAATGCGAATATGCTTGTCAAATTCTTAACAATGCAATATTTATATAAATAACGAACAGTTAAATTTCAAGAATTACTCGGAAATCGCCTAAATGTATGCAATTTCCTAAGGAATTCAATGATATCTAACAGAAATTCAATTATTTCAACCATATCAGCTAACAGGTACGAGTTTTGGTGATGAAATCTGGTTTGGGGATATATCTCAAGCATCCTCACAATTTTTCAGGTTCATTCCATGTTCAAATCCTTGCTTAGAAATAGAAGTTCAAATGATACATTATGTTGCGACGCCACTTGAACAGGCCTAACCTGTGAACAGGTCTAGCCATGAAGCATTAATGCAGCATGACAGCTCGCGTGTGTGATGGTAGTAGTAGCAATAAAAGTTAGCGTAGCGAGATAGCGAAGTAGTAGGTAAACAGTTAGAAAGTAAATAAACAGAGGTGATATAGATTCGTGAAGCATATCGCCATTGCGGGAAAACACATAAATAAGATCCCAATTGAATTTAGTAAACGTTTAGCTTAATATAAGTGGATTGAAGTGTACAAGTTAGATAGATTCGTTCTGTAGTGAGATCTCTAATCTTAGGTAAGCTTGTGAAAGACCAAGAGTGAAAATAAGGTTCAACATATGTGAATACCTAATTTGATATTTACTTAAACATTCCCTCAGCTACGGTGAATTTCTTCCAAACACCTGGGGAATTCCTGTGAAGGAAAACGGAAAAACATACCTACCTATCCGGTAAAATTGATTGTAAGTAGATGCATGTAGAGAAACCAGAAATACTTACCTGATAATCATAAATATTGTGTACATATAGATCCACGTATAGTCAGTTAGTAGGGTAGTGGTACCCATATTCAACTCTGGGAAGTCAATAAGAAATTGTGGAAAAGGAAACCACTTCTTGTGAGTATTAGATTAGTTAAATTAGATAATTGTTACTATTGAATACAAATAAATTTCAGTTTTAAGCGTTGCTGAAAACCAATCAGCCGCTGCCGAAAATTTTGGTTTCCCTTCGGGATTATTTTCATAGTAATAATCATTTTTAGGGCAAAAAACTTCATAACACACAATTTGACAATAGTTACGACAAACAACGTTCATTTACTGCAGCTTACATTGATATTTGTGCTCCATTACGAATAAATAAAATCGTTTGATTTGATGATCAATTTCACCCTTCTGATCAATTACACCCGATTTTACGGTACCGACCACAATGGAGGAGGAGGCAGAATTTGAGGTGTGAATATTCGGCAATCAGCGACGGGAATGGCTAGTGAAACGTGACTCAACGTTGGAGCATGTCGAAGGGTTTCTTGATACTGCTGAAAGGCCCAGCTATTTTAAAGACAATTATCCAGGTAAATTAATAGAGCATGATAAATAAAATCACGATATTCTTAGAAAAGAGCGGAAGAAAAATGATTCGAGCAAAATTTGAAAGGAAATAAAGCAATGTACCGAAATGGCCCGTCAAATAAAAGTCGAAGCCTAAAAAGCAGTCAATATTGAGAGCTAGAAGAAGAATTTGAGTTTATTTTTCTTGAACTATTAAATAATGGAATGAAATGAATGTTTTAAACATATTGGCTTTACATGTTTCAATAACAATATCCCGTTGCTGTTCTATATCCTATCGCAACAGTTGAATGTAATGTAGTATGTTCCACGTAAAACCGTTAAATCAAAGACAAATTAAAGACCTCCATGTCCCTTACAGTTGCCCAAAATTTTATGGCTCATAAGGTAATCTAGAATGCCGTGAAAAGTGTACTGCGATCTGTCTAACTTGGGTACCTTTTGTACTGCCGAGGGACGAAATGCAGTACTAGAAGTGGTCCGAGTGTGACGGACCTGGTTAAATGGTAGAAAAATCGATTAGTATTCATGAATGACGCCTTTCCTTGGTCATACAGTTTGTACTTAAGGTTCAAGAATCCATCATTCAATCATCAGCAATTATCAAAAATGCAAAAACAGGTGTTTCGTTCAAATTAAAAAAAAATCCTCAGAAAAATCTATCATCACAATCCAGATAGCAAGTGTAATGTAATGATAGATTTTCTTGAACATTGCTTAAATTTTGAGCAAAAATATAGGTTTTGTAAAGCTTTGTAAAACATGATGGTTACTTTCCTCTTAAATTATGATATCGTAGTCCACAACATAATCACGCAATTAAACAAACTATTAGACTAATGACGAAATGTATTACATTCAACATCTTCAAGGGATGTGAAAGGGATACAAAACCAAAAATTTATGGTATTCAGGAACCTTTCTTAGTTCTATCAGATAATAACTGTTGAACTGCTTATCATAAAGTTCGTTAATGAAATGGGAAGCATACACTGTTTCCACTGGAATGTAATTCTAAAAAGAAAAATAATCGAAGAATATTCAATAGTAAATTGATAATTTTCGCCCATATATTAATGTTTAAAACTTGCCACGTTCCCTTTACGCTCTGAAAAAGAAAAAAATAATTATTAATTCTCATCAGATAAGCAAAAACTTGATATAAATTCAGTAATAAAGGTGTTTCCCGCATACAATATACCGATTGTATTGTATCAATTGGTATAGGTCAAAAATTAGCACATGCATGGGTCGAAAAATAAAACAGTGGGTCGAAAGTAATTTATCTGTAAAAATACAAAAAATACAATGACATATCATCTGTTAGAAGTTATTCATGAACTAATAATATGTTTTGTTATTCGACTGCCAAATTTGAATATTAGTTGATGGTTTTTTGCAAGCTTTTTAGGAGTTTTATACTCATTTGCTGGTTTCATGGGTCGAAATATAGTGATTTTACCCTACGCTCCCAAAATTGGACCAATTTACCCATCGCTAGTTTAGATATCATCAAAGAAATCGAAATCTATTACCGACACTTCTGATTCACTTCGTCATAAGCGGTTGGATCATATTGAGGCTCACTTGTAGATTACATGCTTAACAATTTTGAAAAACTTACCACTACAGTGGATGTATGTCCATCGCCATTCTTCGTGCTTACCTGGAATTAAAAAAGCAAAGAATAAATTGATAAAATACCTCCGATTTTTTAAAAACAATTTGTTTTGAAACTGGCCAAACTTGTAAGTTAGTATTTAAGTCTTTCCTTTGCTTAGAAAAATAGGTACATTATCATTTTGCTGTAATGTACACGAATGTATCTTAAATGGCCTATTTTTTTAAGGCACTTTAGGGGCCGTCCATTAATGACGCGGTCATGTATAGGGGTATGAGGGGTGGGGTATTTGGCTACCACAGGCTATATAAAAATTAAAAAAAGACCACGTAGTTCATGGACAACCCTTTACCGACCGCCGGCTATATGCAAGAATGTTTACGCCATCAAAAGACATCACTAAAATATTCAATGATGTAGAACTTTAGATGGGACAACTGTGGCGACATTTCCTTTCTATGTGCTGGCCTCCCCTTTGGGGATTACATGTGAATGTGTATCGGTTTGTATGCCTATTTCAAGTTTCTTTGAATTCCACCATAGAATTCATTTCAGGATCGTTATCAAGGGCTTTGATATTCAGATGAAAAAAGCGATATTTTTTAAATTGTTGTCTCTCCCAGTAATTTTAATAGGTTCAATATAATAACTATAGAAACAATTACAATAACTATAGTTTTTAGTACAACAACCATAGCTATGTTAAGAAATATCCGGTGGTTTTAAAAGGACTAATAGTGTCAGAGGATAAACAAAACCCAGCTGATGGATATAGGAATCTTGAACACGCCAAGAGCTTGCACTCACAGCGAATGTCAGATAAGCGAAGAAAAGTTTTCGATTTTATCTTTTTTATTTCCAACGCGAAAGAACTTTTTCAATTTCATGCATATCATCACACTGTCTGCATTGAACGCCTATGGTAATTTTACCCCATGCTTATGACCGACTTCTGCCTACAGGGAATGGAAAGAGGGATTTTGTGTTGGAAATTGTGCTACAAATGCAGCATGACAGTCACGTTAAAGTCATAACAGCCCGGGTGTGTTGAAGGGTTTCCCACCAATACGTATGCGTACACTCGATCCAACATGAGCCTTCTTTTGTCTATGAATGTAATGGGCTGGGGGATATGTAGACTAGGGTGACCCATTACGATGAAACTACAAAAATCTTGAGTTATACCCGTCGGAAATGTAATTAGATATAACCGTTTCTTTCATATACCGTCAAACGGGGCTTCTTTTGACATTATTTCCACATTCTTTAATTTTTAGGATTTGTAACTCTTAGAATTATGGATAGAAATTGATAATTCTTGCCTATATTTAAGTTGTATATGTACGTAACAAATGTGCAAAATATGAGGCAAATCCATCAAGAAATAACAAAAATGCTTGAATAGCGAAAAAAGTGTGTCCTTCAAGACAAAAAAGGGGCTACTTTGGACATTTTCACAATTTGCTAATGAAATGATTTTTCCTTATAACTTTTAAACTGATTCAATAGATTGTCGCCCACTGTGATGTTATGGAACGTTTTTCATTGATAAACTTAATGTAGAAAATTGCAAAGCTAGAATCAATTACACATATATAACAAATTTCAACGAAACATGCCATTCACTCTGTTTGCAGTATGAAACTTAAATTTTCAACTTCCTCTTAAATGGAACTATCAATTACGAATGCTCGATTTTTAAGTTGACATAAACGAACGACGTAACTACTAGGTACTGCGATGATAAATGAGTTATATACAAAAACTCTTTTTTTTCTATTCTTACTGTTATATGTTGAAGGATCACATTAATACCGGTAACTAATTTAATACCAGTAAGTAATTTTCATTAAAAACGCAATCTATGAAGTAAAGTTTAGCAAGATCGTAAAGAAGTAAGTTTGCTTTTGTAATATGCTTTTAGCTTCTTAGCAGTTTAGAGCTGGCTTAAGAGTAGTTTAGTTTAGGCATTTGAAGGATGCAACTGTTCTGTACTACAAATTCATGTCAAATATGACGAAAAATAGTTTTTTAGAGATTATGTTGTGAATTTGGCATTGGTACGTATTGAAATATATGTGTTTTATGTCTATTCACTTTTACAAACATTTATTTTATTTTTTTTATGTTGTAAAATACACAAACCAAAACATTATAATAAAATTAAAGTCGCAAAAATAAGACCTTTGATCAATTATTTGAATAAAACAACAATTTTAAGCAAAACAAATCACAAGATTTTCATGCAACATGACGATTGGATAGTTTTGTGATGCTCCTAATAAGTTTTCAAGACATGGGTAAAATTCAAACAATGTTTGTATAGCCAATGTTTAATACCTTGTGAATATTTATTCGGGCTTTTTTGAAATGTTTTCTTGTTTATCCTGTTATTGTTGATGTTGTTCCAAGAAAAAATCATGCCTAGTGGTAGAGCATATATTGGTTAATAAAAGTGCTGAAGACACAAAATTGCTCAGATTAATATTTACGCTACTAATAAATACAAAAGGTGAGTGTCCAAAGTAGCCCCTGGAATCAAAAGTAGCCCCGTCCGACGGTATCCAATCAATGTTCTTTATACGTGATCAAGATCGTTTAGCCCCACCGTAGAATTAACGGATTCCGCTCAAATTTATACAATAGCGTCTGGGGATCCAAATGAACAAATTAGGGGGTTATACAAGTGGATTTTTCCAAATCAAAATGGGCCACCCTAATGTATACAGTGTGATAAAGTTTCCACTTTCCCTAACCCCGTCCCCCTCTTTTCCGATACCCGTGGGAAAAGTGAAAAGATGTGCCCGGTTAAGCCACGTAGCGGTGGTCGGTAACTAGCCTTCGCCGTTTTGCAACACTGTATCGTGCCGAGAAAAGCAGCGCAAACTTTTCAACCGTACGGAATTTCCTGTTTGCTGTTGCCAAGGGCACTTGGAAGCGGTGCTGGCCTCGAATGAGGCGTTTTTCCTTTGATGGACGATTATGTAAAACCTGGTGTTTTGAGCCGTTCTTAGAAAGGGGAATCTGTTTCGGAAGTTATCAGCGGAGATTAGCATGCGGTCAGAGCTGCAAAAGCTCTTCAATCCTTTTCCAGGCCCAGCAGCGGATCAACAATCATTGTTGTAGTCCTTAAGTGATTCTAATCCTTTGTCAATCTTATTGTGGAGATTTTTGAGGTTGAATTAAGAATGTTTCCAAGAAATAACAGACTTTGGTTACGGCATTGAAAGATTGTTTTCAATTTAAATTGTTATCTGAGAGAAAAACATACACACAATTTAATAGTAAATCACGAAAATCGCAAATGTGAATTATTCGATTTATGGACAAAAGGCCAAAAACGATGGTTTGCTGAGTTTTGCAACGTTTCCTTTTATCTAGTGCAAATTGCTCCTGATTAACTGCTTTCGTGCCCAAATAGTTGGAAAATGCTTCAATCAACTTAGATGGCGGAGATGATACTCGCTTTCGATAAAGAGTTCCAGTGATAGCTGCAGCTTTGTTTGAAAATCCTCTTTTGTTGCATGATCCGCCGGAAGCACCATCATTAAAACAACCATCAAATGTAATTAATACCTATTTATGCTGATGGTGCTGCTCTGTGTTGCTCATTTTTCAGCGCCATGTGCCAAAGGCAATTACCATAAATTTAAACATAATTAACCTGTTATTCCGTGCGAATAAGTTGAATGTGCCATGTCCAGCCTGGTACCGAACCACACAGACGTGGCTTGAGTGGCCGGTCGATAGTAATGTGAAACATGCTGCGAACTTTCATCGTTCACCTGGCAGACACACGGTAAGTACCTAGTCAAACACACTCTCTGTGCTGTTGCCACAAATTCTGCCAAAGTGACCAATCGCATTCCGTCCGGATGGACTAACACGAAGCAAACTTTAGCGCCCCACTTAGCCGAGAAGCAGGGCCGGTAGCTAAACTTTTTTTAGAAATTGCTTGAAAAAGGATATTATATGTAGGAATTGCTGAAAGCAATCATTCCTAAAAGTATTTCATGAAATGGAGGATCCGAATAGTTACCTATTTGGTTAAACCAGAGACCTAAAAATAGAGATATTTTCGAGCCTTACATCAAAATAGTCTCTAAACAGATACATGCTACCAGCCCTACCGAAGAAGCGAAACCGGACGGGTACACAGAAACGAGTGTCATAAAATATTTCACCACCGACCACCCGACACTAATGACAAATCCTGCCGCCCCGCATTCCCTCCGTGTCCCGCGCCAAATTCAATGTTGCGATAGATGCAGGAGCACGTACGTGTCGTAATTAATTTGCGGGACTCCGGAGTCATAATTGACTCGGTAACATTAGTGGAATTGGTAAAATGTGCATCCACGAGTGTGCTGCCAACTTATTCATTGCAATGAATCAAAACTTCCTTTACCATGCGTCTCCATGTAATTTCCGTTGGTTGTTGTCTGACCAATGAGTCGTGTCGAAGAACTTCCTCGTTTTCAACCGAAGCTTGTTAACCCTTTTAGCACCCATCTTTTCTACACACATTTCTAGAGATTTTGTCACCAACGCTTAACACGATTTCATCAGTAGTTACTTTACCAGATTCTTCCAAAAATATCCTTGAAGAAGCATTTCACTGCTCTTGAAGAAATGTTTGGGGATTTTCCTGGAAATCCTTCAAGAACCTGCAAAGATTCCATCAGGAATTCCTCAAGCTAATGCTGCAGGAATTTCTTGAGGAATTCTATCAAAATTTCTTCATGAATTTCATCGGTTATTCCACCAGATGTTCCTCCAGAAATTTAATCCAAATTTTGTCCAGTGATTGAACTAGAACTTTCTTTAAGTATTCTCTTAGAAATTCCTTCCGACAATTTACCTTAAATACCTCACGGAATTCCATCAGGAGTTCTCTAGGGGTTCCTCTAAAAGTTATCCCAGGGATTCCATCAAAATAAATTCAAATGTTTCCATCGGAGTTATTGTAAGGTTTCCACCAGGAATTCCTTCAGAGATTCCACCACGAACTCCATCATAATTACCTACAAAGATTCCATTAGTAGTTCCTCTGGAGATTAGGATTTTAGCTACAGATCTAGGAATTCAATCTTCAGTTCGTTCAGAAATTTCATCAAGAGTACCTCTAAAGATTCTATCATGAATTCCACGCAGGATTCCATCAGAAGTTCCTCTACGGATTCCATTGGAAAATTCTCTGGGTTTCCATCACGAGTTTTTCTGGGGATTTCATCAGAAGTTCTTCTAGGGAGTCCATCAGAAGTTCCTTCAGGAATTCCATCTGGCATTCCTCCAGGAATTTCATCAGGAGTTCCTATAGGGATTCCATTAGGAGTTCTTCTATAGATTCTATCAAAAGATCCTTCATAGATTCCACCTAGAGTTCCTCCAGAGATTATATCAGGAGTTCTTCAAGGAAATGCATCAGGATTTTTTTAAAGGATTGCGTACGGAGTTTCTCCAGGGATTCCACCATTCTTTGAGGGCTCTTATCAGTAATTTCTTCAGAATTTTCAACAGGAGTTCCCATAGAGATTCCATCAAGAGTTCCTATAGGGATTCAATTAGGAATTCCTTCATGGATTCCATCAGAAGATCTTCTAGGGATTATATCAGGAGTTCTTCCAGGGATTCCACCTGGAATTTCTACAGGGTTTCTTTTAGAGGTTTCTTACATCAGGGATTCCTTAAGGAATACCTATCAGGATTTCTTCTTGGGATTTTCTATAGGGATCCCGTCAAGAGTTCCATCACGAGTTTTTCTGGGGATTTCATCAGAAGTTCTTCTAGGGAGTCCATCAGGAGTTCCTTCAGGGATTCCATCTGGCATTCCTCCAGGACTTTCATCAGGAGTTCCTATAGGGATTCCATTAGGAGTTCTTCTATAGATTCTATCAAAAGATCCTTCATAGATTCCACCTAGAATTCCTCCAGAGATTATATCAGGAGTTCTTCAAGGAAATGCATCAGGATTTTTTTAAAGGATTGCGTAAGGAGTTCCTCCAAGGATTCCACCAGACATTCTGAGGGCTCTTATCAGTAATTTCTTCAGAAATTTCAACAGAAGTTCCCATAGAGATTGCATCAAGAGTTCCTATAGGGATTCAATTAGGAATTCCTTCATGGATTCCATCAGAAGATCTTCTAGGGATTATATCAGGAGTTTTTCCAGGGATTCCACCTGGAATTTCTACAGGGTTTCTTTTAGAGGTTTCTTACATCAGGGATTCCTTAAGGAATACCTATCAGGATTTCTTCTTGGGATTTTCTATAGGGATCCCGTCAAGAGTTCCTACAGAGATTCCATAGGGAGTTCCCCAGTGATTACAACAGAAATTCTTCTAGGGATTACAGAAGGAGTTCCTCCAGGGTTTCCAATAGGAGTTCCTTCAGAAATTCTACTTGGCATTCCTACAGGAATTCTATCAAGAGTTTCCCTAGGGATTCCATCTGAAATTCCTCAGTGATTACATCAGAAGTTTTTCCAAGAGTTCCATCAGAATTTTCTCTATAGATTTCATTAGGAGTTTCTGCAGGGGATCAGAATTTTTTTCATGGATTCCATTAGAAATACTTCTAAGATTTAATTGTAAAATCTTCCTGGGAGTCCATCATAAACACTGGGATTTCATCATTTTTGTCAGGGATTAAATCAAGAATTCTTAGAAAGTCTCCTTCAGGAATTCCTTTAGGGTTATTATCGGTTCCATCAGACTATTTACTATGGATACATCTCTAGAAAATTCTTCAAGAAATTTCTCCCGAAATACCTCAAGGGATGTCTCTCGGAATTAATCGAGGGATGCCTCCTGCAATTCCCCAAGGAATTAATCTCATAATTGAATACGAAATTCTTTCCGGAATATCTCCAAGGATGCTCGAGTGTTTTCAGGAATTGTTCCATGGACTATAAGAAATTTCTTATAATGATTTCACCAGTAAGTTTGGAATCCTCCAGTATATTCTTCAGTGATTTTATCAGGAAATCCTCTTGGAATTCAAAAAAGAAATTCCTCCAGAGACTTTCAGTAACTTCATCAGGAAATTCTTCAAAACTTCCGCTCGGATTTCCTCTAAGGAACTAAAAATCCCCCACATAAATCTTCCAGGGGTTCTTCCATTGTCCGAGAACGTACCATGTGATTTCTGAACAGTATACCAGGCTGAAACGTCAGGCAGACCGGGTTAGATTGAAGGTAAATACGTCGAAGACGAAATATCTGGTGGCTGGAAGAACCGAGCTTGCATTGGCAGACGCGTGATGATCGACGGGAATGAGTTCAAGGTGGTGGACGAATTTGTCTACCTCGGATCATTGATAACATCGGAAAACAACTGCAGCAGAGAAATTCGAAGACGTATCATTGCCGGAATTCGTGCTTCCTACGGACTCCACAAGACCTTGCGGTCTGGTAAACTTCACTTCCGTACTAAGTGTACCATGTACAAGACGCTGATAAGACCGGTAGTCTTCTACGGACCAGCAAGCGCTCGGAGTTTTTGAACGACGTGAGCTTAGGATGATCTTTGACGGATTATGTGAATGGAGGAAAAGAATGAACCACAAGCTTGCGCAACTCTACGGTGAACCCAGTATCCAGAAAGTCGCCAAAGCTGGAAGGGCACGATGGGCGGGACACGATGTGAGAACGCCGGACAACAATCCCGCAAAAATTGTGTTCACTTCGAATCCGGCCGGTACAAGACGAAGAGGAGCGCAACGAGCTAGGTAATTTGAAAAAGTGGAGCAGGATCTTGGAAGTGTGGGGCGATCGAGAAACTGGAGGTTAGCAGCCATGGATCGAGTTAGTTGGCGTAACATTGTGGCGCAGGTCATGTCTTGAAGGACGTAGCGACTTCAAAAATAATGTAAGATTCCTCTAAGAATCCCACTAGATTGAACTTATAAGGGTTTCAGCTGAAATTTCTCATAGGAATTCCACTACACTTTCTTTCAGAAATTATTTCACCAGTAATTTTGTGAGATAGTTTTTTAAGGAATTTCATCATCTCACGGGGTTAACACTGGGAATATCACCAGAGTTGCGTTAGAATTTAACTAGGTTGAAGGTTTAACTAGGATTTTCCTTCTTAGAATTGATTCAGTGTTATCAGAAGTTTCTCCAATGAATTAAACTAAAAATTTCTAAAATGTCCACAAGATTTTTTTTTTCTAAAAAACTACCAATATTTTTGCGAGTGAATCTTCTCTTTGTCTGCTCTTGATATTCCATCAGGAAGCTTGTACAAAATTCCAAAAGATTATTTCTCCAGAGCTTCCACTGTTGTTTACTCAGAGAATCAAATAAAGAAACCCTTCAGGTTTATTTTCTAAAAAATATAGGAAAATTTCTGGAAAAATCCTGGGAGGATAACCGGGGGAATCACTCAATCAATTTCAAGCGGAATCTCTAAAGCAATTGCTGGTGGAATCCCGTGTAGGGAGATTTGGTGTATTCTTCTGCAGTATTTCTTGTGGAATCCCTCAAGGCCTTCTGGTGGAATCCTTGGAGGAATTCTTAGTGTAACTCCTGGTAAATTTCCTTGAGAAATTCTTGGAAAAATTCTGTGTAGAATTACTGTAAGAGTTCCTGGAGTTAATCTCTGCATGTAAATATTTCTAAAAGAATTATTGAAGAATTTTCTAGAAGTTATCGTGTAGAAGTTCGGATTAATTGCCAAAGGATTTTCTGGAGGAATCGGTGGTGGCATTTCTTGGGAAATGACTATAAGAATCACTGAAAAATATGAAAACTTTCTAGTACATCACTCTTTTATATATCTAATAGTTCGGGAGTAACAGGTTACTTTGGAATGTTATGGTCAAAAATCGGTTTTTCTTCAATAAGAAAATTTTACGAAGCTGGTCAAATGACAGGCGATCTGGGATTAAAGTTTACCTCTTCGATCATCGTCATCAGTTTTCACGATGATGATGGTTGATTTCTAGCGTAGCTTTTCATACAGCTAATTATCAAATTATTTCTGATCCTAAAAGTGCCTTTTCATGTGAAATATGGGTAACAAAGCGGTAGCTAATACAATAACTTAGTGTTATGTTGCAGTAACGAACATTTTTTTGAATCACTTCTTTGTTATTTTCTCCATCCCCCCGTTTGGTAAAATGAGGCGTTGTTAAAAATCACGCTGGATTTTATCAAAACAAAATCCCAGATTTCTTGTCAATTGACGCCGTTGCGACGATTAGCTGTTCCTAAAAGTCTCGTAAAATGGCTTACACTAACGCACGGTGTACTGTATAAAGAAGGTGATATATTCCGAAAACTGACAGCTACTTGACGACGTCATTCCTATCCACCTCGAACAAATTTGCGAAAAAATGATCTAGTGGCCCGGAAGGTATATGGTACGATAGGAGTGACGTCATATTTTTACAATCAAACTTGATATTTACATCAGTAAAGAGCCTGCCTTGTTAATTTTTATGCCGTGTACTAACGTAATTATCAATTTTACAGGCCTACTATGTTCTTTAAGTGAAATTAAGGATTAATTCAAAACAGTAGAAGCATTAACCTAAGAATGCTAATGTCGCTGCTGCTCCTGTTACCAACATCTAGTTTGCCACGAACTGACAGCCTGAGTACCGGGCATCAAAGTGTCAAATTAATTATAAAAACATAAACAACGACTAGGCATTGAACAAACAATGAAAAACCATAATTAAAGGTAACAATAATTCAAATCACTTTTGTGACAACAGCACTACTAGCGTTCTACTACTAATATTTCTATTTTAAAAACACAGTGGGACTACTATTTTGAAATGTTACGCTTGGTAAAATGGACGAAAAAATCTTCAAAAAACGCTTATATCGTTTTATAGGAAAATTTTAGAGGTGTGGCGACTTCAGAGAATGTGTAAATTTTGCTCATACCTAAAACTCTTAAGAACATAGTAGGCTTGAGAAATTGACATTTTCGTTAGTATGTATTTAGGAAAAAAATATTTTCGACAATAACATTCTAAAGTTATCAATATCTTCCAAATTTTTAAATATAGAAAATAATGATGTTCTACAAAGTTTTCAATAATTTACAAAATTGTAGAACATTTTATTGTGCTATCTTTTGAAATAAAAAAAATTTAAGAGCGAATTTCGAAAGCTACGAAATTTATAGCTTTGGGCATTATTGCATACACTACGCTTTGGTCAGACTAACAAATGTTTGAAGACACCAAAACTCTCTTATATTTTAAGTTATTAATTTATTCCACTTATCCCCTCTACTAGAAGTTTCTTTTTTTACCACAAAACGATAATTCGCAATTATTTTTGCACCATTTTTTGCAAGTTCTCAAAAAACTATTCTAGTATAAGCATCCGTGTCGATATTATTCATTGGTGATTTGGTTTTGAAGATATTCGGATGTTCCTTGGGGACCGACATTCTCCATATAAAATTTTGTTGGCCACCATTTTGGTTTTGGTAAATTCATCAAATTTATTCTTTTTTGTGTAGTATACAATACCAGGTAATTAAGAGGTACTTTGAAAAATTCATATAAACCCATTAAATATTCTTGGAGATATCTGAAAATTACGATATGATGTTTTTGTTGTAGTTTTCACGATCAAAGCCATCGTGGTACCAAAAACCTAAATGGTCGTTACTCAAAGACGGCTGCACCATATTGTTTCATTTTTTTACAACATACTCTCATTAATATATTGTTTCAAAGAGTGAATATCCGAATACGATAAAAAATTTGTAGCCTGGGATATTTACGTGCGTCAGTCCCCCAAAGAAGTTTTGAATATCTCTGGATCCAGATGACCAATGTTCAACACGACACAGATTCTTAAACTAGAGAAGTTTTTTGTGAACTTTAAAAAAAACGTGCAAAAATATCAAGAAACAAAAAAGTTATCGTGATTTGATTTTTTTTTGTTTGCGGTAAAAAATGAAGCTGCTAATAGAGGGGTTGATGTCGTTCCGTGGACCAATGTGCGGTTGCATCAACATAAATCGGTTACATTAACATGGGAGCGTCTGTGGGCTGCATTAGAACATCATGTATGTAAGAACATAAATAGACTTATTGAATAATGTTGGTAATCTACTGTTAAAATGAAAACAGTGAGAGCCTTCAAGCAACTTGTAGATCATGTGACTTATATTTGCGTATTATTGGATGGACCTAGAACATATTATAAGAACATATTGAGAATTTAAAAAATGCGAAATGTTATAGGTTCGTTATTGTAAAGTGCTCGTTTTGGTAGGAAAAAAATCATGTAAAAATTTGAAGTCCGTACGTGGACGTTAAGTGGTCCCCCAACGACCCTGAATGTATTAGGTGTAGATGACCCCCGTGCGCCAAATCGAGCTCGCTGCTGTAGTGTACGCAACATGAGTACGAAAAACCACTAGTAACAAATTGATAACCAGCATAGAATTTTAAGTAAACTAATATTTTGTACTGTGGATATCTTCATAACACTGCACGCTGACATAAAATTTATAACTGCAAAGGGATCGTTCAAATATTACATTACGCAACAGGGGGAGGGAGGGGATCTTTCGTAGTGTTACGGTCCATACAAAAATTTTAAATATTTCATACAAAAGCTGTTAGGGAGTCTTAAATTGGCAAATTTTGCGTTACGTAATATTTGAATTATCCCAAAGAAAACAAACTTCTAAGCTGATTATCAGCGCGCGCAGGACAATTTATTAATGGTGGCTTTTCGTACTCATGCTGCGTGCACTAGAGCAGCGAGCTCGATTTTGCGCTCGAGGTCATCTTCGCCTAATACCTTCAGGGCCGTTGGGGGACCACTTAGCGTCCACGTACGGACTTCAAATTTTTACCTGATTTTTTTCTTACCAAAACGAGCACTTTACAATGACGAACTTAAAACATTTCGCATTTTACTGTGGAGCACCCAACGCTAGATGAGGTTAGAAGTGCTATGCCCTTTTTTTTTTTTTTTCAAAACATGAGTCTTATTTGATTAGTTTTCATATAAGGGATTATTATAGATCCCGATTCATTAGAAAAAAATGAAATATTTTAATGAAAACTGTAAATATTCTGAAATCTGGCCTAAATTTAAGGCTAATTTCTAAATCATGGAAAAACCAATTTTTTAGACGAGTCCAGCAATCCAATCTATTCTCAATTTTCAACCAAATTTTCCACCTCCTACGAACATGACCTAAAGAAAACTAATCTGTCATTTTGTATGGAATATTGAATACCATTTTTTTATATTCGAGATTCTACACATCAAGGTTGTTTTCTCGGTATTCTGGCAGCATTTCTGCAATTCTGATAATATCTCTAGTTTTTCCAGGATTAAACATTATGGAGCAGTGGTTGAAATCTTGAAAAATTCAAAGATAATTTGTGGAATTTCGATAGAAATTTCAAGATTTCAGTTAGATTCCTGGATTTCGTGAACGTGCATAAAAATCTGATGATGGTCGAATGTCAGTAGGCCGAAACATCATAAGAAATCGAAATCCAGTGTGTGTTATCATCACCGAAAATTACCGATAATCGAAAAATACAAACATTATTTGTCGGCCAAATAACGAAAATGTGCTAAAAACGTCAGTGGCGCTTAAACCTATCGTGCGGACATGGGCAGTATACATGTAAATGGATTCACTATGACGCAGATAGACTTATAAAATATGATTGGACTGTATTTTACTCCTATTGAATATCCAGATTTAAGTGCTTACTCTAAGATCAAATATTTTATAAATGTGTTGGATATCTGGACTGGAGAAAGTGTGGTCAACCTATTTTTCGTCCTAAGTTTTATACTGACAAATAGAGAAGCCAGCCCAACATGACCCATCCGTCCTGAAAGGGTTAAGCTGACACTTCAGATACTCCATTATTGACAATGAATTCGCTCAAAACGGTTTCAACAATCAAGTGCTAAGCCGTTTCATAAGCCACATACCTACCAAATGTGCACCAGGAGGGTCATGGGATGAGATCTGGGAGATCCATAATAAAAGCTCCGGGGGCGAACGAGTTGATTGGGTGCGAAGTGGAACGAACGATAAAGTTTTAATGGCAGTTAGAATAGTTGTGCATCTGCCTGCATCGCACTCTCTCTGTTAGACGCAGATGGGCACCCATCTTGCTGGCAAGAAGTGAGAAAAGCAACTTTTGGAGTCATACATTTTTTGTTGGAAATTTTGGAGCTGATGAATAATCATATTTGGGTGACGTATAGGGCAAATGAAACATGTTGATTCAATCGAATGAAGTGATGAAGCACGATAAATTGCAAATTTGAAACTACATGAAGCAGTATAACAGTACTATCGAGTGTTACTTCTTATGCCTATTGATTCCTTTTAGATCCTTTCCTTAATCCGTGATCTACAAGTCAGAGAATCAACTAATTTACTTGGTTCTGTAGTCGTCGAAAAGGACTTTCTCAAGAATTTTATTTAGTTCACTTCAACATCTTATCTGAATAATGTTAATGCCTTGGAAACAGCAAATCTTATGTTTTCTGTCCGTGTGACATGGTTCAACTTCCGGAAGGCTGGAGGAAATTTTTGGAACCCCACATTAGACCTCAGATGCCAAAGGTTGGGCTTAAAATTAAAGTAAATGAAGAAAGAGTTTATCTATACCTTTGGAAGATAAACGTTACAGATGTACAAAACAAGATGTGCACTGGCAATTAATATTTGTTCATGCATTTTTTTTCCATGAGCATTCACTTCACTTGTTTTACCACACAAGAATGATGGTGTTGACTAACACAGAAAACCTTGCTATAATATATGAATGTTATGTTTGATATGATTCCTATTACTACAGTATTTAAAAATGTATTCACTTATGTTGTTTCTGAGTATTATATGCTACCAACTTGAAAAGCATTTCTCAGAACAGTAACAATAATCACAATTTACTTTCCAGCATTCTCAATTTTGGAATCTCAATTCCCTGCAAAATTATCTACTAACGATGTTCTTCACAGTTTGCTAGGCTATTATGAGTCTGCTACGAACTGCCAGCATCGAACCTTTCATGAACAAACCCATTCATATATCGCTAGATTGCATTTACTAGAACTCCAACTACCACCCGCACCCATCATCAACTAGGAAGCGATGGCTCTTCTTATATGGCATCCGTGAATTGACAACGATCAAGAAAAGTAAATTGCTTCGTCTGACGACGGAAAACCTATGGCCGTTGTAATGAATTATGATGAGTGTAGGCACACAGGAAATGCACCGCAAATGATTTCTTTCAGCAGAAAAACTGAATCGGAATACACAACTTTCTGTACCGGAATCAATCACGGTCACGTACGGACGTCGCATGCGATGCAGCAATAACAATGCTCTTGGCAGATTATCACACAATCAGCGATACCTTGAACAGAATTGGATCAATTTTCAATCATTACTCTTTTAATTGAATTTTGCTTCCTATGAATGGTCAATGCACGACTGTCAATCGATGGGACTTATCTCTCATCATCTGTATTACGATATACGTCAGATGGCCCAACCTAGATTAGTCGTATACATTGACGCTGAGAAAATTGAGTTTTGCAACGAGTTGCATTCAACATTTTTTACAATTCACCCTCATAGTGTATATCCCTTGTAGTGTACATCGAACATTTACTTCAATAACTGAATCAGCAAGATGCATTGCAGTTCTTTCCATGCTAATAAAAAGGCGTACATTTTTCTTCTACCATTCGTTAGAATCAATTGACCAGAACTTTATCGATTAGCGCGATTGGCACTCGGTGAAAAAATGTGGGCCATACTTCCATTCCAGGTTAGATTGCTGGTTTATCCGTAGGCTCGATGCAATGGCAAAAACCCATCGTCTGAACCGTTGCCATAGGCAAGGAAATGGACGACGTAAAAACTAGCACTCACCACAGCCAATCCTACCGTATGTACAGATTTATGAGCTTTATTCGAAAGTTGGAATTGAATTTATTTCTGCACTTGTTCCGAGTTTGGTAGGTACACAGGATTCATATTTGAACTGTCAATGGCAGTAGTGGAACGGCACCAACGTGGCTTGAGCACGAGAAAATAAATCGTTAACTGTCACAGAATTGAACATATGAACAGGTCAATATTTCAAACCCGGAATTGAATTGCGATTCATGTCTGGATTTTTTTCTTAATTTTTTTTTTTTCGATTGATTGAAATATTTGACGTTTTCATTTACATATCGAAGAACTTCATGGTCAAATTTGCCCATATAGTATTCCACGAAGTCGCTTACATCTGCATGGTTCTCTTCTGAATATAAATTTCAAATCTCTCTCAAATTCCAGCCCACTAAAGTCTGTCGTACTTTATACGTCATATATATTTAGGTTTTCTTTTTTTAATTCTTTTATTAGTATCATTCCAAACATTGCATTAATTTTTTATATCTAGGTGTTCTGTGTAAGACAACACTGTCATCCTAATTTGGTAAAACAAATTTAAGATTTTATTAACATTTTGTTAACAACATATTACATTCCATTTGCCGTAGCAGTTCAGATTTTTTACAGGTGAGTTGATTTCACCAGTTTATAAGAGAAAAAAAACACGTTTTCAATTTACTTAACCTAAATATATAACGCATTAATTGTGGCAAAAGAAGATTGTAACTCATTTGTACTTTACCAGGGAGTTCAGAATAGTTTCCAAAATTTTATTTTGAATTCTTTGCTGAGCTTCCTTCCTAGTATTACAATAGCTAGTCCATATTGGTACAGCATACAACATGGCTGGCCTAAAAATTTGTTTGAATATAAAAAGCTTGTTCTTAAGACAAAGTTTTGATTTTCTATTAATAAGGAGATATGGACATTTTACATATTTGTTACATTCGGCTTGAATGCCCTCAATGTGATTTTTGAATATTAAATTCTTATCTAGCATGAGCCCATCTATAATATCTATAATAGCATCTATAACTTTATCTGACCAATTTATTGGAACCCCTCTCATCGTGACAACATGTTACTTAACGGTTTCAAATAAAGAGCTTTTGGTTTATGTGGGAATATTATTAGTTGAGTTTTGGAAGCATTAGGAGAAATCTTCCATTTTTGCAAGTATGAAGAAAAAATATCCAAACTTTTTTGCAATCGATTACAGATGACACGCAGACTATGTCCTTTGGCGGAGAGGCCTGTGTCGTCCGCAAACAAGGATTTTTGACATCCCTGAGGTAACTCAGGTAAGAAAATATTGTATAATATTGGTCCCAAAATGCTGCCTTGACGAACACCAGCTCTTACAGGAAGTCTTTCAGATCTGGAGTTCTGATGATTAACCTGAAGTGTACGATTTGACATATAACTTTAAATTATTCTAACAATGTATGTTGGAAAATTAAAGTTTTTTAATTTTACGATCAAACCTTCATGCCAAACACTGTCGAATGCTTTTTCTATGTCTAGAAGAGCAAGACCAGTAGAATAGCCTTCAGATATATTGGAACGGATCAAATTTGTTACACGTAAAAGTTGATAAGTGGTCGAATGTCCATGGTGGAATCCGAACTGTTCGTTGGCATTAATGGAATTTTCGTTAATGTGGGCCATCATTCTGTTCAAAATAGCCTTTTCAAAAAGTTTACTGATGGAGGAAAGCAAACCGATTGGACGATAGCTAGAAGCTTCTGCAGGATTTTTGTCTGGTTTTAAAATTGGAACAATCTTAGCATTTTTCCATTTGTCAGGAAAATACACTAATTGAAAACATTTTTGTATTATATCAACTTAGAATGTTAAGCTACTTTCTTGAAGTTTCTTGATGAGGATGTAGAAAATTGCATCATCGCCAGGAGCTTTCATATTTTTTGAAAATTTTAATAATAGTTTTCACTTCTTCCAAATCAGTCTCCCAAGAATTTTCGAAAACGTTCTCTCGGATGAGAATATTTTCGAACTCCTGAGTAACTTGATTTTCAATTGGACAAGTAAGTTCTTAATTAAAATTGTGCGTGCTATCAAACTGCATAGCAAGTTTTTGAGATGTCCCGCAATAGGTTAGTAATAATATGTTTTCCTCTTTAAATGCCGGTATTGGATTCTGAGGTTTTTTTTTTAATTTTTGGTAATTTCCAAAAGGGCTTAGAGCCAGGGTCCAATTGAGATTTTTTTTTTCAAAGATTTTGTTTCTTAATTGTGAAAAACGTTTTTTTCTTTCTTCTTTTTTATTTCTGCACATCCGTTTTGAAGTTGCGGGACTTAAACTGGTTACGTAGTCCGTTAAAGGCCCTTTTCATAATCCCAACACGTCCCAAGTAATAGAGAAAGGTGGGGCAAAAGTCCGACCTTAGTGATGTCATCAAAGTTTTCCGAGAAACAATAGCAATTGAAACAAAACAAATACCATACAGTGAACCTTCAACATATTGGCTATAATTTTTCTGAATAAACTTGTGTAAAAATATTCACCCATTTTTAGTTCTAACAGTTTCAAAATTGATAGTCTTAAACGAACTTTTGCCCCACCGCACAGTGGCGCATGGCCGGACAAAACCTCAAAAATTCATGTTCTCAAAATCACTCGTCAATATTTTTTATAGACTTCTATACTATTGAGCGACAATTTCTCAAAATTTGAGATTGATCTGTTCTGTTTTCGATTTTTGGCAGCATCGTAAGTGTGGGAAAGTCAGCAAAATTGGACTGCTCGAAATTCATCAACTATTTTTCACCTAGCAATCTTCAAACAGCTGTACCTCAACGAAATCATAACCAATTTAAGCTCAATAGGTTCCATTTGGAAGCGTAGTCATAAGCCTTAGTTGTGACTATAATTATATAAATTTTAACATATCAAGTTGTTATTTGTAGCAAAAAAAACTTTTAAACAATTTTTCTCCAAAATGTTGTTAATTTTTCAAAACTTCGTACGTTTTATGTGAAGTGTTTCGGGAAAATAAGTCACTCACTATGAAGCAGCAAATTATCCATACTTTCAAACTTGCAATAGTTTTTCTTGCCCCTTTTTGCCCCTAGAGGTGAAAATTCCATTTTATTTTTCATTATAATTTATCGATTTCATCATTCAAATCTATATAATTTGTCATAATTCGTTTGAAACTTTTGTAGAATTACTAAAAAGAAGTTAATTTTGTACTTCTAGTTCAGGTTTATGCACAAATTTCTGCATTACAACAAAAAAAATGTAGTAATCCTTTTTATACGATTGGATGAAAAAACTTGATTTAGACCAATTTCACTAGAAAATCGAATTTTCAATTCGACTGTTATTTCCAACGGGATGATATCAGATATCCAGGATAATTAATAGATTACCATTATCAAGCAATTTGAGTCGTATTTGAGGTTTTGTCCGACCTTTGTACGAAGGACCGCCACTGTGCACCGCACAGTGATTTTTTTTGCCGATTTTGTGATCGAAATAGAATAGCGTCTAAACCGTTGGTTTTAGCGAAAAAGTTTGTTCAGGGAAGTTTCTTGATTTGTAAAAGCGCTTCTTTTGATACTAGCGGCCAGGTGATTAAATCACCTAAAAGTGAGATAAGAAAATATTTTTTTTATCTGTTGAAGATAGACGGTCGGTGTCTTCAGCAAAGTTGTAGCACATGTTAATTCAAGACACTTTGTCGAAGACACCAAATTTCTATCTCTTATACATTACAAGATATGTCATTTTTTCTTAAAATGACCCTTGAAAATCAAAATTTTAGTATAACTTTTTTTTAACATTTTTGATATTTTTTGTGCCTTCTACAAAGTTGTTCAACTACCAAAACTACATGTTTTTGCTGAACATTGCAACTTGCTATCTCTTATGGTAAAATATTTATTTTTAAATAATCGATTTTTATGGGGCTTTTTTGGACTAATAGCATTAGTTTGGACGCAAATTGACGCACTTAGCGATTTGTGATTTTGAAAGGGCTATTTTATGACTTTCAAATGACACTAAGAACTTTTGGCCAGAAGCGGTCTATTGATTGTTTTGTTTTAACTAGTTAAACCATAAAAATGCATTTAATTGCAGTTTCACGACTTTTTTCTCATTTTCATTGCGTTATTTCATATGACACATGCTGCATTTGATACGTTATGATCATTTTCATTATTTTTAATTTATTCCCTCACCTACAGACTTCATTTAGCATGGAAATGTTTTTCTTTTTAAATTTCGTTTTGGTCATAACGTGACCCAACTTTTTACTCTCCATAGAGCGTTACATAGTTTGTGAACGATGTCATTTGTTTGTCACGCAACTTTTATTTTTGTTGCTACCATGTAATGTCCTTGATCCTTTCAAAATCTCGCGACACGCAACATAGCTAATAAAAATCGTTTTCGTATTATACAAATTCTTCTATTCTATTTATTCCTACACAAAATTTAAATTTTTATTCTATTTGTTCCTACACAAAATTTAAACAAAACTGATCGTGAACATGTGTGCCAACATTTCACTTATACTAATGCAGACAAAGTATTTGCTGATTAAAAATAAATCTGTACCAGTGAGCCTGCACATGAATCAGAACTTTAACTTCAGTGCATGTTTTTGAATTCTGTTATAACCAGGGCTGTTGAATGTCATGAATATCACGTGATTTTGACATTTGAATATTGCTTATATCATCCTATCCTGTGGAAAAAGTCATCGGAAAATGTTTTTCCCTGTGACTTTTTTCGAATTACTATTGGTTGGCAATATTTGCTGATGCTAAATTTCAAGTGGAAACGTGCTATAAGCATTTGAATTTTTCAAAAATTTTGACATTTGACAGCACTGGTTATAACTGTTAAAAACCCCGTGAATTTAGTGAGAGCTGTTGAAAAATGTCTGGTTTAACAAATACAACTATAAATTGAATTATAAATTAGTTGTACCATTCCTTATTACAATGATTAATCATTTTTATTTGTTCGTTTAATTTGTTTACCGGCAAAACAGACCGATGCTTGAAGTACAAGGGAACGTGGAAAAGAAAGCAGTGAGGATTGTTTATCAGCCATGTTGCGTATCGCGAGATTTTGAAATGATCAAGTTTGTTACGCTCTTCCACTAACAAATAATAGTTGCATGACAAACAAATGGCATCGTTCACAAAGTATATAACGCTCTATGAAGATGCAAAAGTTGGTGAAACGTTATGACTCAAACAATAATAAAAAAGAAAAACATTTCCATGCTAAATGAAGTCTGTAGTTAATGGAGTTATTAAAAATATTGAAAATTATCATAACGTATCAAATGCAACATGTTTCATATGAAAAAACGTAATGAAAATGATAAATTGTCGTGAAACCGTAATTAAATGCATTTATATGGTTTAACTAGTTAAAACATAACAATCAATAGACCGCTTCTGGCCAAAAGTTCTTAGTGTCAATTGAAAGTCATAAAATAGCCCTTTCAAAATCGCAAATCGCCAAGTGCGTCAATTTGTGTCCAAACTAATGCTATTAGTCCAAAAAAGGTCCATAAAAATCGATTATTTAAAAATAACTATTTTACCATAAGAGATAGCAAGTTGCAATGTTCAGCAAAAACATGTAGTTTTGGTAGTTGGACAATTTTGTAGAAGGCACAAAAAATGTCAAAAATGTTAGAAAAAAGTTATACTAAAATTTTGATTTTCAAGGGTCATTTTAAGAAGAAATGACATATCTTGTAATGTATAAGAGATAGAAATTTGGTGTCTTCGACAAAGTGTCTTGAATTAACATGTGCTACAACTTTGCTGAAGACACCGACCGTCTATCTTCAACAGATAAAAAAAAATATTTTTTTATCTCACTTTTAGGTGATTTAATCACCTGGCCGCTAGTATCAAAAGAAGCGCTTTTACAAATCAAGAAACTTCCCTGAACAAACTTTTTTGCTAAAACCAACGATTTAGACGCTATTCTATTTCGATCACAAAATCGACAAAAAAAATCACTGTGCACCGGTGGGGCAAGAGTTCGAATGTAGTGTGGGGCAAAAGTTTGCTGGCTAAAACACAAAATATCGATACTTTTATGACAGGCATATTTTTCACCAGCCGTAAACTTATGATTGCCGAAAAATACGCACTTAATTTTCATAAAAAAAAGTCCAAAACAGGGTTAATTGTTATGTACTCAAAAATAGCAGTTTTACGCAAAACTAAGTGGAAATGATTTTTTTTTTACATTTTTCGCAAATTTTTCTAAATTTAAAGATAACATTTGGATTTTAAGCAATTTGCCAATTTTTCCGTGAGATTATACATGGGTCGAACTTTTGCCCCGCTGATTCGATCTTTTGGCCCCCACTATGGGCCAAAAATTGTTTCCAAGCATTCATGCAAAAAATAATACCCCTCAAAGCATCCTTATGATAGACCTGGAAACGCCCTTACATAAAATATTGAAAAAGATTTTATCTTCAATTGGTTCCATGCAACGAAAGTTTTACCAAAAATTACAATATTCACGTCGAAAAACAACAAATAGCCTTAACTTTTCCAAATCTCATTCGACTTTTATGGTATTTGAAATGAAAGTCTCTTACTTGAATAGCATTCGAACCACCATGACTTTTATCAGTTTGGTTTTGAATTGAGCTAGAAATCTTAAAAAGAAACTCTTGCCCCACTCGAACTTTTACCCCACCTTACTCTACAAAAAACATCTTCACGGTCAGCTGTCTGAAAATGATGTTATATTAAGGTCCTAGAAATATAGTCTAATACATCTAAGATGGCATGCTTCAAATTTGTATTTATGTTGTTTCAACACGCATTTGAAACTTATTTAAAATGACTTCATTCCAATACCTGTTGCACTACACCTACCTCCATCTCTACCTGCAACCATGTACTTCGTTTTGGTAGAATTAATGGTCAGGGCTATCGTTGCTATCTCTCTCTTATAGGCAGTAAGGCCTCCTCCACTGACCTGCGATCAATTCCAAAAAGGTCGATATCGTCCGCAAAGTCAAGGAGTATATGCAACCGTGTGATGATAGTGCCGTTTCTCTGCACATCAGACCTTCTAATACCACCCTCGAACAATAAACTTGAATAATAACAATACATTTGAAAGTACGTCTCCTTGCTTCATTTCATCTTACGTCACAAACGGGGTTGAAACCTCGTCTGTAATCCTAACACTCGATTTCGAACCATCCAGCGTAGCACGTATCAGCCAAATAAGTTTCGCCGCAAAACCATATTCAGACATTTTCTGCCACTGCTAGTTTCCTATACTTAATCGTGCGTTGTCCTGAAATCAATAAACATATAATGGGTCCGCAAGTTATTCATACTCACGGAATTTATCTAAGATTATTCGCAAGGTAAATATCTAATCCGTCGTCGATCGACCTTCGCGAAAACCAGCATAGTATTAATGGAAGAGTAGTTCCTTGAGCGGTCTCTGTATTTTAAACATGATGACAGTGTTTTGTACGCCGAGGTCAGCAGCATAATCCCTCAGTAATTGACGCACTCCAGTCTATGCCCTTTCTTGTAGATCGGTAAGGTTGCTCAGGCCGTTGCCTCCCCTGGCCGACAATAAAAATGAAAATCTACTGGCTAGCTATGAAGGATAACATATTGCTTTAATTTTCCCAAGATTGTTTTCAGCATTTATGTCCATAAAAAATTGCGTTCCTATTAAAGGCATTATTATTATTTGCTTCTGCAAAGTTTTGATGAAAATTGTTAGAGTGAGTTAAAAGATAGGGACGTGTAAACTAAAAAATAAGTAATAAATCTTAGAGTCCTTCGGAATCAGACTGTCAAAGATCTTTGCAAAAATCATTTAGAGAATTTGATTTTGCCTTGTCCCTCCCTGGCCGATGGACAAAAATTTGCCAAGGAAATTTAGTCTAACATTCGAATTTCGCAGAAGTTGCCTTCAGCATTCATGTATCTTCAACTTAAAACAATTACACTGTTTAATAGCTCAGTGACATACGGCAACCTTCTTTCATGCATTAATTCAATTGGCCTTCGAGTAACTGCATGAATTCATTGGGCACTACTGATAATGTATTTAAAAGTCTTCTTTGGGTTATGAATCACGGGTTTGAGCTTATTTGCATGCACAACACTTTATTTAAGTCACTAAAAAGTCATAAAACTTAGCTTTATTTTGATCTTAACATTACGACACAGAATAACAAAGAGAAACAATGATAACGACAAATGATGTAGACGTCTTGATTTGCTGATGGGATTATCGATACTGACTTCTCGTCTAGTGGATTTGTTGTGATTCAGTGATATAGATAGTATCCTAAGGCCAATACATGGACATGGTTTGGAGGCTGTTTCAGTTCAAATGGATGCTCGACTCTCTCCACTATGACTTGATCATAGCAGATGTAGAAGTGGATGAGATAGATTGGTCGTACCTACACTGGACTGTCGATGTAAAGGTAAATGCATGATTGGTAACTGCACAGACTGAGATCGCAATTTGTTGTTGGTCGTGTTAGCACAGATACAGATTTCTCGCGCAATTTATAATCCAATATACACTTTTACTCAAGATCAACCCAGATATTATTTGACGATTCTTTCAACCTATCAACAGCCTTCAATATATCTTATCATTTTATAAATAATCACTTCATTGATTATCCTTGAAACCGTTTCTTGGTAATCCTCGAATTTCTTCAATGGGTCTTCAGCAATAGCTGAAGATTTTTGTTTGAGAATGCACTTATGTAGTGCTACCAGAACTTTTTTCAAAGAATACATACTTACAGGAAAGTTTATAGAAGTTTCTTCAATTATTCGCTTAAGATGGTACCTTCCGGAGTTCTTCTGCATATTTTTAATGAAATTTTTCATATGTTTCCTCTCTAGCTCAGTCAGAGAATAAACCCGGAATTCCGCTTTACGAATTATTTTTTTTAGGAATCACTGTAGTATGTTTTATCCCTAAGTAAATTAAAGATAATCCTTTAGAAATTGCTTGAGATTTATAAATAACTCCATGAGCTTCAAGAATTCATCATAAAGTTTCAATTCTTCAATTTGTTTTATGTTTTTGATGAAGTCCAACCTTTTACTCGATAGTTTATCCAGAAATACATCTTCGAACTCCTGCAATAACTTATTCAAAGATTCTTCTAGAAATTCCGTTAAGTTTCTTCTGAATTTTTTGTGCAAAATTTACACCAAACTAATTTTTTTGATCATTCTGAGCAAATAATCAGAATCTGCAAAGACTATCGTAGAAATACTACGCATTTTTGTTACGCTGTGAAATCGATTCTCGGAATACATTGACGATATCCTTGAATAAATTTTAAGAAGAATTTCAAGTGTAATTCTTGAATGAATTTTAGACGAGTTATTTGGGAAATTAGATGTTAATTCAACTGTTTATAAATACTAGGTGGAATTCAGAAAAAAAATAGCTGGTCGGTGTTCAGACAGACCGATCATCATTTAGTGTTCTAAAGATACGTTCGGAGCTCCATCAGTTCTGAAATTTCCAATGTTATTTTGATGCAGATGTGTCATCAAATAGTTAAGTTCTATTATCACAGCGAATAATGCGAATATTATTACATTTTAGATGCCTGGGGTAGGTATTCCTGAAACCATTAAATTATACCTGATCCAGTATGTTTGTACACCGACTAATTGTTGTGTAAACCCATTTGGTATACTTGGGTTTGAGGCCCCAAGTGTTACCAAAGGTTCACCTGCATTGACCAAAGGCCATGCAAGCTTTTTGACTCTTAAAACAATGTGAAGTGTTCAAGAAAGTTTGGAACCTAGAACACCTGGGATATACTTTATCTGGTCAGTCACAATAATAACAGAGTCAAAAAAAAAACGTCAAGGTCGAATTACATCGCGGTTTCGTCTTTCCGTAAAGAGAACAATAGATGTTTTATTCGGGTTAACCGAAAGTCCATAGGCAGTGTCCATTTATAACGGAACGCTAAAATTAAAAATCATCTCGAAGAAACATGCACTATTGCCCTGGTACTCCACAGGCTCCCTAAATTAGGGGTCACCTGTGTAGTGGACTTCTACCATCGTAATATGTGGTTTGTAGTGTTGATTCTTAGCCTTAAAATAATCACTACCGATACTACATTTTTCATAAATTTGAAAATGTTTTGAACATGGTGAAAATAGGCCATTTTCATTAAAGATTTGGCCGTAGCTCTAATATTAAATGTCAATATAAGACATTTTGTTACAACCGAAAAATACGAAAAAAGCTTATTGTGTACCTTGTTTTGGCACGATTTAAAATAACATATAATTCTATTCATGTTATGATTTTCAAAACGCATCCCTTCTTATTTTCATCTTCCAAGTCAAAGTCTATGGTTTCAAACCCCTTCTAAGTCATACACCGGACGATGAAACGATATCCGGTATCGTTCCGCAACCACAGCTCACCCGTCAATTCTCGGTTAGAATCAATGGAAATGAAAGTTTCCAGCTCGTTATGAGCATATTACAAGCTTTTCCGACCTGCCTCCCTGTTGTCTATATGTCATGTCAGTCAGTCTTCGATGGGGTTGCCTGAGCATCAACGATAGTTGCCGAGAACAAGGCTTGCACCGAATAATCGAGTGAATAACGGGGTTGCATCACGTAACCAACAACGCTTCCAACATCATATCCAATATATACCCAGAACGGGAGGATTTGATCGATTACATGGTTGAACTTTCCGCGGGGCCGTGTTTCTGGGGCAATAGTATAACCCACCTGGCTGTAACATCGCATTTAATGGCCCGGCAATCGATATGGACTATGGTGAGGTATCAATTGAGCTTGAGCGCAGTAAATCGTTAAACTGCTCAGTGATTTTACCGTACGGAGAGAAGGCAATCAATAAATTTTCTGTAACTAGCAACTGCTCATGCGATGGCTGTTCGCATGTGATCGATTACTTTTTATATTTAATTACTGAACTGAGTTTTTTATATCGATAGTAGGTATATTTAAATGTGATTGGTAACGGAAGCGTATTTTGTTTGCTATCTGTTTGGTGGAAACAGTCCTGAATAATGATATTCTGTACGACAATATCCTACACAGATGAAAATATTTGAATTTCAAGGTAGTGTTAACAGAAGAATATAGTAAAAAATAAGCCATCTATTGTTAAAGCATCGCGTTGAATAATTTAAAGTGCATTCGATTGAAAAATATGATATTGATCTTTGATGTTTCAGTTTATTTTGACGCTCTATTATGTGCATGAAAATAAATTGAAATGTAACAACATATTTAGCTGTGTGCCTATTTATAATATTAAATAAGTACACTCCCATGCTGAAGATTTAGGTGACCTATTTTTTTATTTGCAAACGATTTTTCAACGTAACTATTTCATTACACATCTTATGAGGAGCCACATGATCTTCGAGACACGAGAAAAGGTTAAGTCTGTTCCGCTGTTTTCTCGAACAATGTAGTCAAACTCATTAATGTTGAAATCGTTTTCCATATTCTTGTTAGTTTTGTTAAAAAAAGCTCAATACTTTGTCATGCTCTGAAATCTCACTCGGTCACTGATTACACAGCAAGATATTCGAACCGGAAATGTGGTTGGCACTGTTACCAGAAATCGGTTACCGCTTCATGTCCTGTATACGCTGTACACGCTGCGGATGGTACCTACATATAGGATGTGAGTTATGTGAAGTGATAAAGCTGCAAATCGTTTTATATGGTCTGCCGATTTGGAAGAGAATGAGCTGTAACGTGGATAAAGATTATCAGCGTTTGGTAAGCTCATAATAGCTTAGTATTATTATATGTATCAGCACAACCCAACGAACAAAACGATATAGGAAAGCTACATGAGCTAGACATGGTAGAGAACGGAGAAGCGTTAAGTGTGCTATGATAGCCTTATAATTATCGCAATCGAACTTATCGTCGATGACTAGGTACATGAATGTGATGAGAGAAGCTCGTCATATACACAACTGCTTCCTATGTTAGCATCATTCTGATGTTTCTGCCATAATGTAATTATCATCACTCGTCCTTTTCAACATAGTGAGCAAACTAGTGTTAATAAACCATCTAAACGATTTATGAAGGACGTTAGCTTATGGTTGGAGAATGGATGTTTTCAAAACTGTTCCTAAAATCCCCAAGAATATCTTTTTGGAAATCATAAAGAGCCCAACATTTTTGAAACCTTTTTATTTTCATTCAAACAAATTTCGCACTATTGACCCATCTCTTTTTGTTACACCCATCCCCAAGGCCTCTAAAACTTTCGAATTCATCGAATTTGGCTAGAAGGATCAATTTGAAAATAGAAATCCTTCTCAGATTTATCCAGATGCCTTTTTGAATTACACCACATTACTAAAGAGACCTTTCTTAGCCTCGTACTATCGTACGCAAACACGAAACGCGGAATTTCCGGCAGGATTTCAAGGCATCCCTCAAATGCTTCGTGTAGTGAGTCGAAATGTGCAAGTATATGGACTGGAGCATCTTGACGGATAGATGCGAGGTAATCGAAAGCTAAAGGCAGTAATACAACGAACACCTGAATGGCGCAGACACCACAAAACACAGGATTGCGACAGTGATAGGGCAGACAACCAGACGTAATACTGAACGATCGTTTCAAATTTCTTAGGTTTCATATCTTACAACCAGAGGCGCGCGCATCGTTTTTCTTCTAGTTTGACGTTTCTCACTAGCATCTGCAGGCCTTGTTACACATAATCGTATTTTGTGCAGCAAGGCCACCAGATGATTAATTTGTGAAGTAGGCGATGAGTTTTAAATGAAATTGTTCTAAGTGTCGGCTTGTATGTGGTTGGACTAAATAGTCTCCCGGAAAATGTAACCATGTTACATAATATTCCCGAAAGGACAATGCTGCCGCTAACTATCGCCTAGAGATCCCGAGCTCAAAACAAAATCTCACAATAATGAATCACTTAGCGCGTACTATTAGGCCCTTATCTCTCACAAGGGATCTCAAATGACCTTAGTCTACAGCCATCTTGCACCGCACAACAGGCCATTTCGATCTGATTACAATTGCTAGTCCCAGGTCTCGAGGTGCTTTGGCCATCCCGTTGTACGAAACACATGCTCGCCTAACCGGTTCTACCGGACGCGTTAATTTATTTGCCCGCAGCACGCAAATGTATGTCGTTTATAAGGGTGGGATTTACTCCACGCCCCAATATCCTTGACATGGGTCACCATTTGTGGGAAAACATGGCTCGGCGCTGCATTAAACTATAAATTGTAGAGACGCTTGCACTGTTCGGTGGACCTTTTCTATCAGGTCTGGGGTATATTATAGAGCAGTAAACTCCGCATAACAATCGCCTTCATTGTTCAAATATCTACGAAAAGAAAAAAAAAACTAAGATAGTAGAGTGGAAAATCGGAAGTGGCCTTCACGGTGTGCCTGGAACCTTCAATTCAGTACCCACCATTCGAAAGATATGGTATCCTAGTATCCCTTCCATGAATTTGAAAATGTTTTAGTGATGTAAACTAAAGTAATAGTAATTTGAGGATTTAAGACAATTTTTGAAGAAAATTTTGAATTTTGAGAACATTCTCAAACTGTGCATTATTTACAATTCACAAACAAATCAAATAAGTATCAGACTCACATTAACATTATAAAGATATGACATCTAAACATCTCAGTGAATTTGAAGATATTTCGTTGATGGAATCACAAGTTTCGGTTACCGTAGGGTCTTCTACATAATTATCTTGTAATTTATTTTGGGGCTCTAATAAGGCATGATATTCCACGCATTAGCCAGAACAATAGATGTTTTGCCATAAAACAAGCAATTTATAATTGGGATTGTGTAGCAACAAGTCAACTTTAAATCACTTGCAATTAGTCTGAAACAAATATAACATATTATGTTATATTTTTGTTATAATATTTTCTGTGGAAAACAGTATTTAACAAAATTATATCATAATAAGATATGTATATCTTATTCTGATAAAATTTTATTATACTTTTGTTATATGTCTCTAGTCGGGAAACCATAGTGCTTAAAATATCTAAGAATTCGAAATAAGTGACATAACTAAACGTAGCACATTTAGGGCTTCAGAATCAAATATATATATATGAAAACTGTCGTCTACAAAGTTTTTCGTATTAGTTTGGCCCCTTAGAAATGGTATAACCAACTTTCTTACTTGTTGACCGTTCAGTTTGTATCAACTTCACATAAAAAAAGTAGTTTACGCAACAAAAAGGCAATTTTAAAGACAATATACACCGTCTTCAGCCAGAGGCTGCACAGACTGAACAATCACGAATATTAGGCAATGGCAGGCTTGATAGAAACTCCTCTGCGATGCAAAAAGGAGGCAATTTTGCCGTTTTTCTGAGGATAAAAAAACTGAACTCAAAATTTTCAACACAGATTCTCAAGCGATACGAGTGAGAGTGCAAAAAAAATGAGAGGATTTTTTCAGGTACTCTCTCTCCCTCGTTGCAATGCTACCTTTACCCTTTCCACCAACTGGAGCGGGAATCGAACCCACGCTTCGTGGCATAAACGAATGACGCCGCTAATTGCACGGCCACGAAGCCCACAAGTTGCAGGATGATGATTTTTACAGTAATGAGGTTTGCCGAGCTGGATAATTACGATGAGTGCTTTAAAAATCGTGTTTTGCACTTTCGTAGAAAACCACTTGGGGGTATCAGAAGTAACAGAAGTAACATTGTTACGTTATGGTCCATTACTCAACTTAAACCAGTTGTGTACTGAAAAAGCGTTGCGTAGTAATCATTACGCAACTGATTCCAGTTGCGTTATGACTATTGCCAAAATTCACAATTCAGTGCAGGATAGTAGGCTGTTTTATAACAGATTGGCGTGAAGCAAAACAGCCTATTACGATGATAAATTGCAAAAAAAAAAGTTTTTTGAGGTCCTTAAATTGATCGATTTAGAGCTCTTTTCCTACGTTCATATAGGGTGGTCTATTGAAAACTGTTGTTTTTGCTTCATCGTTCTCAATTTCAGTACACTGCTTACACTATTATGGGTCAACTAGTCACGATTATTAGTCACTCTGTTCCTCATTCAGTTCAAATGGAAATGACCCCTTAAAACAGCGTAACAAAAAATACATTTTTGCATATGTCAAGGATCAAATTATGTGTCTCTATTAGATTTGGGGTTGCTGCATCTGATGCCGTTCTCAGAAATATTCCAGAACGTTACAATGTTTAGCTACAGGCCAACAAAGTTGTATAAAACACTAATTTTATTGATGTTTACATGATATTTAAAGTATTATGTTCAGATTAGTTCGATTTTTCGAACATGCTTGCAGTCTCCATACAAAATTCTTCGTTTCTCTTATTTGGCAAAATACAATACTTTATGAAACCATCAAAAATAACTTTTTGCAATTTCTCATCGTAGTAGGCTGTTTTTCATCACGCCAACCCATCATAGAATGACCTACTTTCCTGCATTACCCAAATGAAATTTTTGTTATTTAGATTTGTGTAATTATCATCATAGAACAAAATTGATAGTTCAAGAAAGTTCAATAAGTTGTTCTACTTTTATTGAATAAATAAATTATTTCTAGTATCAGTTCAAATGAGCATATTTTATTGAAAAATTGTCTGCCTTTCAATTAAGGTAAACAATAGTAACACAATTCAGTCAAGGTAGTGGGCATAAATGTTGAAACTTCGAAACAGTACTAGAGATTTGAGGAATATTTTCCGCTCTTACTGTGGTCTGGAAACTTCAGTTGGGGATTTCATGACTTCTCTCGTCGTTGATGAAAAATGGTTTTAAAATTATTCCCCAAGTAACCTTTCATGAAATTGCAAAAAAAAAAAAGAGTTGTACGCAACTTGGTGCTGAACTCGATTTTTACAGCACTCGTCGTAATTATCCAACTCGGCCAGTCTCATCAGATAAACGTACGACTCGTGCTGTAAAAACCTTCATTCTGCACTAGGGTTCCTAGTACCGACCCTTTTTGACGAGTACCAGTTCTACGGTACTGTAACTCCCAGTACCGGTAATACCGTTAAAATACCGGTATTGGAAGCTTTTTTGCAATAAATATAAAGCATATAATATTTGACTTTAAATTTACAAATTTTCCAAACTTTCAATATACACAAGTTTGCTAAAGCTCATTCTTCATTTCTATGAATTAAAACACAATATGGTCTTAAAATAATAATGAGTATACCGTTCTATCTTTATAACTCAAGAAATACTCAAATAAGGTACCGCGGGGCAAGTGGGAACGAAAAAAACGATAGTTCCAACAAATTGTTCAATTAAATTTTCAAATGTTAATATTTTCAAATTAAACAACACAATCACATTTTGGCAACATATTTGCTGGTGTGTGCATGAAACTGATCGAATAATTTCGAAATTGTGAAAACCTTGGAAGAAAGCTTTAGAATGAGCCATTGGACGCAGTTACCTCGCTAAACGGGGCAAGTGGGACACATCCAGTTTCATGCGTCAATCCACATCAGTAAGTCAACCATTACAAAAATAGGATTGATAAATCATAGATTTTTAATTTTAAGTACATATTTGATGTACATAAGGGATCAACCATAAAATACAAAACGTTTTAGGAAGAGAACCTTTATTTAATAGTATGTCACCTCACATTTAATATTAACTGAAAATTCCTCAATAAAAGCGTAAAGAAGAATTAAACATGTTCAAAATGTTTAAATGATATATATTTATAAGTTGTTAATTAAAATGCAGCACATAAACAATCAATAATTGACGAAAATATGTTTTGTTATTATTTTTATGCATGGCAGAAAACCACTTAATGGGGTGGAATTGTTTTCAATCACTTCTTAATTTGGTAGAAATAACAAATCAAGTTCAAATAAAATAGAAAAGTAATCGTTCTCTTGATGCATTTCAAATTTTATCTTCGTGAACAAAATTTTGAAGTCGTTTTTCATAAATAAAAAATAAATAAAATAATAAAAAGAATAATTACACTTTTCTTCTCCCTTTTATGCAATTACGTAATTTGAGATTTATCTTTTTTTGATAAAAATTTTAATGCTACTCTCTAGGAAAATGTATGAAACGTATACGAAAAGTTTTGATTCTGGTTTTTGTTTTGATAGGTCCCACTTACCCCGGGTACAAACATATTTTGGGGTAAGAAAGACCATCAAAAATTTCATATGAAATGAAAACAAAATACTGGTTTATCGTTAGCAGCTTTTAATAATACTTAAAATTGTAGCTTCTTGATGGAAATTCGATTTATAACACATTTATTTTTTGCAAGTCAATAAAAGACGTGAAACGTGTAACAATTTATCATGCAAGTTGAAAATGGCGCTAAACTGACAACTGTTACAAGAACCACATGGTAATGAAAATAACAATATGTTTAGTACTAAATACATTCCTTGTCATTGTAACTTCAACTTTCTAGAAGAATACCCCCATGAAAAACTTTTCCTAAGTGAGCTATGACGAAACGCCCCACTTACCCCGTATTCTCACTTGCCCCGGGGTACCTTATATGTGTTGGAATTCAAGTTTTATCGAACGTGGTGGACCATAGTCATTTAAATCTGTCCTTTAATCATCAACAGTTAACCGTATTACAGGAAATTGAAAATGAATAATTTATTGACTATTTTCATATTAAACCTTGCATTTCATTCATAAAATAGTATTTTAAAATGCAAAGCATGTCCAAAGTTCAATATTTAACTGCCATACGTGTGCGTATTTTTTATAACAAAACTTTCAGACACGGAGAGAGCTCTTTATGGGTCCATCCGGATGTTGCTCGAATTGTTGCACATGTATCGTGAAGTGCCAACAAATATTTAACGGTTTAACTTTGATCAGACTCGAATTATTCCGAACATCAACCTTTTTTCCATTATTGATGCACCTTATAATGTTTTGATATCCTGAAACCTTTTTATATTTATGACTAGTTGTCTATAAAGCTTGATATTCACCATCAGCAGGTACATTTGTATTCGATAATCTATAATTCATTAATACTGTTGGTAACCATAGGAACTGCTAAATCATCTCCGTTCAATAACTTCGAACTCAGCTTTTCATTGTTCCAAAACATGTTTTTAACAGAAACAAGATATAAACAATAAGTGTGCTTGTAACGTTTTTTTTTACGGAGATAAACCATCCTTAGAACGGAAGGATCATTAGAATAAGCCTTTATGTAATACGCTCCTTGATCGAACTGGGAAATTCGCCACGAAGGAACTTTACTAAGCGTACGTAACATTTATTGTGAAGAAATTTATTGATTCAAACGATTATTACATTTTTTATCAGTACCGAAAATACCGGTACTCAATGCTCAATAGTTTTTTGAAATTACGTGTGATCACTGAATTGTTCAAGAGATTATAAACGATTAACTTGCATGCAAGAAAAAAATATTCATGGTGTGAAAACAAACGTCAACCGTAGGTAGGGTGATGTGCTAGGGGGGTGACCCATTTCGCATAAAGACGTTTCGCATAAGGACGTTTCGCATACGGACGTTTGGCATAATGGACGTTTCGCATAAAGCAGTTTCATACAAGAACAGGTAGCATTTTAAAGAAGGCATATTATTATGATTATGCCAAATGTCCATTATGCCAAACGTCCGTATGCGAAACGTCCTTATGCGAAACGTCTTTATGCGAAATGTCCCACCCCCATGTGCTAGTATCCATCGTATTAAGCATTGAACAGTGAGAACTGCAATTTTCCCAGTATTGCAGTGAATGATGCTGATACAAACGTATGCCAAACAATTGTTTCGCACAACGGATTTAGCATTTTACAATAAGATTTTGATAAATCTTGATCTCTTTTTGGAAAAAATGCAAAGAAATGCATCTTGCCGTATTCTCAATCCGTCGTATCGTTTTCAATTCTGTCTCAATCAGTTTCCAGATTCGTCTCTCTGTGATATATTGAGTGGTTAAAACACAACATATCAACGCTATAATAATATGTTTTACTATAATATTCCTTCCTCCATTCCTTCAGCATGATGGAATAAACTAATTTCCTTTAAAATTCATTGTTCGCCATCAAAATTCAGCCCAACATATGAACACAATTCCTTTTGACCGTACAATTATGCCATTTGCTCACAGTGCAACGAAAACAACACAATTAAAGGAATCGTAATTTGACGTCGAGCATCGCACACACATCGATGCTCACAAGCTTTTTTTCTCAGTAATACGGATTGAATTTTGTTTAAATTCTCAATTTTCCGCGGTCGGTGAGGAAATTTCATAAACTGAATGAGTCATAGAACTCTTACGGCGTGTGATTGGAATGAAATCCTTCAGTGAAGAATTACGAAGGTTTCCCATAGTGAAAATAAGTGCCCGGCGAAATAAGTCACCCAGGGAGGCGGGAAAGAACTTGTATCATAAAGTGGTTTGACTAGTGTCGATCGCTATTCTCTCAAATCGTGTTCGTCCATGCGATTTCGGTGAAAAAGTGCAAAGAGGATAATTGAACTGAAGTTATTTATCGAAATACAGTAGTTTTATTGCATTTCTGGTGTACAAGTGTACAAACCATGATAGCTTTCATAAAAATACACTTGGAAAATGAATCTATGTAGCAGGTAAGTTGGAATATTCGCTGTAGTGGAATATTTAAAGTTTGATACGACGAATAATAGCGCTTACGATGAAGTAGAACGAAACTCTACCTGACGGCAACTATCTGTGCATTCAAAAGCTTTTGCATTGGTTGTCTTTTAAATCGTTGAATGATTGATATGTTTCATTATTTCTTCCAGATATTCTGGGAGATGCTATAATTCTTCAAGGGTTCAATCTAGAGTAAGTTGAGTTTAGACAGGCTTTGAGATGCTATTATGTCGGAGCATGTAATCTGAATGATTAATAGGTACATCCAAATTAAATTAGCGCCGTGATTACAGAATTTGCTGCGGATGACCCAGTTAGGCATTAAGTTTTTACATTGATGGTTTTATCCCGGAAAAGATTTGCATATTTTGAAAATCATCTATCGACTTCATCACTAAGTTTCATTTATGTACGTAATTTATTGAATAACTCTGAGTCTTGAATGAAGCACAGCACTAGACAATCGACAATCATGAAACGTCCACATGACCAAGGTTCCTTTTCTAGTTTTATATTTGCAAAAGGCGGCTGCATCTTCGAAATGTAGAATTTTTGCATTGGGTGTTGTTCTACTTTTATTCTATACATGTGTGTGTTGTCTATGTTTGTATTGAATATGTAAGGGAACGATAAGCAATAAAAAGAAGATAGGGGAGTTTACGTATTCTCGGCAGTCCAAGCCGATGCAGCGCTTTTTATGCAATTTTCTCGGACATCATCAGACAAGTTACATTCGTGCGCTGCCCAATCTTCTACCGATTCACATGGACAGATTTGTTAAAAGCTTTTTGGAGACGTTTTTAGAACGTTGCAAACATCTCTTGTCAGAACTGCAGGCAAATCTCTTTGGCAGACCAAAATCAATCGCATTTTGAGGCGTGTTCATTTGAATTGATGACATCTTTGGCGAAATTCTCGTCAGTGGAAAGCTGACAAAACAAAGAATCATCTCATGTTTTCGTTGGTGTGTTTTGATAGAAAAATACTGTGTATTTGGCGTTTGAAATTTGGCTTTCGATAATTGTCGAATGGTGCCGAAGCCGTTAATGACTCTATTTGGTTATACTTGATTAAACGCATGCTATCAAATACCTATGCCGAGGACGGTGAAATTCGAAAGAACCGCCATTAAAATTAAGAAGGATGCATAATTCATTTATTTATAAAATTTTGACAATTATGAGTGCTAAAATCTTCTCGGGGAAATGGGCTATTCAGAGAAAAGGTGTATTCGGAGAACTAGTGTTCAGGTGAACGACTTTCAGGGAACCGACATTCAGGGAAAAGAAGCACAAACACAAACTAACAGAACTTGTGGTTCCGTAAAATGACTTAAAGTTCGCAGGAAAGTTGCTAAGATATAATGTGTGTTGAAATTTGAATGTAATGCTGAAGGTTATTTGATTTGTTTGTAAATTGTGAATAACACACAGTCTTGGAATTTTCTCAGAATTCAAAATTTCCCTTGAAAAAATCCTGAATTTCCTAATATTTTTAATATTAGTTTCCCATTCTGAAACGTTGATTCCGCAATTTTCTCGAATACAATTTCTTCGAATGACTTTCTATCAACTACTTCCTCCGAAAACTATTTTTACGAATGTACCTTTTCTCAAAAAAATCATTTGTGTACTATTTATCATTCTAATGACAAAACTGTTCAATGTGCCAACTAATGTACGTTTGGATGGAAACTGTTCAAATATGTTATTAAATACATGTGTTAAAAATAGCTGATGTTCAATAGCACGTACCGCATGCATTAAACTCAAAAAAACTTGAAAAAATGTTCTTGTGATAACATATTGAGCGAGCACATGATATGCAGTTTCATTGAAAGAGATATATTTGGTATGTTTGGCTTATGGACATTTGGTCGAGTGGTCGTTTGGCAGAATTCCGCCTTTTTAAAATACTTAGCTGTTCTCTTGAGCTATTCTTTTCAATAATTGTTAACATTAAGCTAATAATATTCAAGTTAAAGCTCTTCCCTTTTTTAAATATGCTGTACTTTCAAACTGTTTCGAATTATGCATTTTGCCTAATGTTATTGTCAATTATTTAAAACTTTTTTTTTCGTTGTACTTTGTATGTCATAAAGGACTGTAAGTGTGGCAAGACCATTGAACCATTCTACGTTAGGCTTGAGGAAGAACCTCTTATATCTTGCACTACATATTTGTGCATAAAGTGTTTTCTTCAAGATATTTTTAAAAAGACGCAATGCCATGCATTTTTTTTATTAATTTCCGGGCAAGCAGCATTAGTTTACCAAATAATAATCTTTTTGTATATTAATTAGAAACAATTTTGCGGAATGTCTTTTAGAAAAAAGGGTCATCTAGCTGGAAAAGTCAAATAAAGTGAGCATGTTTGTAATGAGATCTTAAAACGCTGATAGTCAAAATGGAGGGAATTGCCTATTTATAAAAAACAAAATGTGTAACTTTATTAGAAGTTGATCAAAAACATTAAATATGTTGCATCGAAACATTGCAATTTATAGTAATCGCTTTTACTATGAAACGAATAGCATATCATTTCTAGAAAAAGTCTGATTGAAATTTCGATAACTCTATTATTTTTTATTTAAATATTTATCTAAAAAAATAGCTTTCTTTTGAAAGAAGGGAAATTCAGTTTTTTTAGGCGAGTTCTTCTGACTCGTCCTGTTAATCGGACTGGGGATGAACCTGCCTACGGCAGAAAATCCCTCAATAAAAAAGGAAATTCATGTAGAAATTGTTAGAAGGTGAGACTAACATTTAAAAAGTCAACTATTTTGGTACAAATGATTGTAAGACCAGCAAAATGGGGTGAAAACCTATGCTCTAAATTTTATACATTTCAATACAGTAACTTTTAAGTTTTCAAGTATAGTGACAAAAAAACTTAAATATCTGCTTATCTTTTATGAAATACAACCTACTAACGTGAAGGGAGTGATCGACTTTTAGCCTCAACACAATGTGCTTGACTCTCAGATGCGACCCAAACAAACTAATTGACTCATTTATTCTCCCGTCTAGGTTACGCCTTTGAATCCAGCACATTATATTTATAAATTTTATAGAATTATGTAATAAAGCTGGACTGATTGCAGACTTTTTTTCCATAATTCTGACATTGTCCATTCGGCAAGATGTCATTTAGATGAATCATGTATGGACAAACGACAAGAGGCACAAATTTGTTCACCTCATGAATATTCTTTTAAAACCTACCTTCTATATTTTCTAAATTTTTATTGCTCTGTTTTGCATGGTTAAATTTGAACATTGAATAGATTATTTTATCATACTTTTATAACATAAATAAAAATGTCTTCTATTTTCCTCCAACCGTAATATCTCGTCTATCGTTTTTCGATTCAAATAATTCATTAGAGAATCATATCATATCTGCCGAAGTTAGTCTGTTACAACGTTGTGTGGGGTAAATGTCGAATAATGTTATGAAGCATTTTTAGTTTCACTGAAAAGATGCTAGGATACCATATCTGCCGAATGGTGGGTACTAAATTGATTGTAATATTTTTTCGTCAATAACGGTTTTAGACACACACCGTGCCTTACTTATAACAGCGGAGGATTTTCAAACCGTTTTGACTATGGAGCATCTCGACAAAATAAGTGCTAAGTTCATTGATAATAATTAACGCATTCCACAAGTGAAGTAGAAACGTAAATTTTTAAAATTTGTGCAAGAATATGAATGAGTTGAAAATTGTGATAACAGTATGGGAACCTCTGGATCGATAATGGTCACGACCACAAATTGCCCTTGTCTTATGCAATATTCCGGTTTCTAGCCTTGTAATGGTCTTCTTTTGTGGCAACGGATAATCGCGAACCGTCTTCCTGCACTATTCATTCCATTCGTTCCTAGCAAGAAACAAACTTCTGCTAGTTTGAGAGATAAAGTAACTTGGAGTATGCCCGTGCCTGTGCAGTGTAATGGGTAGCGAGGGGATAAGCCGATTCTCTTGAGGTGAAAATCCTTGAAGATGAAAAACAGCCCAAGGATCAGAAGCATGGGAAGGTGGCCCATTTCAATATGATAAAGCATCGTACTGAAAAAATCGCAAGTTACAACCTCCAAATTTGTTTATTTGGTTCATCAGAAGGAATCCGGTAAAACTAAAGTGGGTCAACGTGCTTGAAATCAGCATGGAGCAATCGATCAAATGTATGGGAGAGATTGTTCTAATTACACTTATTACAATTTTCATGTAACTGATGAAATAAATGTAGTACCGTAAAACGGGGTAACTTTGATAGTTTTTTCGAAGAAAACTTGAATATTTTTGCATGCTGTTTCAAAGATTTACAATTTATATTTTTAAAACAAGTACTGGCATCCTAGCTATCGATTACAGTCGATAAATTGGCAAAAGATTCATTTTGAATGGATATATAATTTTTCATATAATCGAAAGTTGGTTTTCTGTTTTGGGGTAACTTTGATAATGGAGTATGATTCGAACAAAATTGAATGAATAACGAACATTTGTAGGGCATTGCATACCTCTAGGCGTTTAACGTTATATGGAAATTTCTGACTTAGATTACAAAAATGGTCCCAGTTTGTGAATATGCTTTTCGCTAAGAGATTTGAGACCGTATTCAAGTTCTATGATAACTAGGCTATCAAAGATAAGTGGCCAACTATTCAAAACTACATCAAATAGTGATCGTAGATCAGATTGTTTGTAAGCGTTTTGAAAATGCTAAAATTGTGTAAGTTTTTTAAATTCGTATAAAAAGCCTAAAATGTTCTTGATTTAAATGAAAACCGCTCTTACATGAAGTGTCATACTAATATTCTTTAGTTTTGTATTCGTTTTGCTTAACTGATTAACAGAAATTATGATATTTCATTTAGTATGCGGTGGGTTACTAACTATCAAAGTTACCCGCATTATCAAAGTTACCCCGTTTTACGGTATTCATTTCCTCGATTTTCTGATACTAACTTCAAGCTCGTTCCACTTTAGAGCTGTTAGATTTTGTTCATACTTTAACAATATTTTCTGGGTTTAGAGGGTGTTACTTAAGATTTTTGCTGTTTTGATTATTATGGGTCACCCTAGTTAGCGCTTTCTTCGAATGCTCGTTGCAAGAGGTCGGTCGTTTGCTGAGTATGGCCTGCGAGTTGGTAGGTGCAAGATAAATAAGTTCAAGGCAAAGTCGTTCGCTGCTCGTGATGAAGATAATTGGAGGAAATTCTCGGCTTCGTTCAGTTGAATGCTTACAAATAATTCTGATTCAGTGCGATATGTAAGGCGAGCTAACAGGTTGCACATTATCATACTTCATCCATACATTATTAAAGTATGTAATCGTAACCATTTTATCTGATTATGTTATATTTTCGTAAGAATTTGTGCTTAGAACAACTACGCAAAATTCTGGCGCGAAGGGGTTTTATATAAGAATACCTACTAGAGTTGGAATATTCTAATGGTTTATGATTAAGTTTCAAACACAGTAGTTTTATTTGATCCGTGCAAAATAATTATGAAAATGTCTCAAAAGACCTTCGAACAGACCCTACGAAACATCCGGAACCGACCGTCCAACTGAAGTGCTCAAAACAGGTCACGAAACTTCAATAATGTTGTGGTATTGTGCCAAATTGTAAAAATAGGTAGGGGACGCAAAGGTTGACGATATAATACATAAATCAATATACTACTATAAATCACGGTCGACAAACAGTTATTGATTGGTATGATTTACCTGGCAAATGTTCTGACATTCATCATCTGAAGTGGAGTTAAAAATAATTTTTCGCCGCGTGTACCTGTCCACCCGTTAAATGAAAAACTAAGATGTTTCCTCCAATTTATGGAGCTCAGCTCTGCAAAAGGTATAAACGATGTAATTTAGATGATGAATTACCCGCCCGCTTCAGATGCCGTCACTGTGTTGCGCAAAGTTGCTCTCTCCCAGAGGACCTTTGAAAATTTGATGAAAGCAGTAAATCATCCATCGTTCATATTTCCTACATCAAGACGCGCGGTCGTTGAGTGAAAACTTTTGACGTGGAAGGCCTCCTGTTTCACTTTGTTCCCGAGGTCAAAAGGGTTGTTGGGAGTTTTTCATCGGATCGATTCCTAGCGATGCTGAAGTTGAAGGCGAAGCAAATCATTGGACTAATTAAAGCAACACATTTTCGGGTCAATATTTGGTTTCAATTTGATCTGTTTCGTCATTATAGGACAGATGAATAATCTGGGAAAATGATGTTCTACTTGTTATCCTTTCATTTCAGTTTGAGCAAAGAGAAGACTTGTAAAGAGAGATGGAATTTTGCATAGGTCAGTAACTTAGAAAATGTGTCAGGTGATAAGGCCGAGGTATGTTGGCCCTTGGTTCGTTAGGCCCAATAGATTACTTATTAAGCCCAAGAATGAGGGGCCGAAAAGTTAAAAATTACTAAGAGCCGTTATTTTCAATGATGTTTAGTGTTTTAGTTTTAGTTTCTCTGTTTATTGTTGCTGTCGCGAACATATGAGAGAGCGTATCTCCGAATTCACAACTTCCTTCCAAAAAATGTTTGTTTCAAAACTGTTAAATGTGGAGAATGGAAAAAGACTTTTTCGTAATACGCGTTTCCTTTCAAACAGGAATTGTATGGAAATGAGGAATTATTTCGATGATTCAGACTAAACTTTTTGAGCAACAAATTGAAGCAGCTTCTATTCAAGGGTTAGATGAGAAGAGGCATGTTGACTCATGATACCAAAACTGAATTTTTGCTCAAAGTCGCCTAGAAAAGTTTCTCAAGTGACTATTAACTCCTCTACTTGCAGCTTCAATTTTTACTGCGCTATCTGCTTGGTTTCTGTATATTTTTGCACCATGTTTCACAAGTTCTAAAAAATATCTTCATGTTTTAAAATCTGTGTCGATATTGATCATTGACCAATGGTGCTGGATCTGGATCCGAAGATATTCCAAAATTCCTTGTTGAACCCACTACACTACAAATAACACAAATGAACTGTACACACAAAAATTATGCAACAAAACTTCTAGGCCAAATGATTCCCACACCGTGACAAACCTACGCCTAGCAAAAGGCAATGAACAAATAGCAGTACACACATAGTGTATATTTTTTGTAAAAAAAAAACACATAACACAAATTTGTACAAAAATGATCGAATATTTAAAATTATAGACCTCTCTAAGGAAGGCTCCAACCACTAGCCGAAACGTTGGAAGTTATTAAACTATCCCGCTTTCGCTACGTTTCACCGAAAAAGCCACAAAAAGGAATTAATAAACAATTCAACCGGTCGCACACTGGGGCAGAATCGAAAAAACGCGGAAACAACCTGTAATTCTTCGGAATGAAGAGATAGACGTTTGGTGTCTTCAACGAAAATGGTCCTTTCAATGAGACCGATGTTTTGAGATATATTTTTGTATTATTCGCATAAATGGCTCACATGCCATTTCGGTCAAATGGCATTTTAGGTGTATGGTATCTTTGGCAAAGTTGTTCATTATTTTATGCTGAAAATTATTGCTGAAGACGGCGAATTTCCAAGGCCTACTATTTTTAAAATAAATATAATTTTCGAGAAAATGGTGCTAAAAACCGTAATATTCTAGTTTTGCTTGTATTTTTTCAATTAAAATGCCATATATCACCTATGACTATGACATTTATTAGCATAAAGCAGGTCTGGTACAAATTTGATAGTAAAAATAAAATTATGTTCGATTTTTTAAAGAATATTTCCAAAAAACAGAGATATTGCGAATAGGCCATTCTTGCGATCGGGCATTTCGGGCAGGTGTTTTCGTCGCCATCCACTTACGAAAGGTCAGAGCATTTTTGTTTATCATTTTCTAGGATGTGACGTAATCAGATATCTTTTGAATATTCATAAATCAGGCTCCATGGCAAGCAGAATCCAACCAACATGTGGTATCATGTTTGGAGTATGACGTCCTCCTAGGGTTTTACAAGCTCTCCGTTGATCCTGGGTCTGCAGATCAACCTACGTTACCAGTAATCGCTTGACGATAAATAAAAAAGGTTTAAACTCATGTGGACTTATACAATTATGGTAAATCAAGTTTGACATTTTCCGGTTAACATTGAATTTCTTTGAGTAAAGACCTGCAGATGTACAAGCGTGGCATGTAATGTTTCTAACATTAGTAAATAAAATTCACGGCCAAACAGACTCAATGAAATATTCTCAATCATGTTTCGAAATCATTGAATACACAGCGTAACGAATATGACATTTTTGCGTGTCTCAAGAATCAAATTATGTGTCTCTAGTAGATTTGGGGCTGCTGAATCTGATGCCATTCTCAGACATGTTCCGGCACGCCACAATTTTTAGCTACAGGTCGCCAAAGTTGTATAAAACACTGATTTTATTGATGTTTACATGAAATTTAAAGTACAATTTATCAAACTTTGTTGTAATCCAATCCATCAAGCATGCAAAATAGAACTTAAACTTTCATTTCAGATATAATTTTACACATAAATTTTCTGCATTGAAAGTATTGTAAATCTTCATGACAAGTATTGTTATACACATAAATTTTAAATTCAGTGGCAAATTAAGCAAATAAATTGCCTTACAAGCTGGCAAACTTGCATGTAAGTTGGCGGAGCCTCTCAATCTCAGCATTTTTAACAGCCAATATCTCAAAAACTAGACGTGCTATGATATTTCTGAAAACTACAATGGATTCAGCAATTATAAATTAAGTGAATAGTGGTATTTTGGTGCTGGGGACAAAAACGTGTTCCTCAGTGTTATTGAGCTTCTTGGTGGGAAGAGGTTCGTATCTACAGAAGTCATCAGAGATCTTTCGAACATTTTTGATTCATAAATCTACTAAAGATTATCCGCCCATTGTCCTGAGAGGCTTTAGGACACTTGGTGAATGACATTTTGTCGAAAGTACATTTAGTCGAATGGACATTTGGTTGAAAAAAAAAATAGTCGATAGCTTATATTAAAACGGTTTATTGGAAGATCATTTGATAAAAAAGACCTATGGCGGAAACCCACATGATTTGAATTTTATAACATTTGATCAAAATTTTATTTTTTGGTTAACTGGCACGAATTTAAGCTTTTGGTTAACTGGCCCTGTCCCAATTTTCGTACCAAACGCTTAAGTTTAGGCCAGAAACGCATGCTCACTAAATTTTTAAATAATTTTTATTGGTTCAAGTCCAAAAAACCATATTTTTACGGTTTTGAACGTCAAACATGATCAACAGTGTCAAGGTTCATATTTGAAATAATTTTTAAAATTTAAGTTTAAATATGTTAAAGCCATTATTTGAGATGGAAAAATTGCTAAAGTAGTTGCAAGAACATTCTCTTCCGTATTATTAAATGAAAACAAGAATTCATTAAACATTTTAGGACCCAATTGGCGGGAAACGTACCTCTGAAGTTATGTAAAAATTTACTACCACGGTCATTCAAATGACCTTTTGAAAGGTTTGTTTTTTTGTTGCACATTGACTGAAATGTTTAGCATTAGTGAATTTATTATTCTTTCAAATTACCATCATTCTTTGAACAAGTGCCCAACAAGTTCGTAATGATTTGTTGAATTTATCATTCTTTGAAAATGTCATCGTTATTCGTAATGAACTGCTGATCTTGATCTGATGGAAATATTCTAAGAAAGTGCTCGGTATATTTTTTTGAACTCCGAGTCTTAGAGCTTTTGGACGTTGGAACGATTTTGGAGTGCAGAAATCATACTTAAAACAGTAGGAAAAAATACCGAAGTGAATCTTAAGTGTCGGCTATAGGATACGTTTCTTGCTTATTGAGTCTTCCAGCCTTATATCACTCTTTGAGCAAATATATGGGTTTGCTAACGGTGGTAATGACTTCATCTGATTGCACAGAGAACTACTCAGATGGAGCTTAGATAGTTTCTAGAAAACTGGAGAATCTCTCGTGTTTTTAATAGTTACCTTTATCTCAGACCAAGACTAAAACATTAGTATTTGACGAAATGTCGGCTCGGTCAAATATAATAGGTTTTCTAGTGTAATGAAACGTTTTCGACCAAATGAACATTCGACGAGATGTCCGTTCGACCAAACGTACTTTTAAGTAAACGTCATTCGACTAAATGCCATTCGATTAAATGTCATAGATACTCCTGAAAATAGGACAGTACTTGTAGTGTAAATATCTTGAAAATACAGATGGTATGGAGAAAATTGTTTTCTGCAAAGTTGATCACAGCACTGCTGACTTCCACTTGACAAATAGTGTAATTCAGAGTTCACTCACCAGGCGGCACACAGACTCCAACAAATATCGCAATTACAAACAACATATGAAATAACTTTCTGTCTTTCAGCCCAGCGATGAGACACAAAATAGGTGTCTTCAACAAATGAATTCAATTAAATGAAATCTATTTGGCTCGAAAACGTATGATTTGGGAAAACAATCACAAGATGGCGCAAGTGGGGTTGGTAAATGGCTGGGCATGGCGTACCATTGGTACCTCGCGTACCTGAAGGAATAAAATAGACCCCTCCGTGCGGTCCTTAGCCTCTTGCCCAGCAACTCCTATCCCTACCTCCTCGCAGTACTGGCCGGGGTACGAGTAACCTTAGGGAAGATCGGGTAACGAACCCCCGGTGGGAACTTTGGTCGTATGCTGACAGGGAAGGGGGGGTTTGCTTTTGCTTTTGCGTCTGCAAACCTTGAGCGTCTGTACTCCATGTTAGGAGCGGCTCACAACAGCGTCTGTTCCCCATGTCAGGGGCGGCTGATCATCGTCCGAGTGCCAGAGAAGGACTCTAAGCTAAACTGTGCACTATGGTCCTCCGAACATTTAGGGGGAATGGTCCTCCGGAAATCTAGGGGGTTGGTGGCAGGCCCTGCAAGCCAGCCGTAAAAAAATCAAGCAACGAATAATCAACGAGAGAATACGAACCGGGACAATCGGCGAAGACCACAGCGACGTAAAAGGACTAGCGATTGAAAGCTCGGTACGTGGAACTGTAAATCTCTCAACTTCATCGGAAGCACACGCATACTCGCCGACGTGCTGAAGGACCGCGGATTCGGCATCGTGGCGTTGCAGGAAGTGTGTTGGAAGGGATCAATGGTGCGAACGTTTAGAGGTAACCATACCATCTACCAGAGCTGCGGCAATACATATGAGCTGGGAACAGCTTTTATAGTGATGGGTGATATGCAGAGGCGCGTGATCGGGTGGTGGCCGATCAATGAGAGAATGTGCAAGTTGAGGATCAAAGGCCGGTTCTTCAACTTCAGCATAATAAACGTGCACAGCCCTCACTCCGGAAGCACTGATGATGATAAAGACGCTTTTTACGCGCAGCTCGAACGCGAGTACGACAGCTGCCCAAGCCACGACGTCAAAATCATCATAGGAGATCTAAACGCTTAGGTTGGCCAGGAGGAGGAATTCAGACCGACGATTGAAAAGTTCAGCGCCCACCGGCTGACGAACGAAAACGGCCTACGACTAATTGATTTTGCCGCCTCCAAGAATATGGCCATTCGTAGCACCTACTTCCAGCACAGCCTTCCATACCGATACACCTGGAGGTCACCACAGCAGACAGAATCGCAAATCGACCACGTTCTGATTGATGGTCGGCACTTCTCCGACATTATCGACGTCAGGACCTATCGTGGCGCTAACATCGACTCTGACCACTATCTGGTGATGGTCAAACTGCGCCCAAAACTCTCCGTCGTTAACAACGTACGGTACCGACGACCGCCCCGGTATGACCTAGAGCGGCTCAAGCAACCGGATGTCGCAGCGGCATACACGCAGCACCTCGAGGCTGCATTACCGGAAGAGGGTGAGCTGGACGAAGCCCCTCTTGAGGACTGCTGGAGAACAGTAAAAGCAGCCATCAACGATGCAGCTGAGAGCAACGTCGGGTACGTGGGACGGAGTCGACGGAACGATTGGTTCGACGAGGAGTGTCAGGAGGTTTTGGAGGAGAAGAATGCAGCGCGGGCGGTCATGCTGCAGCAAGGTACCCGGCAGAACGTGGAACGCTATAAACGGAAACGGCAACAGCAGACCCGCCTCTTTCGGGAGAAAAAACGCCGCCTGGAGGAGACGGAGTGCGAGGAGATAGAACAGCTGTGCCGGTCTCAAGAAACGCGTAAGTTCTATCAGAAGCTCAACGCATCTCGCAACGGCTTCGTGCCGCGAGCCGAGATGTGCAGGGATAAGGATGGAAGCATTCTGACGGACGAGCGTGAGGTGATCGAAAGGTGGAAGCAGCACTTCGACGAGCACCTGAATGGCGCTGAGAGCGTAGGCAATGAAGGTCGGGACAATGGAGGAAATGCCTTCGTCGGTACTGCGGAGGATGGAAACCAACCAGCCCCCACTTTGAGAGAGGTTAAGGATGCCATTCACCAGCTCAAGAACAATAAAGCTGCTGGTAAGGATGGTATCGGAACTGAACTCATAAAGATGGGCCCGGAGAGGCTGGCCATTTGTCTGCACCGGCTGATAGGCACAATCTGGGAAACAGAACAGCTACCGGAGGAGTGGAAGGAAGGGGTAATATGCCCCATATACAAGAAAGGCGACAAGTTAGATTGTGAGAACTTTCGGGCGATCACCATTCTAAATGCGGCCTACAAAGTATTATCCCAGATCATCTTCCGTCGTCTGTCACCTGTAGTAAACGAGTTCGTGGGAAGTTATCAAGCCGGCTACGTTGACGGCCGATCGACAACGGACCAGATCTTTACTGTACGGCAAATCCTCCAAAAATGTCGTGAATACCAGGTCCCAACGCATCACCTTTTCATCGATTTCAAGGCGGCATACGACAGTATCGACCGCGTAGAGCTATGGAAAATCATGGACGAGAACAGCTTTCCCGGGAAGCTCACGAGACTGATAAGAGCGACGATGGAAGGTGTGCAAAATTGTGTGAAGGTTTCAAGCGAACACTCCAGTTCGTTTGGATCCCACCGGGGACTTCGACAAGGTGATGGACTTTCGTGCCTGTTGTTCAATATTGCGCTAGAAGGTGTTATGCGGAGAGCCGGGCTTAACAGCCGGGGTACGGTTTTTACGAGATCCAGTCAATTTGTTTGCTTCGCGGATGATATGGACATCGTCGGCCGAACATTTGAAAAGGTGGCAGACCTGTACACCCGCCTGAAACGCGAGGCAGCAAAAGTTGGACTGGTGGTGAATGCGGCCAAGACAAAGTACATGCTAGCTGGTGGGGCCGAGCGCGACAGGGCTCGCCTAGGTAGCAGTGTTACGATAGACGGGGATACTTTCGAGGTGGTCGACGAGTTTGTCTACCTTGGATCCTTGCTGACGGCTGACAATAACGTTAGCCGTGAAATACGGAGGCGCATCATCAGTGGAAGTCGGGCCTACTATGGCCTCCAGAAGAAGCTGCGGTCTAAAAAGATTCACGCCCGCACCAAATGTACCATGTACAAAACGCTCATAAGGCCGGTAGTCCTCTACGGGCATGAAACGTGGACGATGCTCGAGGAGGACCTGCAAGCACTTGGAGTCTTCGAACGTCGGGTGCTTAGGACGATCTTTGGCGGTGTGCAGGAGAACGGTGTGTGGCGGCGAAGGATGAACCACGAGCTCGCCCAACTCTACGGCGAACCCAGTATCCAGAAGGTGGCCAAAGCTGGAAGGATACGATGGGCAGGGCATGTTGCAAGAATGCCGGACAACAACCCTGCAAAGATGGTGTTCGCTTCGGATCCGGTTGGTACAAGAAGGCGAGGAGCGCAGCGAGCTAGGTGGGTTGATCAAGTGCGTATCGATTTGGCGAGCGTGGGGCAGAACCGAGGATGGAGAGATGCGGCCACGAACCGAGTATTGTGGCGTGAAATTGTTGATTCAGTGTTATCTGTGTAGATGTTAACTAAATAAATGAATGGCGCTAGTGGGCAAACATTTATTTCGCCTTTATCTCCATCTAGTGATTAGATACCAAGTCGGTGTTTTGGACAAACAAAGTTGATCAACATTGCATGACCTAAACACTCCCAAGATGTGGGCTACCATTTTATTCTCACATAAATCAGTCCAATGATGAAATTCAATATTTACTTTTTCGACAAAGTTGTTGAACTTAATGAGATTTATTCGCTTAAATCCATTTTAGTTCGAAAAAAAACTCCCAAGATGTCGCTAGTAGGCAAACATTTCATTCGCTTATATCTCAGTCTAGTTTATATAAGCTCAATATAAAGACAAAGTTGAACAACTGTATGGAAACGCCTTGAAACTTGTTAGTTCGAAAATCATCAAAATGGCACTATTGGGCAAACATTTTATTCGCTTATATTTATCTCAATCCAGTGATTAAATCTAAAAATGGCGTCTTCGCCAAAGTTGATCAACTAAATGAGATCTATCGCTTAAATCTTCTATGGTTTGGAAATCATGATGGCGCTAGTTGGTAAATATTTTGTTCGCCTATATTGAAGTACAGTAATTGGAAATAAATATAATATCTTCGACAAAATTGATCAACTAAATGAGACATTTTCGCCGAAAAACTGGGAATTGGCTTTATGTGCAAAGCATCAAAGAAACATCCAATGAGAGAATGGTCCGATCAAAATATTGAATACTTACTATTGCGTCGAGCAAAAATAGGCTATATTGGATGGCTTTAGGACATTTGGTCGAAAGACATTTGGTCGAATGACGTTTGGTCGAATGACATTTAGTCGAAAGTACATTTGGTCGAATGGACATTTGGTCGAAGGGACGTTTGGTCGAATGACTTTAGAAAATTTCGTCGAAACTTTATTTAGTAATGGTTGATTGAAAAATCGATTAATTCAGCAGAACCAAAATCAAGCTAGAATTTTTGCTCAATGGATGATCTCAAGTTTATTTTGGGCAAACATATTTTTCATCTGAAGTCAAACACGAATATTTATACATGATAAATATTACCTTAATGCTTAAAGGCTGTAGCATAATTACATTTTCCAGACAAAAATTTCATATATAGACGTTAGAAAATATACTACTAGCGTCTACATATGATAAATTATTCTTGATAATGTTAGTATTCTGCAGCCTTTTTGAATTTGAAAACGGGACGTTTTTTTCATCCAATTTTGTAGAAGTTCAAAAATATTTATGCACAACTTTGAATCATTATGTTGAGTTTATTATTCTTTCAAAATATCATCATTCTTTGCAAAAAAACATCCTAAATGTTTGTGTCGTGCAGTTGTTGGAATATTTAACATTGTTGAATTTATTATTCCTTCAAAATGTCATCGTTCTTTACATAAAACTGCTGATATTTATCCAATGTCAATGTGACTTAGGGTAAGAATTTGAAATTTGGGAACTAGAACTGATACAGATGTACATTGAAAAATTGCGTCATCTTGAATTGTCTGCATATAATGCACTTTTATAACAATTTTATTTCCAACGATTTTGACGAAGTGAACTAAAAGTATTACCTTTATAATTCGTTTTCCTACTAATTGTTATGATTGTGACTTCAAGCTACATTACATGTCTTGGGTAAACACGTGGATTTGAAAACGGTGTCGATGGATTCAATTGATAATAAGTTGATAATTGGTTCAATCGAAAATAATCAAACAAAAGAAATGTGTTAATCCTGTGTATTGTGAGAGGTGAGACGAGTTGACCTATGTAACAAGTTGATTTGCCTTCATTTGATATTAGCTTGTCGCGATTCATCCGACCCGCAGAATAAGCTTGAATGAGAAAAATGACATCAAGTAACGCCCCCAACGCAAGAAGTCGAGTTTGTGGAGGAGTCTGTGTTATCAACTGAAATTCCATAATTATGCATGTCGCATATTGAAGCTTTGAATTTTGTCTTAGAAATACCAATACACCAAAGCAGGTTTCTTGCAGTCTATCATGTTGTACCAGCATATGCAACCTCTAGTAATAGGACTATACAGACCGTCACCTTTTCCAATGATTCTATCACTGAGTTTTATCGTCAAAACTAAACTCTGTAAAATAAACTGAAAAATCCCTATTCGACTAAATTTTCGACTAAAAATCCTTTTAACAAAATATCATATGCTTCTATGAGCAATAAAATTATTTTCAACCAAATGTCCATTCGACGAAATATCCATTCGACCAAATGTACTTTCGACTAAATGTCATTCGACCAAACGTCATTCGACTAAATGTCATTCGACCAAATGTCATAGATTCATATTGGATGCATGTTTCTTTACATTTTTCATGAACACGCCATTAATGAACACATGTTTTGCAGCGTAAAGGGAACATTAGAAGGGAGTGAAAAACGGTCAAAGTGACAAATATGCATAAGAGATACAGTAACTCCAACGTGATAGACGAACATTCTTGGCTTTATATCTCCAAGAGCAGGTGAGTCCAATATTTAACTATCATTGAGCTTAAGGACAAACTTTTGTTTGACAATTACAAAATTATGATATTATTAAATAATATTATGAAAATTTATTGGCTTTTCACCGAGAACAGCCAATAAATTTTCATAATACGAAAGTAATGCGGTGATACCTAATAAATGTGATATTATTAAATGTTTATATAGATCGTTGTAAGATCCCAGCCACGAGACAGAGCAGAAAACCGAATTAAAGACACTGAATGATTTTAGCGCTGGTATGCATCGATCGACTCGAATATTCTCATTCTCTATATTTCAATTCTGTTATCAGGTAACATCCATAAATAACGCAACGCAAAATTGAACCAAGCTTATTTTCACCTTCTTCCCTCTACATCATACTTTTTGTATGGATTTCTATTCCTATATGGGTCATCACGTTTCCCTGAAACCCCCTCTCTCCTTTTGAGTGCGTGACGTAATTTATTTATAATTCCTCATCTGGCGATTATATTGTAATGTTTTGAAGAGCATGGAAATATCTTTGATAAATCTTGAGAATATTCTTGGCATAGACGACTCATTCTCAAGATTTTTTTGGATCCTCACCATAGAATGATTTTTTTAGTCAAACAGGGTTTAATTTATGGGAGTAAAACTATGAATAACAAATTGGGCGTTAACGGGTTAAGTTGAAATGGTAAACGAACTGTTAAATGTTTTAATATGTACTAATGAATATCTCAGTTATTACTGGAACTAATTTGAATCCTGGATAAAAACACAAAAGCGACTCAAACATCTTCGTTGAATTGACGATCAAATTTAAAATATTTTTTTTTAATTGAATTTTGTCTTTTACTGTTCTTCTGCTTACTAAGCAAAGGTGGTAGCTACGGCACCACACAATGTTTCTAAAAATGTACAACATCCATTCAGATATGAACAATGGACCACATAAAAATAGGACAACATCCTGCTTTTGTGTCAAAGTCACCGCCAATCTCCATATTGAAGCATCTTTTATTTGAATCAGCCCACTCTTCTGGGAAGCCATTTAAATTAATCAAAATCATTCCCAAGTCAGGGTGCTTCGCTTCAGACATGGCTGTTGCCCCGACCCCCTACAATGACAACGTTAAACAATGGGTTTTCCTGAGAAACCAGCTTCCGACATTTCATATTACATACAAGAGGATTTGTTTGCTATTCGTTCTGAACTCGTCCCTTGGCTGTTGCAACACAAGCTGCAGCTTCTCCTCTCCCGGTGTTCTCAAGTTCGGTGTGCAACAACGACGGTGCGATGGTGGAGCAATCTGAACATGGGAGATTTTGCCATCTCTGGACACCTGTCCATCTCGGGGCTCTAGAATCTCTTCTGGCGGTGCTCCCAGCTGACGGGGCAACAACTTGATGCCGTCAGCTGACGGTATCTTGATATAAGGTACAGTGCACATTGGATCAGATCGCAAAATTTAGAAGGAAAAAAACTACTTTGAAATTTTAATGGTGTGCTTATAATTATACTTTACTTCACATTGCATGGTATTAGATTATTTAGGTTTTGGGCACTGAAAAACGATTTGGTTTTGAACACCGTGCATAGGTCCTCCCTAATAGGACGGATGTCCTGTAAAGATTTTGCTAAAGGCATAATTGTTCTTAAAGACCATATATTCACAGTCAAAATTTTTTCCTCCTAATTTTGAGATCGACCCAATGTACAATAGAACCTCTGTAGAGTAGTGGTGGCGTTCCGTTGAAACATTCACCGAGCACTAATTAAATTGTTTTTCTTGTTTTCCATTATAACCCGTTCTTTTCCGTAGGGATCTCTCGTTGAGAAAACCGACCCCGTTGCCGGTTGCTGGGGTTGAAAACGTCCCACAAGCGGACAGGACAAAAATTTTCATTCCCAGCATCAACCGGCAAACGGAGCGAGCTTTTGCTGACGACAGTATTTAGACACCTTGCTGTCAAGCGGCCGGAAACGAAGAGATGCCACCGGGAAAAATGGGTTCATGTTTCCCCGAATCGAGATCGTATGTATTCCCACAGTGCTTCTGACAAAGAAATGACAAAAATTCAATTCTGTTCTGTGATTCCCACAACTTCCGAATGTCTCCAGGCTATAATTAGCACCACTTCTCGGCCGCGAATCGCACCGTTTGTTGCTGTATCAGTAGCATCTATTCCAAAACAGGAATTCCAGGTTGGAGGATATGTCTTCTGTTGGAGGAAATTCGAATAGAAAGAAAAATATTTGGAAGACATTTCAGAAATTTGTGAAGACATTTGCAAAACTATTTTATTTCTTTCCTAATTTATCTACATATATATATATATTATAAATAGGTTGAGTCTTACAGAAACTCTTATTAACAATTTCCTAGAGATTTCTTCCACTATTTTTTTTCGATGTACCTACCATCCCTCTACCAATCCCTCTGCGAATTACACAAAAGAGTCTCCATGGATTCCTTCTGATATCTTCTACGATTTTTTCCAAGGGTACCTCATTGGGATAAAAACAGGGGGGGCAGGGGGCCTGGCCCCTCTAGAATCATACATCTTCAAAAATCTAGTTCAAACAGTAGAACTAGATTTGTGTTCAATTTGTTGGTTTAGAAAGAGAAAACTGTTTTTTTTTTCAGTTTTGACTTTTGCTCCATTTTTACTTGCGCCTTAACCTCTTTCTCCCCCTTTCAACGATCAACTACAAAAGAGAAGCGATTTTACCCACACACACAAACTGAGCATCCGTACTCTGCGGGATGAAGAGTTTACACGTTTGTGGTTGCTTATTTTTCATTCCCACTGTTGTGAAGAGTTTATTTTGACAACTTCAGTGCTCCAAAGAGAAAGATATTGTTTTTCCCCTTTCTAAGTTCGGGGGAGAGCATTTTTTCCATTTCTCAGTGCGGGGAAGAGCATTTTCAGACAGCTCTTCGTTTCTATTTGCAGTTCTTTGACCGAAAGGGCAAAGACGAAAGCGAAATTCTGCTCTTGCGCTGACGGAGCAACCAATCTCAGTTCATCCAAAATGCAATGATGATGTGTTTGCAAAGCTTCGCAGTAAGCAAGCAAGAGCAGTCAAATGGAAGATGTGTATTTGGCCAGAGCCAGCGTTTCTCTCCACTCTCTCAGCCACGGATAATGCAATGCACATCGAATACTGACTCATAATTGTTGTGAACGTACGAGTTTGCTCCATCTATCCGATCAAGATAAGCAAAATAAAACCTGCGCGTAATGCAGCCCACAGACGCTCAGACGGTTTGACCAACATTGACTCCGCCCTCAAGTTAGTCATACCGACTTATGTTGCTGCAACCGTTTGACCGACTGTTAAAGTTCGTTTCAGCAACATTATATTTCTTCGCATGTTTTGAATGATCTCGACAAGTCTAGAGATTATGTGATTGTAATTTTTCCAAATCCTGTGGCTGCGGGAGATAATATTCGATTTTTGTGCAATAATCGTAGTGAGGAAGAGCAGAACTTTCAAAATTTAAGTACCGTAAGATATTGATGAGGAACTCCAGTTTTAATTCGCACGAAGTATTCCGGCAAAACTCTCATATTATGAGGGGTCTCTGTTGGGGATTATTCTGAACAGTCATCGATATGGGAACGGCTATGGTAATTTCTTCAAGATTCTATCCATAATATTTTAATAGTCTACTTAAGTTTTTCTACTTTGAAGTTTTTTTTTTCAGGAATCCATGGTTTATACTAGGGTTTCCACCAGAAATTCTTTCTGGGATTCTACCAGGAATTTTATCAATTATTCCTTTAGAAATTTATCCACAAATTCAACCAGAAATTCCTCCGGGAAAGTCCTTTAAGCATTCAGCATATTTAATTATATTTTGCGTTTTAAATGCCGTCAAAAGATATTTTTTATGTTTTCCCCAATCAGAGATATTCACAATCAAAGTAGGCATGGTTTTGAGAGAAAAACAACAATAACTCCCAAACGGAAGAAGATAGCGAGTTTCTTCACTCACCAAATTACGCATTTTTTAAAGCTCTAATAGTGTTTCATAGACTACTTTGATGAGAAATTTGAATTGAAAACTTTAGAGCCAGAAAACCAGTTTTGTTTGGACCACCCTATGTCACCGTAGGAAAAAAGCTCTAAATCGGTCAATTTAAGAGATACAAAAAAAAACTTATTTTGGCAAAGTTGCTTGAAATTTAATGGTCTACAACTTTGCTGAAGCATGTATAATATAATTTCTACAAATAAGAAAGTTGGTTACACAATTTCTATGAAAATGTGGTCCACCCTAATTTTCAATAACACCAAACAAAGGACCTTACTAATACAAACAACTTTGTAGAAGACCTTTTTCGTCTAATGTTCCATTCTAAAGCTCAAAATGCATCTTTCCGCGTAAAACTGATTCCTGGATTCCAATGATCAATCCAAATTCTTCCAGGGATTGCTTCAGGGATTCATACACGCTTAATTCCTTCAAAAAATCCTACAGAAATACATGCAGAGATTTACTCCAGGAATTCTCACAGTGATTATGCCCAGAATTTCTCCAAGGATTCATCAAGGAGTTCTTCCAGGGATTCCACTAAGAAGCCCCCAGGGATTCCACAAGAAATATTGCAAAAGAATTAAAAAAAACTTCTTACGCGGGATTCCACCAGGAATTTCCTAAGAGATTTCGCTCGTAATTTTTTGAGAGGTTCCCTCAGTTTATTCTAAGGGGATTCTTCTAAGGAATCTTCAACGAATTCTTTTATAAACTCTTCCAGTGTTTGCTTCAAGTATTCTTACTTGCATCCCCGAATCTTTTAGAGGTGCTTCAAAAACGTATTGGAAAAAAATAATTTTATTGTGAAATCCTTGGAGGAATCATCAAAGAAATCACTGGAAAAATTCCCAGCGAATTCCCTGGAGAAATTCATAAATTCATTCTCTAAGGTAATACCTGGTGAATTCCTTGGAAAAAAAATCCTTCAAGAAATACTGGAAGAGAAATTTCTGGCAAATTCTTGAAGTATGCCTTGTAGGGTCATTTTAGGACTTACTAGTCCAATAGAAAACCAAGTTACTCGGAACTTTGAAAACTGTCTCAATCAAGAGAACGTTTTCTAAAATTCCCGGGAGACTGATTTGGAAGAAGTGAGAACTACATTAAAAATTCATAAGGATATAGAAAAACTTCCAAAAAGTAGCTTATTATTCTTGGTTGATATATTTAACAAATGTTTACAGTTGGCATATTTTCCTGACAAATGGAAAAATGCCTTATAACTAGCTAAAAACAAAACCAAAATACCTGCCATCCCTGCTTCAAAGGCTTCGTAGCACCATTGTTCAATTTCGGATGGCAGGAGCCATATTTTCTTACCTTTTGCTTGACGCTGAAGGTTTCCCAATGCCAATGCCCATATACCACCAGATACGTCTACGGTGCCATTTATTAGATTACACCGAAGAGACCTCAAACTTTCGCAGCTGGAGCACTCTCGAACATTTCTTTTGTGGGCATTTGTGTTGGCGAAACCGCACCACAAGTGAAACTTTTCCTGTTTCCAACGAAAGTTGCTATCATTTCGAAGAAATGTAAATTAGTTTCGGCGAAAAAAACAATTCGCCATTCGAATAGGACTGCCTTTGCTGGCGGAGTAAGTCATCGTTATCGATTTGACGTGGAGCGATTAGGAAAGGCGGCGTCGTTCCACTCGATAAGGTTAATTAATGAGATTGGGTGTGGGGAAAAATATTGACTTTGTGCAATCTACTATAATCTCCAAACGTTTGGATATGGGGGGAAAACTGAGGGTGTGACATTGTTTTTCGATGGAATTGTTATGAGCATATTTGGACATTTTTCCAGGGATGCTCGATTGTCTGACATCTCGCATTTGAACAAAAAATTATGTGTGTTGGTGAATTTCTGGAGGAATCGTTTTCAGATGTCTGGTAAAGTATACCGTAAACATCAGATCTTCTTCAAATCCTGTTAGAAAAGTACTACAGTAATTTCTTCATGAACTTCAATTGTTGTTACAACAAGATTTTTTCTGTAATTATTCAAGTATTCCTTTAACGAATTCTCAAGGAACTACTTTATGAGTTGAAGGATTTCTTTGATATCTTTCCTGAACATTTTCCATGATTTTTTTTTTTCTAATGGTTCTTTAGGATTTCTCATAGTAATAACGATTAAAGCGTAAAAAACAATCATTTCAAGAGATTCTAACATCAATACCCCACGCTTTTTCTCAAACAGGAGATTATAAAAATCTAATGTACATCGGATTTTTCTCATCAATAATTAATATTTGCTCGATATTTACAGAAACTCAAGGTTTCAAATTACTCTGTCAAAGAAATTTAGATTGTTCTTCCACTCTTTAGCTATTTTTCAGACTAAAATGTTTCCTTTACAATCTGCAATCAGACCCCTGAGAAGGTAACTCAGGGAGTGTGGGGTTACCGCATCACCGAAGACCCACTAAAACCAGTCCATGACTAAAATCTCTGCGAAACCATTTCTTGTCATACAAAGTGTATGGAAAAAAAAATCACCGATAGAATATAGTAAAATCTATCGATTATGAAAATATAGACCAAATATTGATCTCTAGTGAGAAAAACTGCGATATGCATTCGATTTTCATAATCTGCTGATTCAGACGCAGCGTGTGCCACCAAAAATTTCTATATTAATCGCTTTATGATTCCATAGAATTTCAAATTCAAAAAGAGATTTTCTCCGGTGTCCGGCCATTTGGCCGAACGCCATTTGGCCGAACGCCATTTGGCCGAACGCCATTTGGCCGAACGCTATTTGGCCGAATGCCATTTGGCCGAACGGGTCATTTGGCATGTTTGTCACTATATTAGTGCTCCAACAGAATGATAAAATTGACCCGTTCATTTAGGACTAAGATGTGAATTCCACTCATTACGTCAAGACTCAACGAATCTATGACATTTGGTCGAATGATATTTAGTCGAATGATATTTAGTCGAAAGTACATTTGGTCGAAAAAAATGAATTGCTGCAAGATCCATATAATATATGGTTGAAAGGATTTTTAATCCAAATTTTTGTCGAATAGTGTTTGTGTCATTAAAAAGGGGAAAGGCGAGATAGACCAACGCATGGTCAAAGACTGAGCAACAGACAAAAAAGGGGAAAGCATGTATAATAGGTGTTATTACTGAAGGTTGCATATGCTAGGACAACATGATAGACTGCAAGAAAAGTGCATTGGTGAACTGAAATGTCTTGAGCAATCTTCTAATCTTCAATATGCGACTACCGGTACTTTGGGATTCCAGTTGATCATGCAGACTCCCCCCACATAAACGTTGCTGACGTTACTTCATGCCATTTTTATCATTCAGGCTTATTCTGCTAGTCGAATGAATCGCAAAGAGCTGATCTGAAATGGAAGCAAGTCAACTTTTGCCACCAAAGTCGACTAGTCTCACTTCACGCAATACACAAGATTTTTGATTGATTTTTTTTTTATCAACTAGATATCAATCGAAGCATTTATTTCGTTATCAAAGTCACATGTTTGCTCAATGAATGTAATTTAGCTGGAAGTTACAATCATAACAATAATTCACCAGGAAAACGTACCCTATTCTATGAACTTTCGATGCACTTCGTCAAAATCGTTTCCTAAAAGCCATGACCATCAAAATCACCTCTTTTATTACACGTATAAAAGTGCATTATATGCAGAGACTTCCTGGTGACTGAATTGTTCTATGTCCAACTCTATCAAGTCTGGTCCCCACATTCTAAATTTTTACCCAAGGTCTATAAAACTTGATAGGTAATGAAGGTTCCGAGCACTCACACTGGAAGTTGTCATTGGATATAGATCAGCAGTTATATATCAAGAACGATGTAATTTTTGAAGAATAATAAATTCAACAATGTTTAGTATTCTAAAAACTGATCGATAAAAATATTGAAAGTTTTTTTAGGAATGGTGATATTTTAGAAGAATAGTAAATTCAACGCCAAGCCTTCAATATGGGATCGTTTAAATATTACGTAACGCAAAAGGAAAAGGGAGGGAGTCTTCCGTAGTGTCACAATCCATACAACAATTTTAAATTTTCCATACAAAAGCAGTGACGCGTGGGTGAGAGGGGTCTGAAATTGGCAATTTGGGTTTTTTTGACCGATGAGTAGATGATGGAAGTCGATGATTCACGCTACTTTGAAACATCAATTACCGACATCTATTGACATGTATGTATATCTATCAGTGCCCGTTGGATTTTAATTCGTTTTTTTAACGGTTAAATTTTGTCTATTTTATCGTTTGATTTTGTTTTCAACAGTAAGTTCGATAATGGTAACTTTACGTTTGACTTTGGCAATATAATGTTTGATTGTTTCTGCATTTTTTCTTGTAGATTAATATGTCAGATTACTAAAATTGGTTAAATTTTCTGAATATATATGAATATGGATGAATTTTACGGTGATAAAAAAAACGTTTAAATCTAGCAACATAAAATTTGTGGGTATGTTACCAAAACCAAACGGCTGCTGTTGTCAAATTTATTCCAAAAATACTCACACTTCATGAGTTTTAAGCGATTTTTGTTGGAATTTTACCACAATGGAAACACAAACAGCGGAACGAGAAAAGAACTTAACGGACAGGAGCAAAAGTAAACAACTAGTGTTCTTCTTGACGACACTCGAACGAATAACTTTATTCACATTAAAATATAAACAACAACAACGTTGTCTGTGACAACACACAATATAGCAATGGTGTGTCCACTCAACATAAAGGTTGTCTCGAGTACGAAGGAGCGTTGATTGAACATATACACGGAAACAATAATTCAAAAATTTTCACAAACCAGTAGTCGACATTTTATATTCCGAAATGGCGTCGGACATCAATTCTCGTCATCTACTCATTGGTCCCGTTCCAAAACTACCCATATTGCAACAGTTTGTGAAAATCACTAACCACAAGTTGCCATATTCGATTCGCCACCTCCGTGGCCGTGCGGTTAGCGGCGTCAGCCGTTCTGGTGTATTGTGAATGCCACGAAGCGTGGGTTCGATTTCCGCTCCATTCGGTAGAAACTTTTCGTTAAACTAAAAAATCATCATTGAGCTACTGGGTGTTTCGTATTGTCCGTTGCCTAATGTTCATGATTGTTCAGTCTGTGCAGCCTTTGGCTGAAGACGGTGTAAATTGTCTTTTTTTTTAATGGCCGACTTCCGTCATGAACTCAACGATCTCGGCCCAAACATACCCATATTGCATGAGTGTTATGTAATATCTGAAAACCAGAGGTAGCCATTTTGGATTCCAATATGGCGTCAGACATCGATATTCGTCATTTACTATTCGGCCCTTTCCACACCCATATTTCGTGAGTTATGAGTTGTTTTTATAAGCCAGGGGTCCCCATTTTAAATTAAAATATAGCGCCAGACATCGATTTCCATCATCTACTCATTGGCCACGTTCCAAAAATATCGTGGGCTTCGTAGCGTTGCGGTTAGTGTCACCGAGTCATTTAGCCGCATCGTGCTAACGAGTGTGGGTTCACATTAAAAAATCTTGATGTTTTATACTTATATTGATGTGTTTCCGGTCTAATTTTTAATTGGCCACATCCTTCAGGGCACCTGGAACCTACTATAGAGTGGTCATGGCAGCCGGTAGTGCTGAAAATGCTTCCAGAAGCATCACCTTTGGAAATATTGATGTTTGATGCCCATATTGATATGGTTCCAGATATGTTCCCAATCGGCCATTTCCCCCAGGGCACCTGGAACCTACTATAGAGTGGCCAGTGCATCTAATGGTTTTGAATATGCTGCTGGAAACATCATTTTGAAGACTGATGCCACTTGGATGTAGCTCCGAATAATATTTACATGATTGTTAATGACAGATTTCACGCCAACTCGACAAAGGGATTGGCAGCACCCCTTCAGAATTCAATGAAACTTTCTGGGTGTGAAGACTATGTGAAACTAAGATACTTTAAATATTTTTTTTTCAAAATCGATCTAGACTAACATTTGGAAAGGGTCAAAGTTTTTTTTTTACTTTTTTTATAAACCCGTATAACTCGAAAACGGTAAGACCTACAAAAAAGTGTGTCTACAGTGTCGTGAAATTTCCTGACGTTTTAGAGAAAAATATTGAAAAAATAAAAACACATTTTCTACACTGAAAAAAAAATATTCAAAACTTTAAAGTCGATTTAAAAAAAACGGCCATTTCAGATTTTGATCATCATTAAGCAAAAAGTTTCGTAATTAAATTTACTAAAAGTCGTCCATACATTGCAAATTGGGCATATCTAAGGGAAAAAAGTTTTTCTAACAACGAATTTTTCAAGTCCAAAACTAATCTTTTTTTCAAAGATTTTGTTCTAAACCGTCAAATATGATCGTGTTTTCAAGTGATAAATGAGTTTGAATCAAAAATAAATTGTATTTTTATTGAGAATAGTTAAAAAACGGAATTATGCAGTGATTATGTTTTTTAAATGAAGGCAATCTATGGATTTCGCCTCTGCCTATGAGAAAATCAACTCCGTCTAACAATCCAACGGATTTTCATGGTTCGAAAGATTGCAAACATTGAAAAGGAACAACCTGATCCATACCCCATTGAATTTTCTTCTAGAAAATACTACTAAACGTACCTGTGTTACAAGCCAGATGAATAAGAAATAATGTTTGTATTGTTATTTACCTAAAATGTCCGTTAACGACCTGAGTTACTCTACAATCATCGCGTGAGTGTATAGAAAGATAGGTACCGTAATTTCGGGTGAAATTGATCACTTTTCACGGTTTTTCTTGTCTGATTTCTATAATATTGACAATGTCAAACAACTGAATGCAGGAAAACAAGTATGAAGGTGAGCCTCATTGACTCAAGTACCGAAATTTCCTAACAAATGCAATTTTAGCGCTAAAATATATCTCTAAAATTAAAGACAATTTACACCGTCTTCAGCACATAGGCTGCACAGACTGAACGATCACTAACATTAGGCAACGGACAACACGAAACACCCAGTGGCCCAACGATGAATTTTTCGTTTGACGAAAAGTTTTCACCGACTGGAGCGGGAATCGAACCCACACCCCGTGGCACAATACGCCTTGACGACTGACGCCGCTAACCGCAAGGCCACGAAGCCCAAAAAAAATCGAGAGATCTCATTTCGGGGTGAAATTGATCACTTATCAATGCGATTTTTGTCAATTTTCAAAACAACTCTACATAATAAATTTTAGCTTCCTGAATCCGAATATGCTTGCCAAATTCTTAACAATACAATATTTATAGAAATAATGAATATTTAAATTTCATGAATAACACAGAAAGCGCCTAAAAGTATGCAATTTCCTAAGGAATTTCCTGATATCTAACAGAAATTTATTTATTTCAACCAAATCAGCGAATTGGTACTAGTTTTGGTTATACAATCTAGTTTGGGGATATTTCTTAAGTATACTCACAAACTTTCAGGATTATACCATGTTCAAATCCTTGTCAAGAATCAGAAGTTTATTGACGTTTGTCAATACTGCACCGTACATGGTTTTGAAATTTTACATTATTTTCATAGAAATGAACATTTTTGAACGCAAAAAACTTCACAACACACAATTTGGACATACTTACGACAAACAACGTTCATTCACTGCAGGTTACATTGATATTTGTGCTCCATTAGGAAGAAATAAAATCGAGTGAAACAGTGATCAATTTCACCCTAGTGATCAATTTCACCCGAATTTACGGTATTTAACTTATAATTGTCGTTCTACCTTTGCATATAACTATTTAAGCTTGATGTCAATAAAACTCTATTCATTTTATCTAAGTCATTTGTGAAAAGAAGTTAAAGATGGATCAACAAGATTTATCGCGCATTAAAATTTCGAGATGTTGCGCCGGTATAAACAATCCTAAGTGCAGGCGTAGCCAGTTGCGAAACTTGTCACCAACAATGATCGAACACATACGTGCTATGGGATATAGTCATCAGCTTGATGAAACTATGCATATTTGTGAGTCATGTCGCTTAGTGATCAGGCTCTACAGAAGTCCGCCTAAGAAAAAACGACGTTCGGGTGGAGGCGAAGTGAATCAAAATCCACAACCACCTACAAGTGGTCAGGCCTCCAATGAAATGCTAGGTAAGATAAATTTACTTTGCAGCACATTAAATGACAATGATTGTTTACATAGAACCCATATCAATATATTAATTCGACATTTTTGTATATTTCAGAAGCAGTCCCGTCCTGTTCATCTTTGCCATCCGTCCCATCAGCGGATGAATTACTATGCCCCTACAACGTGGAAAAATTCAACAGTATTATTGAAACTTTGAATTTATCCCCAATCTCGTCGAGAAACATGAGGAGCTTGGACTATCGAATTAAAAAGTCAGTGGAGATCACCAAAGCTGTACGTCATGACATACTAGGCATGGATGCAATGGACGTCGACAAGGTGGAGGCATTCGAGGAAATCATCAATCAGTTGAAAGAAAAAATCAACTCACCTGGTATTGACAGAAATGACCAGTATTATCGGTTCTTCCTAAGTCGTGGTCGATCAACAAAATTGTCGAGGAGTTTGAGGCACCAATTTACATGGTAAGACAAGTGAAACAACTTGAGAATGAACAGGGCATTCTATGTACCCCAAGGGCTCGAAGTGGGCATGGAATTAGTGAAACAGATAAACAGGTTGTTATTGATTTCTTTGATAGTGATGATATTAGTAGGCCTATGCCAGGACCCAATGACTTCGTTTCTGAGTACCGAAATGGTAGTACAGAACAAGTTCAAAAGCGTCTATTGATGATGTCTCTTAAAGAGACGTACATGATTTTTGAAGAAAGATGCCAAAATGTAGAAATTGGTTTTACTTTGTTTACTATGTTGAGGCTTAAACATTGTAGGCTTCTCGATAGCACAGGAATTCACAATGTATGTGTGTGCACATACCACGAAAATGTTAAATTAATGCTTAACAGTTTAGGAATTGTCTCTCAGGCAGAAATTTGTGAAAAACTGTTATGCGATGCTTTAGTAAGAACGACTGATTGTTTTTTTTCGAGAATGTGAAAAGTGTAATTCCAAAGAAAATATTACAGGAGAACTAATCTCGCTTTTAGAAGAAAGCGACAAAGAAGATGTAGTTTTTTAGCAATGGCTCACCACCGATCGCTGTAATTTAGAAACTATAATAAAGCCTGTTGAAGAATTTGTTACGTATTTCGTGGAGAAAGTTGATAAGCTACACTGAACCGAGTAATCATGTAAGATTTATCTGAAAACACATATAGTTTTTTTCCATATAGCTTTTCACATAACGCTCATCATTTTATCACATAAACTTGTGCGATTCCATTTTGATTAGATTCATCTGATAAAACACATACATTTCATGGAAACTGAAAATAAAAACCATTGGAGTTTGGTGATGAATGTTATGTGAAACTCAGATGATAAATATCAGTATTGTCAGTGATTTCTATATGATAGTATAATTAGTTTGCAATGATTTCATTTCAGTTTTTTAGTAGAATTAAGAAAACAATTCAATAATAATTGAAGAACTGTTTATTTTATAAATTATCTGCGTTGTCTTAAAGGTTTTATTACAATCAATTGAGTTTGACTTAAGTTTTAATCGAAAGTGTAATGTTTCCATATTATAATATTTGAACAAGTGAAGCATTAAGCACGTTGTATAGCCAACCACATTAAATGGTATAACTTAGGAAATCACATCCTGTACGATTGTGAACACTTTTGTGCGTTTTTAGTTTTATATTCCTTCTATCCTTGTTTCGTCATTTTCAGCTTCCAATCAAAGTGTTGTCTCCTGTAAATTGAAGTCTGAAATTCATTTACTTTTATTTACATGTAAATAATAAATATTTAACTTACCCTTCTTTCATATATTTGCTAATCATTCCAAAATTTCAATATATGTCGCCGTTTTAACTTAAAACTTGCTTTAATCCATACCACAATATATATCTTGAGATCTAAACGCCGCCATCACGAAAGTACGAATGAAAATAAGACTGAATTTTCACATCGGCAAATCACATAGCATTCATCGGATTACATACATGACTTTTGTTCATATACAATCCATAGTGTTGGTAAATGAATGGTATGAAATATCATAATGTCTATTATGTGTTCTTAAAATGAAAATCAATAGATACACATAATATGAATCGGATTTCAATTATTGTAAGGGTATGTGAAGTTTTTAATACTTTCTATGATATTTATTGGTTCAGTGTAATAACTCATGATTTTATTAGCAAAGAACAGTCTTCTTTTCTACGAAACAAAAAAAAACTCCTTAAAACAAGGTGAAATACTGGTAATTAGCGACTTTTCTGAAAATTATAGTTTTATCATACAAAACGCTGCTCAAGGATATCACTGGAATAATTCCCAAGCAACGATACCGGTTTGTTAAACAAAAAATAAATTTCTAAAGAGTTATTTTTATGTCAGATGGAGCTGCAGCTCATTATAAAAAAAAAAAAAAAAATGCCAGCTTATGTAATTTCAAGAAAATATATGGATTGGAAGCAGAATGGCACTTTTTTGCCACATCCCACGGCAAAGGCCCCTGTGACGCTATTGGTGGCACTCTCAAGCGAATGACAAAAAGAGCAAGTCTTGCAAAGTCTTGAATGGCAAAAGAGCAAGTCTTGGAAACACAATCGCAACTCCGCGAGAACTATTCGACTTGGCAGTGAAACAAACTGATACATGTATCACCAAATTAAATTTCTGTTATATATCTAATGAACAGTATGTTAAAATGTCAGAGGAATTGATGGAATTGTTTGATAAGGTTAAAACTGTACCTGGTACCCAAAAATATCATTGTTTTATGCCTATTAGTGATACACAAATTGCAGCCAAACGGTATACCAATTCAGAGGATGAACCAAAACTATTCAATTAATTCAGTAAAGCCCAAAAATAATGTAAATATTCATGTGCAGATACTACGTTTTAAGATATATAGCAATAATAAAAATAATGATGCATGATAAAAGAAACCACGACTTTTTTTTATAAGCATAATATTGACCCTTTCCAGACACCTGTTAAGATTGGCTTTGACCAAATAAGAAATAAAATATTATTGTGATATCTTTCCAACCATTAAAAACCCATCGGATTGTTAGACATAGTTCATTTTCTCATAAGCGGTTTGGTGCGAGATCAATTGTATTTAATTAAAAAAAAACTCTGTAAATTTAATGCAAAGTATCTTAGTTTCACATACTTTTGACATCCAGAAAATTTAATTGAATTCTGAAGGGGTGCTGCCAATCGCGTGTCGAGTTGGCGTGAAATCCGTCTAATACAAACATGACTGACCATATTTTCCGGATCCAGTTTTACGGAAATGGTCATACAGTGAAACCTCCATGAGTCGATATTGAAGGGACCATCGACTCATCGAAATATCGAGTCATGGAACAGCAATTGTTTGGAAAGCTGCTTCTAGGGACCATCATAGTAACCATCAAATTATTTTTTAGTATGGTTCCATGAGTCGATATCGAGTCATGGAACATCGACTCAATGAGGTATCACTGTATTTGTGAAGGTTTCAACGAATCTTAATGCGTCCGTCGGCATTCAACTTCCTATTAGTTCTAGTTTCTAGGAAAATTGTAAACATCTATACAACTTCATACCGCACAAAAATACAAGCGACAGAAAAAATGCCATTTTGCAATGACCGCGGAAAATCCGGAATATCTCCGGTGTCCGGTGGCCAATATTCATGGCCAAGCATATTCCTAAATAAATAAGGCTAAATTGGCCGTCGACTGTTTTCGGATGCATTCAATTTCATCAATTTTTCATAAAGTTATAAGCATTTGAATTTAGGCAAAATTTTGCCTATCTCAATCTTTTTGCCTATCCCCTGTAAGTCTATCTATGCCATTTGATCATTTCGTATAGCGAGCACGATTCAAACCCGCTACATACAGCTGAAAAGATGCACGTTTACCGCTACGGCTATTTGGCTTCTGCCTAACCGATATACGAAATGACTCGGAAAATCTCTCAGCTAATATTTTTGGAAAGACCACTAAGTTGAGAAGCAGGCTCTGTTCCATTAAGGACATACTACCAAAAAGGAGTAGAAGGAGGAAGAGATTCACGCATCCCAAAATTACCTCATAATTGAACCTTCACACGGGTAATGCGAACATCCGCTTGAGCATTTACTATCTGTTGTACCAAGTTATCACGTTTTCGGTTCACCTTAGCGAAAGAAATCAATTTTAGTTACTCGCAACGTACATATTTCGTTCTCCGAGCGGGAAAATTTTCAGTTCTTTCGACTCTGTAACGATACATCATTTCGGATTCGTTCGGTTATTGCATAACTAATCTGGCTTCGGCTGTTGTGGTATAGATATATTTTCCATCGCTCTTACACCGAATTCAGTTCACATCATTTATTAACAGCGAACCGGAAAGGCACTTGAACTGTTGAACTACAGGAATGACAAAGTGAATAAATTGATAGCCATGTGATTATCAGCACGGAAGAAATCCATTTGGCGTGGAACATTAAATCTCACACGCTTTTGCTGTCGAAGGAGTTATGTTTGCTAAACGTTGCTTTCGTTCTGAATAGCGTGAAACATGAACCGAGTCCTCACGCAATCCTAATTAGCACCCCCCCCCCCCCCCCTGGTAAAAGCTACCAAATTAAGTCGTCAATTTCCAAATTACCTTATTGTTATACTCCTGGGAAAAGCGAAAACTCACGGGATCTCTGGAAAATCCGTTTCGGAATCCAAAAACTGCAGCAACACCAAAGCCTTCACGTTGAGCTTCTTCAAAAGGGGTTTCTTCGTGCTAATTTGCTTACAGACCACAATCCACTAACCGTACTGCTGATTGAAAAAAGCACCTGGAAAACTTGAAATAACACTTCCCGGAAAGATGCAAGATAGCACACACCACTGTTGCTTGTGAACAATTGGATGGGATTTCAACCCTCACAAGGATCCCAAGTTGAAGAGCTTGGCTTCGAAGCTTCAGAATGGCACCGGAACTCAACGGATCTTCCAACGATTGATAGCAACGCTGCGAACCACACACGTGTGCACGAGCAAAAGTATCACTTCGAAGTGGCACCGATGAAAATCCTTGGCTGGCTCATCAGCTGGTCTCGTCAACTGCTTTTCCCGTATTCTCACCCCATATACAGTACTGGACAGAATAATGCACGCATTGATCTTTATTCATACATAGTGGTCAAGTTTAAAGATCGGGATCTCGGCTTTATTGATTTTGCAAAAGGCCATATTGCTCTAAATATTTCCATTTAACAGTTATTTCTTATTCCAAATTTGAACATTTTTGTCATAATTGGAGGTTTTGTCGTAATTTCATAAACAATCTGAATTTTTAGTTCAGCAAATTTGAAGTTACTTTCAAGCTGAGTTGAAAATTTAAGGTAAATTGGTGCACTAGAAGCAGAGCTCTAAGTCTCCAAGAGTTGACAATTTTGTGTCGAAATATGGCAAAATCGTTCTTTATTCTGACCAGTACTGTACGTGCAGGTGTTGGGTGGAAAGCTGGGGAACCCGACGATGGAGACGGAAGGTCTATCGTGCTTGGTTCGGGTCATGGTAGAATACCCACACCACTATGCTACGTGTTGGATGCCATGCTGCAACCGTTCGGCCTTCAACGCTGTGCGATGTTATCGACTTGCATAAGGCTTCGGGTATGGATTTCAACTCTCGCGATGTTTGGAGCTCGCTCTCTCACTCTCATTTCCAGAGATAGCTTTGGGTGTAGAGGAATTTTCCATGTAGGGATGATACAATTTCATCTATTTGTATGAAGGATAGCATTCGTTTCAATGCCAGCAGTTTTTGTGAAATTGTCATTCGATTTTGGAACACAAAATTGAACTGAGTTTAATGTTCATGACGTCATTTTCAGGGTAAAAAAATATCTAAAACTAACAAACTACGAAACTTTTTTTTTTGTCCCAACTACCAATATACCGCTATTCATGTAATCTATAGTTGTTTGATCCATGGCCGTTTTTGGAGAAAAAACACATTACGTCAAGTTTTTGAGATATTGGCTATTGAAAGTACACTCCCGTGCAAAAGTTTGGGTTCACCCCCTCAAAAACATACAAAAGTGTCCAGTCCATTTCTCTGTGATTAAGCGTCCAATTGAAACTCTCTTAGCCGCATTCGAAAGACAAAGACTTGTTCTTACTTCGTATGTGTTTTTCCAAAAACATTTTTTGAATTTTGTGTACTAAATTTTTACTTAAAGTTGTGACATTTTTCAAAAAATACACTGAAAAAACATACCTAATTTTCTCAGCATTGGATCATCCAAAATTTCAGAACAAGGTGTCATTAGAATCGTAATCTTATATTCTTTGAAAAGTACTCACGAAACTTTTGCGGAAAAATCTGAAAACTATTCAAAATCAATTAAACAGTCATTCAAGTCATCGTGCAAAAGTTTGGGTTCACCTGAGCCGAACGCAAATAATTTTTGTCAATATCTTTGCCATTTTTCAACCGATTTTAATTAATAATAGCTTCTTCAAACGCAGATAATAGCGGGTTTGAGATTTCACATTTTTTTCTTGTTTTAAGTAAGTTCAGGTGAACCCAAACTTTTGCACGATACACCATACTGAGGGGTGAACCCAAACTTTTGCACGATGACTTGAATGACTGTTTCATTGATTTTGACTAGTTTTCAGATCTTTCCGCAATAATCTCGTGAGTGCTCTTCAAAGAATATAAGATTACGATTCTAATGACATCTTGTTTTAAAATTTTGGTCGATCCAATGTTGAGGAAATTAGCCATGTTTTTTCAGTGTGTTTTTTGTCAAATGTCACAACTTTAAGTAAAAATTTAGTACACAAAATTAATTTTTTTTTTTGGAAAAATACATACAAAGTTAGAATAACTCTTTGCCTTTCGAACGCGGCTAAGAAAGTTTCAATTGAACGCGTAACCCCAGAGATATGGATTGAACACTTTTGTATGTTCTTGAGGGGGTGAACTCAAACTTATGCACGGGAGTGTATATAATATTTCGATTTAAACGATCTTGCATGCAAGTTTACCAGTTTTTATTGCGAATTCATTGCCCATAAAAGCATAACTGTCCCATATTGATTTTCGAACCAACACATTTTTCCATCGCAACATTCATGTTTTAATATACACTTCACTAAGCATATGAAAATGTATACACTTTGTTGTGGAAAAATATGAAGTTGGTGCAGTCCCATATTGAAAAATAAAGGCATAACAGTCTCTATAGGAACTTTGAATCCCAGCAGCAACTGCGAAACTGGAATTATGTTCAACTTTATATATTTTACTGATCAATATTAGCAATATAAGTATTCTGTAAGGTGGAGCTAAACATATATTGCATTCAAAAATTTACAACAAAATTGTAAATATTTGTATGAAAATGCAAACTTCAAACTTTGGGCGCTATTTTCTCAATGCCTACTAATTCCATATGGGACAGTTATGTCTTTATGGTCAGTTCACACTTTATGTAATAAATTATACTCATCAACACAATTTTTATATACTTTCGATGCTCAAAAGTTGGTTTTTATGCTTTTGAAAAGAATTGTATCTTTTCATAAAAAAACGAAGAATTATTGCAATACAGGTACTTGCTACAAAAACAGTGCTTTTCAGTGGAACTTCCTAACCTATTGATCCCTACTTGATCCTTGTTTAGACCCGTGTTTTCGATTAACGAAAGCAAATAGTGGTAGTCCTTTATCATTGAATATGGTTGCTACCACGAACAAAAGAAAGGATGAATTTCTTAATTCACAACTTCCTTCAAAAATATTGGGATTTAAAGCTGTAGCTAAACGTGACAAAAATGGAAGAAAGTACGTTTCTCAGGAATGCGTTTTTTCAAAAGTGAAATGATACCAAGCAACACTTGTAACTTATGCAATATATTAGATAACAAAAAGATTACTTTGCGATTGCATTTCAGATAGTTTGTAACTTACCCAAGCAACCAAAAGTTCGGATAAAATACATAGCACAATTAGGCTTAATCATAGGATAATGAACAGCGTGCTATTAAGCTTACTTTTAAAGTAATTAACCGAGCTTGAGTTCACAACAAGTTCGATTGTGTCGCTTAATAGAATGCTAAAAAGCTTGAAAAAAAAAGCTTGGAATAATTATACAACAAACAAATTCTGCATTTTCCCATCTATGAAATTTATCATTTTGCTGATGGTGCTGTAAGTAAGCACGGTTGTCATTCCCAATTTTATTCTATGTTTCCTTTTTTTTCGTATAATCTTACATCAAGACTCGAACACGGACTCTCCTCGTTGTCACTTGGGAACATAATCACTGCTCCATTCACGCGTTGTGCAATTCGTTATAATTTCTGGACTTCGATTTCCACCTTTTTTTAACTTGAAGGCTACAACAAGTTTATGTGGAACTATTTGTAAACATGAATAATTTGACGTTTCTCCTTCTTTGTTATGTTATACAATGGATTCATAAATTTGGAAAGTAAAAGTTACAAAAATTGTGTAATAAAAGCAGGGTTGGGAAAAAATCTGAAATTCAATCTACAGTAGTCAAACAAAGCCAATCACAGTCAGCGAAGCCAGTGAAACTTACACCCATCGCTGCTGTAGGCAAAAAGCCTTGAAAATTGCAAAACACCCGTTGCTAAGGGCAACCCAAAATTACTGTAGAAAAATGTTCTATTTCCCGCTGCATTTCCCGCATTTAGAGCCTTCAATGACACTACTGATTTAGCGAAATTCATGTACCCAATATGGACCAATGCACGAGTTCACTAATTTGACGTTTGAGCGGTGCCGAATTCACTCGTTGCCATGGCCACATAAATAACACGGCATCGCTCAAAAGTCAAATAATGCACTCGTGCATCGGTCCATAGGCTACTTGATGAGATTCACGATTTTGAACTACTGTAGTTAGAGAGCCATGTGATTTTCGCGAAATTCAAGCCTACTACTATTACCATTGTGGGCTTCGTGGCCGTACGGTTAGTGTTACTAAGCATTTAGCCGCATCGAGTCAAGGGGTGTGGGTTCGATTCCCGCTTCAGTCCGGAAAACTTTTCGTCAGGAAGGTTTTTCGACTGTGCCACTGGGCGTTGCATGCTAGTCCGTTGTCTAGTGTGGTGCTTCCTTCAAAGGGCAAATCGCCCACTGGAAGCATTAACGTGTCGGTGTCTTAACGTGTCGGTGTCTACCATTCCCAGCACTGAATAAAAGTAATAAAAAAAAAACAAAACAAAAATATAGTCAACTTAGTGCTGGCAAGGGGCCCAGATAGCCGTGGCGGTAAACGCGCAGCTATTCAGCATGACCAAGCTGAGGGTCGTGGGTTCAAATCCCACCGGTCGAGGATCTTTTCGGGTTGGAAATTTTCTCGACTTCCCAGGGCATAGAGTATCTTTGTACCTGCCACACGATATACGCATGCAAAAATGGTCATTGGCATAGTAAGCTCTCAGTTAATAACTGTGGAAGTGCTCATAAGAACACTAGCTGAGAAGCAGGCTCTGTCCCAGTGGGGACGTAACGCCAGAAAGAAGAAGAAGTGCTGTCAAGAAAGCAGGAGCCAGTGACTAGATGTGCGCCTGCCGTTTTGATTTACATTGCCTACGAAGCCGAAACCTCAAGAAAGCTGTAGGAGATTCGCTTGTTGTTAATCAACATGCAAATCTAATACACATGTTTTTTAAATTATTGGAGTAATATTTAAGAATAATAGATAGAACAAAACATGTATACATATACAGGTAAGTCTGTTCAAATAAAAAAGTGAAGCATGAAACTGGCAAGCTAGGAATAAGACAAATATTTAATCTATGTTTCCTCTTTTTTCATATGGACCTTATTTCGCTTTGTTTTAACATAATAACACAAGGCTACGTTAATTTGCGAATATTAATTTATACAGTGAAAATTGTGGAATCAGTGTGCAGTGCATTAAATATATCATCGGCAAAAGTATTTCAAGAAAAGATGTCTTTGAGCTGTATATTTTCCCGAAGTTAAAAAAAAGTGCAAATTAAGTACGGTTATCACTTAATCAGAACTTACTGTATGAAGTTCTAAATTAATTCAACTTCATCCTTACAAAGTTGCTAAATTTTCTTTTGATTTGAACTTACTGTAAAGTACACAGTTGACAAATCGAACTAATGTTCACACAGGAAAATTTAGAGCTTTGATTGAACTTGATACTAAAGCCAAACAGTTCAACAAAAGTAACTTCAAACTTAGTTGGTGTTCAGACAGACTGGACCAAGTGTTTTTTAATATCAAAATATCTACACTATTCGCTGTAATAATGGAACTTATCTACTTGATGGGACATCTGTATCATTATCGGAAAAATAAGAATTGATTTAGTCCACCGACCAGTTAGAACTTCTGAGTTCAAAGATTAAGGATAAACTGAACTGTTGGTTGCTTGGGTATCTTATTTACAATTATCAATTTTGGTTACTAAAGTACTGCATTGTGATTATGTAATTCAGCCTGTCAGAAGATATTTGTTCATTGGAGAAGAATACAAGAGGGTCACTTTAGTCGGCACAGTTGTGCTTTCAGAGCGCCAAAGTATGTTAAGCGCGCCAAACGTACTATAATACTAGTAGGGAGCCGAATCCTATTCTTAGTTACTTAGAGGGGTTTTCTGAAAGCTACTGAGCTCATATTTGGCTACAATGAGCCTCTGTACTTGCCATAATTGTTTTTGTTCTCATGACTTTTACCAAGGCGGGTTCTCTGGCTACAGAGTAAAATACACACCTTAACTTTTACTGTGCGCTGTGTGTTGGTGCTGTCTCGCTCTCTCTCACGGGCATCTTGAAAGCAGGGCTCACAGTAAAAGTCAAACGTTTTATAGCAGGGCGGTGGTACCTATTCCGGGATATTTACGTTTTACAGTAGCGCAAAGGAAACTTACGAGAAATACATGCCATGTATATGTAATACTTCAATGGAAAGATTTGGGAAATGGCCCATTAGTGTGGGACAAAATTTAGATTCTCGCTCCAGTCTAAAGCCTGTCCACGTTAAATTTCGGACACCCAAATAATGGCAGCAAAAAAAGTTACTCATAATTCAACAAAAACAATTGTTTATTTCAGAATAAAAGAGTTATATCTACAAAATAAACAGTTGACAAGGATGTTAATCCTTCTTTCTGTAAAATTCTCGAACTTTCTGTGGTACACCCGCCATCCGTGTCCGAAATTTATCGTGGACAGGCTTTACTTTTTGGATTGCATTAAGGTCCCTCACCAACTGTGTACAATTCCAGCTCTATCGGAAAAAACTATATTTATTATTCAAAGTTTGTATGGGATTTACTATGGGAAAACTTACTTTTGCAAATAAAATCCGCCAGAGGTCGCCCATTGACCTCTATAAAAATTCTGAACACAGATCTCGATAGGTATTTTTACGATGAAGAATATTGCCGAAGACCGCGAAACAATCCGACACTTGTGAAAATAAATTCAATCCAAAAAGTGGACTGGAGCGAGAATCTTAATTTTGCATATAACCGTGTCCCAGGCTATGGCCCATACAAATGCCAAGAAAAAACGGGAACTGCAATGCAGTGTGTCATCAACGGTTATGTACGGGGATGTGGTTAACGTTCAACGCTCCGTCATCGTAATCATCGTCATCATCGAAACTTCAAAAGCAGTTTTTCTGTTCAAAACTGAAAATTATTCGATGAAAATGTGTTCACTGTGTTTCAGTTGGAGAATAGAATACAGTGAACACATTTTCCTGTAAATTTTCTTCATTTTGAACAAAAAAAACTGCTTTTGAAAATTTTGAAATCAATGACGGATCCTGCCCCCTTAAAGGGAAGAGGGCGCACTGTAAATGAGCAATTTCAAGCGGTGTATGGAATGCACAAACATTACCATTATTGGTCTCAGAAGCTTTTCTACCGTGGTTCGGTATTTTTTCGGGGTGAATTCTATGTTCTAGCTCGATTAAGAAAAGACATTGACTATTTTTCCCCATATTTCCCTATATTAATTCACCCGTTTTCACGCCTTTGAAATTTAATATGAGCTGATATGCCAAGACCACTGACGTTTTTTTGTATTTTCAATGTAAGTTTTAATTCAATATCAATTTAGTATAGAACAAAGGGAGCTAGTAGGGAGGCAAAAACCGATACGACATTTCTGTACGTCAAAGTGAGCCGAGATTCTACTGTCACTGTGAGCCCGGATCTTTAACAATCGACAAGCATTATAAAAGGCCGTAATTGATCGAAGCATATTTTCGCATTTCATCAAAGGTGACAAAAATTGAATGAGAATCGATTCATGCTTAATCAAAAGTAATGTCATAAGAGCATCTTTCATTCTGATTGAATATAAAGCTAGGGGGTGCGGACTCGAAGATTCAGGTTGTTCAAAATGAACACAATCTTTTCCACGAGTGCTAACCGTTGTATGTTTGCTTGTCTCTTAGGAAACCACGTTCAAAATGCACTCTTACAATACTTCACACAAAGTTCCATCAGGTTCAATGCAGGAAATGAACCCAATAAATAGACGTAATCAGAAATTTTCGGGCCGTGCGTGAGTTGCATATTTTGAGCAGTTGTACAAGAATTGTGCATAATTTGGACCAAGCACAATAATTCTTTAACAATTGGCAGTCTTTGTGTTACATAAATTGCATATCAATTTTCAGCGTGTCTAAACCACGACCGTACATTTCTCATTTTTATGAAAATTTAAGTTTGACAGCAGCAGGCTGTTTGTTGATTTTCTGTTCGCACCCCCCAGATATAATGTATTAAAATTGGCATCTTTTCACTTTTTTCCAAAAAAAGGAAAATTATTGCGCTTGTTAAGCAAATTTTCCGCTTTACGGTAGCCACAGAGTTCTACCGCAGCTGTAAAAGTCCTACCGCAGACTTCAAAATCATTCTATCATTAAAGCAAACAATTGATTCAGAAAACGCTATGAAAAATAACAACAAACAACAATCATCAAGACGGTATCCAAGGTACACAGAAAGAAAAATCGATGTAAATTTCAGCGTACAATCATGCACACGAAGGGAATGCCAGATTTAGATTTAGATTTAGATACGCGGTTAAAAATTGATTTTTATCCATACTGTTGACATATTGCATCCATAATTGGTATTTTTTAAACGAAGGCAAAATTTATGACTCATCCAATAGATGATTGGACGCTAAAAGACATCAACAACATTGCGTTCAGAATCATCGAGGTGATTGTGCTACTTTTCCTCGAATGTTGTTTCTCCGAATGTCAATTCCGCGAATGCCAGTTCCTCGAATGACCCTTTTCCCCGAATGCCATTTCCCCGAACGATTAGTTTCCCCGATAAATTGTGCAGTTTAAATAGGTGCTATAAAAGTAGTCAGTGGCTAGAATGTGAACGATAAAGAACGATAAACAATCAAAAGAAGGAGATATTCTGTCATTCTCGGCTATACACATGTTGGCAAAAATACTGAGGACGGTAAAACACGAAAGAACCGCCAATTTAATAAAGAAGGATGCATATTAGATGGTTAGTTCGTTCTCCACCCTGAAATGTATAAAGTTATGACAATCATGAGTGCTTAAACTTTTTGGGGGAATGGGCTAATCGGGGAAGCGTGATATTCGGGGAACTGGCGTTCGGCGAAACGACACTCGAGGAACCAACATTCGGGGAAAAGTCGCACAACCCATCGAAGTAACTGCAGTAATCGATTTCTCTTTTCGCTGATAACTTGAGCAGATCAAAGCTATCGAATGCCGCCCTTTTGTCAGTTGGGAACAATGAAATATTTAAAAAAAAACTCTAAAGAACAGCCTATGTATAAAAGAAGGCGAAATATATTTAAATTTCAAATCAACAGTTTTATACCTTTAATTATGATTACATCATATTTGTAAAACAAAACATAGAACGTTTGAAAGAAGGGTACATTTGTATATCAACATCTTCAGTGCAAAAAATTATTAAAATAGCGAAACTCAAAAGAAGAATTAATATTTGAAAGAGGTGTAACTTCTGGATAATAATTAAATACTATTGACAATAACTTTCCTATTATGCTTTAGTTTATTCAATAGCATATGTTTGTTAAATAAAGCGTCATTTTCTGTCAATTCACTCCAAAACAAGCCTGATATCATCAGAGAGATTCAATAGAAACGTCATCTTAAGACATTCTTGGTTTCAGACTCATTATGCCTAACGACTATTATGCCAAACGACCATTATGCTAAACGACTTTATGCCAAATGACCTACCACTGAAAATAACTTTTGAGATGTCAAGTTTAACCATGCTCCAGAGCAGGGTTATTTTGAACTGGAGGGGAAATAACGATCGAACTGCCAAATTTTAACTAAAAGTTAAACGAATTGGTGAGACGGTTCACAGCCTGGAAAAACTTTGTTTCATATTTCGTGTGTAGGGTATATCTGAGAGAGAGGAGACAGCTGGCTCAGACTGCGAGCTCCCGACAGTCAAGGGAATCTGTCACCAACAGTCACTGGAAAATCGCACATTCGAAAGGCAGAACGTGAAAACCGTCAAAATTTAAATAACCGTAATTAAAATCGGAAACCCTTAGATTCCAAAGAAAAATATTTTTAAAAGTTGAATACCTAAATATAATTATGTGTTTGCAAAATGCTATTGATTTTTTTTCATTTTCATATCCTTTTTCATAGCGTACAACAAGAAGCGAATACGATTTTGTTCAAAATAAGTGTTTATCTGACCGTTGTGCACAACCCAAGCATTTAAGAAAGAAAGAAACATGCCAACTGTCAGTGAGCTGTATCAAGGGTGGTGGGCGGCTGTCAAATGGGAGTAAAATTAAAAAGCCGCCAACCTAAGTCCAGAACCAGTTTTAAGGCTTAACGCGGAAAAGTAAAAACTATTATTCGCAAAATTCCAGGTAATCAATGCACTTGTAAGATTTTGTTTGCAAGCAGTTATTTGCTACGTGCTACTGCAGTGCGCTGTTGGCAATTTGATCAGCAAATTCGGCTTAATTCCCAAAATGGATGTTTTCTAGAAAATTGATTACGCTTTCACCATTGTTTGGTCGGAATTTTGTATGGTTGTTTACTTTTTAGAACCAGCGACACGTTGGGATAGCAGTAAAGAGCCGCCAGTTCCACCCTTGAGCTGTATCTTCTCTCTCAGGGGTATATGCCTCCCTCGCAGGTTCGAGCATTATATTATCTCACGGAATCCAGGTTTTTAAAAGCGCTAATGGCTGCCGCTAACAGACTCGCTTTCTGGTAGGGACATGTCGATTTGACGTTTGGCTTGGGTCGTTTTTTAATGAACGGACCCAAGCTAAACGTCAAATCGTTTAATCCATACCAGAAAGTGAGCCTATTTGCGACAGCCATTAGCGCTCGTAAAAAGCTGAATAGCATTTAAATTGTCTATAATATCTATCCAGCTTATTTCCAAAAGCACTGATGGCTGCCGCAAGCAAGCTCGCTTTCTGGTAGGGATCCAACGATCTGACGTTTGGCTTGGGTCGTTCCATATCGAGCGGAATCAAGCCAATCGTCACATCGTTTTATCCTTACCAAAAAGCGAGCCTTGCTTGCGGCAGCCGTTAACGCTTTTAAAAACCGGAAACTATTGTTAAATTCCGCAAAATATGACTGACCGCGTGGAAAAAAATATCAAAAATTCATGTTTACTTTTAGTTTTGCGAACAACTATTGAGTTTGCAAAATTTTTGATAAAAATTTATTGTGTATTTTTCTGCAACCATCGCTCTATTGTTAGTTATTTTTGGTCACAAAAGTATCAATATGTTGTGTTTCAGTCAGCGATAATATACTCTAGACTCTACTTTCGAACTCTTGTCCTATTGTTGGGACAAAAGTTCATTTTTAAAAGTCGATCGATAAAGGATTTTTTCGTAAAGGAATTCTCGTGACTTCCATTTGCATTACGTACTGCTACTTGATATAGGGTAACTGGGGGTTATACGCGCCCCCTAAGGAAGGAAGCGTTTTTAGCTATGAAGAACATTATTATAAGCCTTTTTTTATTCATTATCTCATAGATAAACATGTTTTCTATCAAATAGTAGAAACAGCCATCCATTTTCTTTTTTCTTGAGTTTATAAATCAATTTTTATAAAATGCTTGCTTATCTGCATTTTTATTTTTTGCGGGGTAAAACGCGCCACCTGATCTCGGCGTTAGTCATTCGCGCGCACGCATGCGCAGTCATACTTGCAAATACGTTGCATACATGAGGGCTTTTGATCAGATGTTATTGTTCTATTATAGTATACATGCTGATTCGAAAAATGTGCATTTGTAAGGTTCAAATTGGCACGTAACTACAGCTTGGGGCCCATTCACAAATTTCATAACGCTGAAGTGGGTGGGTGGGTGTCCTCGTGCTGTTACGGCTCATACAAAATTTGTAAAATATTCATACAAAAAGCGTTACGAGGGGGTGGGTGGGTGTCGAAAATGGCCATTTTAAGCGTTATGAAATTTGTGAACAAACCCTTGGCATTACGTTTGCTGGAATTTGAATTCAAACGGCTGTTTTGGTGTTATGAAATAGGAGTGGCTGTTTTGCCCCACGAGTTGATTAAAGTTTAAGTCCTTCAATACGCTTTTTAAGGATAAATTCAACACATTTTTCGCATGAAATATGAACTATGGGAGTGCACAAGTCGATTCTCGGTGAAAGTTTCAAAAGTTTTGTTGTTTATCGGCCTGAAAAATGGCCTAAAAAATAATACAAAATTACAACGAAAACATCCAAAAACGTTTTTTCGAGTTTTTCACGATTTTTGCCAGGAAAACACTTACAAATATGTTTAGAGAAGCATTTTAATGCATTTTTCATTATTTCGGGTAAAACACAGCGTCCCAAAGCACGTCGTTTGTTCAAAACAAGGGTGGCGCGTTTTACCCCAACGGCGCATTTTACACGCAGTTCCCCTGCTCTTATTTGATAACTGTGGAAGTGCACATTAAACTTCAAAGCAATCTTTGTCCTAATGTAGACGCAAAACCAAGTCCTAGAAGGTTGAAATCAAATTCTTTCCAGATTCTTCCATAACTTCTGTTATGAAAATAATAAAGAGTTTTTACGGAAATTACTTGAAGAATACCTAAAAATTCTTCCAAGCATTTATTACAGAAATATCTCCAGAGTAGTCGAGTGTATTAAACAACTTTTTTGAGAAAAAATAAAAAAAAAAATACATGCACGATTCCTCCAGTATAAATTTTAATTTGAAGACCTCTTTGATGCTTTTTTTTTTCCTTAACTTTATTTATTCAGCCTCTTGTCCCGTTGGGCACCACTGGGCTAACTTGCTTCGTGGTCATTCACAAGTTATTGTTTTGAGCCTTAGATCTAATTATAGATATATTCCATAGTTGTGTTGCCATTGCGCATCGTGTTCGACCTCTGAAGTGAGAGATGCGAAGAGCGTCTAACTGCTGCTGTTGTTGTAGGTATGCCGAATTGCCTAGTTGCAGGCTGGGGTTCCATTTGATCATCCAAATCCGTAGTCCATTGTTCATGCCTTGTTTCAATTTGCCGTTGTATTGAATATGTGTTGTAGGATGGGTCCCTACGATGAAATACCATTCGCCTCAGTTGCTTTCCGAGCTTAGCACAGTTTGGATGCGGGCCCGTGCATCGTCCACGGTGATATGCCTCGTAACGCAACTGGACCAGTTTTTTTTTGTGAAGGGGCTGGGAATTTCACCCATGACCATCCACTTATTAAAGTGGAAGTGTAGCTCTCTACGCAACTTGGCCCCCTCATCTTTGATGCTTTGATGACATTTTTAACACTAGAGAATGTTTTTATAAAATTTTTGATGATTTAATGATTTTTCAATAGTAGGTATTCCTGAAGTTGTATCAGTTGACGCAGTTTCCATAAAAGATTCATGGAGAATACTTCTTTTTGAATTACAAATTACAATCAGCATTAGTTAATTCAGCATTAGTTTCTACAAATTTCATGGCAAAGAAGCTAATGAAAAAAAGGTTATACGTTTTCAATTCATGCGCTGAGATTTAATGTAAAATACTCAGGGCTATCAAAGACGAACAAATTTAAAAAGTCAAAATCGTAAATAACTCCCTTCCAATTTTTTTATATTTCAAGGAGATCTATCTATCCTGAAAATATCTGCACTTCGGAACCAAACAGCCGATGAAAAATATATTGCTTAACAAAAAAGCATGAGAAGGGGATAACATCCATAATAATAATCATTTTATAAAAGATGAAAATGACTTCTTACTAGCTACTATGTACAAACAAAATCGATAAAAGTTCCTTGTTTATCCATCACCTACTTACATCTAAAGCTTTCTTTTGTCACGCATGAGAGCTTTGAAGCTTTATCTACGATGGCTACTGTATTGTGCCATAAAACAGTTTGCTGATAAACTTGAAAGGGGAAGTAAATGAGAAGTTTTATACTGTAGCAGCGGCAACAAAGAAACGGTTTGTAATGCTTTAGTTTCGGGTTTTGCCATAACATCTGAGGTGACCCGTTTCTTTCAAATAACCCAAGTCAAACACACCTGAAATAGGTATCGAATATGTTAGCAAAACTGTTGACTTTATTGTGTATCACATGCTACAAAACGAGTAGATTATTAGCGAAAAAACTTGCTGACGAAAAGCGTTATCAAATTGATGGTTGTTGCGCATATATGCACGAATTGAGTTGTATGATGTATGTCTAAAGCCACTACAGTTGGACTGCCACTAGATGGACGAACTATTACTAATTACTTTTTCAATGCATGGATTTGCTGAACTCTTTTGGGTATCTACCTATGCTAAAAGTCTTCACAAATATCGACGGCTTCATGTTTAATTATTTTAGTTTTTTACCCACTACAATGCCGAGCCTTTTATCTTTTGCATGTTATTGATGTTATTTTGTGGAATTTTCTTGTGTTAGTTTATTTAAATTATTGGTTTAAAAACAATTTCAGCTTTTTTATTTTGTTTTTCATTTACAAAATTCTCGATTGTGGTGAAAACATGATTTGTTCTGAAATTCCGATAAAAACCATTGTATATTGTATGTTTCAATGGCAGTAGGAATGATACATAACTTAAAAAATAAGCTGCTATATTTCCTTTTGTTTATGAGACTAGATTCGATGGATTGTATTTGTATAATAATCAAGTAATGACAATTTTTCTATTGAATACCCTAAACATTTCAAATATGTTTCAGATAATAACATCAGTGAGCTTCATCTCTTCGAGTTAAGTTCTTATACCACTTGTTGAAGGTGTTCAGAATTTCGAACCAACATAGATCTAAATCTTCGATGTCCTTGTCCAAGTATCGCTACAATTGAATACTTTTCAGAAATGCTCTCTCAGTCTCAATTTTAGATGAAGTTGTCTACCAGAAATATATGGTAATAAATTAATAGTTGAACTCAATACAATGAAAAACACGGATTACCAGCGAATTGTATGTTATTTATCTTTTGTTATGTTATTCCTCATTTATGAATAGTTATCATACAGCTTCTATGTTACTTTCATACTTAGCACTTCTTTCTTACAGTTATCGTTTCATTATATTCGTTGACATATGTTCTTCTATCATTTCCAAATCTGTATGACCTTCTTCGTATCAATAATGGTGGCACCTTTTTCGGATTATACCATCCTTCTCACGGTCGATTCGTTCGTCCATACCACTATCCAAAGCACCGTCTTAGTCTCTTATCACTTTGACTTTGGTCATTTTCGCTATGCGATGTCACCTAATCAAGCTAATGCAACTCTACGGTGGCGCGTTACGTCGAGTAGAATGTAGCTATCACACACAATTGGCTTTGTCGAAAAAATACACGCAAACATCATACGCGAAAAATCCAAACCGTGGGTCGCGCTTTGGCCATACGTAAGAGCACTTCCATCTATCCTAGTGTGTTTTGCTGTTTTTTTTGTATGATAATTGAATCAGCTGGGCGAAGCAACGATGACGTGTGTACGTGTTCATGTAAGAATAGATTTGCGTTTTTCTGATTCGGAAGATACTCGCAGTACCGGACGTTAGTATTTCAGCGCTGAGGGGGGAATGTCTCATCGAACAATATAAACAACATTTACTTCTTCAAATGGTACCTGAATCAGCGATTGTTTTTCAATGGACACGAATCAAATATCTCGTTTTTTCTCATCTTTTTGAAATTAGAGGTATGTTATCTTGAAAAGTATTCTTTAAAATCCATTGGTGTCCAAAGTTTTCAGAATTGCAAACCGCCTGAGTAAACTTAAAATAAAAATAAAAACAGACCTGCTCTCAGGAGTCTATGAAGGAATAACTCGAAAATTCAGGCCAGTAGTACTGCCATCCAAGATCCTGGGAGTGACCAAACCAAACCAATCCGTCAGGATGGCAACGTATGCTAATAAGAACAAAAGTGTCCTAATAATAATGCTAGCTGTCGCATATCTTACGAGCAGGGATTATATTTTGAGAAAATTGAGAGAATTTCTCACTTATCGCTCTCTGTAATAATTCCGTAGCACATCATGAAAGTCTGTTTAACATCTTCTGCTACAGTTCCGTTAAGATCGGAAGGATTGCATGATAAAACCCATTTTCATAAGCTCCAAATCTGGGGGACAGTATTATTATCGGATGCTTTGGGATTGTTCATTACGCCTATAAAATAAAACACCTGCCCCCTAATGGTAAATATGCGAGAGAAACGAGATTTATCATCGCTCTCTCTTTGAGGCTCTCGTTCACTGTTGGTTACAAGTTGTTACAACTAGGGTTACCAGACACAAATCTTTTCCACAAGTCAAGTCCATGTCCATGTTTTTCCTTGAAAATTTGTGTACTACTCTTTTTTTCTAAACGGAGTTCAAAGTTAAAATCAAATTTACCTGAAATAACTATAGTACTTCTCCAGACATTTGTCGATGTTATCTTATGGAATTCACCAAAGATCTTGAAAGGAATCGGCCAGATATTTTCACAGTTCTAGCAGAGATGCTAATTTGTTTTTCTTTTCAAAGACCAGGATGGTTTTGCAAATTATGTCTAGAAAAGTCTGGTTCTTGTGTGTCGTATTTGGAGAACTTTACAAATTCATTACACATTTTCATCTAGATCTTCCATTTTTTTTTTGTAAAATGAAGCCTCTAAAATCTGTAATATTTTGAATAAATCTGGAAGGTTGACAACGCTTCTAGCAAGGAACCTGTTTAAGAAAGTTTAGGACAAACATGCCATAGGTCTAAGGATGAATTAATAAATATTCTTTTCAAAACTAAAATTTCAATCAATAGTCTGTCGATTATTAGTTCATATAGTGTTCGCTTAACTTCCAAAAGGATCTTTCCGAAAACTCACCAAAACCGTGCAGGTCAGCTTTCGTCGAGGACTTTTCCTGATACTTATCTTAAAATTTGATAGAAATTTCCAGGTACCCTCAAAGGGTTTCCCAAAGATTAAGCAAACCACCAAGTGAGCATGTTTGAGGCAGTCATTACTAGAGATGGGCAAAAAGAATTGGAGCCGATCGAAAGATCCGGTTCACTTAAAAGAACGAGTGATTCGTGGCTCTTTTTTGGAGAGGGTCGGTTCATTTGATCAGTAGGGATCAGACAAAATGTGACCGGGAAAAAGAACGAATCGATTATTTTCCCCTATTTTCCGTCGTTTCCTCTATTGCTCTATTCTATTCCTCTATTCCTTGCTTTGCGCGCCACGGCACACATGAAAACACAGTTTGCTACAGGTCCGTGCTCTCAGTGCTTTCAGCATAGCCAGACAAATTTTCCCCGTCCACATTTAGATATTTTCTTTTGGTTCGGGTAAGGGAGATTATCGTGTGTTTCTGGGGAGGAATTTACGAAGAATGAGAGAGCGAAACATACAAAAGATACGACGCATGCCTCGCAACAGAGAGTGAACCGCTCTTTTTACGTTCATTCGGTTCAATTCTTTCTTCCGTTGCGAGCCGCTGAGCTGATGGACCACTGAGCCGTTCAAAAGATCCGGTTCACTAATATGAGTGATTCGGTTCGGATCCGTTCACTAAAATGAGCCGTTTCGACTGGACCATCACAGAACACTCTTATGCCGACACTTACAGAATCATCCAAAATTTGTTGTATAAAGTGAACCTTCTGCAAGTCTAAACAGTGTATAGTGTAAAAGTGTAAAACATTAATAATAGGGCGATATTCAAAACTGAAAAGGCAATAGATGGCTCTTTTTCAGTGGTATTGAAAACGAAATCCTGAAGCAAAGAAAGCATCGCGGAAGATCAACCAAACACTAAAAGTTATGTATTCACATTACGCTTGATTTCTAATCACTACTACTTTGATCCAGTTTCCTAATTGCAAGTAATTTACGTTTTTCATTATTTTCCAAAAGTTTTGACAGTTCTCGACTACCATTCTTCCATGCACTTGTGTTGAAAGTTTGAGAAATTTGAGAATTCAGCGCAGCGCGATCAACGAATGGAATTCAAACAACAGTATCGCCGCTCGACGGCCAGAGAGAGAAACTGAGGTTGTTATCTGTACTTTTTGCCTCTGGAGCCAACTGTTAGCGTTGAAGAACAAAGTAAACAGTCGTTACCCTATTCATAAGTAAGGATTTATGCCGACACTCACAGTGACGAACCATTCATAGTTTGTCGACAAGTCATATTTACGTCCCGCTGTTGTAAAGATTAAATGTGAAGTCATACATAGTTGACAGATTTGAAATAAAATCATGAAACGAGCTCACAAACTGATTCTTTATCCATGACTGAGCAGCCACAAACCACTTTCAGCTTCACTCTACGCATACTAACTGAGAAATAAATCACTCTGGAGACTCGAGAAAAATAACACTTTTGCTATTCATGCAAAAAATCGTTCTGATGACACAAAACGAAAACACGATTGCTTTGGGCTTCCAGAAAGCACTCCGGATTACCCAGTTAAATGTGGAAACCGAAAAATGAATATTCACTCCGCTTACTTGGCTACTGAAGTGCACTCACAGATTCAACGGCACTCTGAAGTCGTCACTGCTCCTAGTGGTACACAAACCTTAGGTTGGGGAAAAAAATGCTGTACTACAACTTAACAAATTTCAAAAGAAATCCAAGACATCTTTCTAAAGAAAGTTATTTTAGATGAAGTTTAAATTGATTCAATTTCACTCCATTTGACTTTTGAATGCATTGCTTCAATACTGCTGCAATCATTTTCAATATGACGTCGTTTGCAATTTTCTCACCTTTCAAAATCAAAACACAAACATAGAAGAAGTTTTACAATTCAAGAATAGTTCCATGAGATCTTTTGTATCCAATGTCAAGAAGCATACCATTTGAAAAAGTCACTTATGTTGTTTAACACTCCAGTGATTATTATCAGCTGACATACTTCTGTTCGGTACTGTTGCAGAATGTAATTATGAGTGCCTATCAGCTTTTAGATTGGAAATGCTAAGGGCAAAGCTAAGTGGCTAGGAAGCGTTGCGAAAAATGTTTAAGCTCATGGTTCTACACTGTTACGATTTATGTTCTGTCTCTTCCCACCGCAAAAACCTACATCCATCGGGAAAAGCTGACCACCATTCCGCACATCGCAATCACTGAGTTCAGCACAAAAAGTCCAGCAGCGTTCTTTCCAGTTTGTTCAGCAGGTTTTCTGGTAGTGCTGGTCGTAACAGACGACTGTGTTTCAGTCACATATGAAGTAGTGGTCGTTTGGGGTTTTGTTTTGTTTGGAGTGTTCATCAAAGTTTCCGATATGCAACACATTTTCTGTTCGATATTGTATCCTGCGGGACAGTGTGTGGCTGGTCGTGCCACTGGCGTTTTCTTTCCCTTGCTATTGAGATGTTCAAGCATCGTTTTCAAATAGCTGCAAGAAAATTCGTTACCTTCCAGGTAGATCTCCTTAAGTGAATCCATCTCCGTGAAATAATTGTAGTCCAGCTGGCCAAAACCGTTATTATTCAATCGCAGTACTTCCAGACGTTTGAACGACTGAAAGTAATCCACATGAAGTTCTACCGGCAGCAAGCTGTTCAACGATAGATCCAGCAGGGTTAAATTTGGCAGAAAGACTTGCTTATCTTCAAGAATATACAGCGCGCCGACATCAGCCAATGAAAGATACTCCAGTCCATTCAATCCGTTGAACTTCGAAAAGTCCAATTCACTCTTCTCGGCTAGCATCTGATTTCTACTTAAATCCAAAATTCTGAGGTTTTTACAATTGCGTGTGATGTTCGAGATGTCTGATATTCGGTTGGACTGCAAATGCAACTCGTTTAGTGGACACTGCTGAGGATTTTGTTCTACGATTATCTTATTTATGTAATTATCCGTAGCGATCAAATCCTGCATCGATTTGGTAATAACGACAGATGTCAAGTTGCAACCTGTGACATTCAGCGCTATGAGATCCGGAAATTTGTCCAAAAAAGTCTTTGGTAGATGTTCCATTTGAGAGCTTTCGAATACCACATGTTGTTTCTCCTCCGAGGTTTTGAAATCTATGTCGGTAGTATTCGATAAATATTGAACGTCACGAAACACGCAGAATCTTCGTCCCTGGGCATCATATTTTTCAACGGTTTCGCACTCGTAAGTTATCCCATCGACGTTGTGTAGTGCGATTATCACAATGCAGAGCACTAACAGGGCAGTTTTTCTAAAACAAAATAGTTATGGATAGTTAGTTTTGAACTCGAATATCACTGAAAATTTTTACTATGAAATGTCAGCAATGCTTGCTCATAAGCTGTAGATTCTGATTCTGTTTACCCATATCAGCTAAATTTAAAAAAAAAAAAACATCGCCTATTTTTTTAAACAGGGTTAAATCATTTAGAGAACAAAATACAGTATATGTTCACGAGCGATGGATACCAGTAGTTGTTTTATAACATAAATCTTGCAACATTTGCATTTTCGTACGAAATTTTGAAGAAACATTTTAAAAAAATCTGATCAACGTTACCTCAGATTACGGTATCTATCGTTTGCAAGAACATGTGAAAAGTGTAAAAAATAGCAATCGCTGCACTGTACATAGCACATTCTTCTTTGATGCTTGAACTATCGATTCGCACCTCCTCAACACAAGTAGATATAGTTCAAATTATCCATTGATATGCAATGATAAATGACAAAAGACACATTTGATATGCTATCCAACTGTAAGTAAGCTGATTATTTGCCTTATTGAAACAACATTAAGTTAGGGTAAAACATCTTACAATCATAGTTCAATATTTTATCACAATTTTAGAAGTAAAATGATCCCACGAAAAGAGTAACAAGCATCTTTGCTACTTTTATTTAAGCTTTGTGTACTGACAACAATCTCAAAATAAGTATATATGATTATTTGGTTTACTATGAGTTCAGCCTTTATTTTTTTAATGAAATAAATCTGTTATTGTGACGACCATCTTTGGATTTCACAATATTTTACCTTATTAGCGTAGTTTGGCCCAGAATAATATGTTTTTCATGACATATTTTTTCAATATTTCGGATTGAAAAACTAATGTAAATATCAATGATTTTGACAGAAACAAAAAAAATTACGCCTTCCTGTTTATCAAAATTAAAAAAATATCCATACTTCATTTTTTTTCGAAAATGACCTGAAATTAATGGAAGACAGTGACAACTGACGCCATTTTATAATCCAAAATAATGATCTTCTGTTTCTAAAAATCAGTTATTAGTTATTTAAACCTGTACAACATGATTTTTTCGGAATTATCTCGAATCTGAACAGTGATTTCTTGTATACGAAAATTATTGGAATACGATGCTATATTAGTTTGTGTGTGACGTCATTTTGGAATAGTGATTCTGGTTGGTGAAGCTATTGAAACCCTAAGCAGCATACCAGCATCTTCTATCTTCTATCTTCTATCTTCTATCTTCTATCTTCTATCTTCTATCTTCTATCTTCTATCTTCTATCTTCTATCTTCTATCTTCTATCTTCTATCTTCTATCTTCTATCTTCTATCTTCTATCTTCTATCTTCTATCTTCTATCTTCTATCTTCTATCTTCTATCTTCTATCTTCTATCTTCTATCTTCTATCTTCTATCTTCTATCTTCTATCTTCTATCTTCTATCTTCTATCTTCTATCTTCTATCTTCTATCTTCTATCTTCTATCTTCTATCTTCTATCTTCTATCTTCTATCTTCTCTTCTATCTTCTATCTTCTATCTTCTATCTTTTTTTTTTTTTTTTTTTAAATCTTTATTTGAGTGTATTTTAACGCACGAGGGCTAGTTCTACACTTCTATCTTCTATCTTCTATCTTCTATCTTCTATCTTCTATCTTCTATCTTCTATCTTCTATCTTCTATCTTCTATCTTCTATCTTCTATCTTCTATCTTCTATCTTCTATCTTCTATCTTCTATCTTCTATCTTCTATCTTCTATCTTCTATCTTCTATCTTCTATCTTCTATCTTCTATCTTCTATCTTCTATCTTCTATCTTCTATCTTCTATCTTCTATCTTCTATCTTCTATCTTCTATCTTCTATCTTCTATCTTCTATCTTCTATCTTCTATCTTCTATCTTCTATCATTCTATCTTCTATCTTCTATCTTCTATCTTCTATCTTCTATCTTCTATCTTCTATCTTCTATCTTCTATCTTCTATCTTCTATCTTCTATCTTCTATCTTCTATCTTCTATCTTCTATCTTCTATCTTCTATCTTCTATCTTCTATCTTCTATCTTCTATCTTCTATCTTCTATCTTCTATCTTCTATCTTCTATCTTCTATCTTCTATCTTCTATCTTCTATCTTCTATCTTCTATCTTCTATCTTTTATCTTCTATCTTCTATTTTCTATCTTCTTTTTTCCCTAAAAAAATAGTTTGCACCATACACTGAAATGAATGTTATTGTAGAAACTACTGAATCCATGGTAAAATTAACCCCTCTACTGGCAGCTTCATTTTTTACCGCTAAAAAAAAATTCAAATCGCGATAATTTTTTTGTATTTCGATATTTTTGCACCATTTTTTTCACAAGCTCTCAAAAACTCTTCTAGTTTTAGAATATGTGTCGATATTGAACATTGGTCATCTCAATCCGCAGATATTCCAAAATTCCTTGGGGGACCGACGCGTAGCCATAACCCACGTAAATATCTCAGGCTACAGAATTTTTATTGTATTCGGATATTCACTCCTCGGAACGATACATTAATGCGAGTATGTCGTGAAAAAATGAAGCAATTTGGTGCAGCCTTCTTTGTCATTACTCAATTTATGTTTCTGGTACCATGCTGGACAAATAAAGATCATGAAAACTCTAAAAAAAAACCCATATCGTAATGTTCAGATTTCTCCACGAATGATAGAGCGATTTGTATGATTTTTTCAGAGTAGCTCCTACTACCTGGCATTGTAAAGAACACATTTTATTTCCTTGATAAATTTACCAAAAACAAAATGGGCACCAAAGGCATTTTATATGGAAAATGCCGGTCCCCCAAGGAACATCGGAATATCTTGAAAACTAGATCACCAATGATTATTATCGACACAGATTCTCAAACTAGAAGAGTTTTTTGAGGTCTTTTGAAAAAATGTGCAAAAATATCGAGAAACAAAAAAGTTATCGCGATTCGAATATTTTTTTAGTGGTAAAAAATGAAGCTGCCGGTAGAGGGGTTAAGAACTGCACCAACGATTTTCAACCGACTACATTAGTCTGTTAACTTTACCAAAACATAGTCAACATCACTACACAAGAAAATATATTCGTTTTATTTTACTAGAGCTGCAGAATTTACGCCTAGAAACATTCTTGATTTGACAAGTTTGGGATTATACTGTTGACCACTCTGTGTTGTACGGTGGGTGTCACGGATTGAAATACAATGCTTTGTAGTGGATGCTACTATGGACATGGTCACATTTACTGCACTGGTCAGTGACTTTTTCCAGATTATAGTAAACTTAATAGATTACTGTAGTCGGTTGAAAATCATTGGTGCAGTTCTTAATTTTAGCATGGATTCGGTAGATTATACAACAAAATTTGTTTGCGTGTATTGACCATTGCACGAATTTTTAGATTCTAATGAAATTGTTCATTTGTTAGATACAATTTGCACACTCACTAATATCAGTAGGCGTATGCTTTGAAAACTATTTATGATGTTTCAAAATAATTCAACAGTCAAATAGATTGTACCGTAATCCGGGGTAACATTGATCATTTTTTTGAATATTTCTCAAATATTTCGTTTGAAAATGCAGATGTTGCAAATTTTATGTTTTGAAAACAAGTACTGCCACCCATAGCTCGAGACTACATACTGTATTTTATTTTTTGAAAGATTTAAGCATGTTTAAAAAAAGTTATGTTTATTTGAAAGCAACTAGCTTTGGTGTAAAATATTATCCACCGTATTGCCAGCTTCACTCCACTAACAGACTTCTTCTCCCGACAAATGGTACTTGAAATCGCGAACGGCCAGCAGCCGTAAAGCTCATCGGGAAGATTTACATTTGAGGAGATGTTGTTTGCTGGATCCAAAATGATAGAATACTCAAAATCGTCTTCGTCATCAGATCCGTTTTACGATGCCAGATTCAGGATGTAATCGATTAGCGATTCGGCATTCCCACTAGCGTTCCATTCATATTCAATCAGAGACATGTATTGAATGCCAAGTAGATTGAAATAAAAAGTATTTACGTACTGTCAACCTTAAAATGCTCTGTCCCGGATAATCCGGGAGTCTGGTCACTTTATACTAGTGGAACAACTCTCAGCAACTTGATCTTCGTCGTTGTCTATCAAGAACTCCACGTTGAGGAACGAACTGAACTCGTCATCTAGAGGTATTGGTGCATTGGAGCATTCTTCCGGCGGAGTTTCTGGTCCGAGTGAATTTAGTTCACTGGTGAATAAGTCAGTTATGTTATGCAAATGGTTCGCTCAAAATCAAAACAAACACCGAAAAAGTTAGTATCTAAGCATGTCGTCAAACTATTATTTACAAGGGTACCAATGACAGCTCCGAAGTAAATGAGCGCCTACGAGAGCCCTTAGTAGTTGGATTTGGGGGAATATCGACGAAAATGGGGCTCTGGAATGCAGTCGGTGTGTAGGTCTCGCAATTCAAATGATCAAAGCAACATACACAACAACATTTACAAAAATAATACAAATGGTATTCAAAAATATTGCCATAAACGGATCCATTTTGTTGCCAAAATCAATGGGTGCCAAAAACGGAGCATGCCAAAATCGGAATCCTACTGTAAAACAATACAAACAAACTGTTAACGACAAACTAAAAGTTTTAGGACAAGAGCAGGGATGAGGTGCGGCTCAAATATCTTTCGGTGCAACACGTGCTGCTGCGAGAAAGCATCTTAAATTCTAAAGAGACGTGCAAGAGTAATTTTTTTACTCTGCCACCAGCAGTGCTGACTCGCAATGTGCGATGGACTGTGTGGTATCGAGTTGTCGCATGTTCACTCTTTGCGTTTGTCAGAAATTCCAATTGAATTCATTTCGCTAATATGTAACCAGGCCCGTCCATTTTCATTTCATTGAAAACATTTTCAGTCCCCAACTGACTGACTCAAGCTTCCCTTTCAATTGAAACTCTACTGTTTCGTTTTAATCTGACAAACCTTTCCTTTCATCGCAGTAAACGTAGTCTTTCATTTCTTCCGTGACGCTTGTGCATCGCACGTCATGAATCAGAGGCTCACCGCAGCGAACTGGTCTTTCAATCAGTAGTCTCTAACTTTAGGAGCTGATTAAGTCAAATGAACGACGTAATGGCCCGCATGGTTTCTCTATCTTAATTTATTCTAACAAGTTACAATGTATGTAATGTATACTATTGCAAAAAATAGATAAAACTCAATTTGAAACATTTTGATATATATCAATGAAATCAAATAAAACGAAGTTCTTACTCTTTCATTTCATCTTTCTTGTTCGCTGCCTTCAATCAGGTAACGAATCGAATGAGTGTGGAAAGAAGAACGAAGCGACGCAGTTGTTCGTCACCATCGAGACGACACAACCAAGCCTTCGTGTTTCACAAAATGCTTTCGAAAATGCACAGCCCTGTATGTAACTGTCAAAACTCTTAAACACGATGATCATAATTTATTACCACCTTATGTTTCTGATTTTACAAAATATGTTAAAGTCCACAACTGTAAGTATTTTGCAGAGCACTGATTAAGCTTGTCCGCCTTCAAAGCATACCTTGCTGAAATTTTCCTAAAGTGAGTTTTTGTGCTGACACGAAAAAAGATCGAAAGAGTAGAGAGAATTGTGCTTCGCTTTGTCTCGCACAAAAACAAAGTGTCTCCTGCACATTGCTTTGAGGTTACTCACAAATAATGGGAGACGCACAATTAATTACGGAGTAGCACGCATGTTTTTTGCACAGCTCTGAGATTTCAGACATTCCCTGAATAAGAGCGATCATTTCTTTATCCCTGAGGTCCCAATCCAGGACCGAAACGTCGGAGCGAGGATTTAAATCGCTTGATTTTTTTAAATGAGACTGTCGAGCCAAACCACCTGACACGTTTTAACGAAGAAATGGCTACATGACTGATGCTAATATTACGTGACGTGTGTTGCTCCACTGAACAAATTAAATCTCCAAAAATTTTCTTGTCATAGTTCGCAGTTCGAAAAATATTCATTCAAATGTTCAGGAAGGTATCCATCTTATTAAGAAAACTCCATAAATGAGATTTAAATAACGCTAGGCGGGACAATTTAAAATAAAGGCTTAAAAAATTCTTAGAATTCACTCAATTTTTAATTGATATTTTAATGAATTTTGTTCAATGATACAATCCGGCATATACTCACTCCATGCTTTACGTACGCAATTAATTTTTCAGCTACCCTTCGAGGCAAAAAACATTTTTAATTTCGTATACCAGCTCCAGCGTACTGTTAACGTAAACGGATCATCGTAAGATTACTCATGTTTTTCTCGACATCTCTCAACACTCGTAGCGAACACACATGCTTTGCTGATCGTTGATACCATTAAATGCTATCATACTTATCTCGGGCATACATGTGAATCATTTGTTCATTTTTATTTTTCCTTTGAAAATTGAACACTTTGCTAGACTTTCTTAATGTTACCCCACCTGTAGTACATAATTGTATTCAAAGGTGCACTTCCTGTACCAACACAGAGAAGGTGAAAAATGTCTATTTAAGCAGAAAATCGACCCCCAGTGGCAGGTCAGTGAGTGGTGCTATCGATCATGAATTAAGGAATTCAAATCAACGACCCACGAAGATAACGCCGAAACGTACAAGAACCTGTAGGTCAAATTAATTGTAAGAGATTTGGTAATGGTAATAGATATGGTAATCACGTTTAAACATTTCAATAGAACTAGATATCGCACTTGCTAGAATCACACCCACAAATTTGCAAGTTTCCATTAGATATACAGTTGCAAATTGTGTTATAGAGTTCACACTGTAACTGTGACAACACATCTCTTTGACCCCTTCTGCGAGATCATTGAGTTATCTTGTCTTACTGATAAAGCCAAGACGGTCAATCACCACGATACCACCATTGCCTATGCCAAGATACAAAGTAATATTTTCCACTCACACCCTCCACTGTCTTATTCTATTCAGAATAAACAATTATGGACGGCGATGCCACTCCTCTTCGCAACATTGTTGGAAATTGAAATAGTGTGTGCTTTATGGCGTTTGGTAATTCGGAAGCACTTGCTGACATTTGCAATAAAACCATCCTGTACTTACATCGATTTCACACGAAAAACCATTTTCAAAATATGCTATGCTGTGCTTTACAGTGCTCTGCTACAGGAAAGAACTACCGGCTGCTCAATTGAACGCTTTGCAGCTGACTGTCTGAGTCTGAGCTGGAGTGAGTGCGAATATTCATCGCGTCGGCGTCGCGTTTGTGCTACGGAGTACCGTAGAGAGGCGGTAATGTGGTCCACACTTCATTTGAAAAGCACGCGTTTTAGGAAAAAATGACTATATTAATTTATTACCGACGATTCTTCCCCATCACGAAGGTTTATAAATTAAAATCTTCATATTAAATAAACATTAATTCTATGTAAATTAACATTAATTCTATGTACATAAAAATAAAAAAACATATATGCATTTAAAACTACACAATGAGTTGAAACTTATAAACATTAAAGCACATTAAAGCTTGCGTTAAAAACAAGTTTGTATTAACTATGATCTTAATGTTCTAAAATATGTCTTTTTGATCGCTCGAAGTATTTCGAGAATATTTAAAAATGTAATCATCGAGATTATCGAGGGCTTTATGATAGGTATACAAAATAAGTAATACAGGTTCAAAAAAATATGATCCTTGATGTTATGAGATCACCGAATATCTTAGATTATCGCAGAATTCGTTTGAATATAGGCATTTAGATCCAAAAGTATAATCTGCAATCTCTCGGAGGTTTATCAATAAGGTTCATTTCCAATCAAATTCGAATAAATACAATCTGACAAAGGCTGTTTAGTATTATAGAAGAATTGAATATAGGACTTTTGATCAACAACCATAAATATTTTTTTATGCATGAGTATAATGCAGACTCATGGAATGATATTACATCAAGGTTTACACGCTTTCAGGTTATCATTGAATTCCTTTGACACTAGGCCTACATATCCACAAGCACAAGTATTGATCTCTTGATAGTTAATGAATAAGGTTACACCCAAACAGTGGCGTGACACGTGGGTAGGACAGTCAAAGGAATGCCCTACACATGATTTTACATGCTTTGAACAAAACCTAATGATATGTTTGTTGAACTATAGAATATTTCAATGATTTTGTACTAGACCATTTAAGGCTCTCACAGATTCCCCGTATCACATCAAATTCTAAACTTGTTCGTCGAAACAAGTGTTATGTTGAAACATATAACAAAATCGAGTTATCCACTTCTTCAATATTATATTATATAACAGAATATTTTTTTACGAATAAATAGATAATATGGAGTAGTATGAAAAACATAAAAATGAACATTTCTAGTGGATACGAACACTGCAAACTTAGTACATATCAGCACACGCATACCTGGAACCACATTATTATCTAACTTGAATGAACCTAAAATTTCCATTCGCGAAGTCTTAGTCTATGGTGTAACCTTCCAAAAATCGTTGTTTCATAATGTTCTATCGGTGCAAACTTGAAAAAACATGTTTTATTATGTTTCAACGGTAGTGGGCCCTAAACTGATAAACTAGATTGACTACATAACGTTTGATAACTCTCAGCGTGCTTACTATGGACTCCAGAAGAAACTACGATAAACAAAAAAGATTCACACTCGCACCAATCGATCACAATAAATCAACAGTTTGTAGTCATAAACCTTTAAAACCAAAAATCTTGGAGGGGAAATAGCATTTTTTCAAAAGCGCAATTCATTCTGAACAGCTTTAAAACTTGTTTACGAATCACTTTAGCTTCGTTACCTCGCGAGCACGACAGATGTGAGTCAATCAGCACTCTGATGGTAGCGAGCATTTAGTTTTATTTTGTTTCGAGTTCAGCAGACATGTTCGCTAGTTCCCATCACTGGCGAACCCAGTATCAGCAAGGTGGCAAAAGCTGGGCAAGACATGTTGCAAGAATGCCGGACATCAGCCCTGTAAAGATAGTGTTCGCTTCAAATCCGGTAGGAACAAGAAGGCGTGTGGCGTAGTGAGCTAGGTGAATTGACCAAGTGCACCAGGTCCTGGAGAACGTGAGTCGCAGTCTAGGATGGAGAGAAGTTGCCGTGAACCGAGTGGATTGGCGAAATTTTGTTGGCGAGCGTTTATCAAGTTAATTGATGTAGAAACAAATAAAAACTCTCAGCCTATGTATTAGCAATGGTCGAAAGTCGAAAAATATTAATATAAGGTACAGTGGGGGAAATGTATCAGTGGGGTAAGTGGATCATTTGTCCATATTGAGCATAAATACTTGAATATGTTGAATGTTTTTGAACCATTACATCGTTCTAGGTTATGTTCTTACGTCCACACTGATACTAATGCAAAACTGGTACTACACGTACACTAACACAAGCAAACTTGTTGGCTGCAAAAATCAATTAATTTCAAAATTGTTTTCCGTCAATCAAAAACCCATTGTATCTCTGCCTTAAATCAAATTCTACTAGTTTTTTCAACGCATGGTGAACATTTCAGTTCTTATTGAATGAATCACAATGAAAAAAAGTAAGAGGTTGTTTCCGAGATACGACCGCCAAGTTGACGTTGGATAACGTTAGCTTCTTCTATTTCCTGATTTAGGACCGTCACGAACTCATGAAAGATTTACCAAGAAATCTAAAAATCTAATCAATTTTCAAACTATTTGTTGCATGTCAATTCTGATCTATTATGGATATTGAGTGTTATTATTTGGTTGGTTCGGTTAACACTTCAACACCGATAGAACCGGTCGATGGAAGAAGAAGCATGAGCGGTAATTTTTGCTCTCCAAAAAATATACCGGTTGAACATTAGGTCCATTCATGATCCACTAAGATTGGTTGCTTTAGTGGATTCCGAAGCCAGTTTGAGGTTGAGGTTCTTGTCCATGAAGTCCGCTAACTCTGTGTACTCCTCTTTGCTCAAATCGATGTTGAAGTTACCTGTCACGATGATTGGCATAGTCTCCTTTTGATACTCCAAGAAGTTCCGCGCCATAATGAACTTCTTCTGCTTCATTGTGGTATCCGGCGAAATGTAGAGGCAAACCAGTAGTGGCCGAAATTCATGATATCGGCAGCGCAAATATCACCATAAACATCTGACAAGCCCAGCTCTTCATCATAACAGGTGCAGAGTTTGCGAATCTTGTGCGCCACAGCAATCGTTGTTGTTGGCGGTGAAATCGATCAGGACTTCTTGATTAAGGCCGCACGGGACGGTGTTTTAATCACCCTCTCCATTAGAAAAGTTAATCTCAAGTACCACTCAATATATCGATGCGAAAAATGCATCACTAGCATTATATATATGTAGTGCACAATCCATTAAATTTTCAGTTTAATCGGTTCACTAAAACTAGAGATTTGCTTCTGCAAAGTTTTGATGATAATTGTTAGAGTGAGACAAAAGATAGGGAAAATAACACGGTCTCTCGTGTCACCTTAAGACCGATCTGCGATTCCAGAGCATGACCGTCAGGGCCCTGCAGGAAGCGAGCGTGGCCTAACTGGTCGGTTTGTTTGAGGATACCAACCTGTACGCGATCCACGCCAAGCGTGTCACCATCATGCCGAAGTACATCCAGCTGGCTCGTCGTATCCGTGGCGAACGCGCTTAAATTACATTGAAGCACAATTTCAAACAACAACCCTTTGCAGGGCCACAATTGATTAATTAATTTATTTAGTTATCAATTCGTCCCCTTAATGCTACAACTAGATAACTCTAAAATCAAAATTTTGAGATGTGCAACTTTGAAAGTATGACCGTTTAACAAGGTGATGGTTAACCGCAGAGATTATGATTGAAAAATAATCTTTAACTTGTGTATTTTGAATCACACGCTTAAGACCTGTGGATATTTTGCAGATCTAATTAAGAAAAATGTTTTGACATATTGAAGTCAAAAATTTCAAATTTCGAGTTATCTAGTTGTAGCATCAAGGGGACGAATTGTAATTTCGAATGATAAGTTTTCAACGGAGATAAATGACAAACAAAGTTTTATCTAGGTTCCCAAAATATATGAATCAATCACATCCAATCACCAGTAATGTCGCTCTTCACGGTGGAAAATTCTCACAACTCTTTCAAAATGAAATGGTCGTCCTGAAAAGGACGGTTGGGGCTAGTCACCGTCGATCGAACTGGATTGTCAATCTATTGTTAGACAGAAACACACCAAAAGATTACCGAAGACGATTAAGGTGCAAGAGAAAATGGCACAAATGTCAAAACTGAAAAAGCAGTTTTCTCCTTTTAAAACAACAATTTCATGAAAATAAAAACACACAGCCTTTTTATTTGGAAAATAAAAGAGCTGTGTGTTTTTATTTTCTTCGATTTGTCTATTTAAAAAGAGAAAACTGCTTTTTCAGTTTTGACTTTTGCACCATTTTTACTTGGGCCTTAAATCGAAATGCGATCGGTAATTTTGTGCTTCCTTGTTTTCGTTGGATTTCTCACTCCTTCGACGGCAATTTTCAAGGTTTCTAGACGCGTGCTCCACGAATTTGATGG